>NW_027411977.1:190035984-191263484 GCF_047663935.1 Musca autumnalis | reverse complement strand
GTTCCTCGTAACATAAGAAATTGACAATATTTGTATCACCTTGTCGTCCTGTCGTCCAACAACAATGTGCTCGAAACTCGTCACAATATTCATTTCGTCCAGTTACGAAGTTATCCACACATCTAAATGAATTCCTTGTTTCACTCAAATAGGTTTCAACTTAATGACCACACAAAACGTTTTGTTATCTTTCACTTTAATGTAAACTAGGAATCCCCTTCAAATCCGCCTATGTTGCTATGCATGGTGCCTAGTTGTGTTAGGATTATTCATAGCCATTGCGTTTTAGCTATTACAGCCTCTTTTGATGTCGTTGCAACTCTTATTGCTACTTTTTCCATCTCCTCTCTCTCCCTCTCACCCACCCCTCAGAATTCATAATTTTTCTTCACTGGCACTTTACTCACATTTCACAGTAATCATTTGGCGGTGTTGGCGATATAATTTTTTTGTCGAATGACGCAGAAAAAATTAGGTCACTAGACGTTATACATATCCGCATGGTTGTCGCTGTTGCAACTTGTATTGGTTCAGTGACCGACAGACCGAACGACCACCAAAGCTATCAAAGAAAATTAATATCCCTTGAGCCACACTCACACACACAGTTGTTGTTTGAGTGTAAAATATGGGTAAAGATTTGAACACAAACATGAGAAGAATTCCAACACACACATTGCTACCGACCAATGCATACCAATACCTGGGCAATACATTTACATATGGTCTCATAATTCTAAAGGTTCGATGGCACCAGCAGGAAACAAAGAATTGCTTAGAAACAAAAAATGAAAAAAGAAAGAAAAACTTAATTAATACCAAAGTTGGGCACTTTTAACTAGAGGTTGGAAAATAATTAGTGATATAATGGGTGAAAGATTTTCTTTTGTGATGCATCAAGTGAATAGAGATCTTGAAAAGGTGATCAGTATCTGATGGTTCATGGTAGAAAATATATATGGGTGCTATATCCAAATTTTAAAATAATTTGGCGAACTTTCCTCTAGTCCCAATTCCCTCAGATATTTAAAACAAGTAAGAACGGCGTTAAGTTCGGCCGGGCCGAACTTGTTATATCCTCCACCACGAGTTGAATTTAACTAAAATGGAACAATTAGTTTCAAAATACCGAAAATCAAGAGGTACGCTTCTATGGAGAATATAGAAAGACGTGGACCTTTACTGATAATTCTCTTCTGGAATATTTTATAACCATTCTACAAGGGCAATATGAAGGCTTGGACCTATACCTAAGAAAGACTTAATATCAAATTTCAGTCATTTCGTTGGAATATTGAGGCCACGACCTCAATATATAATATCGAAAATTGGCTATAAACCGAAAAATTTAGAGGGGAAAATTAAATAACCCCACCAACGAAGACTAAATACCAAATTTCAGGAGGTACGGTTCTATTGGGGAAAAGTTTATACCCCAAATGAAGACTAAATACCATATTTTAACAATTTCGGTAAAATAGTGATGCCACAAACTTCAAAGTACTGAAAATCGGGAAGTACCGTTATATTGGGGCCTCCCGAATTTCGGTGTCATCTGTGGAGCTGCCTTTAACACCCGTTAAAGGTAGTGAGCTAACATGTGCCGCGCGTTCACCCATAAGAACGTTAAAAACTTGGATTTGGGCGCAGGGTTAGTAACCCTCCCTTAGAAAAAGAAGCTTACTATGAAAAAAACAAAAGAAAAGAAAAACAAATCCATCTAAAGTTGACGACCCCCGCAAATGTTTTAAGGACTATGATCTGCGAATCTGCACCTGGAATGTTCGCACACTTTATAGAGAAGGTGCAGTTTACGCATTGGCAGATGTACTTGAAAAGTACAAGGCCGAGATTACTGCCATACAGGAAATACGATGGAACGGGAAAGGCGTCACAACAATACCTAAAGGTGACTGTATTATTGCTGACATGACATAAAGCATGAGTTTGGTTGCGGATTTGTAGTTGGTCGGAAGTTAAAACACCTGGTCTCCAGCTTCACACCCGTGAATGAAAGACTTTTCGAATAAAAGCAAAATTCTTCAACATCAGCTTTATTTGCGCTCATGCTCAGGACGAACAGACCAAAGATATATTTTATGAGCGCTTAGAAGAAACATATGTCCGTTGTCCTGCCCATGACATTAAAATTATTCTAGGCGATTTTAATGCCAAAATTGGAAAGGAAAATATATTTGGCTCAACAGTCGGAAAATTCAGTCTCCACAATGAAACATCTGACAATGGCATGAGGCTGATAGACTTCGCAGCGGAAAAAAACATGGTAATTAACAGCACCAGATTTAAACATCTCGACATCCATAAGGGCACCTGGCTGTCTCCAGATCAGAAAACAACAAATCAAATTGATCACGTTGTGATAGATGGAAGACTTTCATCGAGCATGACTTTCCTCGTTCCGAGGAGCAAACATAGACTCGGACCATTACCTTGTTGCAGCAAAGGTATTCGGTTAAACGTAGCAAACAAAGTACGAACAGACACAACACGAAAGTTAGACATCGGTAAGCTTCAATCACAAAAGATAGCCACAGCATATTCCACTCAACTAGCCCAATTGCTTAATCAAAGCACTCCTCATCCCGATAACATATCAGCGCAATTGCAAAGTATTGCCCCCTCCATGCAAACAGCCGCAAAAATCCATACTTGGATACCAGAGACCTCCATCAAGGAATCCATGGTATGATCGGGAGTGTCGTGCTGCTACCGAATAGAAAAATGCGGAATATAGGACTACTTTACAATCCGTAGCAACGCGTAGCGCACAGGAGAAAAGGAGAGAGGAGAAACGTCTTTTCCGCAGGAAAAAGAGAGAGATGGAAAAGCGGTAGTGTGAAAAAATCGAGATGTATAGGAGCCAGAATGAAGTCCGAAAATTCTACCAAAGAGTGAAGCATCAAACTGTTGGCTTTGGTACGGGCACCTCCTCCTGTAGAAACCAGCAAGGTAATCTGGTAACTGATACAGATAGTGTGCTCAGGATATGGAAAGAGCATTTTCAAACCTGTTGGTATCCAGCGAAGACGACGAAGATACCACAGATCCAATCCCAGAAGATGGTATTGAATGTTTACCGCCCAGCCAAGATGAGGTAAAGACAGCTATAAACCGGCTGAAGAATAATAAGGCAGCAGGAGCCGATGGCTTACCAGCCGAGCTGTTCAAAACCGGAGGCGACACGCTGATAAGGTGTATTCATCAGCTAGTTAGCACCATCTGGCAGGAAGAACGAGTTCCCGACGATTGGAACCTGAGTATCCTGTCCCGTCCATAAGAAAGGAGATAAGACTGTATGCTCTAACTATAGGGGCATAAGTCTACTCCCGATTGCCTACAAGATCGTGCCAGGAATATTGTGCGAACGACTAAATCCTATGGTCAACGAGATAGTTGGGCCATACCAATGCGGCTTTAGACCTGGCAAGTCCACCATTGACCAGATATTTACCCTGCGGCAAATCCTGGAGAAGACACCTACCACCTCTTTGTTGATTATAAAGCAGCTTTCGACAGCCCACTCATTCGGCTTAAAAATGACTTTAACTGACACGAGATCCTCTGTTAAAATAGGAAAGAACCTCTCCGAAGAATTTTGTACCAAAAGAGGTTTCAGGCAAGGAGACAGCATCTCGTGTGATCTCTTCAACATCCTGCTGGAAAAGGTTATTCGAGAGGCAACGTTAAAAGGAGTGGCACAATCTACACCGATAGCCACATGTTACTTGCTTATGCTGATGATATAGACATCATGGGACGATCAGTAAAAGAAGTAACAGATACCTTTATGAATGTTGAAGGAGAATCTGTTAAAGTGGGTCTGGTGGTAAACGGCGGGAAGACAAAGTTGCGCAATGCGTCTATAGAGTTCGAGCCAACTGTTGAAGTTGGTTCCTATAATTTTGAGGTAGTAAAAGACTTCGTCTACCTCGGCACACAACTAACGACATCAGTTGTGAAATAAAAAAAGAATTGTATTGGGTAATAGATGCTACTTTGGCTTAAGTAAGCAGTTTAAAAACAACGCCACATCTCGTCAAACAAAAATAACGCTTTACAAAACACTGATACTACTCGTGCAGATGTATGGTTCCGAAGCCTGGGTACTTGCGCAAGCAGATAAGGTAGTGCTTGGTGTGTTTGAGAGAAAAATTCTTCTGCGTTGACGGTGAATATTGACGTCGCAAGATCTTTATCCAGACGGCTAAGGGTATAAAAATATAGTATCCCAGCAAAAATTTGGTAAGCACATGTCATTACTTCCTACATTACCTGGTAATGAGTACTCATTACCATCCGCATTATCAGGTAGTGCATATATAATGGTTTACACATAACTACTTACTTCCTTACTTACTACTTACTTACTAAGGAATAAGTACGGTGGCACAGAGCTAGTGTGTCCGACTACAAATCCTAGGTTTGTGGGTTCAAAGCTCACCGTCGGCATGGGAGTTTTTGTTGATAAAATTACGAAGAATTGTTTATGTACATGGATGTTTTTTAACAACCCTTATTATTCGTACGAGTGGCCTAGTGTGTAGTGTGTTTGGCTACAAATCAGAAGTTCGTGTGTTCAAAACTAGAAGGAACCGAAATAAAAGAAAAAGAAAAACAAAAACCAAAAAGTGTGCAGTGTTGAATTTGAATATATTTTCACCTCAATTGATCTAAAAATAGAACATATGCTTTTAGCGTCCTTTTCGACTACCGGTAAGTGGTTAAATATGTACTTTGTGTACACATTTAAGGAAGCACTTCCTTCTTATGACATCCCCATGTAAAAATAATGACTTTTACGGCCAATTAGTAAGTAGTTACAACTGCCAAAATTTACTGAATAAAGTCATTACTTGGTAATGACTTTTTTTGCTGGGATAGTTCGTAAAAAACTCAATTTCTTATGTAATTTTTTTATAAATTAAAAGTAAAAATGCATATTATTCCATAAATATTCTTAACGAAATGTTTGTTTCCAACTCTGCTTATTGAATGTTCCCTTTTTACAATGCCATATGATTTCGTCGTGTACTTGTATTCATTTAAAGATTATTTTCTTTCATTATATGGTCTGGTATTTGATGTTAATGTATTAGCATGATGTTCATGGGCGTAGCCAGGAATACTTTTTGGTCGTGGGCAAATGCTTGTTTTTTCGTAATATTTATAATTTTTTACATACAAATGAACTGTTTCGTAGGATCTAGGGAGGGGGGGGGGAGGCTGCTGCCCATTCCTATCTATCCCTGGCTACGCCCATGATGATGTTGTATTGTTAAAATGAAGCAAATCTGGCCAAGTAGATGAGACTTGCAACATTGTTATTGCGTGTCTTATCGCAACTTAATACTGGAACATCATCGTCCATATAACATGTTTCGAAGCTTTAAATTAATGAGGAAATCTTTGATTACTCTTCAATGAACTGAATACATACATCTTTTGAAATATAAAAGGGTTTAGCCTACAAACACACTCTAACCCACAAATACATTGTTAAAGCAATAATAATTAGTAGAATAATGATTACAAAACATAAGAAGAATATTGCTTTTAAATACTACCAAGGAAATTGCTACTTATGCAAGTTTTACAATATTTAATGGTATTTCAAATATTTTGTTGTAGAGTTGAAGAAGAAGTACCAGCATGCTTTGCCGGCATAAACTGTAAAATTGTCGGAATAATATAATCATACCATATGGATAAATGACTGGATGGATGGATATGCATTAAAGTTAAAGTTGTTCCTAAGTGTTTTACTTGACCTATATCGTTAGCGAGAGACACACACACAGTTTATTGCTAAAGACTTCGAAGAAGTAGAACTGTTCTATGTAATGAATATTTGCCTTTAGAGTGAGTGCATAGTAAAGATTTTATCGACAATTTATACATTGTTGCAGTTACTCTTCCTGCTAAGGGAAAGTTTCCATAATTAGATCAACATTTTCCTAAACTATGTTGTTAATCTAACATTTGAAAGTTAAAGTTTGAATATAACAATCTCTTGAAATTCAAAAGGAATCAAATTTTGAAAATTAAGAATAGGAATAATATGTTATTAATTATAATAATATGGAAATCAAATATATTACTGAAAGGAAAACAAGTAAAAAACGGCCGGCAACTCTACGCGGCTGAATGTGTGCTGAAACACGATTTCATATGCTTTGACTTTTGACTAAAAGCCTGAAGAACATGCAACTTAATGAATTAAGCCAGAAATCCTCTTATGTGACGAGGTCTTTATCCTTCCAATTCTGCCTGTACCGCCATGGGGCCGTATTACTACGTCTTTTAGTGGGGTCATAATCGCTTATTATCAAGACACTCATAATGGCTCAATGATATGGGACCTACTTCTTATCGCGGAGTCCGAACGGCATGTCTTACGATATCACCTGTAGGGAAGTTTTTCATGGCTTGATGGTTTTGATGTTCGGGTCAGGGATTGAACACATACCCTCTATGTGCAAGGCGGACGTTCTTACCACTGCACCATTTTTTTGCTTTTTTAATGGCTTTAGTCATTTATGTAGCCTTTTTAGAGATAAATTAACAATTTTTGTTCTCCACTGTCCGAAAGCATCTGTGATAAAGTGATCAAAATTCCATTTTAACGATGCAATTTTGTCTTAAGTGAAAAATCGTCATTTTAGATCATATAATCCTCAAATCATCATTTTTCATTTTTGGTCCTAAAAATCGTCAAAATGACGATAAATCGTTAAATTCGGCAACACTCGGGCTATACCAAAACTTGTACCTATACTGTCTGATTTTTTGCAAGGCTGTTTTGAAACTGTCATTTACCTTTAGCAAAGACTAAATACAAAATTTCAGTTATTCCGGTTGAATAATGTGGTTAAAACTTTCATTATGGAGGGTACCGTTTTATGAGGCCTATATGAAGACGTGGGCATATACCGACAAATTTCTGGTGGAAAGTTTTATACCCCAAACGACGACTAAATATATATTTCTGCCATTTCCGTGGGACATTGAGGAAGTAACCTTCAGAATACCAACAATCGGGAGGTACCGTTCTATGGGGCCTATACCGAAAAAATTCTGGTTGAAAGTTTAGCACCCCCTATATAGACTAAATACCAAATTTTAGCCATTTCGTTGGGATATTTGGGCTAAAATATTGAAAATACCGAAAAATCTGGAGGTACCGTTCTATGGGAGCTATATTTAGACGTTGACCCATACCGACAAATTTCAAGTGGAAAGTTTTGTTCATCCAACGAAGACTAAATACCAAATTTCAGGCGTTTCATTGGGATATTGAGGACACAACATTCAAAATAGCGAAAATCGGCAGCTACTGTTCTACGGGAGCTATTTGAAAAGGTGGACCTATACTGACAAATTTCGGGTGTATTTTATTTCAGCCATTTCGGTGGATTATTGAGACCGCAACTTTCAAATACCGAAAATCGGGAAGTACCGTTATGTGGGGGCTATATGAAGACGTGGACCTATACCGAAAAATTACAGGTTGAAAGTTTTATACCCCCAACGAAGACTAAGTACCAAATTTCAGCCATTTCGTTGGTATATTGAGGCCACAACCTTTAAAATACAGAGAATCGGCTTATGAAGGCTGGACCTATACCGAACAATTTCTGGTGGAAAGTTTTGTACTCCCAACGGAGACTAACTACCAGATTTCACTCATTTTGGTGGGATATTGAGGACACAACCTTAAAAAATAACGAAAATCGGAAGATACCATTCTAGGGGGCTATATGAATTCGATGACCTATACCGACAAATTTCATGTGGAAAGTTTTATACCCATAACAAAGGCTAAATACCATATTTCAGACATTTCGGTGCATTATGGAGACCGCAACCTTCAAAATACCGAAAATCGGGAGGTATCATTCTATGGGGGCTATATATAGACGTGGACCTATACCGACAAAATTCAGGTAGAAAGTTTAATACCACCAAAAAAGACTAAATATTAAATTCCAGCATTAGAGCTAAAGCCTTGAAAATACCGAAAATCGGGAGGTATCATTCTACGTGGACCTATACCGACAAATTTCCGATGAAAAGTTGTATACCCCCAGCTATATTAATACCCCCAAACGAAGACTTAATACCAAATTCCATCCATTTCACTGGGATATTAAGGGTAATACCCTTGAAATTTTCGAAAATCGGGAGGCACCGTTCTATGGGGGCTATATGAAGACGTGGGCCTATACAGACAAATTTCAGGTGGAAAGTTTTGTACCCCCAACGAAGACCAAATACCAAATTTCATCCACTTCGGGTGATATTGGGGTCACAATATTCAAAATACCGAAAATCAAAACGAGGACCGATATAGCCCATTTTCAATACCAATCATCCTAAGAGTAATATAAACTTCCATATCAAATTTTAAATAGAGCTCATATTTACTCTCGACTGAAAATTTGGGGAGAGGTGGAAGTCTTTTTGTGCGCAATTTTTTTGGTGAGTGTGGGGCAAGTTTATTAGGGGGTGGGGTAAATTTTTGTTTGGTGTTGGTGAGGAGGAGGGGGCAAGTAGCCACCCCTCAACTTGTTTTAATTCGAGAAGAGCGTCACTCTCGAGTGGAATTCGAGCGAGTATTCGGAGCTCTGATTGATTTCAACAGACGGACATGGTTATATCGACTTAGAATTTTATGCTGATCATGAATATATATATTTAATTATAGCTATATTATACCCTCCATAATATGGTTTCATAAGCAAAATTAATTTGCATCGCAACTAAGATTATTACCCAGCGAAAAGTTTGCCTCCAAAGAGGCAGTTAAATGATATGTACAAGTGATTTGGAAGTGCATCAAATTATGCATTTTCACTCATGATTTTTACAAGGGAGTGACTACTGAAAGAGGCACTCCATTGCACCGCATTTTAACTGACCCTTTGGCATTGCATTTTAACTGACCCTTTGGCACTGCATTTTAACTGACCCTTTGGCATTGCATTTTAACTGACCCTTTGGGGGTAGAATATGAGGCAGTCCAGAGCACGTGTTTTGAATAACAAAATAAAATGCATTTATTAATTGTGTAAAACAAATATATTAATAACTTTATTAAATTAACACAAATTATGAAAATTCTCTATTGAATTCAATCGCAAACATGTGTGTGCTCTTCATTTAACCCAAGCTTAAGTGCTTTTGCTTCATCTGCTAAATGGGTTTGATATTGTCTTCCCATCACCAGTTAAGATTTCGACATGTACTCCAACAGCACTCCATTGGGAAAGTTTCTTCTCGTGAGTTACCGGAAAAATGTTCACAAATTAAATATTATTTAGTTTGTATTAACAAATGTTTGGAAATGTTAACACGATTATCTCCTTTTGGAAACGTATTCCGGTGCCTGTAGAGATGTACAAACTGATTTATGTACATGTAGGGATCTCTAACAACTGCTAATAAAATGTAGTGAACGGAGTGCCTTTTTCACGACTCCGTTTGCACTGCATCCGGATGCTGTTAAATTGTGAGGAATTGGAGTGCCTTTTTCACGACTCCGTTGAACTGCCTCCGGATGTTGTTAAAATGTGACAAATGGATGTGATTCTTTGGATTGCTTCCAAATGCGGTTAAAATGTGGGGAATGGAGTGCCTTTTTCACGACTCCGTTTGAACTGCATAAAAACATGCCGTGAAAGAACTAGTCTACATTGCACTACTTCCAATTTATTTTGCTGGGTACTTACTTACTTACTTACTTAGTTGGCCCATTACAGAACATTTGTTCCATAGACCGAACTAAGAAAAGATCTCCATTCCTCTCTGTTTTTCGCTTTACTTTTTGGAATACCGCGCCTTTCCATTTCTTCGTCCACTTGTTTGCTCCATCGAAGCTTAGGACTGCCGATTCTGCGTGCACCGCCATGTGGCATGTATTCATACGCCTTTTTAGCGGGTTCATTATCGCTCATTCTCATGATATGGCCTAGCCAACGCAATCGTTGCATCTCGATACGTTTAACTATATTCATGTCTTTGTATAGCTTATATAGCTCGTGGTTCATACGACGTCGATATTCACCGTCAACGCAAGTCGGCCCGTAGATCTTTCGAAGAATTTTCCTCTCAAACACACCCAGCACTGCCTTATCTGCTTGCGCAAGTACCCATGCTTCGGAGCCATACATTAGCACGGGTAGTATCAGCGTTTTGTATAGTGTTATTTTTGTTTGACGAGATGTGGCTTTGTTTTTAAATTGCTTACTTAGACCATAGTAGCATCTGTTGGCCAATACAATTCTTCTTATTTCACAACTGATGTTGTTTGTTGTGTTTATGGCAGTGCCGAGGTAGACGAAGTCTTTAACTACCTCAAAATTGTAGGTACCA
The DNA here is from genome assembly GCF_047663935.1 of Musca autumnalis. NCBI lineage: Eukaryota > Metazoa > Arthropoda > Insecta > Diptera > Muscidae > Musca > Musca autumnalis. Next base: position 191,253,092 of record NW_027411977.1, on the reverse strand, counting down.
ACTTCCACAGCGTCGACACCATCAATTTGGTCTTTTCGCCGTTTACCGCAAGACCCACTTTCGCAGATTCTGCTTCAACCTTCCTAAAGGTATCAGTTACTTCCTTTACTGATCGTCCCATGATGTCTATGTCATCAGCATAGGCAAGTAACATGTGGCTATTGGTGTAAATTGTGCCATTTCATTTGACATTTGCATCTCGTATTACCTTTTCCAGCAAAATGTTCAATAGGTCACACGAAAGGCTGTCTCTTTGTCTGAAACCTCTGTTGGTACAAAATTCTTCGGAGAGGTTCTTTCCAATTTTAACTGAGGACCTAGTATCAGTTAAAGTCATCTTACAAAGACGGATGAGCTTTGCGGGGATACCAAATTCAGACATTGCGTGGAATACCTTTGATCGGAGGGGACTGTCGAATGCTGCTTTATAATCGACAAAAAGGTGAAATATGTCGATCTTCATCTCTTGGGTCTTCCCTAGGATTTGCCGCAGGGTAAATATCTGGTCAATGGTGGACTTGCCAGGTCTAAAGCCACATTGGTATGGTCCAATTATTTCGTTGACCATAGGCTTTAGTCGTTCGCACAATATCCCTGACACTATCTTATAGGCAATAGGGAGAAGACTTATACCCCTATAGTTTGAGCATACAGTCTTATCGCCTTTCTTGTGGACGGGACATAGGATGCTCAGGTTCCAATCGTCGGGTACGCGTTCTTCCTGCCAGATGGTGCTAACTAGCTGATGCATACACCTTATCAGCGCGTCGCCTCCGGTTTTAAACAGCTCGGCTCCTGCTGCTTTATTATTCTTCAGCCGGTTGATTGCTGTTTTTACCTCATCTTGGCAGGGCGGTATACATTCTATACCATCTTCTGGGATTGGATCTGTGGTATCATCGTCTTCGCTACTATTGGATACCAGCAGATTGGAGAAATGTTCCTTCCATATCCTGAGCACACTATCTGTATCTGTTACCAGATTACCTTGCTGGTCTCTACAAAAGGATGTGCCTGTACCAAAGCCATCTGTTTGATGTTTCACTCTTTGGTAGAATTTTCGGACTTCATTCTGGCTCCTGTGCATCTCGATTTTTTCACACTCCCGCTTTTCAATGTCTCTCTTTTTCTTGCGGAAAAGACGTTTCTCTTCTCTCCTTTTCTCCCGATATCTCTCTCGTGCGCTACGCGTTGCTACTGATTGTAAAGTAGCTCTATATGCCGCATTTTTCTCTTCGGTAGCAGCACGACACTCCTGGTCATACCATGAATTCCTTTGTGGATGTCTCTGGAATCCAAGTATGGATTTTGCGGCTGTTTGCATGGAGTGGGCAATATGTTGCCATTGTGTTGTTATGTTATCGGGACAAGGAGTGCTCGCGTTAAGCAATTGGGCTAGTTGAGTGGAATATGCTGTGGCTATCTGTTGTGTTTGCAGCCTATCGATGTCCAACTTCCGCGTTGAGTCTGTTCGTTGGGCCAAAGATATTCTCCTTTCCAATTTTGGCATTAAAATCGCCTAGAATGATTTTAATGTCATGGGCAGGGCAACAGTCATATGTTTCTTCTAAGCGCTCGTAAAATATATCTTTGGTCTGTTCGTCCTTTTTCACTTCGTCTTTCATTCACTGGGGTGAAGCTGGATACCAGATGTTTTAGTCTCCGACTAACTACGAATCCGCAACCAAACTCATGCTTTACGTCATGGCAGCTATAATACAGTGCGTCACCTTTAGGTGTTGTCGTGACGCCTTTCCCAATCCATCGTATTTCCTGTATGGCAGTAATATCGGCCTTGTACTTTTCATGTACGTCTGCCAATGCGAAGACTGCACCTTCTCTGTATAGAGTGCGAACATTCCAGGTGCAGATTCGCAGATCATGGTCCTTAAAACGTTTGCGGGGTTCGTCAACTTTAGAGGGGTTTGTTTTTCTTTTCTTTCGTTTTTTCATAGTAGGATGTTTTTTCTAGGGGAGGGTTACTAACCCGACGCCCAAACCCAAGTTTTTAACGTTCTTATGGGTGAACGCGCGGCACATGTTAGCTCACTACCTTTAACGGGCGTTAAAGGCAGTTCCCCAGATGACACCACGGGGAGGTCAGTGTCCACTTGAGATGAAAAAGGGACCAAGATAAATCCTGGGCTTTGCCATGTTAAAGCCGGTCAAGACCGTTGCTTGGTATCATTCATCCCCTACGTCACCCAACTAAGATTATTACAAACTTCAAATCTTTAAAATCTTTGCCTTTTCATATTAGCCACTTGCAATTAAAATATCACACCCTATTGCTTTAGCAGGAAATCGTGCTCAAGTTTTAAATTTAACCATACCTAATTAAAGATATGTCAACGCTGACACAACGCTGTTTTCAAGATGTGGCCGTCGAATGAATTTGTCTTTTGCCAGCCAGCCAAACCAAAGCAAAGTCTTGATGATAGACTACCCAAAAATTAATTAAGAAATTCTATTTGAAAAATTCAAAGGGAAAACTAATAAGTGGTCCGGTAAATTGAGGTTAAGTTATTGTGGCGCTGTGGCTTGTTGGTAGTGCCAATCAAATTGCTTGCTTGTCAAAGATTGTACAAACAGCCAAGTAGAAGTAGCTGAATGTTAAACCAATGTGCCCTTGCTTACGATTTCCATAGAACGTGGAGTGGAAATTTTCACAACAAATGCCGAAAGATTGAAGGTAAGGACATCGCTTATTTTTGAAGTGTGGCTAAGTATTTCACGAATGAATGAAGCATCTTTTTGGGAGTCTCAGAAATGGCAAACTAAGTAAATGTAAATATTTATAGTTGCCGTTTGCTGGTTAATGGAATTATAGACAGGGATGTCCTATCAACTGTGGATGGACATTTTATGTGCAACTTTTAAATGAAAGCATAGTTGAGTGTTGCCTTAAAATTTTCTGGAAAATATTTTGTGGACTAAAGAAAATTTAACATGATGTCGGATTAAGTAAGGCCATGAGGACCTTGTGCCTACACCTCAGGTCAGTACCAAGCAAGCCTTTCGTGTAATCTATGTAACATCCAGGCGTAGAAGGTTATACGAGGTTATACCACTTGTTTCTCGCTTTTGCCGATCATATTGAATTTCGAACATGACCTTTATTGCCTCGACATAACCGCAAATAATACAAACAACACTTGTTCCCAACAAAAGAGGATATGTAGGCGTTCTTGCCGCCCTCCCTGTGAAATCGAATAATTCCACTTACAGATCCAGCAGAATCACATGTGCGGATTTTTTGGAAAAAGATACACATTTATTGGTAAGTATTGACGTGTTTTGATTTATTTCTCAAATTGACATACGAAAAAGACATCTATGAGTGTGAGCTTCATGGGAGGATTGTAGGAATTTAGGTTTCTGAGGTATCAACACTCCAAAAATTTTTACTTTTCCCCAAATAGTGGAAAAGAAATTAAGTTCGGCAAGGGCGAACTTTTTAGTTTCCTTTCCTGTCCACAATTGTTAGTTCAAAAAATTTTCGACCACCATGTGTTGAACCAGATGGTACATACCTTTATATGGGGGTCAAAGTGTGGACCTATTTTGAACATTTTTGGTGGAAAAGTCTTGCAACTGCAGGGAACCCAAATGTCAAATTATGGATGGTTCCGTAAAACAATGTAGCTAAGACCCCGATAATACCGAAAATCTGGAGGTATCGTTATATGGGGGATATCCCAAATTATGTATGTATGTTTGGTTGTTGTTGTAGCAGCTTCTACAAGTACATGTAAATCTCTATTTTATTGATTCGACTCTGCCTCCAGCTCCAAGTTCAGAAAGGACACCACCTGAATAGGATTAGTCCAAAGAGAGAGGAGTTAGGTCAGTCGGGTTGGATGGGCAGTTAAACAGGCGTTGCGTAGTATGCGGACCGGTGCCACATGCTGGGCAGATATTCCGCGTGCCATCAATCCTGGCCCAGTAAGAATTGAGGCGGCTGCACCAACCAGATCTAAGTTGTGAACACGACTCTCATTCGTCTTGGAAGCTGTTGTTCTTCCGCTGCCACGGGTGGTGGGTGACCTTCTAGGACGATATTCACACTGTAGGCTGCCAAAGCCTCTGCAACCGCATCAGTATGAATGTCTCTTAAAGCTGACCTATCGCGTTGTATGTGGTTAACAAGGTTTCTTTATCCGCACCCCAAGTGCTGCCGGCTAGCGACTTAAGGACCTTATTCCTGTTTCTCAGCTTATCGCAGATAACTTTAGTATGCTGGGACGACTTATACATGCTATCGAATGTGACCCCTAGGACTTTGGGGAAGTTTGTGGTCGGAATAATTGCACCGTCGACCTGCACATTCAGTGGGAGCGTCATTTGCGCCGTCCATGTGGTGAACAGTGTGGCTGTTGACTTAGTGGTGGATATTTTCATATTCCTCGCGTGGAAAAACTCTACAAGATCAATAAGATAGGCATTTAGCCTGTCGCAAACGTTACCGATATTGGGACCTGACGCCATGAGTGTACAATCATCAGCGTACGTAATTAACTCAATGCCGTCGGGACGGCGTGGAATTGCAGAGAGGTAGAGGTTAAACAGTTCCGGAGGTATCACCCCTCTTTGGGAAACTCCATGCTTCACTCTACTGGGTTTGGACTTCCTGTCTCTGAATTCCACGTATGACTGGCGACCACACAAATAGTTGATGACCCAGCGTTCCAGACAAGGCCGGAGGGTAGTATTCTCGATACCCTCGAACAGCCTAGCATGGCTGACCGTATCAAACGCTTTGGTCAGATCCAATGCAACCATCACTATTCTATGACATGGTTTGTCCTGGTTGAGTCATCGTCCAATATATGTGGAAATGGCGTGAAGTGCTGTTGTGGTACTGTGCTGCTTCCGGAACCCGTGTTGATGATCTGCAACTGGATAACTCGTTCTGATGCTAGGGAGGAGTAATGCCTCGAGTATCTTTGCTACTGGCGATAGAAGTCAAATCGGCCTGTACGACTCACCTTTACTGGCATCTTTGCCAGGTTTCAGCAGCGGGACCACCCTGCCCATCTTCCAGGCTTCGGGAACTATTAGGGTGGCTAGCGATAAGTTGAGGACCTTACTTAAATACTCGACTCCTGGGTCATCCAGGTGTTTTAGCATCACCATAGAAATTCCCTCAGGTCCAAGCGCTTTGGATGACTTTGGGCCTCGAAGAGATCGCAAACGACGCAAAACACTTCTCTTCGCCCGGGTGCTATCGGGGTGCTCGATAAATTGTCGGCAGAAATAGCCAGCGCACCTCTTCGGATCTGTCACAACCACGCCGTTAAACGTGACAGATGTCCGATCGTCTCTCCTACCAGGGTTCGATAGCGCCTTAACTGACTAACCTATTGACTTCCATTGTCAGTACCCTGACTCTGGGGTCGTTAGGGTTCGTGCGGCAAAGCTCATCACGCTCGTTAGCTAATCCCGTCGCCTCTGCTGGGAAATTGGGTCTTATTTCAGGTATTCGACCAGCAGGGATAAAGCGAGCGGCTGCAGCAGTGATGATGTCTCGGAACTTCCTCTCTGCTACCCGAACATCAGAGGGACTTGGCAGTTCTCTGAAGCGTTGATTAGTGAAATCTCTGGAACCTTGCCAATCCGCTTTTCCATGATTAATGAAAGTACGGCGTTCAGAGGTTATGAAGTCTGGTGGTTTATTTATGGAGATGAGGATTGGGAGATGGTCCGACCCAAGGGAAATTACGGGTTGCCATGTCACGTCATTCGTCAGACCGGGTGACACGATGGATATGTCAGGCGAACTGTGGCCGTCTCCTCTAATCCTGGTGGGTGCGTCCTCGTTCGCAGTGCAGAATGTGGAGCTGTCTATTTGCTAAGCCAGGTCTGTACTTCACTGGTCATTCCCTAGAGCTGAATGCCAACTACTACTACTACTTATGGATGTTTGGTGGAGAATTTTGGTGACAAGTGAGAACCTCAAATGTCAAATTACATCTAGTTCGGTTAAAAATTGTAGCTGAAATTCATAAATATCCCAAATAGGGAGGCACAGTTATATGGGAGCTATACGAAAACATGGACCAATGTAGACGATTTTTTGGTAGAGAACTAAAATTGTAACTGAAATTCATAAAATATCGAACATCGGGAGGTACCGTCATGTTGGGGCTATACCAAAACAGTGGCCTATGTTGACAATTTTTGGTGGAGAAGTTTCTTGAACACTGAGAACCTCAAATTTCAATTTAGGTTAGGTTAGGTTAGGTTGGGAAGAGGGGTGATTCAAGGGCATACACTTAAGCCAGAAGAGGCCTGTTGTGCGCTCTAATTTTATGTGTCCTGGAACTTGTTGTTGTTAGTTTAGGAGTTCCGTCCCATTGACGTAGTCCCTCAAGTTTTTGAACCCGATGTCCTTGATATGGTCTAGTCCTGTAATTATGTCGTTTCCCATTAGTTGAGTTCTCAAGTTTGTGAAAGCCTGGCAGTGGCAGAGATAGTGTTCCAACGTTTCGTTGTCCTCGCCACATGCCCTGCATTCACTATTCTCTGCCCAGCCTATCCTGTGCAGATGCGCTTGTAGTCCTAGATGCCCTGTGAGGACACCGATCAGTTTACTGATATCCTTTTTACTCATCACTAGGAGGTCACTTGTTTTGTCCTGGTCTGGGTTTCCCATTAGGATTTTTGTAGTTTTTCCCTTTTCCTGGTTATTCCATAGGGATACATGAGCATTCTTTGCCCAAGCTTTTAGTTCTATACGCGCCGCCTTTAAAGGTTTGGCATTGTATAGACTTACTGTAGGTAGCTCCCTGGCTTGTTTTGCTAAGGAGTTTGCTACTTCGTTTCCCGTAATCCTTATGTGTCCTGGTACCCATATAATGTTTACCGAGCCATAATGGAAATAGTCGTTAATTGAATTTTTACACTCTAAGACAGTTTTCGATATTGTTGCCTTACTTGTTATAGCTCTAATTGCTGCTTTACTATCCGTAAGGATGTTTACTGTGAGTGGCCTTGTATTTGTTTTAAACCAGTTCAGACATTCTGTGATCGCTCCGATTTCGGCCTGGAGGATCGTGTTATGATCCGGCAGAAGAAGGGAGATCCTCGTTTCCGTGTCTACGATATAAAGACCCAGTCCCGTTCTCCCCCCTAACAAAGCCCCGTCCGTAAACCCGCAGCTTCCAGCGGGAATCTGTGCAAGGGTTCCATCGATCCACATATCTCTGTCCGTTATTAGAACTTCACACAGAGCTACTTCACTTGATTCTGGTATCCGGTCCGATACTATTTGATTTATAGATTCACCCGTTGTGACCCGTAATATGCTTTGATGGTATGTTTGGTGGTCTCTTTTGATCCAGTCGCTCATCTCTTTCAGTCTGCGATTGCTGCTTCACACCTTACCTGTATTTCTATAGGGTGGACAAATAGAATTGTCTGTTAAACCCCAGTTGGTGTAGTCCTCATCGCCTCGCTAGTGCTTAGGCTGCACATTTTTTGACTCTTTGCAATGTTTCCACATTGTATTTTTTGTCCATAGCTGTCCACCATACATCAGACGCGCAAGTAAGAATCGGAGTTATTACGTGGACCTATACCGACACATTTCATATGTGTTTAATATCCCAAATGAAGACCAAATACCAATTTTCAGCCATTTTGGTGGAATATTGGGGCCACAACCTTCAAAATACCGAGAATAGGGAACTATCGTTCTATGGGAGGGGGGGCTATACTAGGGCGTGGACCTGTACCGACAAGTTTCTGGGGGAAAGTTGTATACCCCCAACGAAGACTAAATACCAAATATCAGCCATTTCTGAGGAATATTGAGACCACAACCTTCAAAACACCGAAAATCGGGAGGAAAGTTCTATGGGGTCTAAAAAATAAAAATAAATTTTTTTAAAATTTTCACACAAAAGTTGTGGTCCATTCCATGTTCTAAATATTATCTGATCACTGTCTCAAATTGCAAGCTTCTTCTTCTTACTGCGACCTACAGAGCCGCTACAAAATTGGAAAAATATTTTGTTTTTGGTCTATTTCACCCGCTAAATATTTCGCTATCATCACCAATAAAAATAGGGATCTATTCTGGTCTGAACCCGACCTCCATACAAAATTTCGCTAGGAACGGCCCATAATTGCGGCCTCCAGTTTGATTACAATTTATAATGGACAGACGGACGGACACACATCTCAAAATCGCTTTATCTCGTCCAGATATGAAGATTTGTATACCACATTGCGGGTCTCAGACGAATATTTCGCGGTGTTACATGAAATTTTACCAAAACAAACTTTTAATACCATTTCCACATAGTGGTGTAGGGTATAAAAATCGAGAGGTACCGTTATATGCGGGCTATACCAAACATGGGCATATGTATATTAAAAATGTTTAGTGGAGTAGTTTTGTGACCAATAGGAACCTCAAACGTTCCTTCATAAGAGGTAGCTAAAATCATTAAAATACTGAAAGTCGGTAGTTTGATCTGTCAGGGGGAAAAACAATATTCTGGTAAAAATTTTAGGATTGGATTATGTTTTGGTGTAGCTCCTAATTTTGCAAACTTTGTACGAACATCGTGTTCAGTCAAATTTAGAATTCTAACTGCTAATCGCAAATTTCGAAATATGCGAACTTTTGGCTTAATCTCCAATAATATTTTGAGAGGATCCAGATAAAAAAGAAATGTAAAAGAAGTTCTCATTCACCAAGTGGTACTAACAGAATTTCTATTAAGTAAGCAGTTTATCACATATTCATATATTTAAAATTTTGAGTGGATTCTCTTGGAAACGGTTAGAACATAAGAAGTTCCAGCGATTATGTTGAAGTATTCGTGTGCTAAAGGTTTGCCACATCGTTCATAGCCAATCATCATCTTTGGCAATTGATACAACATTTTAAAAGTTGCAATTTTTGTTTGATAAAGCAACCGCATACTATTTCGGATGGTTATGGAATGGCCAAAAAGTTCCTTATCGTTGTTTGTTTGTGATTTGCTCATGGTTCTAATGAAATTCAAGATGTAGACTTAAAACAAAAACAAGAACAATTTTAACATTCCATTTTTCAGTTAGACAAACACTTTTCGTCGGGTCGGAGCAACGGTTACCATCAAGTGGCAAAACATCAACAATGGCTGTCATTAAGTGTTTCTCAAGTGGTGCACAGGGCAGAATTTTTAAGAGTTCCGTAAAGCCTGCAGGCAATTTAGAGGTTACAAACAACGATGCTGCTTTGAGGATTATTTGCTGTTATGATTGTGTTTCTGTCTGTCTGGCTTTTTGGCTGGGTGTCTGTCGCCTATAGCGGTGGTTAACATCTTCCGCCTCGTAGTTGTGTTAGTTTATTTATGTTACAGGTCTACTTGAAACCTTCACTTCCACTAAAATGTATATTTGTTTGTTTATCTGTCTAAGTGACTAAGAAATAACGCATTTAGAAATTCCCAAAATGTCTATAATGGTTGTGTGTATATGTTAATGTGCTTTGAGCACACCGTAGATATTTAACAACAAAAATCCGACTACAAATTTGAAATTTATAACTTACCTTTTATTAGATATCTGTTGTAAGAAGCGGAAATTTATTAGTAGATTTTTATGACTTTTTGATGGCTTTCACCGCCACAACGATTGCTTTATTGTTTGTCTCTGGCTCTTGTTTGCTGTTGATTGTACTAAAAGCCAAAACTTTTCATCGTAAAACTCTTTTTGTTTTCTTACCAGCAAAATGAATGAGTTTTAGGAGGCTATCAGTTGGGGAAGGATGAAACTAGACAAGGTTTATTCAAAGTGAGGACAAAGAAAATATTCGCCACTAAATATACTGTAACACGGTTCACCACTTGGCATTATCTTGGAATCATTCCCATAGTTCCTCAATCTTACTCTTGCTTCGAACTACTACAACCTTACCCAACCACTAGGACTTCCCTCACTCATTTTCGTTGGCATCTTAGCGTCGTACTTTCGCTGGATTACTTTTCCATTGCATAGTTTATTGGTTGAGTGGCTGTTTGTTTGTTGGTTGGCATTCCGACTAACAGCTTGACTGGATTTAGCTTAAGGATAATAAAAAGCAGTTTGTGGTTTATTTACCCTTAAGTGGTTAAATAAATTTTTGATAAAATTAGCATTTTCAACGGCATATTTCAATGGCATCAAAATAACTACCGAAGCAGCAGCAACGTTAACAACAACACTTTAACAATGTATAACAAACTACTATTCAGCATTTTTGCTAATTTAATCGAATTTCTAAAATGGCATTTGTGGCAAAAATGAAGGGAGAAGTTCCAATGAAAGAAAGAATAAAAATAGAAAAAAGGTCATCATAAAATTTGTTTGCAATATTTGATATTGATTAATAATATTTGCCATCCAAAAACAACATTGACAAGGTCAAATAAAACTTTCAATCACTGAACGAATACCTTTAAATATGCAAAGAGAAAAACAAAAATGTCGAAATATAATATTATATATCGACAAAATTGTTACATTATTGACATGTATTGCATTTCAGTGAAACTTTTTGATGAGGATAGATTCTTGGAATGAAATGTTATACATATAAATAAAAATATAACTTATTAATTTATTGCAGAAGCAAATATTTATATTGTAACTATGGTTGGATTTGGAATGTAGAATGTACAAATAAACATAAACAAGGAAGACCGATAGCCTTAGATGCTAGTGGAATTTTTTATATAATTTTATTATATTTTTTTTTATTATAATAAATATTTGAAATAAATAAAAAAACAAGTGAGCAAAGGCTATAGTCGGAACAGGGCCGACTATGTGATACCCTACACCACTACCTATGTGTATAAGATTTTCACTGTGTGATACCCTACACCACTACCCAAGTGCATAAGATTTTCACTGGTAAACATTTCTTTTAGGGAATATTATCTGACTACTTACTTACTTACTTACTTAGCTGGCCCATTACAGAACATTTGTTCTATAGGCCGAACTAAGAAGAGATCTCCATTCCTCTCTATTTGTTGCTTTGCACTCTGGAATACCGCGCCTTGTCATCTCATCATCCACTTGTTTGCGCCATCTATTCCTTGGCCTGCCAATTCTGCGTGCACCGCCATGTGGCATGTATTCATACGCCTTTTTAGTGGGTTCATCATCGCTCATTCTTTTGATATGGCCTAGCCAACGCAATCGCTGCATCTCGATACGTTTAACAATATTGATGTCGTTGTATAGCAGATACAGCTCGTGGTTCATGCGACGTCGATATTCACCGTCAACGCAGATTGGTCCGTAGATCTTTCGAAGAATTTTTCTCTCAAACACACCAAGCACTGCCATGTCTGCTTGCGCAAGTACCCAGGCTTCGGAGCCATACATCAGCACGGGTAGTATCAGTGTTTTGTAGAGCGTTATTTTTGTTTGACGAGATGTGGCTTTGTTTTTAAACTGCTTACTTAATCCAAAGTAGCATCTGTTGGCCAATACAATTCTTCTTTTTATTTCACAACTGATGTCGTTTGTTGTGTTGACGGAGGTGCCGAGGTAGACGAAGTCTTTTACTACCTCAATATTATACGAACCAACTTCCACAGTCGGTCCGAGCTCAATGGACGCATTGCGCGTCGACACCATCAACTTGGTCTTCTCACCGTTTACCGCCAGACCCACTTTAGCAGATTCTCCTTCGACTTTTATAAAGGTATCAGTTACTTCTTTTACTGATCGACCCATGATGTCTATATCATCAGCATAAGCAAGTAACATGTGACTATTGGTGTAGATTGTGCCACTTCTTTTGACGTTTGCCTCTCGTATAACCTTTTCTAGCAGGATGTTGAAGAGGTCACACGAAAGGCTGTCTCCTTGTCTGAAACCTCTTTTGGTACCAAACTCTTCGGAGAGGTTCTTTCCTATTTTAACTGAGGACCTCGTGTCAGTTAAAGTCATTTTACAAAGCCGGATGAGCTTTGCGGGAATACCAAATTCAGACATGGCTTGGAATACCTTTGAGCGCAGCGGACTGTCGAAGGCTGCTTTATAATCGACAAAAAGGTGGTAGGTGTCGATCTGCATCTCTTGGGTCTTCTCCAGGATTTGCCGCAGGGTAAATATCTGGTCAATGGTGGACTTGCCAGGTCTAAAGCCGCATTGGTATGGTCCAATAATCTCGTTGACCATTGGCTTTAGTCGTTCGCACAATATCCCTGACACGATCTTGTAGGCAATAGGGAGTAGACTTATGCCCCTATAGTTAGAGCATACAGTCTTATCTCCCTTCTTGTGGACGGGGCACAGGATACTCAGGTTCCAATCGTCGGGTACTCGTTCTTCCTGCCAGATGGTGCTAACTAGCTGATGAATACACCTTATCAGCGTGTCGCCTCCGGTTTTGAACAGCTCGGCTGGTAAGCCATCGGCCCCTGCTGCCTTATTATTCTTCAGCCGATTTATTGCTGTCTTTACCTCATCTTGGCTGGGCGGTATACATTCAATACCATCTTCTGGGATTGGGACTGTGGTATCTTCGTCGTCTTCGCTGCTATTGGATACCAACAGATTTGAAAAATATTCTTTCCATATCCTGAGTACACTATCTGTATCAGTTACCAAATTACCTTGCTGGTCTCTACAGGAGGATGTGCCTGTACCAAAGCCATCAGTTTGATGCTTGACTCTTTGGTAGAATTTTCGGACTTCATTCTGGCTCCTGTACATCTCGATTTTTTCACACTCCCGCTTTTCCATCTCTCTCTTTTTCCTGCGGAAAAGACGTTTCTCCTCTCTCCTTTTCTCCCTGTATCTCTCTCGTGCGCTACGCGTTGCTACGGATTGTAAAGTAGCCTTATATGCCGCATTTTTCTCTTCGGTGGCAGCACGACACTCCTCATCATACCATGGATTCCTTGGTGGAGGTCTCTGGTATCCAAGTATGGATTTTGCGGCTGTTTGCATGGAGTGGGCAATGCTTTGCCATTGCGCTGATATGTTATCGGGATGAGGAGGGCTTTGATTAAGCAATTGGGCTAGTTGAGTGGAATATGCTGTGGCTATCTGTTGTGATTGCAGCTTACCGATGTCTAACTTTCGTGTTGTGTCTGTTCGTACTTTGTTTGCTACGTTTAAGCGGGTGCGTACCTTTGCTGCAACAAGGTAGTGGTCCGAATCAATGTTTGCGCCTCGGAACGATCGTACATCCAACACGCTCGATGAATGTCTTCCATCTATCACAACATGATCAATTTGGTTTCTTGTTTTCTGATCTGGAGACAGCCAGGTGCCCTTATGAATATCGAGATGATTAAATCTGGTACTGCTAACTACCATGTTTTTTGCAGCTGCAAAGTCTATCAGTCTCATACCATTGTCAGATGTTTCACTGTGGAGACTGAATTTCCCGACTGTTGGGCCAAAGATATTCTCCTTTCCAATTTTGGCATTAAAATCGCCTAGAATGATTTTAATGTCATGGGCAGGGCAACGGTCATATGTTTCTTCTAAGCGCTCGTAAAATATATCTTTGGTCTGTTCATCCTTTTCTTCAGTGGGAGCATGAGCGCAAATAAAGCTGATGTTGAAGAATTTAGCTTTTATTCGAATTGCAGCAAGTCTTTCATTCACTGGAGTGAAGCTGGATACAAGATGTTTTAGTCTCCGACTAACTACGAATCCACAACCAAACTCATGCTTTACGTCATGGCAGCTATAATACAGTGCGTCACCTTTAGGTGTTGTTGTGACGCCTTTCCCAATCCATCGTATTTCCTGTATGGCAGTAATATCGGTCTTGTACTTTTCAAGTACGTCTGCCAATGCGAAGACTGCACCTTCTCTATAAAGAGTGCGAACATTCCAGGTGCAGATTCGCAGATCATGGTCCTTAAAACGTTTGCGGGGTTCGTCAACTTTAGAGGGGTTTGTTTTTCTTTTCTTTCGTTTTTTCATAGTAGGCTGTTTTTTCTAGGGGAGGGTTACTAACCCGACGCCCAAACCCAAGTTTTTAACGTTCTTATGGGTGAACGCGCGGCACATGTTAGCTCACTACCTTTAACGGGTGTTAAAGGCAGTTCCCCAGGTGACACCACGGGGAGGTCAGTGTCCACTTGGGATGAAAGAGGGACCAAGATAAATCCTGGGCTTTGCCATGTTAAAACCGGTCAGGACCGTTCCTTGGTATCTTCCATCCCCTACGTCACCCATTATCTAACTACCACCAAACTCAATATGTGCATTCCTCTCTGGGAGCCCCATTAGCCCCGATCAAAATTGCGACAGTTTTTTTCATTTTATCTAATCACACTACAGATTACAAGAAATGGAAAAATTTGATACATTACCATCTATTGTGATATCTCACTTGTTACCTAAAAATTTTGTGACGATCCGATCAAAATTGCGACCTGTAGCGCGATTAAAAAAATGCAAAAATGAGTTGCATAACTGACGGTGCGATTTTCGACTTTCATAGCCAGGCTTTGCATTTGGAAGGTCGCCAAAAAAGCTGACAAATTCGCCATTATAATTGAAATCGCAAAAATGAAAAGTTGTGTTGGATTAGCGACTATTGCGATATCTCCATTGTTTGACCTTCTACAAAAAACCTACTTTACAGCGTTGTAAATGTGATATTTTCTACTTTCATTGCCAGGTGTTGCTTTTGGCATACTCTTTATAGAAGCTGACATATTCGGTTTGGAAAAAAATGTTGACTTTTTCTCCAAATAAGTTCTTTCCCATTCCTAGCCCTGAATAGTATCTGGCCATCATCAAAGTCGGTAGTCTCCTTCCCTGCCGGACCCCCATTAACCCCCAAAATTTCGTGACGATACGATAAAAATTACGACCTGTAGCGTGATTTCCTAAAAGGTGGAAAAATGGGATGTATTACCGACTATTGCTATATCTCCATTATTTGGCCATATACGCTAATCTACTTTGCTTCATTTTAAAGACGAGATTTTCTACTTTCACAGTCAGGATTTGTTTTTGGAAAGTTCCCAGTTCGTCATTATAATTAAAATCGAAAACGTTGACATTTTTTACTTTCATTGTCAGGTTTTGCTTTTGGTATACCCCCTATAGAAGCTGACTTATTCTGTTTGGAAAAAACATTGTATTTTTCTCCAAATAAGTTTTTTGTTCATTCCGACCCCTAAATATTATCCGACCATCACCAAAATCAATAGGCTTCTTTCCCTCCGGGACCACCTTCAACACCCAAAATTTGGTGACGATCCGATTAAAATTGCGACCTGTAGCGTGATTACAAGGCTTAGATGAACAGACTTGCGGACGAACGGATACACATAGCCAGATCGACTCAGCTCGTTGAGACATTCATTTTGGTCTATATAAGTATGGGTCTACGACCATTATTTCGATGCATTACAAACTTTTTGGCCAAAACCAACTTATAGTACCCTCCCCACACAGTGGTGTAGGGTATAACAAGTAACCCAAGGCTATAGTCGGACGGGGCCGACCATGTGATACCCCAGGGAATTAGCTTTCCACAAATAAAAATTTCTTTATGCGCCTTAACTAACTTTAAATTAAAGGGGCTTACACCCGGGAAGTTTTTGCGGATTTTGATACTACAATGTTCATAGATGAGGAAAATCAAAAAAAAAAAAACAAGTGAGCAAAGGCTATAGTCGGGACGGGGCCGACCATGTGATACCCTACACCACTACCCCTGTGCATAAACTTTTCACTGGTAAACATTTCTTTTAGGGAATATAATTCGACTACCACCAAAAATAATATGCCTCTTTCTCTCTGGGACCCCCATAAGCAACCAAAATTTCGTGGCCATCCGATCAAAATTACGACCTGTAGCTGATTGCAAAAAATGGATGAATTGGATGCATTACCGACTATTGTGGTATCTCCCTTGTTTGACCACCTTCGCCAACCTGCTTTACACCAATGTAAAGGTAATATTTTCTTCTTCCATTGACAGGCTTTGCAGTTGGAATACCCCTACTAGAAGCCGATATATTCACAAAGAATAAAACTTTGAATTTGTCTCCAAATAAGTTTTTCCCCATTCCGACCCCTAAATATTATCCGACTATCACCAAAATCAATAGGCTTCTTCCTCTGTGGGGCTCCATCTACCCCCAAAAATTTCGTCA
Source organism: Musca autumnalis (assembly GCF_047663935.1). NCBI lineage: Eukaryota > Metazoa > Arthropoda > Insecta > Diptera > Muscidae > Musca > Musca autumnalis. The sequence continues at coordinate 191,236,965 of NW_027411977.1, read as the reverse complement.
CTATCCGATCAAAATTCCAACTTGTAGCGTGATGGAAATATTGGGTATATTACTGAATTTTGCAATATCTCGGTTTGCTCTCTTACGCCAACATACTTTGCATCAATATAAACGAGTTCTTTTTCCATTGACGGGTATTCCTTTTGGAAACTCCAACCAGAAGCGGAGATATTCGCTTAAAAAACGTTGACTTTTCTCCACATAAGCTTTTCTCTTAGTCCGACTCCTGAATATTATCCGACCATCACCAAACTAAATAGGCTTCTTCCTCTGTGCGACCCGCATCAACTCCCAAAAAATTCGTGACGATCCAATCAAAATTGTGACCTGTAGCGTGATTACAAAAAAATCGGAAAATGGGATGCATTATCTACTATTGCGATACCTCTGTTGTTTGACCACCTACGACAACCTGCTTTACATCCTTGTAAAGGTGATATTTTCTACTTCCCTTGCCAGGTTTTGCTTTAGATATACCTCTTAAAGAAACAGAGATATTGGCTTTGAAATAAGACGTTGACCTTTCTCCAAATAAGTGTTTGCCCATTCCGACCACTGAATATTATCCGACCATCATCAAAATCAGTAGGCTTCTTTCTCTTTGGGACCCCCATTAACCCCCAAAATTTCGTGACGATCCGATCAAAATTGCGACCTGTAGCGTGATTACAAAAAATCGGAAAATGGGATGCATTATCGACTATTGCCATATCTCTGCTATTTGACCACCTACGACAACCTACTTTACATCGTTGTAAAGGAGATATGTTCTACTTTCCTTGCCATGTTTTGCTTTTGATATACCTCTTAAAGAAACAGAGATATCTATGAGACCCCCATTAACCCTCAAATCTTCGTGACGATCCGATCAAAATTGCGACCTGTAGCGTGATTTCCAGAAAAATAGAAAAATCGGATGTATTACCGACTATTGCGATATCTCCGTTATTTGGTTACCAACGCCAACCTAGTTTGCATCATTGTAAAGAGGGGATCTTCTACTTTCAGAGTCAGACTTTGCTTTTGGAAAGTTTTCAACCAAAGCTGTGATATTCGTCAATATAATTAAAATCGCAAAAATGAAAATTGGGGTTTTATTTGCTTCTATTGTGATATCTTCGTTGTTTGATCACCTACGAGCACCTGCTTTACATCATTACAAAGGTGATATTTTCTACTTTCATTGTCAGGTTTTGCTTTTGGTATACCCCATATAGATGCTGAAATATTCACTTTGGAAAAAAACGTTGTCATTTTATCCACCTAAGTTTTTTGCCCTTTCCGACCCCTAAATATTATCCGACCATCACCAAAATCAATAGGCTTCTTCCCCTCCGGGACTCCTATCAACATGCAAAATTTCGTGACGATCCGATCAAAATTGCGACCTGTAGCGTGATTACAAGGTTTAGATGGACAGACGGACAGACGGACGGACGGACTGACGGACGGACACACATAGCCAGATCGACTCAGCTCGTCGAGACATTCATTTTGGTATATATAAGTATGGGTCTGCGACCATTATTTCGATGCGTTACAAACTTTTTGGCCAAAACCAACTTATAATACCCTCCCCACATAGTGGTGTAGGGTATAACAAGTAAAAAAGTGTCAGTCGGCTTTGCCGACAGATATATACCCTCAGTCAACCCTCAGATCGAATGTATTTCAGGTCTCTTCAGAATTTAGCCATTTTTGGACATTTTAACTTGCCGACAACAATGTGGAATAGGAATTAACTGCACTAAGACACAAATGTTGAACTTTTGTAGGGAAGGTACTCTTAGGGAGGACCGATATGGGCCATTTTAGAAGTTAAACTAAATAAATAGATAAAATATTAGGAGATCCAAAGTGATATTTTTTTAAATATTGGGGAGAAGTACTGAAATTTGTGGACCGGTATTGCCCATGTGACTAAGTTTGGATATAATATGACGAAGACCAAATGTTGGAGCAAATCGGTTGAACAGTTCTAGAGTTATCGTGGCATAGGGGATTTTACACCTTTCGGGCTGTTTTCCCAAGAAATATGGACTTGCCCCTGAAATAACTTTTACCGTCGTAATGGAGGTAGCGAATGCAAATCGCTTCAACAAAAACAACAAAAAGTGATTCGAGAGCAGGTCTTAACGTGAACTTATCCGAAATTTTGTGTGACAGGTACCAGAAGGAGTAGACAAATTTAGTCCATATTCGAACCTGATCTATATCTGGTAGATATATTAGGATGTGAAAAGTATGGATTACATCGGTCACTCCCTTCAAGAGTTATCGTGCGCAAAATTTTTCAGATCATTTCTGAAGTTGTGGGGGAGGTACCTGAAGGAGTGGACCTATATAGCCCATCTTCGAATTTAAACTATGTTTTGATAAAATATTACGAAGGCCAAATTTTGGACCGAATCGACAGATCCGTTCGAGAGTTATGTTGCGCTCCTTCCACTACACAAGGTGTCATAGGGGCTCTTTGCACCTTTCCGGTCATTTTCTCTGGAAGTATGGACTTGCCCCTAATGAAACTTGTACCGTCGTATGTGGGGAAGTGAATACAAGTTGTTGCAACCAAAATCAAAGCGATTTGAGAGCAGGTCCTTAACTGAACTTGTACGAAATTTTGTGTGGGAGGTACCCGAAGGGGTGGGCCGATTGAGTCCATATTGGAACCTCATTTTAAGTCTGTTACAAATTTCACGATGTGCAAAGTATACACCAAATCGGTTACTCCCTTCAAGAGTTATCGTGCCCACAAATTTTCCGAACATTTTGGAACTTTTGTGGGGGAGGTACCAGAAGGAGTGGACCGATATAGCTCATCTTCGAACTTAAACTAAGTTTGGACAAAATATTACGAAAGCCAAAATTTGAACCGAATCGGTTCATCCGTTCGAGAGTTATCGTGCGCTCCAGCCAGCCAGACAGACGGACAGACAGACAGACGGACGGACATTGCTCAATCGACTCCAAATTGTCTGAAACACATTTCGTCCAAACATACTTGGGGTCTAAAACCATTATTTCGATGAGGCACATTTTGCCCGTATGAAAGCGTATATACCCTCGTTAGGGTTAGGGTCAGGGTTTTTTTAAGATTTTCACGTTTTAGCTTGGAAACCGCAAGTCTTATCTAAATGATATTAGAGAAAATATTGTAGCTGTGAAAATTCTCTACAAGATTGACCTTTATGATATTTTCGTAGGTTTAACAATTTTTGAAAATAGTCGTTCAAATTGGGGCAATGCATAACAGCGTCGCCTCCTTATAAAACATTGTCCTGTACGATGCCCTTAACTAACTTCAAATGAAAAACGCTTACACCTGGGAAGTTGTTTGCGGAATCTGAAACATCAATGTTCATAGATAAGAAAAATCCGAAAGCAAAAACAAATCGCTGGGGGATTTTTAAATAAATCGCGGTCAAAATTCACATTTTTAAGGTTTATTTTAGGTTTTCAGGATTTTGCTTGAAAACAGTTTAAAGAATATGTTATAGCGCTGAAAATCCTCTGCAACATTCTCTTTAGTCCCATTTCGATAGGACTTGCCGTTTTCAAGCAAAATCTTGAAAAGCTAAAAATGTAAACTTTGACCGCGATTTATTTAAACATTCCTCCAGCGAAAACTTCCCAGGTGTAAGTCCCTTTCGCTTAAAGTTAGTTAAGGCGCATCGTGTTTAAGAAATATCTTTGTGGATTCAGGCACCGTGTCGCACCAAGCTTAAATAATAATATAATAATTGTTTCACAAACATCCCAGAAGGGACAAGGGAGACTACACTCATTTCAATTAGTGAGTGTGCCCCGATTCATATACGCTCAATGATAAGGAACCCACAGCTTATATCCAAATCCGGACGGTGTGTCCTAAGACACCACTTGTAGAGAAGTTTTACATGGCTGGAATACTCAGAAATGTCGCCAACATTACCGAAGGGTATTTTGCCAACATTGAAAATTTGATGTTGCCTGGCTGGGGAATCGTTTTAAAAAAAGGCGGCAAAGCGACCCATGCTTGAATGTATGCATAAAAATGCAATTGGACAATTAATATGCTAGGGCACCATGTAATTTGCTATTATGCAAGAACTGGGAATGGAAAATGTGGTTCTCTACACAAAACCCATTATATATTAGGAAGTAGGCAGACGTTATTGCAATTTGCATCATGGGGTAAGGTCAGTATTTTTTCCATATGTATATGCCCTTCAGGAAATAAAATATAGTCCATTTCACCCGCCATATAATATCAGATCATCATCCAAAAATGTAAGCATCTTCTTTTACCTAAACTCTTACCTTGTGCAAAATTTCGTGATTGTTGAGCTATAACTGTAACCTCTAGCGTGTTTATGATAACACTACAAACAAATAACTGTAACTATGTTATCTTATCATGTACACCAACACAATTGAAATCAATAGAAAGGTCAAGCGTTCCTCTTCCAAGTGTAGCTTACTTACCCGGAATGTCTCTTAAATGAATAAATATATAAGCTGTATATTCTAAATTTTCACAATTTACACACAAAAAGGTTTTTCCATTAAACCCTCTAAATATTATCTGATCACTATCTCAAATTGCAAACTTCTTCTTTGTCATATACTCTTACCTTAGTTACAATTTCGAAGCGATCGGACGATCGCTTTATCTCGTCGAGATTTGTAGATTGGTATACCACATTGGGTCTAGGACCGATATTTCGCGGTGTTACATGAATTTTTCCCAAAACAAACTTATAATACCCTTTCCACATGGTGGTATAGGGTATAAAAAGGTTCAGCACAAACCACATTAAAAAAAATTGAAAAAAACTTTATGAAATGAAAAAAAGGTTTAAAAAAATAATTCCCTTTTGCACGAAGGAACGGCCTTTTGCCTATTAATGACTAAAATAACTTTTATTCCATTTAAATTTTCAAGAAGGTCCCACACAAACCACTTTTAATTTTTGTTATATATGAAATATAATTATATATAATATAACATGATGTATATGATACGATGATAAAATTAGTGAGAAACAAACGGTCATGTAATTTTGGTTTTGCCGTGTGCCCCTATTCATTGGGTCTCATGCATAAAAACGAGTAAAAGCGATGAGTTGAGTCAAGTAAGCAATTGCTCGTAAGTTGAGTTAGATCGAACAGCAACAGCTTTTGCTCAATTTCGTATGCATAAAAATGAGTTCAAACCAATTGCAATTACTCTAGTAAATTGAGATCAAACCTCTAATTGTTATTGAAGTACAAACAAGTCGTCAAGTGGAAGTGAAGTAGAAGCAAATAATAATAAAATAGAAACTGACGATATATCTAAATTTTTAGTACAAAAATGAAAGATTTGTGGGATTGATTTGTGTTTTTTTTTTTTAATTTTTATGTGAGTACAATCAATGACTCCAATTGCAAATGGAAAGCAATAATTTGCCAGCCATTTCCTTTGACAATCTTTTATTTGATCTGCATCTTTCGGGAATTTTATCCATTCGTTTGCTTTGGCAGATATAAGTTTTGCAACTTCCGCAATTGTTCGCGACACAGTTGATTGATGGACCCCAATATCTGTGGCTATACCATTTTGGAATCCAGGATCTGCACAGAATCTTAAATAGAGTCGAATTTTATCAATGTTGCTGAGGGCACCAGCTCCTCAAAAAATAATTCGCTAACCAGCAAATGCAACTACCATCAAATCTACATTTATGTATTTATGTATTTATCATTTTATTATTAGTTATATAAAAAGTAATAATTAAGATTACAAACCTGTATAAATTTTCATCCTCACTTGCTAAATTTGTCTTACGCTTTTGATAACATTTTTTATTTATTTGTGGTACAAAATAATCAGCCATTATTCCTTTTTAGTGCACGCGAGTCAACTAAAAGGCATGCTCCACAAAAGTTAAGCAAGAGCTCACAAAAGTAAGCAAAACCTTGTTTTTATGCATATGAAAATGAGAACAATCTCATCTAACTTCAACTTCTAAGTTCAAACTGAGCAAGAAGAGATCAAACGTGAGCAGTGAGTAAAAGCAAATACATCAAATTTTATTATGCATACGACAAGCACCTTTTACTCAAAAAATTGAGTTCGAGCTCTAGCTCACGTTTTATGCATGAGACCCATTGTTTTCAGTTAAATATCTGCTTACAGTGACACAAAAATTTGTGAAAAGTTTTGAAAAATAAAAACAAAATATCATACAGGGGTACAAGGTTGTGAAAAATGTATAACCCTAATTGTCATATCGCTCATTTAATCAAAGAGTGGGGTAACTCAAAAACGCGTTTTCTGAGTTAGCAATTTCCGTTTTTTTCTAGGACTTCTACTTTATCTTGTGTCAAATTTACATGTTCATATCTCTAAAAATCAACGAGTTACAGTTCATTTACTACGTGTTTCGCATAATTCAACCAAAACGTTTTTGGAGTTTATGAAACACTAAAATACTTTAAATAGTGCTTGAAATTTAGCACTGTTATCTGGCTCGCTGTTTGCAAAATATGGTCCAAATTGTTATTTTAATTTTTTTTTTTTTTTGTAATAATCTTTTCAAGTAGAGAAGTCAAATTTGAATAGCCAACTTAAAACGCGTTTTTCTCGAAACTCGATTTTTTGAGATGTGTCACTCTTTGAGTAAATGAGCGATATGTGTTTTTATACCCTTAGAATTTATGCTAACGAGGGTATATACACTTTCATACGGGCAAAATGTGCCTCATCGAAATAATGGTTTAGACCCCAAGTATGTTTGGACGAAATGTGTTTCAGACAATTCGCAGTTGACTTAGCCATGTCCCTCTGTCTGTCTGGCTGGCTAGAGCGCACGACAACTCTCGAACAAATAAAAAACAAAAAATTTGGCTTTCGTAATATTTTGTCCAAACTTAGTTTAAGTTCGAAGATGGGTTATATCGGTCCACTACTTCCGGTACCACCCCCACAAAATGTTCGAAAATTTGTGCGCACGATATTGAATTACTTTGAAGTACTTTATTTTTTGTTGAAGCGACTTGCATTCGCTGCCTCAATTACGACAGTAAACGTTTTTTTTTGGGCAAATTCATCTTCTTCTTTATTTGCCGATCCGCATTCGGATTTTGGCGATCATATAATAACAAATTAAGTATTTTTTAGCAGTATATATAGATATATGTTTATGAATATGTTGTGGTAAATTATTCAGCAATGGTGATCTCTCTATTCCTCGCAGCGTTGATAAGGCTTCTTTCATTTGGTTGATTTGTCCACTCCAAAATGTTTTTTATCCAGGATATTTCTCTTCTTCCTCTTGGCCTTTTTCCCTCAATTTGGCATTTAATTATGCTCTGGATGACAGAATACTTTTCGTTTCTCATTATGTGTCCCATATAGGATATCTTCCTACTTTTTATGATATCAAGAAGTTGTCGTTTAGTGTTCATTCTTCTCAGGACTTCTTCATTTGATACTCGGTCAGTCCAAGGAATTTTCAGTGTTCTGCGATAAATCCACATTTCAAATGCGTTCAATTTTTGTTCGTCTATTGACTTTATTGTCCATGTCTCGGCAGCATATAGTAGAGTGGACCCTACATAGCATTTTATGAAGCGCATTTTTCTTGTGATGTTGACGTCATGACTTGTTAATATTTTGCGATGGTTAAAAAAGGATTGCCTAGCTACTTCTATTCGGCATTTTATCTCTCTCGAGGCATCCCATTGGTCATTTATAAGGACCCCAAGATATTTAAAACTCCTTACCCGTTCTATTTCGTCACTTTTTATTTTCAATGATGTGCTGTTTTGGTAAGTTTTTCTACTTATTACCATATATTTCGTTTTCTTAATGTTAATCTTAAGACCGTACAATTCGCTTTTTTGAGTAAGCGAGTTAACCAGTTTCTGTATACCATATAGGCTAGTGGCAATTAATGTTGTGTCGTCGGCGTATCGTATATTGTTTATTAATTCAGAGTAATTCACCCTTACGCCAATTTGCTCGTTTTCAACTGCTTCTTGAAATATTTTGTTGGAGTATAAATTAAATAATAGAGGTGATAGGATACACCCTTGTCTAACGCCTTTGGATATTGGGATATTGTCAGTGAGTTCTCCATCAACTTGAATGTTTGCAGTTTGTTGCCAATAAAGGTTTTTTATGCATATTATTTCCTTTTCTGTTATTCCGGTATCCATCAAGATATCCATCATTTTTTCATGCCTGACCGTATCGAAAGCTAGTCGACGAAACATAAGAATATATCTTTTTGAATATCTCTACATTTTTGAATAAGGACTTGGATACTTAGTAGTGCCTCTCGCGTTCCCATGCCTTCTTTGAAACCGAATTGTGTTCTCCCCATATTTGGCTCACACTTAGGGTAGATTCTTTTATGTAGTATTTTAATAAATATTTTTAGGGCATGACTCATTAGACTAATTAGTCTATAATCACCGCATTTTCGTGCATGTGCTTTTTTTGGTATAGCTATAAATGTAGATTTTAACCAGTCGTCGGGGTACTGTCCTGTATCGTAAACGTGATTGAACAGTTTCAGCAGTAGTTGTATATTGTTTCCCTCTATTAATTTCAAAATCTCTGCGGGTATTTCATCAGGACCGACGGTCTTCTTATCTTTCATTGACTGAATTCCCGATTTGACTTTATCTTCCGCGATCGGGTTTCCTGTTATGTCTGATTCAGTATTAGTGTTATTTTCTGGCCTTTCATCATCAGTGAACGTTGTTTTGATATATTTGTGCCAAACACTTTTTCTTTCTTTGGTCTCGAAGATAGCTTTACTGTTTTCGTCGACAAGTAGAGCCGGATGAGTTTTGCGGTATATTCCGGATGCTTCTTTTAATTTCTTGTGTAGGTTGAAGTCGTCGTGTAGTCGGTGTAGCCTTTCGATTTCTTCACATTGTTTGTTAAGTTGAGCGTTCTTTGCAGCTCGTGTGGCATTTCTAATCTCTTGGTTTATTTCCCAATACATTTTATAGTTGGTATTTTTGTGTATTTTTCGCTTTTCGCGAAGTTCGAGGATTTCTGTTGTTATCCAAGGTTCTTCTTTTCGGGTGGTTTTTGTCCCTAATATAGTTGAGCTTGTTCATACTTCTTGAGAAAACAGTCCGACAGATGTAAAAAAACCCTATGGCACCATATGTAGTGGCTCGAGCCGAATACTCCGTTCGTTCACCCTTTGCATATCGTAATATTTCTTCGAATATTAGATGAAATTCGATGGTGGTGCTTATAGGTCCACTCATTCCGGTATCTCCCCCACAAAAGTTTGAAATTATTCGCAATATCTCACAAACGGAACAACCGATTTGGTCCAAACTTTGGATATCGAAATATTTTGTCCAAACTTAGTTCATGTGCAAATTCGGGCGTTATCGGTCCAATCCTTGGGGTACCAACCACACAAATGTTCAACATTTTTGTTTAGTAAGTGTCCGTTTGAGAATCCTTTGGATATTTTGGATATTTTAACTTTTTCGTAGGCTAGTATGGTACAAAAGCTCTATCGATACACCCGAAAATTTTCCAATCAATATCGGTTCATACGCCCAAAATTTTGAAAACCCCACTAAATACATAAGATTTTTTTGAAAAAAAGCCGACTTATACTTTTTTATACCCTCCACCATAGTACGGAGGGTATATTAAGTTTGTTTTTCCGTTTGTAACGCATTGAAATACTCATTTGCGACCCTATAAAGTATATATATTCTTGATCAGGGTAAAATTCTGAGTCGATCTGTGCACGTCCGTCCGTCCGTCTGTGGTAATCACTCTAGCATCCACAAACATGGAGATAGGACGCTGAAATTTTGGGAAAATGCGTCTTTTTTTGCAGGCAGGTCAAGTTCGATGATGGGCTATAACGGTCCACGTTTTGGTATAGCCCCCATATAACGGTACCCCCGATTTACGGTATTTTGACGTTTTTGGCTACATTTTCTGACCGATTTAGCTATAATTTGACATTTAGGGTTCTTAAGTGTCAATAAACTTATATATCAAAACTTGTGAACATAGGTCCACGTTTTGGTATAGCCCCCATATAACGGTACCCCCGATTTACGGTATTTTGACGTTTTTGGCTACATTTTCTGACCGATTTAGCTATAAATTGACATTTATGGTTCTTAAGTGTCAATAAACATATATAACAAAACTCGTGGACATAGGTCCATGTTTTGGAATAGCCCCCATATAACGTTACCGCCCGATATCAGGTATTATGACTTTTTAAGTCACATTTCTAGACCGAATTAGCTATAATTTGATATTTAGGGTTCTTAGTGACCACAAAAACTTATATTCGAAAAAAATATGAACATAGGTACATGTTTTGGTATAGCCCCATATAACGGTACCTCCCGATTTTCGGTATTTTGAGAGTTTTACCTACAAGTTTTAACCGAATTAGCTGTAATTTGAACATTTGACATTTGAAGTTCTTAGTGGTCACCACACCTCTCCACCAAAAATAGTCAAGAAAGGTCCATGTATGGATAAAGCCCCCATAGAACGTTACCACCCGATTTTCGGAATTTTGAGAATTTTACCTACAAGTTTTAACCGAATTAACTGTAATTTGAACATTTGACATTTGAAGTTCTTAGTGGTCACCACACCTCTCCACCAAAAATAGTCAAGAAAGGTCCATGTATGGATAAAGCCCCCATAGAACGGTACCTCCCGATTTTCAGTAATTTGATTATTTTAGTTACAATATTAAACCGAACTAGCAGTAATTTGATATTTGAAGTTCCTAGTAGTCACAACACGTCTCCATCAAAAATTGTCAACATAGGTCCATGTTTGGATATAGCTCCCATATAACGGTACCTCAAGATTTTCAGTAATTTGGCAATTTTAGCAACAATTTTTAACCGAACTAACTGTAATTTGACATTTGAAGGTTATAGTGGTCACCACACATCTGCATCAACAATTTTCAACATAGCCTCAATATAACGATACCTCCCGATTTTCGGTACTTTGAGGATTTTACTTAAAATGTTTAACCGAACGTAGGTCCATGTTTTGGTATAGCCCCAAAACAAACCTCCAGATTTCCGTACCTTAGCTTTATTTTTTGGACGAACTTTCTGTAATTTGAAATTTAAGAGCCAACAAAAATTATGGGACTGGAATGAAATCTAATTATTCCATTTTAGTTCAGAATATTTTATGGTGGAGGATATGAAAAGTTCGGCCCGGCCGAACTAAACGCTTTTTTACTTGTTTACTTTTTCCTCCTCTTTTTCCTTAAGCTGCACACAATTTCACGTCAATCCAGTTTACTTTAAAATATTTGAATTTAAAACATTTACCTCCATTTACAACAACTCCTTCCTTTGGTGTTATTTTAATGGCACAGGAATACAATGAACCCATTACTGCAAAAACGGCAATAAATAACGAATTTTATACACACCATTGACATATGGTCACATTTTCCAATAAAAACGAAATCGAACTGTTACGGCAACAAATCTTAAATCCGATACACTCGGTAAACATATTTTAGTGGATAAACATAAATATTGTAGGTTGGTTACTTTGTAACATGTGTTAGGCTCCCAGGAGAATATGTTTTTGGGATTACCACAAAGAAGAAGAAGGCAAAAGGGTAGAGTGTGAACTTAAAGGAGCCTACTTTAAGGACACTAAGATAAAAAGGACGGGTAAATATTTTCTCAATAAAATGGATTTAGTGTTTTTTTATTTTGAATTCCATGACAAATGTAGAAGTTGAAATTAAATAACTAAGCTAGGAGGAAATGAAAGCAAATGGCCTTCTACTCATTTTAGTTCTGTTGGAGTATATTTCAATACAACATTTCTCATTGAGTCCTTACATTAAACAAACCCATACATATGTACATATGTATGTATCTACCACTCTCTATTGTTTAGTACTGACCAGTAGCCCAAATGATTTTCCATCTTTTATTTTGTGTCTTTTTTCCCTCAGCATTGTTTTCATTGCAATCTGGAGCAGGTCAGAGAGAAAATATTGATAAAAGGAAAATTGTTTGTAAAGGCAACTAAAATTGTCAATTTTCAACAATTCCAAAATCGCAAAATAAAGGAAGAAGAATATAACAAACAAAAAAAAAACTAGTCATGGATGAAAAGTCCATTTGAAGGATGTCATCCACACAAAGGACCCCAACTGAAACAATTGTTCAAAAGCAACAACATATGTAGAGATTTTATTGCTTTTGAGATTATTTGTGGACTATTTAAACAAACGGTGTTTTTTGTATGTTCAGAAAAAATGATACTGGTTACAAATTGAAAAGTCCTATACGAAAAATAAAATGTCCCTTAAAAATATTATACAAAGGGGAATATACACTCATACGACCTATTCGGCAGCACTGTAGTATTACGTACATAGCATTTGTTGGACAACGTTATAGTTTATTAGAATCCGAAATAACATGTTATTGTCATTTCATTTGGACATTGTGTGTACAATCTTCAAAACACGTAAAATCTAGAGGAAACTTCATAATGGGAATATACGTGGAGGTTTCTACCCATGGAGAATCCAAAATACCAAGTTACCGTCACTTCAGTAGACTAATCCTTTAAAAGACATTGAACGGTAATGTAGTACTTTCCAATCCGAGAACCCGCAATACCTCTTCTATTGCGCTATATTAAAACGTGCATCTATATTAACAATTCTCTGTATGCATGTTTTGTATCCATATCGAGTACAAAATTTCAGTCATAGGATAATGTGACTAAAACCTTCGAAATATCGAAAATTTGGAGGTAACTTTTTATTGGGGCTATATGAAAATGTGATTCTATACCGGCAGTTCTTTGCATAAATGCTGTATATCCCCAACGAAGACTATATACCAAATTTTATTCATTCCTATACGATAATGTACCCGAGGATCCGCGGGAATATGCAATTTTCTGAAGCGGTGGTGGATACATTCTCTGCACCTTTGCCAAATCAGCGCTTGCATGTTTCAGAAAAGTATGGCGGTCAGAAATTAGTTAGTTTTTTACGGAAACTGTGATAGGGAGGGGGTCTTAACCTAGAATATGACGGGTTGCCATGGCGCGTCATTTATCAGATCCGGTGTGGTAATCTTCTCTTATCCTCGTAGAATACCCCAGGATCAGACGGTTCCTGCCCTAAATAATGGACTAATGTTAGGATATAACGGAGAGCACAAGTATTCATCGGCGGTATAATATACATAGGGCTTCAACAAAGTATCGCCATCATATTTTTTTCTTATGGTGGCCACACCATCTCCATCTCCTACGTTTAATCTGTTTTTGTGTGGGTTCTTGGATCGTTTAGTTCCACAGGTCTATGCTACTTATGGCGTTGGGACAGAATATCCTGCATATGATCCTGATGCATTTGTTTATGTAACCTGTAACTTGTAACTTTTGCGTGATACTGTCAGACACAAGCCAGGTTTCACAGCCGAATAACAAGATCGCTTTTATACATGCTTCGAATGTTTAAGCTGGGTTTTCCTGGATCTATGTATATCAGCCTATCAATAACCGTTTCTGCACTACCACCATACTATAAATTCGTTCCCTATAATGTATATATATTTTTGTATATTTTTCACAACATTCTTAGTTGATATAACCATGTTCGTCTGTCCGTCTGCTGAAATCAACATACAGCCCGTAATATTTAAAATACAGCTTTATAATTTGGGACAGAAGTTTATATTACTGCCGGGATGTTTGGTTTTGAAAATGGGCTATAGAGATTCACGTTTTGATATAGCCCTCAATAGAACAATACCTCTCGAGTTTGCCCTTTGAAAATACCGAAAATGGGCCGTTCCGTTCTATCGGGGCTATTGCGAAAAGTTGACACTATATCGACCAAATTCTGGGCGAAAGCTTTATAGCATCACAGAAGATAAAATAACAAATTTAGGATATTTCGGTAAAATACCAAAATCGGGACGTACCACAGCACAGTGGTCCCACTTGTATGGATAAGAGTGCCAAAAATAGTTCTAATCGAGCTACCGCCTCCAAATTTTAAACATAGGTTTATAACAAGCCAAAAAGATAGAAAACCATTTTTAGTGGATGTAGGTCCACATTTGGGTATAGCTCCCATAGAAAGGTACCGCCCGATTTGTGGTATTTTGACGATTTTGGCCAAATTAACCAACCGATTTGGATGTTATTTTGCATTTTGAGTTCTGAGTGAATAAACTACCTCCTTGCAAAAAATATTCAATATAGGTCCACGTTTAGGTATAGCCGCCATATAAATGTACCCTCAGATTTTCGGTATTTTGGCAATTTTAGCGAAATTTTCCAACTGATTTGGCTGTAATTTGGCATTTTGAGTTCTGTGCAAAAAATGGTCAATATGGGTCTACGTTTAGGTATAGCCCCCATATAAACGTATCTCCCGATTTTCGGAATTTTGACGATTTTACCCACATTTTCCAACCGATTTGGCTGTAATTTTGCATTTTGAGTTCTGAGTGAACAAAATACCTTCTTGCCAAAAATGTTCAGTATAGGTCCAAGTTTAGGAATAGCTCCCATATAAACATACCTCCCGATTTTCGGAATTTTGACGATTTTACGGGCGTGGTATAAGAGGTATAACATAGCGGGTGGCAGATGGGGGCAGCTGGACTTTTTTTAGTCGTAAACTAGAGACTTTTCCCTGCATTCTAAAAAAAATTTCGAAACTCACAAATGCTCACAACATTAGTAAAACTCAACCTAAATTAATAGTAATTATATTAAAAATAGCACAAAAAGTAATTTATTAAGAATTTATTTTTAATGAAGATTGAAAACGAATTATGAATTTGTTTTTTCGTAAAAATATTGTCAATGCCATCGCCTATAAATTGCATTTTGAAAATGGCACATTTACCTCTCTAATTTTTTATAATTTTACTCATAACCTACGAATGCTTTGCGGATGTATTTTTCGTTTTTAAGGGCTCACATACAAATCACAACATCTTCGACTTAACTTGGCGTATAACCGCTGTTAATTTACAAAAACAAGGCTGGATGTTAAAAATTTGATATGTTTAGAGAATATTTATTTCAATCGCAATAAAATTTGTCGCCATCAATTTTTCGATTTTTGTCCACGGGCGGAACCACTGTGCACAGTGCGAAATATGAACACTTTAGTGGAACTTTACTAATATATTTTAATGTAAAGCACGTAGGTTACCAAAATTTTGCACAAACGTTTCTTATATTAGTGGACAGTGTGGGGCTCAAATTGGGCCACATAGACCCGCGGTTTCCTGTAGCGCTCATGTAATGGTGTCCGCCGTTTTTACGTTTTACATTCATTTTTTAATCGATTTTGATGCAAATTGGTATATTGAGTTTTCAGCGGATAGAAAACTTATGTACAAAATATTTTCAATATAGGTTCGCGTTTTGGAATGTCCCCACATGCTGCGTTCCCTCATATTGGGTATTTTAAAGGATAAAGACAAAAATTGCAGCCGATTTTGATGGAAATGTTAATTTTAAGATGTTAGCGAATAAAAAACCTCCTCACACAAAAGCTGTCAACATAGGTCCACTTCTGGGTGAAGCCCCCCAACTCTACACATCTATTAAGGAGTAAAATTTCAATATTTTTTGTTTTCATTTGTATCTATAATGTTTATTGGTACATTCAGCAGGTCTGCACCATTAATTTTTTTAATAATGTCTTTCAGATCAAGTTCAGGTCTGCACTGCTTTACAATTTTTAACGTATTTTGGTATTTGCACCGCAGCATCTAAAAATGTTGCACTATATGTAAATCACCAACATTTAGAGGTCAAAACTATGAAAAATTGCGAGAGGTTTCTTAATTTTACAGAAATTATCATTGTTAGAATTAGTGAGTCCATTTCTTCAAAACACTGTCAAAAATGGCGTTCATTGTCGCGATTACCTTCCACATTTGGAAAATGCAACTGAATGAAATTCCCGAAGTTTTTTTAGAAAATCTTGAATATCTCCAAAGACCGCGCGATACCGCAGCAGTTTTATAGCTTTGCGAACAGAGGAAAATCCAGTCTTTCAGATTATATATATCTTAACACGTGAATGTACGGAACTCACGTTTGAAATGTCCAAGGAAAATAAAAAATTATAATTTTGAAAACCTCAAAAAATCACTTCTTTCCGACTAAAATTGCACGAAAACAATAAGGGTTTTTTGAATTTTTTTTAGTGTCAAATATCATAATTGTTTTGTAAAATATTAAGAAAAATAAATCATGGCATACAGACTTACCATTTGTCCGCGCCACTCCATTTTTTAATGAATCAAAAATACATTTCTTACAAAAAAAAAAAAAAAAAATTATTAAACAAAAGTGCAACTTTAAGTGCATTTTTAAGTCGTTTCGTGGAGTAAATCGGGAAACTGAGTATGGACCATTTGCAGTGGAGTACTTAGCTAACGGATTCAATAAAAATTTAATTAATTTCATGTACTTTGGAAATCCCTTAAAGTTCCACTAAACTTCCCAAATTTCGCAGTGTGCGTACCTATTATGGGGACTATATGAAACACTAGATCTATACTGACAAATTTCTGGGGGGAAAGTGCTTTAGCTACAAAGAAGACTAAATACCAAATTTCAGCCATTTTAATAACATAATTTGGCCAAAACCATCAAAATACCGAAAATCGGCAGCTGCCGTTCTATGGGGGTTATATCTACACCTGGAAATGTCTGGGGGAAATTTTTGTAGCCCCAAAGAAAACGATATACCAAATTTCAGTCATTTTGGTAAGATAATGTAGCCGAAACCTTCAAAGTACCGAAAATCAGGATGTACCCTTCTATGGAGGCTACATGAAAACGTGAACCTTTGCGAACAATTATGGAAAGTTTTATGCCCCAATCTAAGACTAAATACTAAATTTCAGCCATTTCGGTTTAATTATGATGCTAGTTCGATTTTTGGTGGAGAAGTTTCGTGATCACAGAAAACTACAAATTACAGCTAGTTCGTAAAATTGTAAATTGGGACTATACCAAAACATTGACCTACATTGACGACATTTGGTGGAGAAGTTTCGTTGTCACTGACAACCTCAAATATCAAATTCAAGATAGTTCGGTTAAAAATATTTGGTAAAATCCTCAAAATACCGAAACTCGGGAGGTACCGTTATATGGGGATTATACCAAAACATGGACCAATGTTGCCGATTTTTGGTGGAGAAGTTTCGCGCTCACTGAGAACCTTAAATGTCAAGTAACTGTTAGTTCGTTTAAAAATTGTAGCTAAAATCCTCAAAATACAAGAAATCGCGAGGTACTGTTATATGGGGGCTATACCAAAACATTGACCTACATTAAAGACATTTAGTGGAGAAGTTTCGTGGTCACTGAGAACCTAAAATGTCTAACTACAGATAGTTCGGTTAAAAATTGTACCTAAAATCCTCAATATACCGAAAATCGGGAGGTACCCTTATATGGGATCTATACCAAAACATGGACCAATGTTGACGATTTTTAGTGGAGAAGTTTACCAAAACATGGAAATGCATTGACGACATTTGGTGGAGAAGTTTGGTGGTCACAGAAAACCTCAAATATCAAATAAAAGATAGTTTTGTTAAAAATTGTACCTAAAATCCTCAATATACCGAAAATCGGGAGGTACCGTTATATGGGGGCTATACCAAAACATAGACCAATGTTGACGATTTTTAGTGGAGAAGTTTCGCGCTTACTGAGAACCTTAAATGTCAAGTAACTGTTAGTTCGTTTAAAAATTGTAACTAAAATCCTCAAAATACAAGAAATCGCGAGGTACTGTTATATGGAGGCTATACCAAAACATTGACCTACATTAAAGACATTTAGTGGAGAAGTTTCGTGGTCACTGAGAACCTAAAATGTCTATCTACAGATAGTTCGGTCAAAAATTGTACCTAAAATCCTCAAAATACGAAAATCGGGAGGTACCCTTATATGGGTGCTATACCAAAACATGGACCAATGTTGACGATTTTTTGTGGAGAAGTTTCGCGCTCACTGAGAACCTTATATGCCAAGTCACTGCTAGTTCCTTTAAAAATTTTATCTAAAATTATCAAAACACCGAATATTCGGAGGTACCGTTATATGGGGGTTATACCAAAACATGGATCTATATTGACAATTTTTGGTGGAGAAGTTTCGCGGCCACTGAGAACCTTAAATGTCTAATTACAGATGGTTCGATTAAAATTTTAGCTAAAGTCCTAAAAATACCGCAAATAGGCAGCGTTATATGGCTATACCAAAACATAGACCTATGCCCATAATTTTTGGAAGGTAAGTTTGTTGATCACTAGGACTATAAAAGTCGGCGATATCATGCCCCTTTGACTTAAATTTGATTTACAATTTTCTACTTTATTGTCGTTGAAGAGACATTCTTCCAGACCAATTTTCGAACATTAATGATACATGTGATCAACTATGGTGGATTTGTAAGCATGATAATACTTAAATTTGTACTGCAAGGATAGTTAAAAATTAAACCTGATCTAAAATACCAACTATTTTCAATGACCTTCCTAATTTATCCATCCTAATTACATGTATAACACTTGGTATTTGCTTTCAGACAATTTTCGCAGTTCAAAAGAGATCTAACGAAATCAAAAAGTCATTTAAGGCAGGTTTATAAAAAGATTTTGTTGGAATATTTCTTGATTTTATCTGAAAGTTCTTGGTAACATTTCCATGTTGAGAATTGAACCCACGTTCCAAATAAAGCGGGTCAAATTTGTTGTAGGATTTATCAGAATGTTCCATTTTACTAAACTAAACCAAACAAGTAAAAAAACGTTAAGTTCGGCCGGGCCGAACTTTTCATACTATGTATGTTGATAATTTTTGGTTTGTTAGAAATTGGGAGGTACCGTTATATAGGGGTTATAATAAAACATGGATCTATGTTGGCAGTTTTTGATGGGAGCCTTTAATGTCAAATAACTGCTAATTCGGTTAAAAATTGTAGCTAGAATCCTCAAATCCCTAAATATCTAATTAAAGCTAATTCGGTCTAGAAATGCGACTTAAATCATCAAAATACCTGAAATCGGGCGGTAACGTTATATGGGGGCTATTCCAAAATATTGATATACATCCTGGACCTATGTCCGCAACTTTTGTTATATAAGTTTACTAGCAAAATGCCCGCTACTTCGTATGCGGAAAAAGAATAATATTCAAATAAACAATATTTAATATGGTGAACACTGAAAATTTTTATGTACTAATAACTGTTTGAATTGATACTTAATTTCTTTCAAGTACTGTTCGTACACGTTTTGTTCGAATCTCAAAAAAGACCTCTCAACTTCAACAATATTTTAAATTTCAGTCCATGTTCTATTAGAACGGTATGGGTATTTTAAAAATTTTATCCCCATTTTCCAACCGAATTTTGGAATTTGTGATATCAGAATGTAGAAAACCGATCGATTCTCCGACCAGACAACATCAAATTTTCGACGGTGGCAAAATACCCCACAGTAATGTTGGCAACATTTCCTGAGTATTTCAGCCATGTAAAACTTCTCTACAAGTGGTGTCGTAAGGCACGTTGTTCGGAGCTATTATGAATTGGGGTACACTCTTTCAGAGAAGTCTCCCTTGTCCCGTCTGGGATGTTTGTGGAACAATTATTACATTATTTAGAAACGGAATTCGTGTTAATATAGAAACAATAGTACATTATCCATTGCAATTTTTAGAATCCAAAACCTTAGCTCATATGTTACAGTTTTACCTCTACTTGTTCACCCAATGCCAAGTGTATTACATGTAGAAACCTTTCATGCATTTAAAGGTGGATTTTAATAAACATTCTGATCCAATCTGAATAGTGATCCTCACAGCAAATTTCATTTATCGATTTACTCAATACCAGTGCTTCAATATTAAGTATTACTTAATACTTCTTGTACATTTATTATAATTTTAATAATAAACCTGACAAATAAATAATATACCAGAATTCCACTTCTATTCCTAAGCCCACTACCAAATTTATTGCAATTTTTTACTTTTCACACACTAATTATATAATCCCTGCTTCATTGATACACCAACGTCAAATTTAATACCATTCAGTACATTTCGTATTTCTCAATAAGTCAGCCAGCCCTCAGCCTAATTTCAGAATTTGTATGCATTTCAAAATATCCTTATCTAAACACCAACACCATCCCTCATACAACAATTCGAAATTCCATCTTTGTCCCTTCAAGCAACGTAAAACTGGTACCAAATTCAGTACCTATAATATGTATAAGTTAAAAAACTACTGCCTTTTATCCAAAACTAAATCCCAACCGCAATTTAGTATTTTTCGTATACATAATACCGAATTTCACAATTTCAGCCCTACTAATTTACACAATAAAAATTTCTTAGTTATAAACAGCTCAACTCGAAAGAGAATTAATTAAATATCACTATAAATAACCTTCGCCTTAATAAGGCAAAAATAAAAAAATACAACATTTGAACCAAATTCTGTGCCATTTTGTAATTTTCGTACACTTACTGTACGTATATCCACAACCACATCCATACCTCAACCCTACTCATCAGCGTCTATAATACCAAAACTCCGAATTCCATCTCTATTCATAATACCATTAATACTTTTCGTATAAAAGTACGAATTTCAATAACTATCTCCAACAGTAATTCCAAATTTCAGGATTCAACCCTAGCCGTCCATCCAAAAATAAATTGTTCCAAATTTAGTACCATTTATTACTTTTCGTAACCATACGTACGAACTTCCAAAACTATCTCAGTCCTACACTCCAACAGTAGTCTAAATTTCAGGATTCCAGTTGTCTCCGTTCACCCAAATCCAAATTGAACCAAATTTAGTACCATTTAGTACTTTTCGTACCCATAAGTACGAATTTCCAAAACTTCCTTAACCCTACACTCCAACGACAACATTAACTTGAAATTTCTGGATTCCTGCTCTATCCGTTCACCCAAATCCAAGTTGTACCAAATTTAGTACCGTTTAGTACTTTCCGTACCCATAAGTACGAATTTCCAAGACAAACTCAATCCTACAGTCCAACAGTAATCTTACATCCAAATTTCAGGATTCCAGCTCTATCCGTTCACCCAAATCTAAATTATACCAAAGTTAGTACCATTTAGTACTTTCCGTACCCATAAGTACGAATTTCCAAGACTAACTCAATCCTACAGTCCAACAGTAATCTTACCTCCAAATTTCAGGTTTATGTCTATGCAAATCCAAAATTTACCAAATTTAGTACCATTTAGTACTTTCCGTACCCATAAGTACGAAATCTTAAACCTACACTCCAAAAGTATTCTTAGTTCCAAATTTCAGCATTCCAGCTCTATCCGTTCACCCAAATCCAAATTGTACCAATTTTAGTACCGTATACAACTTTTCGTAAAGTAAATAAATTCAAAATTTCAGGATTCCAGCTCTATCCGTTCACCCAAATCCAATTTGTACCAAATTTATTACCGTTTAGTACTTCTCGTACCCATAAGTACGAATTTCCAAAACTACCTCAGTCCTTCACTCCTTCACTCCATCAGTAATCTTAATTCCAAATTTCAGTTTTCCACGCCTATACAAATCCAAATTTTACCAAATTTACTACCATTAAGTACTTTTCGTACATGTAAGTATGAATTTCCAAAACTACCCCCATATTTCACGACTGTAATCTAAATTCCAAATTTCGGGTTTTCATCTCTATCCGTTCACCCAAATCCAAATTGTACCAAATTTAGTACCATTTATTACTTTTCGTAAACATAAGTACGAACTTCCAAAATCATTTCCTTATATCAACACCACTTCCCAACCTTGATTCCCATACTAAATTTGAAGATTGTAGCTATATCCTCTCAAAATATACAATTGGTACCAAATTTAGTAACTTTCAGTACTTTTCGTACACTTATAGGTGGAATTTCCAAAAACCATACCAAAGGGTTCTCTCTATAACTCTCCATCAGTGACCCTCGTTCCAAATTTCAAATTCTAGTACGAAATAAGTACGAACTTGCTGGGTTCCAGCTCTATTCATTCAACCAAATTGTACCAAATTTAGTACCATTTAATACTTTTCGTAAACACAAGTACTAAAATTACCCCATATATCAATCGTACACTTCAACAGTTATCTTAATTCGAAATTTAAAGTTTCCAGCTCTATCCTTTCACCCAAATCCAAGTTGTACAAAATTTAGTACCATTTAGTACTTGTCGTACACATAAGTACAAATTTCGAAAACTACCCACATATCGCAATCCTATATTCCGTCAGTAATCTTAATTCCAAATGTCAGGTTTCTTGCTCTATCCTTTCACTCAAATCCAAATTGTACTGAATTTAGTACCATTTAGAGCATTTCGTACACATGAGTACGAATTTCACAAACCATTTCCTTTTATAAACACGACTTCCCAACCTTCATTTCCATACCAAATTCCAAGTTTCTAGCTAAATCCGTTCAAAATATACAATTGGTACTAAATTTAGTACTTTTCGTACACTTATAGGTCGAATTTCCCAAAACCCTTTGGTACATCTTTCTTACTCTCCATCGGTTACCCTCATTCCAAATTTCAGAATTCTAGCTCTTCCCGTTTGCCTAATACAAAGGGTACCATATTTAGTACCTTTTAGTACTTTTCGTACCCTTATAGGTCGAATTTCCAAAAACCCAGCCTTATCTCACCCCTACTCACCGACAGCAACCCACAGTCAAAATTTCAGCTTTCTAGCTTCAGCGGTTTCGTCTGGGCGATGATATACATGTCACTCACTCACTCACTCACTCACTCACTCACTCACTCACTCACTCAGTCATCACTAAGCTCTTTTATATATATAGAAGATTGACTCTTATGAACCCTAAATGTCACATTATAGATAAATCGGTCTGAAAATGTAGCTAAAAACGTCAAAATACCGCAAATCGGGGGGTACCGTTATATGGGGGCTATAGCAAAAGTGGACCTATGTCCACAACTTTTGTTGTATAATTTTATTGACACTTAAGAACCCTAAATGTCAAATTATAGCTACATCGGTCTGAGAATGTAGCTAAAAACGTCAAAATACCTTAAATGGGGGGGTACCGTTATATGGGGGCTATACAAAAACGTGGACCTATATAGCCCATCATCGAACATCAAACAAAAGACGCATTTTCCCAAAATTTCAGCGTTCTATCTCCATTTTTGTGGATGCTAAAGTGATTACCACAGACGGACGGACGGACGTGCACAAATCGACTCAGAATTTTACCCTGATCAAGAATATATATACTTTATAGGGTCGCAAATGAGTATTTCAATGCGTTACAAACGGAAAAACAAACTTAATATACCCTCCATACTATGGTGGAGGGTATAAGAATATAAAGAACTTGAAAACATGCTAAGTCGACTTAGCATACTATTGTTTGAAGGCGTCGATATGTACATACGTACATTTGATACGACCAAAAATGTGCCTCATCGAAATAACTCGGCGCTCTTGAAGCAAAAAATTACCGGAGCGCTTTTTAAATAAATCACGTTTCAAGTTGAAATTTTTAGGGATTTTTTAGATTGGAAATTAGCGCTTTTTTATTGCATGTAGGGATATAGCTGGAGTGTAGCGTTGGTAGGTGGTTTAGAAATATATGAAAAGCACTACATTGTTTTAAAATTGGTATATGGTCCACGGACAGCACTGGAATTTTAAAATTTGGTATTAGGATAAGGAAAAGGTTTTGGAAATAGGTACGTATGTGTACTAATTGGTGCCAAAATTGCTACAAGTTGGATTTGGGAAAACGGGGGCTATATCCAAATCTGAACCGATTTCGATATGATTAGACACATTTATTTCTTGACCGAATTCAGTCACACATTCCAAATTTCATCAAAATCAGACATATATAGCGTGTTTGGTGGAGCAAATACGTGAAATCGCCCGAAAATATACATATATGGGAGCTGTATCCAAATCTGAACCTATTTTCACCAAAAGCAATAGCATTCTTCCTATGGCTAAAGAAATGATATTCCCCAATGTCGTTTCTGCTGGTTTGGTCTTACTTCGGTTATTCGACTAGCAGGTATATAGCCAGCAGCTGCAGCTGTATCGGAACGTCCTTTCTGCTACCCGAACATCACAAGGAATGGACAGATCTCCGAAGCTGTGATTAGTGAACTCTCTGAAACTCGCCCAGTTAGCTTTCCCAGACCAGGTGACATGATGTTTATGTCTGGCAAACTGTAACACTCTCTGCTAATTCTGGCGGGGACTTCCTCATTGGCCGTGCACAACGTAGTGCTATCAATCTGCTTAGCCTCAGCAACTCTACCTCGGCAGTTCCACACTTATTTCAATAAAATTTCGCTTCACTTGCCCATGTTCCAGAGGACCACAACTGTCTGGCCAAGGGATCAATATATAAAGTTATTTGTTCCAGTAAGCCATAATTAAGATCTTATAAGTCTCGATTTTAATGCTAATAAGGTCGCAAAATACGTGTTTCTGCCGCCCTTCTAGACGCTGCTGGATTTTGAATACCCTAGCGAAAAGAATGATGTTCACTACGGTATAAGTATTTCTGAAAACTGGCGGGTCATCACGTCAACAGGTTTTACATGATTCTCGCCTTTACGACTCTAGCCATGGGGCGGTTTACGCCTCTTTAAAATTACCATAGAGCTACAAGTAGTGTTGTTCTGTAACTAGTGACAATCTTCGGTAAGTGGAAATTTTTAACTGTGCCCAACTTTTAGTATTACCGAATATTTTCCGTAAAATAAATCTGTCGCTAGGACATACCTATAACAAAAGTGTTGTTAACATATATTTAAAGTTTTAATTCATAATTTTGCGTTTAAATTTGTACAGATTTTAGTGGGTAATGAAAAAGCAGTTACAGAGTTCCATCAGTTCTTTTTCGCAGGCACCCTCTTCACTTCCCTCTTTTACTAGAAAAATGTCTCCGGTCAGTCTTCGCACTACTATCAGCTTAAGTCCCATAACAATTGAGAACGGCGTTAAGTTCGGCCCTGCCTAACTTGTTATACCCTGAATAATTATGTAGTTAACTTTCGTTTATGAATACAAAATTCCATGAAGTTCGGAAAAACAATGTGGCTAATTTTCAAAATATCGAAATTCGGAAGGTACCGTTCGATGGGCGCTATATGATGGCGTGGACCTGTACGGACAAATTTTGGGGGAAAATTTTATATCACCAACGAAGGCTAAATACCAAATTTCAGCCATTTCGGAGGAAAATTAAAGCCACAACGTTCAAAATACCAAAAATTGGGATGAACGAGTACCGTCCTATGGGGGTATATGAAGGAGTGGACATATACAGACAAACTTCATATGGAAAGTTTTATACCCCAAATGAAGACCAAATACCAGATTTCAGCCATTTCGTGGGTATATTGAGACCACAATCTTCAAAATACCGCAAATCGGGAGGTACCGTTGTATGTGGGCTATATGATGGCAAGAGCCTATGTCCCCATTCTAGAGAAAAGTTTTATACCCCAACGAAGACATTTCGGTGGAATATTGAGGCCACATCCTCCATAATACCGGAAATTGGGATATACCGTCCTATGGGGGCTATATGAAGGCGAGGAATATACCGACATATTTAAAGGGGAAAACTGAATACCCCCAATGAAGACTAAATTCCAAATTTTAGCAATTTAGGTGGGATATTAAGCCACAACCTTCATAATACCGAAAATCGGTAGGTACAATTCTATGGGGGCAGTATGAAGGCATGGACCTCTACCTACAAATTTCAGGTGCACATTTTGCACCCCAACGAAGACTAAATACTAAATTTCAGCCATTTCGATCGAATATTGAGACTACAAAACTCGGATGTACCGTTCTATGGCGGCTATATGAAGGCGTGGACCTATACCGACATATATAGAGGTGAAAGTTGAAAATCGGGAGGTACCGCTCTATGGGGGCTATATGAAGGCGTGGACCTATACCGACAAAATTCTGGGAAGTTCTTCAGCTCGTCTATAAAGACTCCCTTCAGACCGTCTACAAAGATTACCTTCAGCTCGTCTATAAGGACTGCCTTCTGCTCGTCTTAAAAGACTCCCTTCATCTGGTCTATAAAAACTGCTTTCGTATCGTCCATAAAAAGTAATTTCAGCCCGTCTACAAAGACTCCTTTCAGCCCGTCTATAAAGACTCCTTCAGCACGTCCATAAAGACTCCCCTCAGCACGTCCATGAAGACTCCCTTCAGCTCGTCTATAAAGACTCCCTTAGCTCGTCTATAAAGACTCCCTTAGCTCGTCTATAAAGACTCCCTTCAGCTCGTCTATAAAGACTACCTTCATCTCGTCTATAAAGACTCCCTTCAGCTCGTCTATAAAGACTCCCTTCAGCTCGTCTATAAGGACTCCCTTCAGCTCGTCTATAAAGACTCCCTTCAGCTCGTCTATAAAGACTCCCTTAGCTCGTTTATAAAGACTCCCTTCAGCTCGTCTATAAAGACTCCCTTAGCTCGTCTATAAAGACTCCCTTAGCTCGTCTATAAAGACTCCCTTCAGCTCGTCTATAAAGACTCCCTTCAGCTCGTCTATAAAGACTCCCTTCAGCTCGTCTATAAAGACTCCCTTCAGCTCGTCTATAAAGACTCCCTTCAGCTCGTCTATAAAGACTCCCTTCAGCTCGTCTATAAAGACTCCCTTCAGCTCGTCTATAAAGACTCCCTTCAGCTCGTCTATAAAGACTCCCTTCAGCTCGTCTATAAAGACTCCCTTCAGCTCGTCTATAAAGACTCCCTTAGCTCGTCTATAAAGACTCCCTTCAGCTCGTCTATAAAGACTCCCTTCAGCTCGTCTATGAAGACTCCCTTCAGCTCGTCTATAAAGACTCCCTTCAGCTCGTCTATAAGGACTCCCTTCAGCTCGTCTATAAAGACTCCCTTCAGCTCGTCTATAAAGATGTCCTTCACTTCGCCTGTAGATACTACCTTTAGCTCCTCCAGAAATACGTGTTTCACTTTAGTAATAAACTGTTTTCATAAATTCTCCTAACATAACTTTTTAAATAGTTTAATAAATTCCTCAACAGTGCCTGCACATACCTTACTTGAAAACTAGTTTACTCCGAACAAGACATTATACACGTAACAATCCATTTGCACGTTGCAATAAACTATTTACTAAAGAAATAACTATTTTTGTTGTCGAAATTAAAATCTGTAATCGTAGAAAGGAATTCTTGTAATTTGTAGGCACTTTACAAACATTTGTAGGTTTTTATCTCATGTTCCAGTTCCACAATTTCATACAAAGATAAATGTTCGCAAGACACACACGCTCGCTTGCATATCTGGCCATAGAGCAACTTCATCAAATGTGTTATAACAATCCTACCTTCAAATGTACATACGTACGTACATACATTCTCCCTTTTAGCCTCATCTACTACACCTTCCTACACTAATATGCAGTAAAGGAGCACCTGTCTGAATATATGTTAGATTTTTGGACTCCTCCATAAAACAAGTAAGTAACTTTTTGGTTTTAACTGTCTATAAGTGAGTACGTGCACAGGACTATCAATTTTACCACGAGCTACATGCAGATATGAAGAGGCCAAAAATGGGGAAAGAAGGAAAATTCTATTCTAAATACATACATACAGCCGAATGTTACCACTCTTCTCCCTCACATATTTTATTGTAGCCAACAACATATCATGGTTTCGGTGCTTATCCATGGTTTAGTGGCAAATGAATGTGTCTGCCGCCTTCCACTGTGATATAGTGGGTGGGTGCGCCTATGCTATTTTCATTCATCTGCAACACATGAAATATATATTCCACTTTTTTTTGAGAACCAGAAAAGTAGTTGTGAAAAATGTTTTTCTAAGCGGAGGCGTTACGGAAATATTTCTTCTTCTACTACTGCTGCTGCTCTATTGGAAGTTCTTGTTCAGTTATAACTTTTCCATATGCACGTATGTGTGTAGAGGGGTACGCTACATTTGATAAGGAGCTCTTCGTTACTTTGAACAACATATAGTGAGGGATTCTGCGAAAATTTTATCAAATAGTCTATTGTTTGATGAAGGCTTTAAATGAATGTTTTGGAAGAGTAATTCCTAATAGAACATCGGACTACTGAGAATCACTCTCAGTGAAGTGGAACAGTATGTTATAAGAAGTGACAACCGTTTAATATCAAATAAAAATATATTTCTTTTTCTCATCCCCACTAAAATAAATCGATTCCCTATGCATTGTAGAGTGTCCAAATGAAGTCCACAAATCCCCATATCAGCTACTACAAAACAAAATTTGTTACAATTTTCACTTCTTTCTTTATTTATTTGCTAAATATTTCCTCCTTCTCCTTCTATTTACATTTTTTCTTTTCGAGAAAAACTTTGGCATACTTTAGTAAGTAAATAGCATTGGTATGCCATTAAGAGGACTTCCACTTCACACATTCATTGAATTCCCATATATTTTTCTTTTTGTTCATTCTATTTTTTTTTCGAAAGAAGTGCAAAAAGTGTGAAGTTCTTTTTTGAACACATATCTCCATAACTCACACATTGTACAGCTGAACTCCTCCTTGCAATGCCGGTATAATATCTGTTTGTAGGTTTGAATATTTTGTTTGGTTTTTAAACTAAATTTTATATTGGTTTCATTTTCGAAATAATATCTAAACATTCAGGTGGATTACATTACGATCATTTCCAAAAGCACAAGAGGATATTTCTCTATTATCAATGAATGCGGCACAATTTCCAGCTTAATGCTTTGAGAACTCTTTTTACGTTTCCAAACTTAGGACGTGTTTCACAATGTCGAAAGAAAATGAATGCGAACGAAAAACTTGCTACGAAACAACTAAAAAAACTTAAAATCATACACGAGTTAAGCAGTTTTTCTTTCGTTTCATACATGCCCTAACAGCCTGTTTCACTATGTCGAACGAAAATGATTGCGCAGGAAAAACACATAAACTTTAGTTTTCATGGCAATATTAAATTTGTGTTTTCTTTAAAACAACTACAAAATTTAACAAGTAAAAAAGCGTTAAGTTCGGCCGGGCCGAACTTTTCATACCCTCCACCATAAAATATTTTGAACTAAAATGGAATAATTAGTTTTCATTCCTGTCCCCAATTTTGACAATTTTTGGTGGGCTAGAAATTGGGAGGTACCATTATATAGGGCTTATAATAAAACATGGTCCTATATTGACAGTTTTTGATGGGAGCCTTTAATGTCAAATAACTCCTAATTCGGTTAAAAATTGTAGCTAGAATCCTCAAAATACCGAAAATCGGTACATAACGTGGGAACTTCAAATGTCATTAACAGCTAGTTCGAATGTATATGGGCTATACGAAAATATGAACTTAAATGAACAATTTTTGTTGTTTCAAATTACAGAAAGTTCGTCCAAAAAATAAAGCTAAGGTTCGGAAAATCGGGAGGTTTGTTTTGTGGCTATACCAAAACATGGACCTACGTTCGGTTAAACATTTTATGTAAAATCCTCAATGTACCGAAAATCGGGAAGTATCGCTACATTGGGGCTATGTTGAAAATTGTTGATGCAGATGTGTGGTGACCACTACAACCTTCAAATGTCAAATTACAGTGAGTTCGGTTAAAAATTTTAGCTAAAATTGCCAATTACTGAAAATTGGGAGGTACCGTTATATGGGAGCTATATCCGAACATGGACCTATGTTGACAATTTTTGATGGAGAGGTGTTGTGACCCCTAAGAACTTCAAATGTCAAGTTACTGCTAGTTCGGTTTAATTTTGTAGTTAAAATCATCAAATTACTGAAAATCGGAAGGTACTTTATATGGGAGCTTTATCAATACATCGACCTTTCTGGACAATTTTTGGTGGAGAGGTGTGGTGACCACTAAGAATTTCAAATCTCAAATGTTCAAATTACAGATAATTCGGTTAAAACTTGTAGGTAAAATTCTCAAAATATCGAAAATCCGTTATATGGGGATACCGAAATCCGTTATACCGAGGTACCGTTATATGGGGCTATACCAAAACATGGACCTACGTTCATAATTATTTCGAATATAAGTTTTTTGGTCACTAAGAACCCTAAATATCAAATTATAGCTAATTCGTTCTAGAAATGTGAATTTAAACGTCAAAATACCTGAAATCGATCGTTAACGTTATATGGGGGCTATTCCAAAATATGGACCTATGTCCACTAGTTATATAAGTTCATTGACATTTAAGAACCCTAAATGTCAATTTATAGCTAATTCGGTCTGTAAATGTAACTAAAAACGTCAAAATGCCATAAATCGGGGGGTACCGTTATATGGGGGCTATACCAAAACGTGGACCTATGTCCACAAGTTTTGTTATATAAGTTTATTGACATTTAAGAACCCTAAATGTCAAATAATAGCTACATAGGTCTGAGAATGTAGCTAAAAACGTCAAAATACCGTACATTGGGGATACCGTTATATGGGGACTATTCCAAAACATGGACCTATGTCCACTAGTTATATAAGTTTATTGACATTTAAGAACCCTAAATGTCAAATTATAGCTTAATCGACCTGAAAATGTAGCTAAAAACGTCAAAATACCGTAAATCGGGGGGCACCGTTATATGGGGGCTATACCTAAACGTGGACCTATGTCCACAAGTTTTGTTATATACGCTTATTGACATTTAAGAACCATAAATGTCAAATTATAGCTACATCGGCCTGAAAATGTAGCTAAAAGCGTCAAAATACCGTAAATCGGGTGGTACCGTTATATGGGGGCTATACCAAATCGTGGACCTATGTCCACAACTTTTGGTATATAAGTTTATTGACACTTAAGAACCCTAAATGACAAATAAATGACAAATTATAGCTACATCATTCTGAAAATGAAGCTAAAAGCCTCAAAATACCTGAAATCGGGCGGTAACGTTATATGGGGGCTATTCCAAAACATTGATCTATATCCACTAGTTTTGTTATATAAGTTTATTGACACTTAAGAACCCTAAATGTCAAATTATAGCTACATCGGTCTGAAAATGTAGCTAAAAGCGTCAAAATAACGTAAATCGGGGGGTACCGTTATATGGGGGCTATACCAAATCGTGGACCTATGTCCACAACTTTTGCTATATAAGTTTACTGACACTTAAGAACCCTAAATGTCAAATTATAACTACATCGGTCTGAAAATGTAGCTAAAAACGTCAAAATACCGTAAATCAGGGGGTACCGTTATATGGAGGCTATACCAAAACGTGAACCTATGTCCACAAGTTTTGTTATATACGCTTATTGACATTTAAGAACCATAAATGTCAAATTATAGCTACATCGGCCTGAAAATGTAGCTAAAAGCGTCAAAATAACGTAAATCGGGGGGTACCGTTATATGGGGGCTATACCAAATCGTGGACCTATGTCCACAACTTTTGCTATATAAGTTTACTGACACTTAAGAACCCTAAATGTCAAATTATAACTACATCGGTCTGAAAATGTAGCTAAAAACGTCAAAATACCGTAAATCAGGGGGTACCGTTATATGGGGGCTATACCTAAACGTGGACCTATGTCCACAAGTTTTGTTATATACGCTTATTGACATTTAAGAACCATAAATGTCAAATTATAGCTACATCGGCCTGAAAATGTAGCTAAAAGCGTCAAAATACCGTAAATCGGGTGGTACCGTTATATGGGGGCTATACCAAATCGTGGACCTATGTCCACAACTTTTGGTATATAAGTTTATTGACACTTAAGAACCCTAAATGACAAATAAATGACAAATTATAGCTACATCATTCTGAAAATGAAGCTAAAAGCCTCAAAATACCGTAAATCGGGGGTACCGTTATATGGGGGCTATACCAAAACGTGGGCCTACGTCAACAACTTTTGTTATATAAGTTTATTGACACTTAGGAACCCTAAATGTCAAATTATAGCTAAATTGGTCTGAAAATGTAGCGAAAAACCTAAAAAAACCGAAAATCGGGGGGTACAGTTATATGGGGGCTATACCAAAACGTGGACCTATGTCCACAACTTTTGTTATATAAGTTTATTGACACTTAGGAACCCTAAATGTCAAATTATAGCTAAATTGGTCTGAAAATGTAGCGAAAAACCTAAAAATGCCGTAAATCGGGGGTACCGTTATATGGAGGCTATACCAAAACGTGAACCTACGTCAACAACTTTTGTTATATAAGTTTATTGAGACTTAAGAACCCTAAATGTGAAATTATAGCTAAATCGGTCTGAAAATGTAGCTAAAAACGTCAAAATACCGAAAATCGGGAGGTATCGTTATATGGGGGCTTTACCAAACCATGGACCTATGTTGACGATGTTTGGTGGAGAAGTTTAATGACCACTGGGAACCTCAAATGTCAATTTACAGCTAGTTCGGGTGAAAATTGTAGCTAAAATTCTCAAAATACCGAAAATCGGGAGGTACCGTTATATGGGGGCTATACCAAACCATGGAACTATGTTGGCGATGTTCGGTGGAGAACTTTGATGACCACTGAGAACCTCATATGTCAATTTGCAGCTAGTTCGGGTGAAAATTGTAGCTAAAATTCTCAAAATACCGAAAATCGGGAGGTACCGTTATATGGGGGCTATACCAAAACTTGGACCGATATAGCCCATCTTCGAACTTGATCTTCCGACGGCTAAAAAAATGGTATTCCCCAATTTTCAGCGAAATCGGTCAACAAATGCGACCTGTATGTTGCGAACGGACATGCATAAATCGACTCAGAAAGTGATTCTATGTATATCCCTAGAAGGATCTATGGGTCTATCTCGCTTCCTTTTGTATGTTACATACAAATGCACTAACACATAATACCCCTTACCACATAGTGGTGTAGGGTATAATTAAGCTAATCCCTCCTCCTTCAAAATCCATTATAATATTTTGCTATACGTATTAGTTTTGCGATATTTTGAATATATTTACTTGCACTTAAAATATAGGTTGTACTCACAACAAAAAATATTAGTCAAATATTCCGACTTTTGAAGCTATTCTTAAGAAGATTGCGTTCGAATGAAACAAAAAGAAATATATTTTTAAAAAGGTCCATGTCATAGCTGTCAGTGTTGCCAGAAGTTGCACCAAAATTTTGACATTCATTTTTTTATTTTTGGCTAATGGGTGGATCCACTGTGCTGGGGTTTGAATTCAAGCATGTAGAGGGCAAGCCGAGGAGCATGTTAACCATGATATAATCCCTATTGTAAAGTAGGCTATCGACACTTGCGAAGCTGGCGAGACAAATTTAAATCCTCTTAGATGGAGCATCTTACAAGCCGTTGCCGATAATTTCAAGTCAATCGTGAAAATTAAAGTGAAAATAGACGAGTCAATTCTTGGAGTACTGGTGAGAAAAATTCAAATCCTCTTAGATGGAAAATTTTACAAGCCATTGCCGATAATTCCAATTCAATTGTAAAACATTACAGTGAATTTAAATTTATTATATTTT
The DNA here is from genome assembly GCF_047663935.1 of Musca autumnalis. Taxonomy (NCBI): domain Eukaryota; kingdom Metazoa; phylum Arthropoda; class Insecta; order Diptera; family Muscidae; genus Musca; species Musca autumnalis. The sequence continues at coordinate 191,203,348 of NW_027411977.1, read as the reverse complement.
GACTTTTACTACACTGTGCAACACGAAAATTATTAACCATATTCTGACACCGCAGCGTGATAGAAGACCAAAAATGAGAGGACACGTGTCTCGGCGTTTTTTCCTATCTCATCAACTTTCGCGGTTATAGGCCTCCAAAGGTTTGAGGCTTTGATGTAAAAAGGGTCATTTAGTCAGGACTATATCTTCCAAACCGTTAGAGGCAAAGTTGTAGCTCTTGTCTTAAAGAATAAAAATTGTGAACACATATAATCCATCAAACTTCATCTGCAAGGTCAAAATCGCCATATTCAAATTTCTTTTAAATTTTTTTCTCATGTTTTGTTATACAGCCATCAAACCGATCAAATTTGAAGCAAACAACCCACTACAAAATTGTACCTAAGATCTCAGTAAACATCTTTCTAGAATATACGAACTCTGTAGAAACGGATCTTAATGGTCAAAATAGCAAAACAATTTCGATTTTTATCCTCTTTTTTCGGCTTCAGCTCCATAGATACTAAACCGTTCAAAATACAAGAAAACAATCAACCACAATATTGTAGCAAAGGCATCAATAAACAACTTTCTGAAACATACGAAATGTCTATAAACGGTTATTAATGGTAAAAATAACAAAAATCTTTTGAAAATATCCAATTTTTATACTTTTTTCTCCGACTCTGGTCCAAAGATACGCAACCGCCCAAAAAATAAGGATACAGTCAACCGCTTCAAATTTGATCGGTTTGATAGCTGTATAACAAAACTTCAGAAAAAATTTTAAAAAAAAAAATTGACTATGGCGATTTTGACCTTGCAAATGAAGTTTGATGGATTACAGTGTTCACAATTTTTGATTTTTAAGACAAGAGCTACAACTTTGCATATGAGATAAATTCAAATTTCGTAACAGTTTGGAAGATATAGCCCTGACTAAATGACCCTTTTTACATCAAGGCCTCAAACCTTTATAGGCCTATAACTGCGAAAGTTGATAAGATAGGGAAAAACGGCGAGACACGTGTCTTCTCGTCTTTTGTGTTCTATCAGACTGTGGAATCAAAATATGGTTAATAAAACATGACTCAAAAAATTACACACAGTGCTATCTACCCCAATGTGAAATACCGAATACTTTTTATATATATGTTCATTTTATTTTCTTATATTTGCTTAGAAATACACACATACATACAATTCACTTGCTAACATTTTATATACTTTGATGCAAGATTTATGTATAAAATGCAGAAACGGAAATAAATGCTACTTTATCAGAAGGTCCAACAACACCATTAAGGAATGATAGACTCAGAATCGCCAAAAAATGTTTTTATAGAAATAAAGTTTGTTTTTAAAGTGATGTTGGCATGCTAAATAGGTGTCCATCATTAACAAAAAACTTAAAAAAAAATGGTTTAGCACAACTGCTTGATCTGAGTTCTTTGATTAGAAAATTTCTTATCTGCATTTGTTTTTCGTGTTATTCTAAATTTTTGTTACAATTTACAGCAAATAATTTGTTAACGAAAATGTGTGTACACAGTTTTGAGAAATTGAGTACAGTGAAACAACCGCTAAACAACTTGAGATATGGGTAAATCCTGCGTGACGAACGCTACATTTGTACGCGTTTTCGGGCATAAATATTAAAATTTTTTGAACTTTCCAGATAGATGCATTGAACCTATACATGGTATTTAATAGAATTTGAGAGCACTTTCATATTTACTGTGTGATAGTTCATCGCTCGTAATAGCAAATGATCTTGTACAATTGTACAACCAGGTAACGCAAGTAAATATGGTTACTTGGGAGTAGCTAAAATGAGCTGATTGAATTTCATTTTGGGTGAGGAGCCTATAGTTTTCCGCAAAATCGACTTGCAGAATGACTTCATCTTGTTTAATAGAAAATTTTCGGTCTTGGAAGTATTTTTGTTGAGTGTTTTTAACATACGTATGTAGTTTGAAGGAAGGTAACTGAAATTCCAATTCATTTATCAAATCAGTTATTGATCCTTTCGTATGACAAAGGACCATGCGTTTATCAACAATTCTCCAATGCTTCCATTCAGTAAGCTCTTCGAGCCGATTAATGTAAATTAAGGGGACAAAAGCATCTGTAATGTCTTTAATGCACTTGTTGCAATTATTCGTCATACAAACTTCATTAGTTTCGCAACAACAAACTGTTTTTAAAAAATTGTCAAAGTTAGATGGGAACGCAGGAAAAATCCTAAGCATAGCTTCCAATAAAAATGAAAAATTTGCGTGGTACTGGCAAACACACATGTTATGTGGAAGCTTGCTAGATAATTCCACGTGTTTTGGTCGGTTGTTATGAAATTTAGTGCGTGAAATATTTGTTTCTGGAAACTTTGTTTTGAACAATTCATATGCCTCCATAACGGTCATAACCATGAACCTTTTAGATATTGGAAGGTTATCTGATTTTGATATAAGTGTGGACTTTCTTCCGGCAGTTTCCGTAGAAATGTCATCATTAGTGTAAAACTCATAAATCTTTTTAACATTTTCCTCAACAGGTATTTTTGCTTCTTCTTTCTCTCTCAAGTATTTTTTTGTAAGCATTCGAAGAATTTCCTTTTTTTGTTAATGTTTTTTGGTAAAGCTAATTCCACTTTTTTAACGGCCTTGTATAAGGTACATTTGGACTTATATGCTTGATCCAACGATGTTGTTTGCTTTTGTAGCTTTAGTTTATTTCTATATCTTTGCATACGGTTTCTGTTGTCAGCTTTCACTATTTTTGATAACGAATTATTATTTTTAAGTATTTCTTTGCGTTTTTGTCTAAACTTTTTCATTCTTGTAGCATTTTTCAAACGTTCTATTTGTGATAATGTTTCACTTGATCGTATTTTTTTTCGGTAATTTCGAGCACGCTCTGCACACATCTTCATTTTGTCAATATTATACGGTAAGCAATGTTGTGCAAATATGTCGATGATTTAAACTGACAAAAACACTGTGATAGTTTTACAAATGGAAAAGAAAACAGAATAAAACAGAAATAGAATAAAAGAGAAAGTGAAAACAGAATTAAAAGTGCAAAGTTTTTTTTTGGGAGAACTGAAGTCGTGACGAAAAGAGAGTAAAACAAGTAAAAAAGCGTTAAGTTCGGCCAGGCCGAACTTTTCATACCCTCCACCATAAAATATTCTGAACTAAAATGAAATAATTAGTTTTCATTCCTGTCCCCAACTTTAAGTGGGTACGTTAAAACTGTCAGATAATACACATAAAATGTTTCGGTAGGCCCTTTTTATGGTGTCTATATCTAGCTATGTATGTTGACATTTTTGGTGGGCTAGAAATTGGGAGGTACCGTTATATAGGGGTTACAATAAAACATGGACCTATGTTGACAGCTTTTGATGGGAGCCTGTAATGTCAAATAACTCTTAATTCGGTTAAAAATTGTAGCTAGAATCCTCAAAATACCGAAAATCGGTACATAACGTGAGAACTTCAAATGTCATTAACAGCTAGTTCGAAAGTATGTGGGCTATACGAAAATATGAACTTAAATGAACAATTTTTGTTGGCTTTTAAATTTCAAATTACAGAAAGTTCGTCCTAAAAATAATGCTAAGGTGCGGACAATCGGGAGGTTTGTTTTGTGGCTATACCAAAACATGGACCTACGTTCGGTTAAACATTTTAAGTAAAATCTTCAAAGTACCGAAAATCGGGAAGTATCGTTATATTGGGGCTATGTTAAAAATCGTTGATGCAGATGTGTTGTGACCACTACAACCTTCAAATGTCAAATTACAGTTAGTTCGGTTAAAAATTTTAGCTAAAATTGCCAATTACTGAAAATTGGGAGGCACCGTTATATGGGAGCTATATCCGAACATGGACCTATGTTGACAATTTTTTATGGAGAGGTGTTGTGACCACTAAGAACTTCAAATGTCAAATTACTGCTAGTTCGGTTTAATATTGTAGCTAAAATCATCAAATTACTGAAAATCGGGAGGTACCGTTATATGGGGGCTTTCTTGACAATTTTTGGTGGAGAGGTGTGGTGACCACTAAGAATTTCAAATGTCAAATGTTCAAATTGCAGATAATTCGGTTAAAACTTGTTGGTAAAATTCTCAAAATACCTGAAATCGGGCGGTAACGTTATATGGGGTATATTCCAAAACATGGACCTATGTCCACTACTTATATAAGTTTATTGACATTTAAGAACCCTAAATGTCAATTGATAGCTAAATCGGTCTGAAAATGTAGATAAAAACGTCAAAATGCCGTAAATCGGGGGTACCGTTATATGGGGCTATACCAAAACATGGACCTAGGTCCACAACTTTTGTTATATAAGTTTATTAATACTTAAGAACCCTAAATGTCAAATTATAGCTAAATCGGTCTGAAAATGTAGCTAAAACCGTCAAAATACCGTAAATCGGGGGGTACCGTTATATGGGGGCTATACCAAAACGTGGACCTATGTCCACAAGTTTTGTTAAATAAGTTTAATGACACTTAAGAACCCTAAATGTCAAAATATAGCTAAGTCGGTCTGAAAATGTAGCTAAAACCGTCAAAATACCGTAAATCGGGGGGTACCGTTATATGGGGGCTATACCAAAACGTGGACCTATGTCCACAACTTTTGTTATATATGTTTATTGACATTTAAGAACCCTAAATGTCAAATTATAGCTACATCGGTCTGAAAATGTAGCTAAAACCGTCAAAATACCGTAAATCGGGGGTACCGTTATATGGGGGCTATACCAAAACGTGGACCTATGTCCACAACTTCTAATATATAAGTTTATTAACACTTAAGAACAAGGTACGAAAATATGAACTTAAATGAACAATTTTTGTTGACTTTTAAATTTGAAATTACAGAAAGTTCGTCCAAAAAATAAAGCTAATGTACGGAAAATCGGCAGGTTTGTTTTGGGGCAATACAAAAACATGGACCTACGTTCGGTTACACATTTTAAGTAAAATCCTCAAAGTACCGAAAATCGGGAAGTATCGTTATATTAGGGCTATGTTGAAAATTGTTGATGCAGATGTGTGGTGACCACTACAACCTTCAAATGTCAACTTACAGTTAGTTCTGTTAAAAATTGTTAGTAAAATTGCCAAATTACTGAAAATTGGGAGGAACCGTTACATGGGAGCTATATCCGAACATGGACCTATGTTGACCATTTTTTAAGGAGAGGTGTTGTGACCACTAAGAACTTCAAATGTCAAATGACTGCTAGTTCGGTTTAATATTATAGCTAAAATCATCAAGTTACTGAAAATCGGGAGGTACCGTTATATGGGGGCTTTCTTGACAATTTTTGGTGGAGAGGTGTGGTGACCACTAAGAATTTCAAATGTCAAATATTCAAATTACAGATAATTTGGTTAAAACTTGTTGGTAAAATTCTCAAAATACCTGAAATCGGTCGGTAACGTAATATGGGGGCTATTCCAAAACATGGACCTATGTCCGCTAGTTATATAAGTTTATTCACATTTAAGAACCCTAAATGTCTATTGATAGCTAAATCGGTCTGAAAATGTAGATAAAAACGTCAAAATGCCGTAAATCGGGGGTACCGTAATATGGGGGCTATACCAAAACGTGGACCTAGGTCCACAACTTTTGTTATATAACTTTAGTTACACTTAAGAACCCTAAATGTCAAATTATAGCTAAATCGGTCTGAAAATTTAGCTAAAACCGTCAAAATACCGTAAATGGGGGGTACCGTTATATGGGGGATATACCAAAACGTGGACCTATGTCCACAACTTTTGTTATATAAGTTTATTGACATTTAAGAACCCTAAATGTCAAATTATAGCTACATCGGTCTGATAATGTAGCTAAAAACGCCAAAATACCGTATATCGGGGGGTACCGTTATATGGGGGCTATACCAAAACGTGGACCTATGTCCACAACTTTTGTTATATATGTTTATTGATACTTAAGAACCCTAAATGTCAAATTATAGCCAAATCGGTCTGAAAATGTAGCTAAAAACGTTAAAATACCGTAAATCGGGGGGTACCGTTATATGTGGGCTATACCAAAACGTGGACCGATATAGCCCATCATCGAACTTGATCTGCCTGCAAACAAAAGACGCATTTTCCCAAAATTTCAGCGTCCTATCTCCATTTTTGTGGATGCTAGAGTGATTACCACAGACGGACGGACGGACGGACGGACGGGCGTGCTCAGATCGACTTAGAATTTTACCCTGATCAAGAATATATATACTTTATAGGGTCGCAAATCAGTATTTCAATGCGTTACAAACGGAAAAACAAACTTAATATACCCTCCATACTATGGTGGAGGGTATAAAAACTAAGATTAAAACTAAGTGAAAAACAATTACAAAATAACTATAAATAGATTTAGAGAGAAAGTGATGAGAGTAGAAATATTATTAAAAGCAAGTAAGTACGGCGTTAAGTTCGGCCGGGAATAATTAGTTTCCTTTCGTGTATGAAGAAGACTTAATACTAAATTTCAGCAATTTCAGTAAAACAATGTCAAAACGTCGCACATTGGGGCAAGATTCCAAAAAAACGGAGATTATTTCAGAGAAGCATTTGAGTGATCTAATGTTAATATTTTTCGAATGAGGGATTGGAGAGGTATATTCGAAGCCCTCATAAATGGGTACTATAAAAACTATGAAGTGTTTTTACGGTTTTGCCTACATTTCTTATTTGATGAATCTAAAATCTTCTAATATAATAAATTATTGGTTAAACTAATATTTGGCAAAAAATTATTAAGTAAGGTCAATATTTTAGTGTAGATCCCATACAAGGATATCTCCCGATTTTATGTATTTCGAGGGTTTTGACAACATTTTTTAGTACATTTATCTGTAAATTAGGATTTATAGTTCTGAATGCCTAAAAATTCATAGTGTGAAAATTTTTCAATATAGGTCAATATTTTTGTATAGACCCCATATACAGTCAAATTTGGGGGTTTTCGAATATTTTATGCATATCTTGCAACCAAACTAGCTCAAATTGTGAATTGTGCATTTTGAAGGGATTGAAAATATTTTATCAAACATCATCTATATATATTTTCGTTTTGGAATAACCTCCATATAAAATATTCCGCTACTTTTTCATCTCTAAATACTTTTCAAAAATTGGGAAAATGGATACATTTTAAATTAGTTTTTAATATGCTTCTAAACTTCTTTTCCTATAAATATATTTTTCTAAGACTCTGATTTCTAACTGAAGTTGACGATTCCATTCTAAAAAGGGCACTTTTGATGCGTAAAAAATATTATTCATATACACCAAAAAAAATTAATTTTTTATGGTGCTCTTTAAATTATTAAAAATTCTTTACCTTTATCACAGTGTAACTGTAGAAGTAAACAATATATGATCTTGACATTACCATGTAACGACAATTATACCAAAAACCGAATTAATTTTTTTTAATTAATCTCCATTTTTCCGATTTCACCCCTTGTGCATCGCCATCATTTCATATAAATCATTATATATAGTAACTAAATCATAATGGTGGACCTGCACACATTGTCTCATATAGTGTGACCGCAGACATTAAACCAAAACACGACATACTGTACAACAATAACAGGGAAAATGAAGACAACAACCCCAAAATGCAAAAATTTGACCCACAGATATTTCCACCATTTTTGACATAACTCAAAATGCGCAAGCAAGACGCAAGTTTTGTTTGCGCAATATCAATGACAACAATCAAGAGAAACATACAAAAAAATTTCTCACGACCTTCTCGACACTCTTTTTTGTTATACTCAAATACATTTCAAAATTATGCAAAATATGGACACATTTTGACGAATTTGTTAAACACATTTCTACAAGACTTTTTCAGTACAATTTTTTCCTAAAATATTAAGAATTACCTCTGTTTGATATATCCATTTTGACAAATGCCAAGTTTATGTGAGAAAAACTACTTTATATCGATTTAAAAGCAGAAAAATTTAATACTTTTCACCTGTTTCTTAAATTTTAAAAATATGTTCAACTTTAACACTGTGCTACACGAAATGTAAACAACATACGACTTTGCTATTTTGGCTAGTGAGGTAGAATTTTGTACTAGTTAACCCTGTCAAGACAGATTATCAAAAATGTGTGTTTCAATTTTTCAATTAAGAGCCGTTTTTTCAATCTTACCCAAACGTGCGTCGATCTATACAGACAAACTTCTGACGGAGAGTTTTTAGGCTCAAAGAAGACTAAATACGAAATTTCCTATATTTCGGTAAGAGAATGTGGCTAAAACTTAAAAAATACCGAAAATATATGGGGATATAGGAAGACGTGGACCTATACTGGTAATACTCTTCCGGAATATTTTATAACTCTTGGAAGACGAAATAACGAATTTGAGCCATTTCGGTCGTCACAATCTTCAGTATTACGAAAGTCGGGAGGTACCGTTCTATGGGGGCTATATGGAAACGTGGACCTATACCAACGAATTTGAGTCAGAAATGGGCAATATGAAAGCGTGGACTTGTACAGACATATTTCTGGCGAACATTTTTATATCACATTGAAAACTAAATACCAAATTTCAGCCATTTTGGTGGAATATTGAAGACACAACCTTCAAAAGACGAAAAATCGGGAGGTACCTTTCCATCGGAAGCGAAGTCTAAATACCAAATTTCAGCCATTTCGGTGGAATATTGAGGCCACAATGTTCAAAATACCGAAAATCGGGAGGTACCGTTCAATGGGGGCTATATGAAGGCATGGACCGATACCGACAAAGTTCTGGGGGAAAGTTTTGTACCACCAACGTAGACTAAGTACCAAATTTCAGCCATTTCGGTGTGATAATGAAGCTAAAACCTTCAAAATACCGAAAATCGGGAGGTACCGTTCTATGGGGGCTACATGAAGGTGTAAACCAATACCGACAAAATTCTCGGAGAAAGTTTTATACCCCTAAAGAAGACTACATAGAATTTTATGCTGATCAATAATATATATACTTTATAGGGTCTCTGACGAATATTTCGATGTGTTACAACCGGACTCAAACATTAACTTGAGTTTTTATCGAATCATGTAAATGGCATATGGTACACTTAGTCATGACACCGACGATAATCTAAATCTAAAATCTATCAAAATGTTTATACCCTCCGTTCGTAACGCATAGAAATAATCACCTGGGACCCAAAAGTGTATATTCTTGATTGAGGTAAAATTCTGAGTCGATCTATGCATGTCCGTTCGTCTGTGGTAGAGCTGGAAAAAAATAGATGGCTCGATAGTGGCTCGATTATTTTTAAATCCTCTATCATAGTTTGTTTTTCCGTTTGCAACGCATTGAAATATACATATATTATTCAGGATATAGTCGATATGGCCATGTCCGTATGTTGTAATCACTCTAGCGTCCCCAGGGATTGAGCTAGAGCCCTATACTTTTGCATCCTATTGTCGTTTTTCCAGAGGCAGGTCAAGGTCGAAGATGGGCTATATCGGCTCACGTTTTGAAAAAGCCCCCAAATAACGGTTTCTTCAGATTTTCTGTATTTTGTGGATTTTAGCCACAATTTTTTACAAAACTAACTTTAATATGACGTTTGGGGTTCAAAGAGGCCACAAAACCTCTCTACCAAAAACTGTGGAGATAAGTCCATGTTTTGATATATCCCGCATATAAAAATACCTCCAGATTTTCGTTATTTTAGGGATTTTAGCTACAATTTTTAACCGAAGTACCTGTAATTTGACAGTTGAAGCTCTAGCGATCACAAAACATCTCCACCAAAAACTGTGAACATAGGCCCATGTTTTGGTATATCCCTCATATAACGGTACCTATCGATTTTCGGTATTTTGGGGACACACTAACAGTCAAAACTGACAGTCAACGTACTTTAAGGACAATTTTCCGGCAAATAACAACTTTTATTTAGCTAAAAACGTTTGAAATACAATATTTACGGTATTATTTAGAGATTATAAAAGAAATTTTTCAATTAGGCTTTGATACTCACGAAATAGACCTCGATGACTGTCGGTTTTGCTTGTCAATGTGTACTATACTTAACTACAATTGTTGATGGAACTATCTGTAAAGGTGCCGACCGATTGGTGCAAAGGTATGCACACCCGCCTTGCATTCTAATGGTCGTGGGTTTGATTGCGCGGCCAGTCAATATCAAATATTCAACGGTGGTAAAATTTCCCTCAGTAACATTGGGGACATTTCCTAAGTATTTTAGCCATGTAAAACTTCTCTACAAGTGGTGTCTTGAGACACGCCGTTGGGACTCGGCGATAAACTCTAGAAGCAATATCATTGAGCTAATATGAATCGGGCTGCACTCATTGATATGCGAGAAGTCTCTCTTGTCCCGTATGGGATGTTTGTGGAACAAATATTATTTATTTTACCTTATTTAGGTAAAATGAAAACATCTCCGCCTAAAATTGTAAACAGAAAAGTAAATAAATATTCCGTTTTAGTTCAGAATATTGTATGGTGGAGGTTATAAAAACTTCTGCCCGGCCGAACTTAACGTTTTTTGACTTGTTTAAGGTTAATATTGGAACCTTGGAGCGTATGCTTGTTATTAAGTAGAAAAATCATAACAACCATGCGCACTAGGTTCCAATGTTTATTTGAAATACAGGCGGACCTCGATTATCCGTGATGGTCGGGACCGGAGGCATTACGGATAATCGATTTTCCCGGATAATGGAGGCAATGCTTTTATGCAGTTTTTGAACATATTTTTAATTAAAAATGACATAATATTGTGCTATAATATGAAAATATGCAGTTTTTTAAATTTGTTACGGTAATCCACCAAATTTTAGAAGGATAAATGAAGTGAACCATGGGATTTTTGCGATACCATAAATACACAAATTGTGTAATATGGGAGAATTTCCAGTTTTCGTTTGTTTACCTTTTGTTCGCTTAATCAGATTAATTGGAAAGTGTGTTTTTACTCCTGGGTATTGAAGTTTATAACTAAAAATAAAGGAAATTGAAAAAGTCTAACATTTCTTTTCTATCACGGATATTGGATGTTCCCGGATAATCGAGGTTCAACTGTATAATATTCGACTCTCCTAAAGAAATACAAGGGCTGCACGATAACTTTCTGCCCGAACAATTAAAACGCGAAAATTTACCATTAAAAATAGTTTTATTGTTTTCTTAAGTAGTCTCCAGGATGATTTATAAAATTTCCCATGCACTTTAACTAATTGTTGTACTTTTTCCCACTCTGAGACACCCCTAAAACATGGTTTTCGAAAGCTTTTTCTGGCGACGATAATCGTTGACCACGCCTTTTTTCCTGATGTGCAGGAATTAGTCAAGGCTGTACGGCAAATGAATCGATGTGTGAGAGCCCCCATCGTCATGGCGCACAATCATTCGTATTCTCTTGTTCGTTTTTCGAATTTCTCAGAAGAATTCAGGAAAACCAATTGCAATGTACCACTCAGGAGTAACCGTTCCACATTTCTCAAGCCGTATAGTAGCTACATGGCCAGTTAAGACGGAGAAACAGACGACCATTTGCCTCGATGTTTTCTTCTATGAACATCATTCGTTGGATTTGGCTCTCCTACGAAGATCCCCACGGCCGGTTGCTGTTTTGTTTCGGGCTCATACGCATAGATCCAATATTCGTCATCTGTGGAGAACTTATAAATGTCGTTTGAAGCACCGTGATCGTATTTATTCACAATTTGTTGGAAGAAATAGCCAAGGATGCATCTATTTCGTTCGTTCACGTCCAGATTATTTTTTTGGCACAACGGCCGTTTTTAGACCGCCACCAAACCTTCGTTTTTTAGCGAGAGTGAGCCACAATTGTATTCCATAAACCAGTTTTCATAGTGCTATAGGATAGTCTTTTATCAACATTTTAAGATTTCATTTGATCTATGCACTCTTGCCGTGATTATCCACGTCGAAACTTGGGAAAATTGATCCAAATAATGTGTTCACAAGCAAATCTATCATTCCAAATGTCTCCATCATATTTCAAAGTTTTACATTAAATATTGCAAAGTATAAACCAATAAATTGGAAATTCTTTGCATTTTCGTATTTCTCTTTCGAAAAAAGTAGAAACGTTTTATCTTCCGTCTAAATACTAAAACCCTTAACCCCCTTTGACAAGTTAGTTTAATATGTCAACATATTTTTTTTTTTAATATTTTTGATGTTTAAATATATATTTTGAAATCATTTGAACTTTATTTAACTTACCATGACCTCTTAAGGTCGTTAGAAACAGCTTGAAGGAATGAAATTCCAACACAAATATTTTATTGCTATTTAAGCGATAAAAAAGAATTACAATCACCCTTTTGGTCATATCCGGACATATGTTTGCCATATGGCGACCCGAGGCAGTAAGCAGTGCATTAAGAAATAAAATCTATTTTCCGTTAAAAGTGTTCCACACACTCACTAGCACCTACATACCTTCAGCCACACATCGATGTAGTGGTTCTAATAAATTAAGTAAATATTTACTTCTTCTAAAGTTTTTTCTCGCTCGGTAACATAACCCTAAAGAGTCCTTTGAGTATCCTTCAGACTCAAGTGGCATATTGTCTGTATGTGCTTTTGGGTGTGTGTGTGCCTTGGTTTCCTTTCTTCAAAACGTTTTGCACAGTTGCACAGTTGCACGATTCCTATTCCCTATTTTTATGTTTTATGGAAGCCCTTATAACTGAAAGAAAAACAAGACGAAGTAGAAGAAGAACTATAAATAATATTTTTTCGCTTGATAAACAATCAATTTTCAATTGTAAATATACTCACATAAACGCACATATACACATGGGGAAATGCTGGTATTTCACTCTTCCATGAAATGTCTGTAAATGTTGTTCAGACTTGCAGCAGCAGCAACAACTGTTCATAATGGCATCGATGATTATAGTGATGATGAGTTTTTGATAGTGTAGTGTTTTTCCCTTTGGAATGTGTAATTGTATGGGTGTGGGTATTTTATTTTCTATTTTCTCATAGTGGAAATAAGATATGAAAAGTAATGTGTGTGAGTGTGTGTCTTCACTTTTAGTAATAGGCAAAAGTGTTGTGAAACTAAATGAACTTTACACAGAACTTGTGATGAAGTAAAGCAAAACGTTAAAAAATAAATTGCTTTACATCTGACAGTTGTTTATTGATTTTCGACATTTGTAAGGAATGTTGAGAAATTTAAGTATTAAGTATTAAGTTAACTAACATTCCTCCGCCATTTTTACATCGTATTGATCGTGGTCTGTATACTAATAAACATATGTATCTTACTTTGCAGAAGTTCTCTGAAATGTAGTCATGTGGTATTACTGCTGGCTAGATATCGGATTTTAGCATGTTTTTTATTTCTTATCCGATTGGACTCAAATATTGGATCTAAATGTTTTGAGGGTCAATTTTTCGATATGTGGGGTCATATCAAAAATATGCAAAATATATGCAAAAAAACAAGCAAAATATGCTAAATATGCAAGCATTTTTTTACGAAAATCGTCAAATAAATTTGGAAAATCATTAAAAAGTGTTCTACATTAAGTTTGTTATCGAATAACGTCGATTTTTTGCAGATTATTATGTTACTGAGACTCTCTAGACATTCCGCCACAGAAATAAATCTGGACTAATAAGACTTAAATATAGACATAAAAAATCAGTTTTTACAAGGAGAGAAAATTTCCTATAAACCTGCGTTCCTATAACAACAATTTTTTTTAAAATATACGGTAATGGAAAAACAAGTAAAAAGTCGTTAAGTTCGGCCGGGCCGAACTTTTTATACCCTCCACCATAAAATAGTCTTAATTAAAATGGAATAATTAGGGTCCTTTTACAATTTTAGGTGGAACAACTTTTCGACAATGGTTAGAATCCTACTGCTTCCCACTATTGCTTAAATTACACTGTGAACGCAAATGTTGGGACAGAGATAATTCCTTTTGGAGATGAAAGCCCTTGGTGTGTGTATATTAAAAACCCCGAAGGTCAGATGCGCCGTGATTCAAACTTCCGCGTTATGGCGTGATGAAGTTTTTGCAAGAGACCCTGTAAGCCATCACGAATTAGCATTATATCTTTGTTTGTTGTTTTTGTAGAGCACTTAAGCAACAGTGAACAAAGATATAACGCTAATTCCTGATGGTCCACAGGGTCTCTAATAAAAATTTCATCACGCCATAACGTGGAAGTTCGACTCACGGCGGATCTGTCCTTCGGGGTTCATAATATACTCACCAAGGCCTTTCTTCCCCAAGAGGAATTTTCCGTGCCCCAGACTTTCACCTCCATTTTGTTGCACAGTGTTATCTGATCTAATCTAAAAAAATGTGTTCAGCTAGGGGAAAGGTACCACCTACGGGGCTATATCAAAGAGTCAACCTATCTTTAAATTTTTTGGCGGAAAAGTTTTATAGCTGCAGGGAACTTCAAGAGCCAAATTGAGGGTAGTTTCATCAAAACAATGTAGACCCTCAAAAATGGACCCATGTTGACGAATTTTAGTGAAGAAATTTCGTGACCACTGAAAATTCCCGAAAATCGGGAGATACAGTTATATGCGGGGATATACCAAAACATGGACCTATATTGACGATTATTTTTGAATAGACAAAATTGTACTTAAAATTCTCAAAATACCGATCATTACAGCTAGTTCGGTTAAAAATTGCAGCTAAAATTCTCAAAATACCGTAAATGGGGAGATACCATTATATGGGGGCTATACCAAAACATGGACCTATGTAGACGATGTTTCGTTGGAGATGTTTTATGACCACTGAGAACTTAAAATGTCAAATTACAGCTATTTCGGTTAAAAACTGTAGCTAAAATTCTCAAAATACCGAAAATTGGGAGGTACAGTTATATGGGGGCTATACCAAAACATGAACCTATGTTGACGATGTTTGGTGGAGATATTTCATGACCACTGAGAACAACAAATGTAAAATTGCATATATTTCGGTTAGAAATTGTGGTTAAAATTCTCAAAATACCGAAAATCGGGAGGTACCGTTATATGGGGGCTATACCAAAACATGGACCTATGTTGACGATGCTTGGTGGAGATGTTTCATGACCACTGAGAACCTCAAATGTCAAATTGCAGATAGTTCGGTTAAAAATTGTAGCTAAAATTCTCAAAATACCGAAAATTGGGAGGTACCGTTATATGGGGGCTATACCAAAACATGGACCTATGTTGAGGATGCTTGGTGGAGATGTTTCATGACCACTGAGAACCTCAAATGGCAAATTACAGGTAGTTCGGTTAGAAATTGTAGCTAAAATTCTCAAAATACCGAAAATCGGGAGGTACCGTTATATGGGGGCTATACCAAAACATGAACCTATGTTGACGATGTTTGGTGGAGATATTTCATGACCACTGAGAACCTCAAATGTCAAATTGCAGATATTTCGGTTACAAATTGTGGTTAAAATTCTCAAAATACCGAAAATCGGGAGGTACCGTTATATGGGGGCTATACCAAAACATGGACCTATGTTGACGATGTTTCGTGGAGATATTTCATGACCACTGAGAACCTCAAATGTCAAATTGCAGATAGTTCGGTTAAACATTGTGGCTAAAATTCTCAAAATACCGAAAATCGGGAGGTACCGTTATATGGGGACTATACCAAAACATGGACCTATGCCCATATCCTTTGGGATATAAGTTTGTTGATCACTAGGAACTTTAAATCCCAAATTATAGCCAATTCGGTCTGCAAATGTGGCGAAGAACGTCAAAATACCTCAAA
The DNA here is from genome assembly GCF_047663935.1 of Musca autumnalis. Classification (NCBI taxonomy): domain Eukaryota; kingdom Metazoa; phylum Arthropoda; class Insecta; order Diptera; family Muscidae; genus Musca; species Musca autumnalis. Next base: position 191,187,515 of record NW_027411977.1, on the reverse strand, counting down.
TCCGGACGTACCGTTATATGGGGGCTATACCAAAAAGTGGACCGATATAGCCCATCTTCGAACTTGACCTGCCTATGGAAAAAAGACCCTCGGGTGCAAAATTTCAGCACTCTATCTCAATTATTGCGGACGCTAGAGTGATTACAACAGACGGACAGACAGACGGACAGACGGACATGGATAGATCGTCTTAGAATTTTATCCTGATCAAGAATATATATACTTTATAAGGTCGCAAATGATTAGTTCGATGTGTTACAAACAGAATGACAAACTTAATATACCCTCCATACTATGGTGGAGGGTATAAAAAGTACTGGAACGAAGCTATAATTTCAAATTCGTTTGTGAGTTGCCTTTTAACCATTTAAAAATAACACTGTGTGTAGTTTTTGAGTCATGATTTATTAACCATATTCTGACACCGCAGCGTTATAGAAGACCAAAAATAAGAAGACACGTGTCCCGGCGTTTATCCCTATCACTTCAACTTTCGCGGTTATGGGCCCCCAAAGACTTGAGGCCTTGATGTCAAAAGGGATCATTTTGTCAGGCACATATCTTCTAAACCGTTAAGAATTTGGGTTTACTCGTCGAAGAAAAGTTGTAGCTCTCGTCTTAAAGAATAATAATTATGAACACATTCAACCTCACCTTCAAGGTCAAAATCGTCAAGGTCAAATTTCACTTTTAATTTTTTCTCGGATTTTAGTCTACAGATATCAAACCGATCAAAATTCAGGCAAAAAACCAACTACAAAACTACCTACTTTAAAAAGCAGACGTTCGATGTTAAATGTCACATTCTTATTAAATGTTATACAAGGCAAAATAATGTCAGATTTTATTTTAGAACGAATATCTTAAAATGTACCTTTTCGACCAACTCGTCAATATAATTTTTTCAGGTGAATTACTACACATCTAATTACGCTAATAACGACCCTTTACGGCGCCTTTTTGTCGAATTTAATAAATTTTACCATCTAATAGAATTTTCTGATCATAAAATAATTATTGTGTGTGTAACATAGACGGTATATTCAGAAAAAGAGTAAGTCAAGTAAACGGATTTCGCAAAATATGATACATTTGGTCTATACCAATTATTATAATGGTAAATCCGTCAGAGAAATCACCTCTCATAAGCTGAGAATTGTATATGAGGGGTACTAAAAACCTTCTGGCCTAGTCAACACGCAGTGTCACCAGGCGTCATTTCACATTTTTTTTTTGGACAGCTTGACAGTTTTTAGCCTTAACGTACTCAGGACAGTTTGACATACTACCATGTGTTGTGTTGTTTACAGTGAATTGAAAAAATTACTTTGCGAAAAAAATGGAATTTACCTGTAAACATTTTCGTCCTATAATTTTTCACAACTTTGGACGTGGATTATCACGGTAAGAGTGCATCGATCAAATTGAATCTTTGTATGTCGATAAAGGTCCATCCTATAGCACTATGAAAAACTGGTTTAATGACTTCAATCGTGGCAGACACACTCGAAAAAACGAATTTCGTGAAGGTCGCCAAAAATCGGCCATTGTGCCAGAAAAAAATTAAGCTGTGCGTGAATGGATAATGATATATCGCCATGTTACATACCGTGAGATAGAGGCATCCTTGGGCATTTCTTCCACTTACTAACATTTGATATTGCATGAACAAAAGAGCTCTTGTGGATTGGTGCAAAGAAATTGTAAATAAAAACGATCGCGGCGCTTCAAACGACGTTTATAAGATCGTAACGACGAATATAGGACGTATGCTTAGGAGTCCGAAACAAAACAGGAATCGATAGTTGGGGTTTTGGAAAGCGAGCCAAATCCAACACAAACTGTTCATGTAACAAGCACTTCGAGGCAAATGATCACCTGTTTCTTCGGCAAAACTGACTGTGTGGCGACTGTATGGCTTAAGAAATGTAGGACGATCAATTGTGAGTGGTACAATGCAATTTGTTTGCCTGAAGCCTCCTGAGAAATTCGAAAAACGAACAAGAGAAAACGAATAATTCTGCACCATTCAGCGAACAAAACGTGGACTTGATGGGTCATCCGCCGTACAGACCTGACTGGGGATCCAGTGACTTGATTTGATTCCAGCATATCAAGAAAAAAAGGCGTGGTCAACGATTTTCGTCGTCGGAAGATGCCATGTTTTGGTGGGGTCTCAATCGGAGTGGAAAAAGTGGTTGAACAAAATTTATACAATTTGTAACCACTTACAACTTTCCGCTGCAATTACAATATTTTTTTTTTATTTCTCCGCCAAAGGCAATTTTCAATCAAAGAAAGTGTTCGATATATTCTATATTAATATGAGAAATATCCAACAGCAAAAAATGGTAACGAACAAGACAAACTAATAATTGAATTATGTTCAAAAATCGATTTGTACTCCAACTGACTAACTACTAACATAAATCCAGCAGCATTTGCCATGCTTGTTTTTGTGACAAGGAACAAACAAATGTTACCATTGGTTCACAAGCCATTACTTCAACTTGCAACCAACCGCATGTACACCCAATCCCATAAATACAAATGGACATACAAACATACATACACCAACATAGTATAGACATGGATAGATACATTTGTTCATTGGTGACAGATTCAGTTGTAGGGGCACAGTATTTCAGCGCGGAAATAATAGCTTCCTTCAAAATGATTTTGAAAATAAATGTTATATTTTATCGAGGATTTTTGAGCAAATATTTGTTAAGGTTATTTTTCGGATAAGCCCACAAACTGATGCATGTAAGCACGAATCATACAGCGCGATATACATTTTCTTATCAATGGTCCAGGCATTTCAAACTTTGCTCCTCTTTAGAGCCTTATTATAACCTCAATCATAATATGGAGGGTATAATTACATTCGTCATTCCGTTTCTAACACATCGAAATTTTCGTCGGAGACCCTATAAAGAATATATATTCTTGATTAGAAGCATTGTGGCGTTCTTTTATTGGGATAGCGTTTGCAATTTTGTTTTTTCAAAATAGTCTGGCTTAATCCCATTGTTGTTGTTTTAATATTTTAAAACAACTATTTTATTAGTGGAAAAGATTTGGCATTGTTCGCCATGGGGTAAGGCAGGGAATACTATAGTTTCGATCCACGCCACTGGATCTCATCAGTTCCTTGTTTCTTGTTTGTGGATATTCTCCACCGAAGTTATTTTTCAATAACTTCTTCAACAAGAAACTTTTTATACCCAAACATCAATCGTCAGCTCGAAGTATAAAGGTAAGCAAGGAAAAAAGTTGAATGAGAAGTTTTTCCTTGGCAACCTCATACAACTCCGACGAAAGTGTCTGCGAAAACAATTCAAACCTCTTCCACTTGTATGTGTCGTCGAAACGCCACAATGCTTCAAATTGAAGACACTGGCACGGCGTGTGTTGTTTTTGCTGTAAAGCAGACCAACCAAATTTTGGGTATGTGCTAGAGATGGGCGCGTGCCTAAAAAATTAGGCACGAACATGCACGAACACGGCCCAAAATTTGTATGCACATTCACGCACAAACACGGCGTTTTTCGAGAAGGCACGAACACGCACACTCACGCACGAAATTACAAAAAAACAAGAGAAATCGATATTCAGTGGGACAGCTAATTAGGGACAATAAATTCAGTTTAATAGATTACTCTATTCCATTTAAAATGTGTAGATTTTGATGAAATAAATTTTGCATATAAGGTATTGCTAGAAGCAGTATCGAGTGATGTCAAAACGTACTGAAATTAACCAGATGTGGGGGAAGTATAACCCACTTTTCTAAACATGGCCAGCTAATTAGGGACATTAGTAGTAAAATTCACTTTAAGATTAATTGATGTACATTTTGTACAAGAATAGCTCGTATTGGTTAGTTTATAGCGTATTCCACTGATTTCATGCTTTACCCCCGCCGAAAGTCCTTTAGGGGCCGAAGTATTACTATAATCCCTAATAATGTGCTTTAAGCCTTATTTTCCGTTAAGCCTTATTTTCCATTATAATGGCATTTTATAACAAAAACTATGATTTTAGTAACCCCAAACATCATTCCGAACCATACACTACAATTACCGCCCCATACTGGGTGTACAATTATCCTTGAACTATCTTTGTTTGTTAAAAATTTATTTTAAGAATGAAATCGCGAAAATTGAATCCAATTCCACTGTTCTAAATTGTTTTAAGCACAACAAAACATACAAAAAGATTTTTTTCAAATTGGACCAATATTAAAGAAGTTATGAGTATTTCTTTGCATATAGTTTTCATAGAATTCGACATTTTCAATTCGCGAAATCCCTGGAGCCGTTGGTCGAAAAAAAGTCAGAAAATAAACTGAAATGTTTTGTTGATGATCAGAATCACCACAGAAAAAAATAAAGGAAATAAAAAACCTCTTATTGAAAAATTGTCCAATTTCACTCAGAAATCCCCATATGTACATTAGGGATATAACTTTTTGCACTTTTTTGCAAATATCAAAAATACCACCACGTAGCCGTGTAGAGCATGAACAACTATTATTTAAAAAGGTGTAATTTTTTCTCCATCGCGAAAAAAGTTTCCGCACCAAATGCATTGAAGTTCAGTAATGCATTTTTTAATTTTAGCTGTTATGACAACATATTTGCTTTTAATTACATTTTTTATTTTTTTGTAATCTGATTTAAAATCATTACCAAAGCGTTCTGGACCAATTTGTTCTCAAATCGCGCCATTTCGGAGCATTTTAGGAATTTTTGGCACTATTGCAATTTTTGGTTTTTCTTTATAAACTCGTGAATTTTATGTTTATATTTATTGTACCTATCGGACAAGAGAATATGGTGCCATTTGCAACAAATTCGCGAAAGTAACAGACCGTTTTAATGACTTTGCCTGTGAGAATTGTATTTATTTTCTATAAATATTTATTCAAACAAAGCAAATTTAAAATTTTAAGTAGAAAAAATATCAAAAGGGTTTTAGTAATCACGGTCGGTGCGGAACCTTTTTTCACCGAATCGATCTTAGAAACGCGTTTTCGTTATTAGGACAAAATTCCCCACGTGGTACTGGTGTTGTATTTTTGTAAAAAACATATACGAATCTCACAGGCAAAGTCAACAAAAGCAGCCTATAACTTTCGCGACTTCATTGCAAATGACCCCATATTCTTTTGTCCGGTAGGTACAAAAAATATAAACATAAAATTCACGAGTTTATAAAGAAAAAGCAAAAATTGCAATAGTATCAAAAGTTCCTAATATGCTCCGAAATGGCGCGATTTGAGAACAAATTGGTCCAGAACGCTTTGTTAATGATTTTAAATTAGATTACAAAAAAATAAAAAATTTAATTAAAAGCTAATATGTTGTCATAACAGCTAAAATTAAAAAATGCATTACTGAACTTCAATGCATTTGGTGCGGAAACTTTTTTCGCGATAGAGAAAAATTGACGTCGTATTTCATAATAGTTTTCCATGCTCTACACGGCTATGTGGTGGTATTTTTTTGGTTATAGCCCTAATGTACATACTTCTAATTTTTCTAATCTTATTTAATTTCTATTCTTATTTAAAAACATTATTTTGTCCAAGTTAGAACTTAAAAGTCTAGTACGTCTTTCGTTGTGAATATTTCCATATGTGGACAAATCTACCGCTCGTTGCTGACCTGACGGGTATAGCCAAAAATTTCCTGGCTAATTGTCTTAAATATTTTAGATTAGACTGTTTCCAAAACATCAGTCTGGCTTGATACGGCACTCGATAATATGTATCAATTTCTGTATCAATTGGAGGCTTTTTCATTTTTCGTCTTTTTGCCATTTTGATCCAAAAACTCTGAAAATGATTGTAGCATTGTAATTTCCTGCTCATCATTAGAAAACTATATATTCTCACTTTGTATATCAAGTAACATTGCTTTTACATTAGCTAATAAAAAATTCGTCTCCTTAGACGGCGGAAATAAAAATGTCCCTATAAGATGTGCCATTTTTGGTACAAATCGTTTAAGAAATGATTGTTTAGTTTTAGCTTTAAAATATTTCATGAATTGAGTCAATGGTATCAATTGAGCAGACTTTCAAAAGACTTTATACCAAAGGGCAAAGATGTGCATAGTAGGGTACTTTTCCGAGCTTAATTTTTCGTTACACTCTTTGAATATTTTATGAAAACCCAATAGAGGTTCTAGCAAACTTTAAGTCATATATACGATCCAACTCATTCTTTTGTAGGAAAAAGCTCTTAATCTCACTATGGACTTGGTATATGCTCTCAAGCAACGTGTTTAGCTCCGAGTGTTTAAAATATCTTACAAGGTTTTTTGGGCTGTCAATCAGTTTTCCCAATTCGGTAAGAATATGTTTTCAATAATATCATCCATAACAGATAATACAGTCAGATAAACATCCGATTTGCAATGAGAGTATATTGCGTTAACCCTCTGGGTAGTTTTTGTGTTTGCTTCTTTCATGAACAAAACAAATTGCATACAAACATCATCTTTTTTACTCATACTCTAGCCTCTCCATAACAAAACGGCAATAAGTACCACACTACAAAAACGAAGCAAATAATGTTAGTCATTTTTTGGTCGGTTTTATATTCTTGTTCGATTTTCGTGTTTTATATGGTCTCTTGCACGACTTCTAAAGGGAGACCAAAAATTTAGCACGATCGTTTCACATAGTGCAGGTCGTGTTTAGTCGTGTCGTGCAAAATCGTGTCGAACTAAAAAACACGATCACGCACGGCCAAAAATTTATTCCGGCACGACACGCACAAACACGGCGTTTTTCGAGAAGGCACGAACACGCACTACTCACGGCACGACACGCGCCCACCTCTAGTATGTGCATTCGTCGAAATTCGACGACACATACAAGTGGAAGAGGTTTGAATTGTTTTCGCAGACACTTTCTTCGGAGTTGTATGAGGTTGCCAAGGAAAAACTTCTCATTAAACTTTTTTCTTTGCTTACCTTTATACTTCGAGCTGACGATTGATGTTTGGGTATAAAAAGTTTCTTGTTGAAGAAGTTATTGAAAAATAACTTCGGTGGAGAATATCCACAAACAAGAAACAAGGGAACTGATGAGATCCAGTGGCGTGGATCGAAACTATAGTATTCCCTGCCTTACCCCATTCTTGATTAGCATAAGATCCTAAGCCGTTGAATTCAAGATACAGCTCGCATTATTTAAGATAGAGCTCTATAATTTGATACAAAAGTTTATATTATTACTAGGATGTGGTATTGAAAATTAGCTATATCGGTCCACGTTCTGGTGTAGCCCCCGTAGAACGGTACCTCCCGATTTTTTTATTTTGAAGCCTGTGGCCTCAATATCGCAGCGAAATGGCTGATATTTTCTATTTAGTCCATGTTGCGAGCACAAAAACTGCATCCAGAAATTTGTGGGGGACCGATGCATCATATAGCATCCATCTGACGTGCCCTCCCCATTTTCGGTATTTTTAAGTATTCAGCGTCAGCGATGGCTTCATATAGCCTCCATAGGACGGGCCCTCCCGATTTTCGGTATTTTGAAGAATTTTGGTAATTAGTCTTCTAGAAGAGAATTATCAGTATAGGTCCACATTTCCATATGTCCCACATAGAAGGGAACCTCCCGATTTTCGGTATTTTGAAGGTTGTGACCTAAGTATCAAAGCGAAATGGCTTAAATTTGGTATTTAGTCATCGTTTGGGGTATAAACGTTTTCACAAGAAATTTGTCGGTATCGGTCCACGTCTTCAATTACAGTCCACCCCCCTCCATGGGATAAGCAGAAGTCTCGTGCTGCTACCGAAGAGAAAAATGCGACATATAGGGCTACTCTACAATCAGTAGCAACGCGTAGCGCACGAGAGAGTTATCGGGAGAAAAGGAGAGAATAGAAACGCCTTTTCCGCAGGAAACAGAGAGAAATGGAAAAGCGGAGTGTGAAAAAATCGAGATGTACAGGAGCCAGAATGAAGTCCGAAAATTCTACCAAAGAGTGACGCATCAAACTGATGGCTTTGGTACAGGCACCTCCTCCTGTAGAGACCAGCAAGGTTATTTGGTAACTGATACAGATAGTGTGCTCAGGATATGGAAAGAACATTTTTCAAACCAGTTGGTATCCAATAGCAGCGAAGACGACGAAAATACCACAGATCCAATCCTAGAAGATGGTATTGAATGTATACTGCCCAGTCAAGATGAGGTAAAGACAGCAATAAACCGGCTCACAGTGGATCCACTTGTATGGAGAAAGTGGTCAAAAATATTTAGGGTGTAAAAATCAAGCCAATGCGCCGGTTACAGCTTTGTGCTGCTGCGAAGAGTGTTTTAAGAAGCCACTAGCGTAACATGCACCCCCTTTTCCCCTCTGGAGGGGGTATACGGTAAGAATTGTTTTATGCTGTTAATAAAGGTCCCGATTATCTTATGTTGCAAAAATAGGTTTGGGGAAACAAAACAATCTCCAAAACAACATAAAATCCAACCAATTTAGCGGATTAAAAAAATCTACATTTTTGTCTGAAAAATGGTAAAATTTGTAATATAGATCTTACAGCGTTTTTCCTCGAAGACACATACCCGTCCACGTAAGTCATATATGGAAGAAGAATTCTTGACCTTTCCATTGATGCCAATTATGTTAATCTACGGTCTACGGTCAGATAACAGAGTTATACCCTAATATATCCATAGAAACAATATTCTAGGGCAGCCTTATTCTGCGACCCACCATTTATAGTCTGGCACTAGATGACAGCTGATTTTAATACTGAATAATCCTAAACATATGACCTACTTTGGAAAATTATTCCCGAGGTGGGCAGTGGTGGGCATCATGACTAAAACCTTAGGTCAAATTTAAGTATATGATCGAATTGACATTACAAAATACACTTAGAAAATATGCAGCTAACTAGAATTCCACAACACGTTCATTAAAAAATAGTGTTTAAGCTATTTTTTAATGAAAATTAAACTATTACCTCCTCCTTCAAAATCCACTATAATATTTTGCTATACGTATTAGTTTCGCGATATTTTGAATATATTTACTTGCACTTAAAATATAGGTTGTACTCACAACAAAAAATATTTGTCAAATGTTCCGAATTTTGAAGCTATTCTTAAGAAGATCGCGAAAATCAAATCGGGGTCTAAATAATATTGGGGTCTAATTGAATTTTTCGTTGGGGCCTTCTGTTTAACATAAACAACAAATTGGGGTGAATTTTCGAAAGTTATTACTAAGACAACGAAGAAAAATTAGGGTGTAATTTCATAAATTTTATTAAGAACAAACAATAAAACACGGTGCCCACACGTAAAACCCAAAATTGGTTGGGAGTTTTGTCCGTGAAGCAAAGCGGACATAACTAAACAGAAGTCGGACTCCCAACGATTTTGTTCCTAATTTCAAAGTTTTTTTTTGCTTTTCGAAAATTTTTATTATTTTTTTTTTTATCAAAGAACTGTTATAAATTTTAGAGACGATGTTAGAATATAAACGGAATTGTACATTTGGGAAAGTTTAAGTGCCAAACAATAGGGAGGTTTCCACAAAATCTTCTAGATTTCATAATATTATTTAAAAATGATATTATATCTGAATTTGTTAGTAGCAGTTCGGAGAAATTTTACCCGACTACGGTATTCGAGGAAGACACAGTCGTATATTCTAGTATATTAATTACTTAATTTGAAAAAATTTTAAGTGAAAAAATTTAAGTATTTGCATTTCTTTACAAAAACTCTGTGTTTTTTTTAATAGTAAAAATATTTTTGAAAAAAATCGCGCGATATTTTCGTCTGCGGCGCTCTTCGTCTTTATAAGAGTATTTGCAATTTTTTAGAAAAACTTTGTAATTCCAAAATTGTGAAAATATTTTTTCAAAAATATTTTGGTTGCGCCGCTTTTCGTTTTTATAAAAGCATTTGGAATTTGTTAGAAAAACTTTCTAGTTTTCTAAAAATCGCGCGATTTTTTCCAAAAATATTTTCACTATTTTAAAAAAAATTGTTTAGAAAAACTTTGTATTCTCTAAAACTGTAAACGTATTTTAGTAAAAATCACGCATTTTTTCAAAAATATTTTCGCCTGCGGCTCTTGTCGTTTTTAAAAAATATTTGAGTATGTTCCCAAAAACTTTGTACTTCTTAACAGCTCAACCCAACTCTCAGCGCGACGTAAAAAAATTATTCACCAAGTGGTCAAACAAATTCGCCTGAAATTGTGGGCAATGGTACTTTCGTAACGGAAAGAAAACTATATATTCCATATTAGTTCAGAATACTTCATGGTGGACGTTTTTTACTTGTTTTTCATTAGGTAAGTACCTAAATAAAGGTTTTAAAATTTTGTGTGTTAAAACTATACACATCACAAAAAAAAACCAAGAAGTTGTCCCCCCCCCCCTAGATTTGATCCTGGCTACGCCCTTGTCCCGATTGCCTACAAGATTGGTCAACGAGATAATTGGGTCATTCCAATGCAGCTTTAGACCTGGCAAGTCCAACATTGACCAGATATTTACCCTGCAGCAAATCCTGGAGAATACCCAAGATATGCAGATCGGCACGTACCACCTTTTTGTCGGTTATTAGCCATGTCTGAATTTCGTATACCCGCAAAGCTTATTCGGCTTTGTAAAATGACTTTAACTGAAGAGTTTTGTACCAAAAAAGATTCAGGCAAGGAGAAAAAGGTTATACGAGAGGCAAATGTCAAAAGAAGTGGCACAACCTACACCAATAGCCACATGTTACTCGCTTATGCTGATGATATAGACATCATGGGACGATCAGTAAAAGAAGTAACTGATACCTTTATGAAGGTCGAAGGAGAATCTGCTAAAGTGGGTTTGGCGGTAAACGGCGGGAAAACCAAGTTGATGATGTCGACGCACAATGCGTCCATTGAGCTCGGACAAATTGTTGAAAAGAAGAATTGTATTGGCCAACAGATGCTACTTTGGCTTAATTAAGCAGTTTAAAGACAAAACCACATATCGTCAAACAACGTAAAACTTTACAAAACACTGATACTACCCGTGCTGATATATGGTTCCGAAGCCTGGGTACTTGCGCAAACAGACATGGCAGTATTTGGTGTGATTGAGAGAAAAATTCTTCGAAATATCTACGGACCAATCTGCGTTGACGGTGAATATCGAAGTTGTATGAACCACGAGCTGTATCAGCTATACAACGACATCAGTATAGATAAACGTATCGAGATGCAACGATTGCGTTGGCTAGGCCATCTCATAAGAATGAGTGATGATGAACTCGCTAAAAAGGCGTATAAAATCGGGCCGCATGGCGGTGCACTCAGAATTGGCAGGCCAAAGAATAGGTGGCGCAAACAAGTGCATGAAGAGATGTCAAGGCGAGGCATTACAGAAAGCGAAGCAGCAAACAGAGATAATTGGAGGTCTTTTCTTAGTTAGGCCTATGGAACAAATGTTCTGTAATGGGCCAGCTAAGTAAGTAAGTAGCACATTCCACTTCTCCTAGGCATACGCTTAGACGTGGCGGACGAGTTTAGTACTAATTAGAGCTTTCAAACTATCGATAGTCCGATTATCATTTTGATTGCTGTCGTAAAAAAGGTTACGTCGGCCACCGAAATTTGTTGTTTGGGTTATCTGTCTCGAATTATTTGAAAAATAATTGTTTTGGGGTCCGAAATAAGGAATGCCTTACGACAGCGATCAAAACAATAGTGGGACTATCGATAGTTTGCCAGCTTAAGTACTAATTGTTCTATTTTACATCACTACAAGTCGTGATGGAGCCGTTCTTACTTGTTGGAAATTATTTTATTACCTTAGAATGACCCAATGTGGGACGTTATCGTTAGTAATTTTCAATATCTATCTCTTTGGACGTCTCTTTTGTGTCTGTTTCAAATTAATGTTTTGGAACACCGTTCCACTTTATAACCTCTAACACCTAGTACACTATTAGCAAATCCTTTTGCCTGCAACATCCATAGACATAAATTGCATTAGATTTATTATGTATGTATGTTTGTATGTGTATATGTTCAAATCGAATAAAATGTTCCTTTTTTGTTTTGTTTGCATGCGACGCCAAGGATTACAAACAAACATCATTGTAAAAGTAATGTAGTTGCCATGTTTTTCGGTGACACTACAATAAATGATAATTTGCCATGATATATATCGAACACACACTACACCTAGGTATGTGTCTTTTATATCACAGAATCCATAGATTCGCACACAATAACATGGTGTATCTGTCTGTCTTAATTTTTATTGAGATTTCGGCAATATATTCTGAGATTTTTCTGAGCTCAAACGATATGCAGTTAGTTGTAATGCAACATTTCAGTATTTATGTACATACTCGCAGTCATGTAGGTAAAGTGAGTGGATATTGGAAAATACTTTTTACGGTGATTTATTTATGAATGCACACAAGGGTTATGATTTTTTTGTAACCTCATATCCCTGTATCATAAAGTGATTAGTTTCTACATAAAGCAATATTTTGAAGTCACAGATATATAATTTCAAATAAACTTAAGAGTCACATGAGATAACCAAACTGATATAACATTGGCTTCTCACTAATGTTCTTTAATTCTGCTAACCATAAAAACATCGCTAAAGCATTATTGTTTCAAGGATATAATTTTTTAACAAAAATAAAAGAAAATCGAAATTTTTTCAATGTGGTTTGTGTATGACCTTTTTCAATATTTGAATGGAATAAACGTTATTTTAGTTATTAGTAGGCTTAAGTTTATTCATTCGTGCAACATGAAATAATTTTTGAATTTTTTTCATGGCATACATTTAAAAAAATATACATATATTTTTGTTAAATCGATTTGCGCGTGAACTTTTTTATATTTCAATGGAATTAACGTTATTTTAGTGATTAATAGACAAAAATTCATTCATCCGTGCTACAGTAAATCATTTTCGAGAAAATATTTCGAAAAGTCATAACCCTAATGCACACATATTTGACTGTTTTTATTTGTGTGTCCCTAATTTGGGTGTAATTAGTGAAATTGATGCGACAAATTGAATTAGGTAATTCAGTTTTGATTGAGAGACATGCCATTAGGCATATCGATTAATATTTATGTAACAATTTATATGATTGATTGGAAATGTTTGTAATGTTGTTATTGAATATTACAATATAATAATATTGCGGAAGAATGTTATAGTAATTGTAATGGGTATGGTTTAAATGTTATTTAATAGTTGACAGGTTTTGAATTAGTATTCTATATCGTTAATATAATTTGAAGAGATAACTGGACAATTTCTGAAATTAATAAACAGAAAACGCTAAAATGTGTGTTCGTTTTTATTAATGAATTTAATGGTTAGCAACTGCAATAAAAATCAGCAAGGAAAGCATCAAAGTCGGTCGAGGCCGACTGTATGAAAATCTACACAACTGTGTATATATAAAATATGTATATGTAGGGAATTCTGAGTGAAATCGGTCACTTTGTATTTTTTGTTACTTATCAGCTATCTAATAGATAATAGAAAAACTTTGCACAGTGGGCTTGGGTGGAATTTTCGGGATTAAACATTTAAAAACAATTTTTATCTATGGTTACCTATTAAGACGATGATGATCATATGTTTTAATTTTGTTATTTCTCTCTTTCGAGACGAGCTGGTTCATCAGAAGTTTTTTAAATGAAAAAGAATGTCAGAAAAATTGTCATCACAAACCACTACACTACAATTTTTATCATTGATTGTACTTTTCGATTTAAGTTCTCGACACATAAGAAGCATGGCATTCTTGCTTAAGTCATATCTGGTAAATGACTAAATACCAAATTCGGCCTAATTCAAATGTGATTCTGAAATCTTTTTATTAGGTCGAACTTAGGTCGATTTTTTTGTTTGTTTAAAACTACTACGATAGTGGGATTGGAAAATTTTTCTTAATTTTCGACATTTGTCTATAAAAAATTTTCTAAATACCAGTGTGAAACATTCGTTATTCTACGAATATAAAATAAAATAAAACAATTAAAAATATAAGTCAGTTTGGCCAACAGAGATATACCCTCAGCCTCGAACCTAAAGAAAAGAAGTAACACACAATACTTCTAACGTCTACATCATACGTTGTACAAAGTTTGGACCAAATCGGTTTTTACCTGCGAGGGTTTTCTTACGTACCACATACTAAACTGGTGCCGGTAGGCATTTTTGGAGCTTTTGGGCCATTATCTCAAGAAGAAAGGACTTGTCCCTGAAAAAAAAACATGTACCGTCGTAATGGGGAAAACTAATACAAGTTGTTAAAACAAAAAACCATAGGGGTTCGAAGTCCAAATTGTCCAAATATTGTTTTAGTCACATTCTCAAACCGTATTAGCTATAATTTGAAGTGAACAACAAACTTATTCCAAAAATTATGGACATACTCGTAGGTCCATGTTATGGTATAGCCCCCATTAAACGGCACCTACCGATTTTCGGTAGTTTGAAGGTTGTGACCACAATAATCCAACGAAATGGCTGAAATTTGGTATTTAGTTTTCGTGGGGGGCATTCAACTTTCCCCTTTAATTTTGACGGTATAGGTTAACGCCTTCATATAGCCCCATTGGACGGAACATCCCAAATGACTGAAGATTGGTATTTAGCCTTCGTTACGGGTACAAAACTTCCCACCTGAAATTTTTTGGTGTAGGTCCACCCCTTCATATTGTCCTTAAAGAACGGTACATCTCCATTTTCGGTATTTTGAAGGTTTGTGACCACAATACCGAAAATCAGCCATCGAAATGGCTGAAATTTCGTATTAATTTTATTTTGGAGGTAAGAACCTTTCCGACTGAAATTCGTCGGTATAGGTCCACGTTTCGATAAAGCCTAGAACGGTACCTTCCGATTTTCGTAATTCTGAGGGTTGTGACGTGAATTTCCCACCGAAATGGCTGAAAGTTGCAATTTAGTCTTCCGTGGCGTTATAAAATATTTCAGAAGAGAATTATCAGTATAGGTCCAAGTCTTCATATATCCCCCAAAGAAGCGTACCTCTTGATTTTTGACATTTTTAATCACATTATCTTACCGAAAAATCGAAAGTTTGGTATTAGACTTCTTGAGTCTAAATACTTTTCGCCAGAAGTTTGTCGGTATAGATCAAAGTTTTGATATAACCCCCATAGAACGGTACCTCCCGAATTTCGGTATTTTGAAATTGCTGAAATTTGGTATTTAGTCTTCTTTAGAAAGGAAACTAATTGTTCCATTTAACTTTAATACAACTCGTGGTGGAGGGTATAACAAGTTCGGCCCGGCCGAACTTAACACCGTTTTTATACCCTCCACCATAGTATGGACGGTATATTAAGTTTGTTTTTCCGTTTGTAACGCATTGAAATACTTATTTGCGACCCTATAAAGTATATATATTCTTGATCAGGATAAAATTCTGAGTCGTCCGTCCGTCCGTCTGTGGTAATCACTCTAGCATCCACAAAAATGGAGATAGGACGCTGAAATTTTGGGAAAATGCGTCTTTTGTTTGCAGGCAGGCCTTTGGTATAGCCCCCATATAACGGTACCCCCGATTTACGGTATTTTGACGTTTTTAGCTTCATTTTCAGACCGATTTAGCTATAATTTGACATTTAGGGTTCTTAAGTGTCAATAAACTTATATAACAAAACTTGTGGACATAGGTCCACGTTTTGGTATAGCCCCAATATAACCGTACCCCCCGATTTACGGTATTTTGACGTTTTTAGCTACATTTTCAGACCGATGTAGCTATAATTTGATATTTAGGGTTCTTAAGTGTCAATAAACATATATAATAAAAGTTGTGGACATAGGTCCACGTTTTGGTATAGCCCCCATATAACGGTACCTCCCGATTTACGGAATTTTGACGTTTTTAGCTACATTTTCAGACCGATGTAGCTATAATTTGACATTTAGGGTTCTTAAGTGTCAATAAACATATATAATAAAAGTTGTGGACATAGGTCCACGTTTTGGTATAGCCCCCATATAACGGTACCTCCCGATTTACGGAATTTTGCCGTTTTTAGCTACATTTTCAGACCGATTTAGCTATAATTTGACATTACGGGTTCTTAAGTGTCAATAAACTTATATAACAAAAGTTGTGGACATAGGTCCACGTTTTGGTACAGCCCCCATATAACGGTAACCCCCATTTATGGCATTTTGACGTTTTTAGCTACATTTTCAGACCGATTTAGCTATAAATTAACATTTAGGGTTCTTAAATGTCAATAAACTTATATAACTAGTGGATATAGGTCCATGTTTTGGAATAGCCCCCATATAACATTACCGCCTGATTTCAGGTATTTTGACGTTTAAAATCCACATTTTTAGACCGAATTAGCTATAATTTGATATTTAGGGTTCATAGTGACCAAAAAAACTTATATTCGAAATAATTATGAACGTAGGTCAATGTTTTGGTATAGCCCCATATAACGGTACCTCGGTATCCCCATATAACGGATTTTCGGTATTTTGAGAATTTTACCTACAAGTTTTAGCCGAATTATCTGTAATTTGAACATTTGGTCACCACACCTCTCCACCAAAAATTGTCAAGAAAGGTCGATGTATTGATAAAGTTCCCATATAAAAGTACCTCCCGATTTTCAGTAATTTGATGATTTTAACTACAATATTAAACCGAACTAGCAGTAATTTGACATTTGAAGTTCTTAGTGGTCACAACAACTCTCCATAAAAATTGTCAACATAGGTCCATGTTCGGATATAGCTCTCATATAACGGTACCTCCCAATTTTCAGTAGTTGGCAATTTTAGCTAAAATTTTTGACCGAACTAACTGTAATTTGACATTTGAAGGTTGTAGTGGTCACCACACATCTGCATCAACAATTTTCAACATAGCCCCAATATAACGACACTTCCCGATTTTCGGTACTTTGAGGATTTTACTTAAAATGTTAAACCGAACGTAGGTCCATGTTTTTGAATAGCCCCAAAACAAACCTCCCGATTTTCCGTACCTTAGCTTTATTTTTTGGACGAACTTTCTGTAATTTGAAATTTAAAAGCCAACAAAAATTGTTAATTTAAGTTCATATTTTCGTATACCCCACATACCTCCGAACTAGCTGTTAATGACATTTGAAGTTCCCACGCTATGTACCGATTTACGGTATTTTGAGGATTCTAGCTACAATTTTTAACCGAATAAGGGGTTATTTGACATTAAAGGCTCCCATCAAAAACTGTCAACATAGCTCCATGTTTTTTTATTATAACCCCTATATAACGGTACCTCCCAATTTCTAGCCCACCAAAAATTGTCAACACACATAGTTAGATATAGGCACCATAAAAAAGGGCCTGTCGAATGAAACATTTTATGTACATTACCTGACATTTTAACGTACCCACTTAAAGTTGGGGACAGGAATGAAAACTAATTATTCCATTTTAGTTCAGAATATTGTATGGTGGAGGGTATGAAAAGTTCGGCCCGGCGGAACTTAACGCTTTTTTACTTGTTACTTGTTTTTTTTTACTTTTTGGTCTATTTTGCGCACTCCCAATCATTTCATTTAGCATACTTCAAGGTGATTTTTAATTTAAAGTAATATTTACGCATAAATATAAACAAAATTAATGAAGGTTTAATATAAAATCTTAATTTCTTAATGCAGCTTATAAATTATGTTACCATTAAGTTTTACTTTTTGTGTTTTCCGAAGCTGCAAGACACTGAACTTTAATATTTACTTTTAATCAGATATAAATAAAATCTGATAAAACCACAGCACATTATCAACAATGTCCCTTAATTTTTCTGTTTTAAAATGTCAACATAATTTTTTGTTTGCACCACAAAATCTATTTTGCTCTAATTGTGAATACGATCAAAACTAATTAACAATATTTTAGTTATTACACTGTGCAACAAGGTTTCTGTGCGGTGGAAAATTCCTTTTGGAGATGAAAGCCCTTAGTGAGTATATTAAGAACCCAAAAGGAAATTTTCCCCATAGGTCAAGTTTCTGAGATATCGCGCGATGAATTTTTTGAATTTTTGCCTATGATGCTTGAGAAAATAGCTTTATATCTCTGTTTGTCGTTATTGTAGTTTCGTTTTGAGATTACATGTCTTCAGTCAAATCGAATGGCGAATCTTTTTGTAGAACATTTCATTCTTCTAACTCAATTCCTTTCATGTCCTTTTCGTCCTTTTTTTCTTGAACCGTAGCAAAAGTACCACAAGATGAGATTTTACAGCATCCAAATATTCCACAAAAATGTTGCTCAGAGAATTTTAGGTACGGTTCTCATTGACAACTAATCGATATTGTCACGTTTTCATCGTCTTTTTTGACATTTACCCGGTTTTTGTTCAGAAAAACCTATGTTTTGTTTTTCTGTATATTCGTTATTTGTTATGTATTGGTAGGTAGACATACCCATTGGTTATCGCTTATATTGACATCTGGGATGTATCTGAAATATTTACCATATATAGCTCCCGATATGCTGAACACGTTAATGACAAATATTCTTGGAAAATAGATCCGGTTATCTAATATTTTGAACCGGATATAGCGATATAAAACCCGGATTTTGTACCGATTTTAAGTAACCGATTAAGCTTATATGTATACCATTAGAAAGCCAATAAAATTGCCAATCAGGGAAAATAAATTTTTTGACAGCATCTTACCTGAGTTCGGTGGTAAAACAAAAAAAACCCGTATTCTTGAACCGTTTTTAAGGAAAAATATCACTGCGCGTAAATATGAAGATAAAAGCTTGGTGGGTGAAATATTCTTTTTGCCGATGAAAGTGGATGAAGTTAATATTATGAACCCGGAAGGACAGTTTTGCCATAGGTCAAACTTCTGAGTTATAGCGAAATGGAATTTATGTTACGGGTTTATTGTCGTGCTCTTAAAGTTCATCAAGAATGTATGCATCACGCCATAACTCAGAAGTTTGACCTATGGCAAAACTGTCCTTCCGGGTTCATAATATTAACTTCATCCACTTTCATCGGCAAAAAGAATATTTCACCCACCAAGCTTTTATCTTCATATTTACGCGCAGTGATATTTTTCCTTAAAAACGGTTCAAGAATACGGGTTTTTTTGTTTTACCACCGAACTCAGGTAAGATGCTGTCAAAAAATTTATTTTCCCTGATTGGCAATTTTATTGGCTTTCTAATGGTATACATATAAGCTTAATCGGTTACTTAAAATCGGTACAAAATCCGGGTTTTATATCGCTATATCCGGTTCAAAATATTAGATAACCGGATCTATTTTCCAAGAATATTTGTCATTAACGTGTTCAGCATATCGGGAGCTATATATGGTAAATATTTCAGATACATCCCAGATGTCAATATAAGCGATAACCAATGGGTATGTCTACCTACCAATACATAACAAATAACGAATATACAGAAAAACAAAACATAGGTTTTTCTGAACAAAAACCGGGTAAATGTCAAAAAAGACGATGAAAACGTGACAATATCGATTAGTTGTCAATGAGAACCGTACCTAAAATTCTCTGAGCAACATTTTTGTGGAATATTTGGATGCTGTAAAATCTCATCTTGTGGTACTTTTGCTACGGTTCAAGAAAAAAAGGACGAAAAGGACATGAAAGGAATTGAGTTAGAAGAATGAAATGTTCTACAAAAAGATTCGCCATTCGATTTGACTGAAGACATGTAATCTCAAAACGAAGCTACAATAACGACAAACAGAGATATAAAGCTATTTTCTCAAGCATCATAGGCAAAAATTCAAAAAATTCATCGCGCGATATCTCAGAAACTTGACCTATGGGGAAAATTTCCTTTTGGGTTCTTAATATACTCACTAAGGGCTTGCATCTCCAAAAGGAATTTTCCACCGCACAGACCTTGAGTTCAAATTTGTGGCACAGTGTTATTGAAAACATTAAGTTTCAACTTTCTGTATACAAATACGTCCGAAGAGGATAATTTAGCCGCGCATTTAAATCCCCAAAATATTGTTTTTCATTCAAAATGAATTTTGAATCATGTGGTAGCAGAAGCTGTTGTGGTTAATTAAAAATTTAAAACATCTTTTTTTGGTGGCGAAATAATCCAGGTGTAGCGTATCATAACAAAAACATTAACCTCATACTGCTCTGACAAAGCAGATAATGCACGTTATACGCACTCTGTCACACACATTCATAACGAAAGAAAGGAGCTATGTAAATATTTATAATGGGACAGATTATGGGGAAAAGACCCTTTTGTGTGTGTTTTCTAAATTAGGGAGATTGAAAAATAAGTGAATTGCAGTATTTAGAGCCAGAAAATGGAGAGAGAGAGAGAAGGAGAAAATAATTAGGATCATAAAATTTCCTCATGTGTAGAATAATGCACATTATTTTCATAACCTAATAAAGTACAGACTCTCAATGTCAATTGTTAACCAATTGTTCATAAGCCACCCTAGTGTGCTTATAAAGCTCACACAAAGCATACTCCAAAGTAACTACATAATACAAGAGCTGAATAAACAATTTAACCAAATGCAAATTTTATATATAAAAAGCTAATGCTTATGGAAAATAGAGTCATTTACAATTACTTGAAATAGTGTAAGCAGGCAGATGTAACAGGTTGGTAATTTTTTTGCAAAATATTAATTTTGCTACGCTTTCTAATTATACACTCAGTCACTAGGCTAACAAGTCTGTATACACTTTGATATTACCAAACACGTGGCTCATCAAAATTATGATATTAGTCACCAAGTACCTACGTAAAATAATTATATGTGCAAACTAATATTGTGATATTTATCGTCGAAAACAAAATATATTTCCAATATTATTTTTACATTGTAGTTAGTGCTTACGACTGCTTTTAAAATATAAAAGAAAATTGCGTTCTTATTAATTTCATATTAGAGAAAAATAATTTATAAAAAAATTGTCATAGAAAATAATTATATGTGCAATAAAGAAAATTTTTAAAAAATTCATAATAATGAACAAAATTGTTGTACATGTAACATGATATTGTATTGTCCTTGTGGATTAGGACTTGTTGTAGCCTTCGACTCATAGAACCGACTAGGTTTCTTAAGGTGTTAGTGGTGATATACTCCCATTCCGCCAATAATGCACATTTCAATGCTTTCAGCTTCGAGCACTCCTTTGACTTTGCGAAAACTTTGGCGGATAGTATGCCCCGAAGGTCTTCAATGGGTTTGTGGCCATGAGTTATAGCTGGCCACTCCAATAACTGCACATTTCGTGCCTTTAAAAACTCCTTTGTAGGTCCAACAGGGTGATTCGGGGCAATAGCCTGCTGTAAAGTCCAATTATATCCCCACAGTTCTCCACAAATATCTATTAAGTTGTTCTCTAACAATTCGACATATGTTTCGGCATTTATTTTTGTCTGAACAAAACTTAAATTAGGCTTTCGTCCAACTCTGAATGCAGCGCATACCACAAGAGATCCTCCTCGGAAATTTCCCAATTCTCAAATAAATTCTAACGGTATTAAATTTTAATTTTTTCTACATTTTGCTTATGTCCTCTCACTTTTTGTTTAGTGGTAATGCCTTAGTTGGATTTAATTTGTAATCCCGTTAGTTGAGACATTCGATTTTAATTTACAAACCAATAAAAAATAATTATATGAGAATTATAAAACATTCGCGTCTGTCACGTCATAAAGGGAACACTTAACATCGACGAAAGTCTACTTTAAGTATTGTTCCGACAAAAATGAGTGCCGAAACATAAATTTAGTTGTTATAGAACAACTTAATAGATTGTGCTGGAGAACTGTACGGATAAAATTGGACTTTCCAGCAGGATATTGCCCCGAATCACCCTGTTGGACCTACAAAGGAGTTTTTAAAGGCACGTAATGTACGGTTATTGGAGTGGCCAGCTATAACTTATGCCCACAAACCCATTGAAGACCTTCGGGGCATACTATCCGCCAAAGTTTTCGCAAAGTCAAAGGAGTGCTCGAAGCTAAAAGCATTGAAATGTTCATTATTGGCGGAATGGGAGTATATCACCACTAACACCTTAAGAAACCTAGTTGGTTCTATGAGACCAAGGCTACAACAAGTCCTAATCCACAAGGACAATACAATATCATGTTAAATGTACAACAATTTTGTTCATTATTATGAACCTTTTTAAAATTTTCTTTATTGCACATATAATTATTTTCTATGACAATTTTTTTATAAATTATTTTTCTCTAATATGAAATTAATAAGAACGCAATTTTCTTTTATATTTTAAAAGCAATCGTAAGCACTAACTACAATGTAAAAATAATATTGGAAATATATTTTGTTTTCGACGATAAATATCACAATATTAGTTTGCACATATAATTATTTTACGTAGGTATGTTTAGACGAAATTCGTTTCAGAAAATCTAAACGAATAACCGATCTGGTCCATATTTTATTTACTTTAGTTATTCCGACCTACTTTTACCTTGCAGTGTAGATGTGTTTGCAAAGATTTCTCAAGTTTACTCTATCTTGAGCCGCAGCTTGGGCTGTTTTGGGTTCTATATGTATTACGTTTAGTTAATACTAGGGGACCCGGCGAACTTCGTCTCGCAGTTTGTTAAGTACAGAACTTTATGGCTTTGGTTCAAACCTATAATACTATTATTGCTATCACCTTGTTCAATGGCAAATATTTCTTTGTTTTGAACTGTTTAGGACGATCTTTGAAGCAGATGCACATTAGACAATTGTCAGTTTGACGAAGAGAGAAGGTACTGAGAGGCAAAGTGTTTCTATTTTCCTCGACTCTCTCTTCTATAAACTGACAATAGCCTCGAAAAAATTAGGTAACTCTAAATCGGGACTAAGATATATTTTTTAAGCAAATAACACGTTTTGCGATGTAAATAAAAATATTTGGTAGCGCAGTTGAAGCAAAATAATATCGTAAGGCCCTACTCGTTTCATAATCGATGGTTTTCTGCAATTCTTGTTTCCACCACTGAACACGATATTTCACATCAAGCAATTGAAAATGAATATGAATTTGAAATTAATGCTGAATATAGTCCTTTTTAAATTTGCGTTTTAATCAATTAACCCATTTTAACCTATTTACCCATTTTTGTTATCAGGTAACCACCTTCGTCTGTTTTTATACCCTCCACCATAGTATGGAGGGTATATTTAGTTTGTTTTTCTGTTTGTAACACATCGAACTAATCATTTGCACATATATTCTTGATCAGGATAAAATTCTTAGACGATCTAGCCATGACCGTCTGTCTGTCTGTCCGTCTGTTGTAACCACTCTAGCGTTCGCAATAATTGAGCTAGAGCGCTATATTTTTGCACCCGAGCGTCTTTTTTTCCATAGGCAGGTCAAGTTCGAAGATGGGTTATATCGGAACACTTTTTGGTAAAGCCCCCATATAACGCTACCTCCCGATTTTCGGTATTTTGGGGATTTTAGCTAAAATTTTTAACCGAACTACCTGTAATTTGACAGTTGAGGTTCCTAGTAATCACAAAACATCTCCACCAAAAACTGTCAACATAGGTCCATGTTTTGGTAGAGCCCCTATATAACGGTACCTCCCGATTTTCTGTATTTTGTGGATTTCTTGACCGAACTATCTGTAATTTCAGGTTTGGGGTTCCCAGTGGTTCTCAAAGTATATCCACTAAAAACAGTCAATTTCCATGTTTTGGTATAGCCACCATATAGCGGTACCTCCGATTTTTGGTATTTTGAGTATTTTAGCTAAAATTTTTGATCGAACTCCCTGTAATTTGACCGTTGGGGTTTCTAGTAATCACAAAATATCTCCACCAAAAACTGTCAACATAGGTCCATGTTTAGGTATAGCCCCCTATATAACTGTACTTCCCGATTTTCACTTTGATATAGCCCCATAGTCTCCCTTGTCCCGTATGGGATGTTGTGGAACAATGTTTTGTTTTTGTTTTGTTATAGCCCCATATAAGTTTCCTTACCGATTGAATACATTTTTTATGTTTTTTACCTTATTTAGGTATCAGAGGTAACAAAATATCTTCGTCTAAAATTGTGGACAGGAAAGAATATAATTATTCCGTTTTAGTTCAGAATATTTTATGGTGGAGGGTATAAAAAGTTCGGTCCGGCCGAATTTAACGCTTTTTTACTTATTTTTTCTGACTTCTCTATTTAATGTGATCTCCCGAATTCTACTTGCACTGCAAATTCGGTATTAGATGCAATGGCTCTGGTAACATGGACAGAGCTATTCTATTAGTTGCCGTTCTTTGTGTGTTTAGGATGCTTGAAGTCTTGTCACACTAACACGTGACTGTTGTCGATTACTTGGTCACCCTATATTTAATTTCGACGTAAATAACATAGTCAAATTAATATCATAAACTAATTAACTATTAATAAGTATTTACCTACTTATGTCGCCGATAAAGAGTCAGATAATTCGACCAACAAAACTCCAGTACCTCCGATTTCTTGTTTTTTTTTTTCAATTTTGAATATCATCCTTTTTTCGAATGACATACATACAGTGTACCAACAGTACCATATGTATGTTTGTATGTATGTATTTGGCCGTTTGTAATTGCCTTCCAGCTCTGTGGGAACTAAATTGATTGAATTCATACTCCTTTTACAGTGTGGGCATAATTTTTTTGTATCATGACAGAATCTAAACAGTATCAAAATATATCTGGTACAGCTTAAATATTATACCGCATACATCGGAAGTTTATCTTTCGAAGATGTTTTTACCTACGGTTTAAAAGTATACATATATGCCACAACTTCACTTCCAATGAAATTACCTCGGAGCTCTTGATGTTTCAATTAACCCACCAATTTTGTAAATTTGTACCTTTTTCCTAAAAAGACGCTTGAAAATAAATGAAAATCGATTTGATTGTAAATAAAAAATTCTATACAACTTTCAAAAAGTGACAAAACAGAGGCGTACAATGGACCCTCACAGTAGGTGCAAATAGAATTTTCGCCAGAACTGTCCAAATAAGTGCCAAGATTTACTCCAAAGGCGAAGCTCGATAGAAATTTGTGGAAAAATTGACTTTATTGAAAAAAAATTTTTGCAAATTTTCGCGATTTTTTTAGGTTTTATCCTTTTCTGCCGTGAGACAATTTCGAATTGGTGCGAATTGTCAAAATCTGTTCAGCCGTTCTTGAGTTATAAGCGTAGTAACTAACATCATCCTTTTTTATATATATAGATATAGTTATGTAAATGTGTCAATCCAGATTTTCCTGGTTCTTCCTCTGCTTCTTGTCCCAGTAGGTCTTGCTTCTAAAGCTCGTTTCGTAATCTAGTATCTGGCATTCTTGCAACATGTTCAAACCATCTTAGATTAGTTTTAAAGGGCTCGACTTCTATATCTGCTTATGTAATTTTTAACCCCTTCTCTGCTGCTTTTTCCTGCGTAGCGCAGTGGTTCAGAATCGTTTTTCACAAAAGCCACTAAATTTGGTTTAGTGGTTGCAGAGGAATTCAAGGTCAAAGTTAAAATTTTGAGTTTTTTTTTTATATTTTGCATCAAAATATGGGTGTTTTTGAGCTTTTCATATGTTCTAACTATTTAAAAAAGTCAAAACCAAACAAAAAATTAAAAAAAGTTGGAAAAAAATTTTTTTTTCAAATTTTTTTTTTCAAAAATTTAACTTTCTTCTAAAATTAAAAAAAAAATACTCCTTGGGTTTTCATAGAACTCTTATAACTCTTATAAAATCTCGTATATTAAAAAATGTCCCTTTGTGTGAAAAAGCTATAATTTATATGGGAAACGGTATGGAAAAAACACAAATTTTTACCCATGCTCTTTCAAAAGAATCAAAAAAGTGTTTAACGGACGGAACGGGACGGGTACAAAAGTAATAATGAGCTGAAAGAGGGCACTCTCAGGCATCATTCCGTGAAAATGGAACTCTATTCCAAGCTATTCCCTAAAAGTTCTAGTCCACTAAACTTAGAATTTCACTAAAATTTAGTACCTGAGGAAATATAAAATAGCTCAGTTCGTGTAAACGCTACGGTAACTTATTAAAACGACTTTTAGATGCAATAATCCTACCTACCTAAAAAAAAAAAAAAAAAACAATAAACAATAAACACAATATCTGTTATAGTTTCTGAGAAATAACTGTTTCTTTCGCCAGAAATTTGCAAAAATTACGTATTTTCCGAAATTGGGAAACATTTTTCGTCTTTAGGTGCACGTCACACCCACACCTTTTAATATTTCGTTCCAACTTTCTGCTTTCCTTTGTTTCAATATGTTTACTATCGAATGCCATATAGAAAATAACTATCGGTAACAACAAAAAATGGGGGCTTTGGCCAGAAAAAATCGATTTCTGAACCACTGTGTGTTGGTACTTTTTGGATTCTGCTCTGGTTATTAGTTGTGACTACCCATGATTCATTTCTATATGTGAGTGTCGGAATGTAAGTTGATTTGAAAACTGATAGTTTTTTACTTTCTCTTGCTGATAAAATTTTGGTTCATGCTGTAGCAGAGACTTGCAGTTCCAGATATTCTACGATTAATGGGTGAACCCCACTTGTAAGGCCCAAGAGAACTACCAAAGTTTTTTGGTAGATTTTTTTCATCTGAAAAAGCACATCTTAATCTAGTTTCTGATTTTTTTTAATATTATATGGTTTTGTGGCAAATTACCCTCCACGAACCCTTTTTTGTAAAAGCATTTTTCGATGCCAACTCCAGCTCGAAAACTAATTAACCGATCGTCATATATTTTTGTGGGCTCATTTAGAACACAAAGGTCTTCATCGATCGATTTTTTAAAATAAAAAGTCAAAAGTCAAAAAGACAAGTCAACATTTAAATTTTTGGGTTAAAATTGACGCTATAAAGCGTGCAAAAACATTTTTAAAAATAAACCGTTCAATGAAAACTGTATGACACTCGGTTCATTAGTTTTCGAGCTAGAGGTGGTACCGATTTCAAAATGTCATTTCGAAAAAAAAACGTTTTTAGTTTCTATGTTCTTTCCAAAGCTGATTTCTCACACAATATTATTCCGATCGACCTTGATTATCCGTGAATCGATTATACGGTAACCTCCATTATCCGGGATAGAAAAGAAATGTTGGTATTTTTCCCATCACCTCTATTATTCGTTATAAACTCTATTATCCGGGAGTTGAAACTGATGTTCCATTTAATTTGATTAAGATATTCTTCCGTTTCACACAATTCAGATTAATCTTATGCAATAATGTGTCCACAACATTGTTCAACTTCATGGAGACCACTACTACCAACTATTTCAGAACAAGATAAATTATCGGGCATGTTCTGGAATTCACCGTGCATCCATTTCACATCACACATGCACGTGTGTTGCAGAAACGCTTTGCGTGTGTACATTTCACTTGGACGGGTGAGGTGAATGCCAGAACAGGCCCAAATAAGTTTAGCGAATACAAAAGAAGCTTGTAACTATAAGGAGGAAAATCCATAAGAAGAGGCAAACGACATCAAAAGAATATTTTTAAATAGTACTTATGTATGTAACGGCAAGAACTAATAATACAGTTAAATATTATTGTAAAAATGTGTACAATACTATACCATTTTTACTTAAAACTGTATTCAAAAACTGCATACAAACATTGGCTCCATTATCCGGGAATACATACCAAAACAAATGTCTCGACAACCTGAGTCGATCTGGCTATGTGTGACCGTCGGTTCGGCTTTCCATCTAAACTTTGTAATCACGCCACAAGTCGCAATTTTGTATCGGATCGTCACGAAATTGACGAATTGAGCCTATTGATTTTGGTGATGGTTGGATCATACGAGGGCGGTTCGGAAACTTCTTAGCCTATCAATAAAAGAGAACAGTTAGTTTTTAAAGATATTTTTATTTTTCAATATAATCTCCTGAAACTTCAATACACTTAGTCCAACGCTTTTCTAGCAATTCTATCCCTTGATTAAAATAGTTTTCCTCAAGATCTTCAAAATAGTGGTTTACAACTGTAATTGCATCTTCATTTGAGGTAAAACGCTTGCCAGCAAGGAATTTTTTTAGATTTGGGAACAAGTAAAAGTCACTGGGAGCTAAATCAGGAGAATAAGGTGGGTGTTCAAGCAACTCGTACTTTAATTCGTTGATTTTAGCCATTGTTAAAACACTCTTGTGCGCTGGTGCGTTGTGTTGATGAAAAATTATTTTTTGTGTTGTAAGCCAGGACATTTTCTCGAATTTGTACATTTAATTGATCCAAAAGGTTGCAATAGTTCTCTGAATATATTGTTTTACCCTTTTGCAGATAGTCTATCAATAAAATACCTTTGAAGTCCCAAAAAAACCGTTGTCATTACCTTACCAGCCGATTGAATTGTTTTTGCCTTCTTTGGGGCACTTCCTCCAGCTTCAGTCCATTATTTGAACTGTTCTTTTGTCTCTGGAGTATAGTGGTGGATCCATGTCTCATCAACAGTTATGAAACGATTTAAAATCCATTTTATTTCGCTCAAAACGATCCAAACAAGCTTGAAAAATGTTCATTCTAATGCGTTTTTGATCGACTGTTAACAAATGCGGCACGCATCTTGCAGAAAGCTTTTTCATCTGTAGTTCTTCATGCAAAATTAAATGGACTCGATCATTTGAGATGCCCATGATATTAGCAATTTCACGCACTTTTATTCGTCGATCATTTAATACCATATCATGCACTTTGGCTACAATTTCTGTTGTTGTTGCTGTTTTTGGACGTCCACTACGTGGTTCATCTTCAATGCTTGTACGCCCACGTTTAAATTCAGCAACCTAATTTTTTACTGTTGCATATGAAGGAGCACTTTCACCTAACACATTCACCATATCATTATGAATTTCTTGACCCGATAAACCTTTTTTATGTAAATATTTAATGACAGCACGCATTTCTAATTTTTCCATTGTAAAAAAAATTCCGGATGCGTCTTTTTTGAACACCTGTTTCTATATGAAGGAGTTACCAGATCGAATCAAAATTTAACATGTGGTCATAACAGAGATGGGAGTTTCCAAAACACTTAACTTTTTTCTGTTTATACCGCTCTTTTTGTGCTAGGCTAAGAAGTTTCCGAACTGCCCTCGTATTCAGGGGTCGAAATGGCCGAAAAAACTTCTGTGGAGAAAAAAAAATCAATCTAGCATCCACAAAATTGTACATAGGACGCTGACATTTAGGGAAGATACGTCTTTTGTTTGCAATCGGTCAAGTTCGTGACCTGCAGGGCAGGACAGGAAACTCATTTTTCCATTTTAGTTCGGAATATTTTATGATGGATGGTATAAAAAGTTCGGCCCGGTCGAACTTAGCGTTTTTTTTACATGTTCGAATTCGTCACAGCCTTTTAGGAAGACTAACCGCATTGGTCATTCACATCATTTTTGCGGTCAGATAGTCGCAGGCTGCGACTGTATCATAACCTTCAGATTCCTTTTTGAGGTTTTGGAGGTAGACGATAGCATTGACATCCCCATTGTGTCATAACCATTGAAACCGTAATGCTACTAGAACCTGCGGTTTCCACAGTTGTCGTCTTCATACATGCTGGATGCAGTCTTATATGCAATGAAGAGCGGAGTTAAGTATCTGTACACGCAGAAAAATATTTTTTAGAAATATGTTTGTATCCAAAACAAATATTTGTTTGGGAGTAATTCCAAACAAATATATGTTTGGATCCAAACATAATTTGTTTGTATCCAAACAAATATATGTTTGCAACATTTTGTAACATATCTCAATTTTATTTGTTTGGGTACCAACATATTTTTTATGTTAGAACATATTTTTTATGGGTGGAGGGAGGATTTTTGTCAAAGAGAGTAACAACAGTGCTCTCGCGACTGCGGAAAGCTGTTTTATAATAAAGAGCTGTGTGTATGGTGTAATAGGAGACGCAGAAGCTTTGGTGGTGTGTATGCCGTAAAACACGTGTGTTTCGTGCTTTGTTGTTGTTAACCAACGTAGCAAGCTAAGAGGAAAAGAAAAACTGGTATTAATTTTATGTTGTTCTTTTTTCTTCAGTTTTTTAAATACAATCGTTGAGTAAAGACGGTAAAGTGAGTGAATAAATCAGTGTTTTGTGTTTTCTTAAAGAAATTGTGATTTTTAGTAAATTAAATGCCCAATATATTTTATAATTGGACATTTTGTAATTGAATCAAAAAGGTGAATGGAAATATTTTATTGGAAATATTTATTGAAATCGCATTTATTTATTTATTTTATTTATTTCTTAAACGTCTATGGGTCAATGCCCTTACAGACTGCGATAATTAATTACACTTGAATATATAAAAATGCATACCAAGTAGAAATACAAAAATTATTATGATCTTAATTTAAATATTGTTTTAAGAAAGATTTAAATAGATCTCGTGGAAGATTGAAGTCAACAATTGATATTCTATTCAAAAAATTATAATTATGTAATGCCCTAACAATCGGGCTATTTACAATATAATTTTGGCGGTAACAATCAATTGAGAAAAATGAGTTTTCTGAGTTAGCAATTTCTGTTTTTTCTACGAATTCTCCTTTATCTTGTGTCAAACGTTCATGCTGATATCTCTAAAACTCATCTGGTTACAGCTCATTTATTACGAGTTTGTCATAATTCAATAAAACAGATTTTTGAGTTTATGAAGCACTAAAACACTTCAAATCATGCTTGATCTTGCACAGAAAGTTAGCTAGCTGTTTGCAAAATATGATCAAAGTAGTTTTTCTATTTTTTGAGTAATAATATTTTTAAGTTGAATCTCCAAATTTGAATTGCCAACTTAAAACGCGTTTTTCTCGAAACTAGATTTTTTGAAATGTGTCACTCTTTGAGTAAATGAGCGATATGTATATTTGAAATATGGATGTACCTATTTATTACATTATATAATCATTTGATTGCAGATGCCGATTTCCCGCTGATGATTTCAACTTTGAGGAAAATGTGTTTTATTTCTAAGAAGAAGCGTTCAACGATGTTTCTATATATTTTTTTTTCTTTTTAAAAGTGCGACTTTTTATAAATTATTTCATTCAGTTTTTCTTTTATTAAAGCCTGTTATGTATTTCTTTGGAATTTTTTATATACCTATGTGTCTGTTGTTCCTTTTGCTTTTTTATACCCTCAGCATTTATGCTAACGAGGGTATATACACTTTCATACGCGCAAAGTGTGCCTCATCGAAATAATGGTTTTAGACCCCAAATATGTTTGGACGAAATCCGTTTCAGACAATTTGGAATTGATTTAGACATGTGTGTCGGTCTGTCTGACTGTGCGGCTGGCTAGAGCGCCCAATAACTCTCGAACGGATCAACCAATTCGGTCCAAAATTTGGCTATCGTAATATCTTGTCCAAATTTAGTTTAAGTTTGAAGATGGGTTATATCGGTCCACTCCTTCCGGTACCTTCCCACAAAAGTTCGAAAATGTTCGCAAAATTTTTGCGCACCATAACTCTTGAAGGGAAGAACCGATTTGATCCATACTTTGCATATCGTGAAATTTCTACTAGACTTAGATGAGGTTCCAATATGAACTGAATCGGTCCACTGCTTCGGCTACCTCCCACCCAAAATTTCGGATAAGTTCAGTTTAGGAGCTGCTCTCGAATCGCTTTGGTTTTTGGTGCATAAACTTGTATTCGCTGCCTCCAATACAACGGTACAAGTTTCATCAGGGCAAGTCCATACTTCCTGAGAAAATAGTCTGAAAGTTGCAAAGAAACCCCTATGACACCGTGTGAGGTGGTTGGAGCGCAAGATAACTCTCGAACGGATCTGCCGATTCTTTCCAAAATTTGGCCTTAGTAATATTTTGTCCAAACATAGTTGAAGTTCGAAGATAAGCCATATCGGTACACTCCTTCAGGTACCTCCCCCACA
The DNA here is from genome assembly GCF_047663935.1 of Musca autumnalis. Lineage (NCBI taxonomy): Eukaryota > Metazoa > Arthropoda > Insecta > Diptera > Muscidae > Musca > Musca autumnalis. The sequence continues at coordinate 191,155,509 of NW_027411977.1, read as the reverse complement.
AAAGTTCAAAAATGTTCGGAAAAATCGTTCGTACGGTAACTCTTGAAAGGAGAGGCCATAGATCCGGTTCAAATATGGACTATATTTTTCCACTCCATCCGGTACCTCCCACACAAAATATCGGATAAGTTCACTTTAAGACCTGCTATCGAATCACTTTGATTTTTGTTGAAGCAACTTGCATTCGCTGCCTCAATTACGATGGTAAAAGTTTTTTCAGGGGCAAGTCCATACTTCTTGAGAAAAAAAGCCTGAAGGGTGTAAAAACCCCCTATGGCACCAAATGTAGTGGCTGGAGATCCACTTCCATAATGATCTATGTCGATCCATTCTTTTAAGTATATCCTCCGCAAAACTTTTGATCTTTAATCCTAATCAAAATGTTTGTCCATTCATATGCCCAAAATTGTTAAAACCAGGGCTTCGGAGTCGAGCCATTTTTGGTCAGACTCCGACTCCGACTCCAGTCCAATTTTTTTCTCGACTCCGACTCCGACTCCAACTCCGGAGTCGACTCCGAAAATAGATAAAATAAAATTCACAACTTAAATTACAGTCATTTCAGTTTGAACTTTCAAGATACATTACATTGGGAGGATACCAAAACATAGTTGTTCGTTGTTTTTTTCGTTGACAATACGGAATACAAAGTAACAAGCACTTTAGTATACTTCACACTTCAGAACATGTAGCAAAACCCTTCAAAGCAACTGCAATCGGACGGTATCGTTACAAGGTTTCTCTATCTAAACACCAACATACGAGTATATTTACAATTTTCCGAATTTGACTTATGTACCTAATGAGACTCGAAATATCAAATTACCATAATTACTGTCCGGTAACATTTGAGTTATGGGAAATTAACGATATTTTAACACCGCATCGTGATAGAAGACCAAAATAGCCTATTTCCCCCTAACATACACTTTCGTGGTTAAGGTTACTTGAAGTTCACATTTTTAGGGTTTTTTTATGTTTTCACGATTTTGCTTGAAAACGGTAAGTCCTATCGAAATGGGGCTAAAGAAAATATTGTTTCTGCAAAAATTCACTAAACGATTGACCTTTACAATTTCGTATTTTTGAGATATAGAAGTTTAGGTCACATTTTTAGGTTTTTATACCCTCCGTTTTGGTATAGCCCCCATACAACGGAACCCCCCGATTTACGGTATTTTGCCGTTTGTAGCTACATTTTCAGACCGATTTAGCTATAATTTGACATTTAGGGTTCTTAAGTGTCAGTAAACTTATATAACAAAAGATGTGGACATAGGTCCACGTTTTGGTATAGCCCCCATATAACGGTACCCCCAGGTTTACGGTATTTTGACGTTTTTAGCTACAGTTTCAGACCGATTTAGCTATAATTTGACATTTAGGGCTCTTAAGCTTCACTAAACTTATATAACAAAAGTTGTGGACATAGGTCCACGTTTTGGTATAGCCCCTATATAACGGTACCCCCGATTTACGGTATTTTGACGTTTTTAGCTACATTTTCAGACCGAGTTAGCTATAAATTGAAATTTAGGGTTCTTAACCCAGATATGCCCATTGCTTGATCGTGATCGTTTTTAAAGTATTTTTATATTATTTTAGAAGCAAATGTGAAATAATAACAGTATGTTTATATGTTTTTTAAAAAATTTTTTGAAAAAAGTGGTTTTTAAGGCCCCTTTTGGACACAGGTTTTTATCTTATAACTGGGAGTTATGGGACACAAAACATTTGACATATAGTCAAAAGACACCTTTTTGGCATCTAGTTAACGTTTTTTCGTAGTAGGCTCCACATCGTGTATGTTTTCGTTATAAAACTACCCAATAATTAATCGGTCATAACGCAAATCATTGTAAAAACTAAGCGATAGGTGGCAACTTCGATGAACTATACCTCAAAACTCAAAAATAGTAGCTCAAAATAATGGAATCACATAATATCCCAAGAGCTACAGATGTGTACTGAGTATATCACCAAAATAAACGGTACTTTGATAAACATAACATATCAAATTAGCAAGAATTTTGTGTGTCCTACATATAGGACGTTGGGCATATCTGGGTTAAGTGTCAATAAACTTATATAACAAAACTAGTGGACGTAGATCATTGTTTTGGAATAGCCCCCATATAACGTTACCGCCCGATTTCAGGTATTTTGACGTTTAAATTCACATTTCTAGACCGAATTAGCTATAATTTGATATTTTGGGTTCTTAGTGACCAAAAAACTAATATTCGAAATAATTATGAACGTAGGTCCATGTTTTGGTATAGTCCCATATAACGGTACCTCGGTATAACGGATTTCGGTATCCTCAAATAACGGATTTTCGGTATTTTGAGAATTTTACCTACAAGTTTTAACCGAATTATCTGTAATTTGAACATTTGACATTTGAAATTCCTACTGGACACCACACCTCTCCACCAAAAATTGTCAAGAAAGGTCGATGTATTGATAAAGCTCCCATATAAAAGTACCTCCCGATTTTCAGTAGTTTGATGATTTTAGCTACACACAACACCTCTCCATAAAAATTGTCAACATGGGTCCATGTTCGGATATAGCTCCCATATAACGGTACCTCCCAATTTTCAGTAATTGGCAATTTTAGCTACAATTTTTAACCGAACTAACTGTAATTTGACATTTGAAGGTTGTAGTGGTCACCACACATCTGCATCAACAATTTTCAACATAGCCCCAATATAACGATTAGATATAGGCACCATAAAAAAGGGCCTACGGAATGAAGCATTTTATGTACATTATCTGATATTTTAACGTACCCACTTAAAGATGGGGACAGGAATGAAAACTAATTTTTCCATTTTAGTTCAGAATATTTTATGGTGGAGGGTATGAAAAGTTCGGCCCGGCCGAACTTAACGCTTTTTTACTTGTTATTGTTAGGTTTTCACCATTTTGCTTGTGAACGGCAAGTCTTATCGAAATGGGACTGGAGAAAATCATATAGCTGTGGAAATTCTCTACAAGACTGACTTTTGCAATATTTTCCTAGGTTCTACCATTTTTGAGATATATAAGTTTAAGTTGGTAAATTGTAGTAATGGTATAGTTTTATAAAGAGGCGATACAGTCAGTGCAGAGAAAATTTTCACTTCTACAACATTTTCTTTACACCCATTTCCATAGGAATTGCGGTTTTCAAGCAAAATCGTGAAAATTTAAAAAACCTGTATTTTTTGTTTGGCTTTAGGTCAGAATAATTAAAAAACAATGGGTTTTGTTTTTTACATAATTTTTATTATCCAATATTTCGACTTTCTTTGAAAGTCATCATCAGGGATTTTTCCTTTTTTAAAGAAACAAATAACAAAGTTTTTGATATAAAAATATAAACACAAAATATAAATGTTAAAAGATAATTACATTTATTTTTATTCTGCTAAACAACTATCGGACACATCCTCTTTCTCACTCGAGTATTTTCCAACTAATCAATGTTTTTTATTGTATTTTTCTATAGTGTTTCGGTAGATTTGTGCACAGTGTTCTGTGTCCATCTTGTAGTTGATTCTTTTTTCTATTGGTATATTAATTATATGTAGCATTTCAAGCATGTATCTGCGTTTGTAGTTTGTTTCTTGGGTTAGAATTTCCACATCATTGAAATTCGGAGTGTGCCCCGTGGTTGCACAATGTGCTGCAAGAGCAGTTTTCTGCTCCAAAGGCTTGTTTCTGGCTCTTTGGTCAGACTTATGACCACTTATTCTAGTTTTCAACTTTGTCTTTGTTGTGCCCACGTATACCTTGGGGCATACGTTAGACGAGTCACCATTACATTTAATTTTGTATACTATATTAGATCTGTCTTCGATGGGAACTTTCGTTTTTGTGCGACTGAAGAAAATATTGTTCGTGTTACTGCTTTTTGTGGCCAATCGGTATTGGTTGTTATTATAGAGATTTGAACGAGAAAATCTTTCGGAGAATCCTGGGACATATGTAAACCGTTTATAGATCTTTTCAACTTTTTGGTCTGTGTTGTCAATTTGCGGGGTGGTTGCATGCTTAATCAATTCGTTGATGGTTCTTTTGGGAAAGTCATTCATTTTCAGTATTTCCCTTATTTTCTTTTTGTTTTTTGTGTGAAATTGTGGGATGGGTTCACCCATATCTCCCATAATTTCTGACATCATTATGGAAAAACTTTTGGATGAAACCTTGAAAAAACTGTCAGTAAAGCCAAGAATCTTAACAAAATATGTCGATGACATATTCTGTATAGTAAACCAAGACCATGTTGATAAAACACTAGAATCCTTGAACGCATTTAATAAACAAATACAGTTCACAATGGAGTGTGAAACTGACAATTGTTTGCCTTATCTTGACTCCAAGATACATAGACGAGGGAGCGTGCTTTTACTGGATTGGTATCAGAAACCAACAGCCTCGGGAAGATTAATGAATTATTATTCAAAGCATCCACGAAATATCAAGATAAACACAGCAACAAATTTTATTAAAAGAGTCTTAAATATCAGTGATAAGCAATTTCACACAAAAAACAAAAAGAAAATAAGGGAAATACTGAAAATGAATGACTTTCCCAAAAGAACCATCAACGAATTGATTAAGCATGCAACCACCCCGCAAATTGACAACACAGACTAAAAAGTTGAAAAGATCTGTAAACGGTTTACATATGTCCCAGGATTCTCCGAAAGATTTTCTCGTTCAAATCTCTATAATAACAACCAATACCGATTGGCCACAAAAAGCAGTAACACGAACAATATTTTCTTCAGTAGCACAAAAACGAAAGTTCCCATCGAAGACAGATCTAATATAGTATACAAAATTAAATGTAATGGTGACTCGTCTAACGTATGCCCCAAGGTATACGTGGGCACAACAAAGACAAAGTTGAAAACTAGAATAAGTGGTCATAAGTCTGACCAAAGAGCCAGAAACAAGCCTTTGGAGCAGAAAACTGCTCTTGCAGCACATTGTGCAAACACGGGGTACACTCCGAATTTCAATGATGTGGAAATTCTAACCCAAGAAACAAACTACAAACGCAGATACATGCTTGAAATGCTACATATAATTAATATACCAATAGAAAAAAGAATCAACTACAAGATGGACACAGAACACTGTGCACAAATCTACCGAAACACTATAGAAAAATACAATAAAAAACATTGATTAGTTGGAAAATACTCGAGTGAGAAAGAGGATGTGTCCGATAGTTGTTTAGCAGAATAAAAATAAATGTAATTATCTTTTAACATTTATATTTTGTGTTTATATTTTTATATCAAAAACTTTGTTATTTGTTTCTTTAAAAAAGGAAAAATCCCTGATGATGACTTTCAAAGAAAGTCGAAATATTGGAAAATAAAAATTATGTAAAAAGCAAAACCCATTGTTTTTTAATTATTCTGACCTAAAGCCAAACAAAAAATACATGTTTAATTTAAAAAACCCCTATAAGTGTGAAGTTTGACCGCGATTTATTAACAAAGCCTTCCGGCTATTGCAGTTTCAGAATCCGCGAAAACTTCTCAGGTGTAAGCTCCTTCCATTCTTTTACAACAGACATAACTGATTTCTAATACAAAAACAAGAGAAGACCAGTGAGTCTTCCTTAAAATGACCTGTAAATCTTCTAAAAGATCTTCCCCAAATATATTTTGAGCACGCAAACATTATTCCAATCAATTGACCCAAAAATGCTTCCGATATGCATTTTGTAGTCAAAATAGAGATTAAGAGTTTTTTTTAAACTATGATCATTTAAATAAATTAAATTGATTTTACAAATTTTGATAAATGTAGAACAGATTGTTGCCCGGAGTCGGAGTCGAGCTTTTTTTTCACGACTCCGGCTCCGACTCCGACTCCAGCAAAATTTGCTAGACTCCGACTCCAGACTCCGACTCCAACTCCGACTCCGAAGCCCTGGTTAAAACCCCCTAAATACATACGTTTTTGGGAAAAAATTGTTCCAATATACACAGGCTGAGGGTATATCTCTGTCGGCAAAGCCGACTGATACGAGAACAAACTGTTGGTGTAAACTGTGTTTGAAATACATGTTGTAAAAGATATGATGCAAAACACCGCTGAAACAACACGAAGTAAGCATTGTAGATTTTCAAAATGTTCTGAAGAATTGTTGAGAACTTTGCTTGAAATATTTTTGCAAAAGGTTACTTGGTTCAACTCCCAATAGTTTAGGTGATACTGCCCAGAATTTCAGAAATTATGTACAATTTTCTATATTTGATCGCTTTTGATGCCTTATATAGAGTTTTTCTTATATGGTCTGTTAAAAAGATAAGTTTTACTAGCTTAAGGCTACAATATTGCCAAAGACAGCATGGCCCAATTCCTAATCGTTTCTGAAAATCCTTTGAAAATGTATACCGATGGTGTTCGATGTGGTCCTGTTTACAGCTATGTTATGTTTTCCGTGGACAAGTCCATATTGCCTGGCATACTGGCCAAAAGTTATACGATGACCCACTGAAATGACTAGAGGGCGCGATATCTATCGTAAAGATATGACTCCCAAAATAAGAGCCACATCGATAGTGGACTATGTCGGTCCATTCCTTTAAGTAGCTCCTCCGCAACACTTTTGAACTTTAATCCTAATCCACATTTTGACGGCAAGTTCAAATCTACAAAAAGGGTGTCAATTCACATGGAGGGGTTTGCGATGCCCGTTCCATTCCTGCGAGTTATTACTCTTCTTGTCGCATAATATGAAAAACTCTTCCCAACATTATCACTCCAACTCGTAAACACGTTGAAACAATTAAATGCTGAAATTCTGTAATTAGTAATGTTTTAATTTCCCATATTTTTCCAACCACACACACAAACTCTGACCATTGCCACCATTTATAAAAATATGAAACGTGGTCCTTTGTGAAAGAGAATAGTTGCATATACTCTCATAAATGTGAAAATGGGTGGATATGTGTGTGAGTTGCTTTGCTTTTCAAGTTCTTTATTTAAATATGCGCATTAGTAGTAGTGGTTCGTATATAATATTATTTTAATATTTTCCATTTTTTCGGGGGTAAGCTTGAAAGTAATACCATTAGCTGAAAAACACATACAAATGTTGAAGAGATGAAGGAGGGAGGACATGCAACAATAGTATAATCTAAACTGAACATCAGCAATATAAGCAGCTATAAATGCAAGACCTTCTCATAGCGAACTAAACATGGCTCAATGTGTGTTATGTGCACAGATTATCGCATATAAACGCACAAAGTAACCACACCGCAGAGAGAAAAACAAACACACAGGTGCTGCAGCTGCACACAGAGTACTGCAGACGGACGTATTCTATGGTGCCACCATAGCTGTTTTTTGGTATTTGGTGCCATGTAAAATACTAAAATGCCAAAAGAGGCATTATTTTGTGCTACTCAAACCACCACCAAAAAACCTCTGACTTTTGATACCATTCTAGTTTTTACGAAAAAACACATATGCACTTCATACAAATTTTTATAAGCATTCTTTTCAGCACTTTGTCGTTGTATGTAGGGTTTTATTTCATCTCATCTCTGAGTAGGTGAAATCATATAAAACAGCTTAGTGGTTTCCATAATATCCAAAAGGATTTTGCCCAACACATTTTCATAATTAACAGCATCGTTTCATTCATATTCATGTGGAATGTGCAATGTCGTACATGAATGCCAAAAAATTGTGTTGGGATTGGTCTGTACGAACTTTGTATGCCCTTTTTTATAAGGAACACGGAAATTTAAAAAAAATGTTTCTCAAATCGAGCGACCATATAAGTTTTTAGTTGATTACATTTATCTGTTCTATTAGAACATATTTGTATCACAGTTCGCAGTCGTAAGTATATGCATCTTGATTCCATCGAGCCCAACGACACGGTCGTACTCCACGAAGCTGATTTCCGCCTCGAAGACGGTGAAGCCGAAGGAACAGCCACAGCCAAGTAGTCACAAATGGCCCCAGCTGGCGCACCGGTTCCGCCTGTGACTGCTGCTACAACTGCTGGGGGAAAATAATATGCTCCGATTTTGCAGAAATCTTGTAAAGAGACAACTGCAAACTCGGTGGCATCGGACAAGTCCAGCTACTCGAGGAAATATAGTTTAGATTAGAGGAGAAAGAATGGTGCTGCGGGTAGTCAGGTGGTTGATACGACTGACTGTCCATCAACCTATAATAGGTTAGTTGCCGGAAGCAAACTCTTTACAACAGGTGTGTTTAAAGAGTGTGAGGACTTCTGAGGGTCCACAGTAAGGTGCTAAAAGGATAGTGGAACGTCTATTGAGCAGTCACCCGGCTTCGCAGGAACAGAGGCCTCCAAAGTGACAGCTGGTATTTGGTTATGAAGTTCACGAAGGACAGAGTGAGTGTGAGTTATATTAAGGAGTTTAAGGGCCAATTGTAATTCGTTCGATTCCGCATCCTTAAGTCACAGTGATATAAGTAGGCAGCATGATGCGTGGTGCTTATTAACTGGCATCACGGCCTAAATGCTTGAGCATTTGTGGTGGAGGTACCAGAAAAAGTTGCGGATATAGTCCATCTTTGAATTTGACCTAAGTTTAAAGGAGCCATTAGGATTTGCAAAGATTTGACTAAATCGAGGTCTCGCTTTAAGAGCCATAGTTTGTGGTCGTGGGGGTTTACAGCTATAGGGTAACTACCTCAGTCAATATGGAGTAACCCACGATAAAAATTATGCTGTCGTTATATGAGCTTCGAGGACCATCTGCTGTAAAAATAACAAAATGGTAATCAAACTGCACTTAATCAAACATTTTTGCACTTCAGTCACTTGATTTGGTGCTGGCAGGGTTAATTATAGTTTTTGGAAAAGTCCCTAAACTGAGCTAGAGCTAAAAATGCTTAAAATTTGTGTGGGAAGTACTCGTAGAAGTGGACCGATATAGCGCATATTCAAAGCTAATCTATGTCTGAAGGAAATATTACGACATGCAAAGTTTGGACCCAAACGTTTACTCTTTTCGAGATCCAGCCTGACACACAGACAAGTGGACGGACATGTCAAAATCGCCTCTAAATTGTATAAGGTTACTGGATTAAGCGATTGGCGTTACTCTCTATCCTGTACTTCCCATTAGGAAAAAGCAAAAAACTTGTTTTATAGCTAAGAAAAGTCTAAATCTTGTTCAACTCTTCAAATAGAGCAACGGCGGTACAACAGTAGTGAGACTGGTGAGCAGAGACACCAACGCACACTGGTCGAAACCACTGATCTAGCGGCGCGTAAGTCAAAAAATCGAACTATAAAATTGCGAAATATTTCCCATTGTATCGATTACAGACACTTTGCAGACAAAAATTTTCAGTTATTCACTATCAAATACAAGAGTTTTTGTTGCATCAGATTTTAAAAAATTGTTGCAAAAAATTTAACTTCATATTTGTTTAATGTTAAATAAATTCGTAATGAAAATGGACAAGATATATTTTTAATTAATAGCAGAGGGTGTGATTTAAATTATAAAAATTAGTTTGGGGTCTGGAGGTACTTAGTTATATAGGAATAAATTTTCAACAAATTCAATTTTTTAGTGTTTTCATGGGTTGTACGCGCTTGTTCCATAGAGTGCATCTTGTAAACTTGGCCGAACTTAGGTCCGATTATTTTTGGGGGAATGAAATTGGACTCTCTGGATACTGAATAACCACATTCGGGCTGCAAATATTTGGAAATCTTTTGATGACTGCACTTTTAAAATAAGGGATTTTGCATGAAATTCATACAAATTTAGCTGTGCATTTGTATGGGAGCTAAATCAAAATATGGACCTATCTTGAGAAATGTTTGCAAGGAGGAGTTCTACCCCCGGAGACACTATAATACCATATTATAGCTAAATATGTTATTAAATATGGGATAACAAGTAAAAATTCAACGAATCGGGGGTACCATAAAAGGGGCTACATCGAAACATAAATCCGTATTAAAAATGTTTTGCAAGAAGATTTTATACGCAGTGCAATGGTATGCACGCCCGCCTTGCACGCAGAAGGTCGGTGGTTCGATTCCCCGGCCAGGCAACATCAAACATTTTTCAGCGGTGGCAAAATACCCCTCAGTAATGTTGGCGACATTTCCTGAGTATTTCAGCCTTGTAAAACTTCTCTACAAGTGGTGTCTTTAGACACGCCGTTCGGACTCGGCGATAAACAGTAGGTCCCATATCATTGAGCTAATATGAATCGGAGTGCACTCATTGATATGAGAGAAGTCTCCCTTGTCCCGTATGGGATGTTGTGGAACAATGTTTTGTGTTTTGAGAATAAAATTACAGCCAAGTTGAATTAAAAATGTGGTCTGATATTCAAAATACCTTAAATTGGGAGGTACGGTTACATGGGTGCTATATCAAACCGTGGACCTATGTTCATAATTTTTGGAGGAAATATTTTGTGACCAAATTACAGCTAATTTGCTACGAAATTGTGGCTTAAATCCTCAAAATACCGAAAATCGGAAGGTACCCCTATATGGGGGCTATACCAAAACATTAGCCGATATTGTTCATATTTGTTCAGTGACGTATCTCAATTCGTTTGCAAGTTATGAATTTCGCGCCGATAGATCAGTGCTTTCAACCACCGTGCAACGTGAGATGTGAGTACACAATAGGGTATGAGAGAAGTTGATAGATCTCACTCTTACAAATATGGAGGATAAGTGTTCCTTTTCGTATTACACGTTAATGTTTCTTATAATGGTAAAAAGCAACTGCACCCAAGAATGACCAACTAGGAGGAGCTCAACTCTCTCAAGGCTGTGTGAAATTCCAGAAATTCTCACAACAAGGGAAGTTGGCAGACATGTTGAAGATCTCACAATTGTTCTCCGGCATTTCTATCCAGATAGGAGAGCTCAACCAGTTGGTATACTAAATGTGATTTTTGATATTTGTGATATTTTCTCAAGGCTGGGAAGCCATGTAACTCGCTAACATAGGACTATAGATCGACTAGTCTTTCCTCTGTAGAAAAGAATATGGATACTCGTATCACACCTTGGTTGCCACTCTGGACATAGAATCATTGTTCCTATAGGTCTGTCCTATAGGTACCTATGATTGACTCGTCTGGTGACAATCCCTAAGGTAATACTTCGAAATAGGTCCAGGTTAGCTACTGTACAACGACCTTCGGCAATTCTCATTACTGGATCAGTAAAAAACACTACTCAGGCACCAAAGAATACTATACTAAATATTCAACAAGTATCAAGCATTCCGATGTGCCATGGAGCTTAATATGTGACGTTGTTCACGCCTTGGCAAATGCAAGCGTTTATGGGGGAATGAAACCGACTATATTTTACATATCCTGGATTTTTACACAGCTGAGATAATAATTCCTTATAGGAGTGAGTGTGCACAGAGCACACCACTTCCTGATGGCCTGTTCATCATCACTGATGGGTCAAAGATGGAAGAACGCCCGGGACCTGGTGTGTATTGTGAAGAACCGAACATCAGGCGCTCGTATAAACTTAAGGATAAGTGCTATGTTTCTCAGGCGAAGAAGCCAGGCGAAGAATTCAACAGTTCAACAATTTTCAACTTTGGGGCCTGAAGCCTCGCTTCGTTGTGGTCTGTCCTATCGAAAACAGTACAAATTCACTTTTGCGCTTTGAAGCGAGGCGGAAAAAATAAGCAACAAAAATCCATTGTGTTGTCGCCTTTAGAGCTGCTGGAGGGAAAGACATAGTATGTATATAGGATAGCCAGGTGACCCTAAAGGCGTTAGGATCATTCACTATTAAATCCTAGATTGTTCAAATTTCTACATATGTGTAAATAGCAATAACTATGAAGCAGCAGTATCAGTAAAATTAGTAAGAATCAATATAATTTGGAGACATTTTTTAGACACAAATTCCGTCGCGTTTTATAAATTTAATGAAAATATCTGTCCAACTTTTGGGTGACGTAGGGGATGAATGATACCAAGCAACGGTCTTGACCGGCTTTAACATGACAAAGCCCAGGATTTATCTTGGTCCCTCTTTCATCTCAAGTGGACACTGACCTCCCCGTGGTGTCACCTGGGGAACTGCCTTTAACACCCGTTAAAGGTAGTGAGCTAACATGTGCCGCGCGTTCACCCATAAAAACGTTAAAAACTTGGGTTTGGGCGTCGGGTTAGTAACCCTCCCCTAGAAAAAACATCCTACTATGAAAAAACGAAAGAAAAGAAAAACAAACCCCTCTAAAGTTGACGAACCCCGCAAACGTTTTAAGGACCATGATCTGCGAATCTGCACCTGGAATGTTCGCACTCTTTATAGAGAAGGTGCAGTCTTCGCATTGGCAGACGTACTTGAAAAGTACAAGGCCGATATTACTGCCATACAGGAAATACGATGGATTGGGAAAGGCGTCACAACAACACCTAAAGGTGACGCACTGTATTATAGCTGCCATGACGTAAAGCATGAGTTTGGTTGCGGATTCGTAGTTAGTCGGAGACTAAAACATCTGGTATCCTGCTTCACCCCAGTGAATGAAAGACTTGCTGCAATTCGAATAAAAGCTAAATTCTTTAACATCAGCTTTATTTGCGCTCATGCTCCCACTGAAGAAAAGGACGAACAGAACAAAGATATATTTTACGAGCGCTTAGAAGAAACATATGACCGTTGCCCTGCCCATGACATTAAAATCATTCTAGGCGATTTTAATGCCAAAATTGGAAAGGAGAATATCTTTGGCCCAACAGTCGGGAAATTCAGTCTCCACAGTGAAACATCTGACAATGGTATGAGGCTGCAAAAAACATGGTAGTTAGCAGTACCAGATTTAATCATCTCGATATTCATAAGGGCACCTGGCTGTCTCCAGATCAAAGAACAAGTAATCAAATTGATCATGTTGTGATAGATGGAAGACATTCATCCAGCGTGTTGGATGTACGATCGTTCCGAGGCGCAAACATTGATTTGGACCACTACCTTGTTGCAGCAAAGGTACGTACCCGTCTACACGTTGCAAATAAAGCACGAACAGACACAACGCGGAAGTTGGACATCGATAGGCTGCAAACACAACAGATAGCCACAGCATATTCCACTCAACTAGCCCAATTGCTTAACGCGAGCACTCCTTGTCCCGATAACATAACAACACAATGGCAAAATATTGCCCACTCCATGCAAACAGCCGCAAAATCCATACTTGGATTCCAGAGACCTCCACAAAGGAATTCATGGTATGACCAGGAGTGTCGTGCTGCTACCGAAGAGAAAAATGCGGCATATAGAGCTACTTTACAGTCAGTAGCAACGCGTAGCGCACGAGAGAGATATCGGGAGAAAAGGAGAGAAGATAAACGTCTTTTCCGCAAGAAAAAGAGAGAAATGGAAAAGCGGGAGTGTGAAAAAATCGAGATGTACAGGAGCCAGAATGAAGTCCGAAAATTCTACCAAAGAGTGAAACATCAAACAGATGGCTTTGGTACAGGCACATCCTCCTGTAGAGACCAACAAGGTAATCTGGTAACAGATACAGATAGCGTGCTCAGGATATGGAAGGAACATTTCTCCAATCTGCTGGTATCCAATAGTAGCGAAGACGATGATACCACAGATCCAATCCCAGAAGATGGTATAGAATGTATACCGCCCGGCCAAGATGAGGTAAAAACAGCAATCAACCGGCTGAAGAATAATAAAGCAGCAGAACCGATGGGTTACCAGCCGAGCTGTTTAAAACCGGAGGCGACGCGCTGATAAGGTGTATGCATCAGCTAGTTAGCACCATCTGGCAGGAAGAACGCGTACCCGACGATTGGAACCTGAGCATCCTATGTCCCGTCCACAAGAAAGGAGATAAGACTGTATGCTCCAACTATAGGGGCATAAGTCTTCTCCCTATTGCCTATAAGATAGTGTCAGGGATATTGTGCGAACGACTTAAGCCAATGGTCAACGAAATAATTGGACCCTACCAATGTGGCTTTAGACCTGGCAAGTCCACCATTGACCAGATATTTACCCTGCGGCAAATCATAGAGAAGACCCAAGAGATGCAGATCGACACCTACCACCTTTTTGTCGATTATAAAGCAGCCTATGACCGCCCACTACGCTCAAAGTTATTCCAAGCCATGTCTGAATTTGGTATCCCCGCAAAGCTCATCGGGTTTGTAAAATGACTCTAACTGACACAAGATCTTCAGTTAAAATAGGAAAGAAGCTCTCCGAAGAGTTTTGTATCAAAAGAGGTTTTAGGTAAGGAGACAGCCTTTCGTGTGATCTTTTCAACATCCTGCTAGAAAAGGTTATACGAGAGGCAAACGTCAAAAGAAGTGGCACAATCTACACCAATAGCCACATATTACTTACTTATGGTGATGATATAGACATCATGACACGACCAGTAAACGAAGTAACCTATACCTTTATGAAGGTCGAAGGAGAATCTGCTAAAGTGGGTCCGGCGGTAAACGACGAGAAGACCAAGTTGATGGTGTCGACGCGCAATGCGTCCATTGAATTCGGACCAACTGTTGAAGTTGGTTCCTATAATTTTGAGGTAGTAAAAGGCTTCGTCTACCTCGTCACCGCGGTAAACACAACAAACAGAATCAGTTGTGAAATAAAAAGAATAATTGTATTGGCCAACAGATGCTAGTTTGGCTTAAGTAAGCACTTTAAAAACAAAGCCACAACTCGTCAAACAAAAATAACGCTTTACAAAACACTGATACTACCCGTACTTGGCGTGTTTGAGAGACGCATGAACCACGAGCTATACAGCGACATCACTGTAGATAAACGTATCGAGATGCAGCGATTGCGTTGGCTAGGCCATAGGCCATATCATAAGAATGAGCGATGATGAACCCGCTAAAAAGGCATATAAATTCGCCGGCATGGCGGTGCACGCAGAAAAGGCAGGTCAAAGAATAGTTGGGCCTATGGAACAAATGTTCTGTAATGGGCCAGCTATGTAAAATGCGTTTTGTATCAAATAAAACACGGGTTTTTTTTAGATTACGATTCTACAAAATATTATTTATTATTTACAATATATTATTTATTTTTTTAATTGACGGTGTTAGTTCGCGAGTGTATTTACAACTGACTGACTGCCTCCAATTCCTTCCCGCTGTCGACGTTTCTAGACAGAAGTTCTGGTAAGATTTCTAGTACAACAATAATTGTATGATTGTTCAATAACGTGGAAAGTAAGGACCTGAACGATTAAGAGAATGATATACAGTAGTTGTTGTTGTAAGCCTAATAAAGTAGCTGCTTAATAAAAATGTACGTTACAATTCAAATTAACGAAATTGTCTTAAACCTATCAGTTATATTCGTAACAATATGTATGTATATGGCACACTATATACAAAACAAAGCTTGTAAATTTTTTATCTTAACAATATTACATATATGGTATTTAACATTCGACCAGGCCGACCAGGTGAATGTGTTACATTTACTTGCTATGGCTAGCCACTCATGTTTGCAAATTTTTAAGTACGAAGGTCTACATTTCTGCAAGGCCGTTGGAACAATCCAATGTTTGTATTTCTTCTAACACAAATGAAAAAAAATTAATAAAAAGCCAAGCAAAACCACATACCATTAAGGATATTCCCATAAAAGTGATTTTAATAAGAAATTGTATTGAATTTCTTAGAATTAAAAGCTTAGGTTGTAATTACTCGTAACTGTTATGTTGTGAAATGAACTGCAATAAAATGGAATTGCTGTTGCCAGGTTTTTCGTTCAGGAGTGCTAAGCAATTCTTTTAAAGATTTTAATGAGAAAAAATAATTTAAAATTGTAGTGAATATATTTGATGTATGTAATGGAAACAATCGTCTTTAATGTCAGATTTTTTTATATAAAAGAATTTATATATACAAAATAAGTATATGCATCTAAAAACATTCGTTTACATTAAAATATAGCTGATTACATATGCAAACTTGTAAAATTATTATACAGCTACCATAACTAGACTGTGATACTCGCTGTCTTCCTACATACTTCTCATATTATATTAAAGGAAAATCTTCAATGCTGGAATAATCATCTTATGCATGAATACTGAAAATTTTTAAATTATCTTCAGATGTGTGTAAAATTCGCATTGCTAGTAATACAAAATGTTGTACAAGGGTGTCTTTTGAATTTAAAACAAACGAAGTTTTTACACCCTCCACCATAACATATTCTGAACCAAATAATGTAAAAATGCACATAAAAATGTCTTCAATCGCTCGGCACCTTGAATGTTAAATTACAGCTATTTTGGTTAAAAATTGTAGCTAAAACTCTAAAGACACCGAAAATCGGGAGGTACCGCTATATAAGGTGGCTATACCTATACATGGACCTATGTTGACAATTTTTGGTGAAGAAGAGCTGTGACCGCTAATAACCTCAAATGTCAAATTACAGCTAGTTCGGGTAACAGTTGTAGCTCTTTTTCGTTTTAATTTTTGCGATTTTTGTCGGTAACCAAGGATGTCATACATACATAATTTTAAGGCCAAAGCATAGCATATAAGTACAATTTTAAAGAAGGGCTAATAATCAAAATGCTGATTAAACATCTTGTCTAGTATAGATTTTCCAAAACTAAAATCGCATTTTTCTAGAAATTAATAAAAATTAATATTTAATGATCATCGCCTTAACAGACAACATTACAAATAAATAAACCAGCTTGAGCCAGGCTGGGATTTGAAACCGCATCCTCACGACGTGTTAGCGTTCAAAACTAAACTCATAATTTCCGACTGGTGCGCTGAAAAGTGTTTGTCATGGAAGCCAGACCTCCAGCAACCGATATGTCTGATGTACTGCATCCCTAAAAGCGAAACCTGTAGTATAATTTGGTAGTATTGTGAGGAATCTCTTCGGCTTTGCTTTTTCATATGCAAAAAAACAAATCGTCGATCATTCAGCTCAACTGTAACGAGAAATAAAAAACGCATTGATTTGGTACAATTATCGTCTAATTTACCCCAGAATAGTGTTCACAAATAAAGTACAGATCCAATCGTTGGGGCATGGGTTCACCAAGCCACATTGTGTTAAACGGCTAGTGTTTGCGGCGGTTAAAAAGCTGTACACATTGAAAATATCAGCAAAGACTTTCATAGATACACCTGCTGTTATTAACCTGGTCAACAATTGCAAAACTTAGATCATTCGGCACCAATCGCATTTGCTATAAAATCATGCTGAACTGGTCTTTCCGATAGCCATAGCTGCCAAGTTGCATTACCTGAAGAGATTTTAGTCATTTCAGTGTAGCTTTTCTCAATATTCTTTATCGTCACCGTAGAATACTAAATAGGGCCGCTTTTCGAGTTAGCAACAATTTTGGTGGGTATCTATCAGCCCATAATCACCCTGTTACTGAGTTGGAGAAGTGAGGCAACTGGAGAGCCAAGCGAAACCTTTTCAGAGCCTTTTCGTGCAGTCTTCGCTTTTAGGTCTTCGTAGCAGACCTTTTGAATCTGAATATTCTCGACAATTTCCCAAATTTCACAGGTTGCGACTGTGCAGTCATTTTCGGATTCACCTTTGGAGTTATCCCAAAGCATGCGTCGTTACCCAGCAAAATGTTCGAAGCCAAAGATGCACTTCAATCATGGGTGCAAGTGATCTGGCATGTCATCTTTTTAGCATCTTCATCGATGAATTTTATATGAGCGTGGACCCCAAAAGATGCTATTCATTTCTGGATCCACCGCATGTCATTTATACCACTGCTTTGGCATGTCATTTTAACCAACCCTTTGCAATGACATTATCATTACGACGAGAGTTTTATCAACGTTGGTTGTGACTTCGAGTCTCCGACAACATCAAGCCTATTGTAAATAATTAATCTTGTATATTTATAAAAATGTGTATAAATAAGAGCACTAAATTCATTTCTATTGGATCGATGGAATGGGTTCAAATGCTAATGAAAAAATCGGATCTTTCACGAGTTCCTTTGCATGGGTTCAAATGCTGATGAAAATATCGGATCTTTCACGACTTGGTTTAAACCAATGCAAAAGATGCGATGAAATCACGTCATCGCATGGAACCCCTTCCTTAAATTTTGCTGGGTACCTTCAGATACGCCCTGTCACTAGAAATGAGCTTAATAGACATGATGTGAGAATTTCCCTGATAAGAAGTTACCTAGTAGCAGGGACATTTGATGTTCCAGTGGTCACAAAACTTCTCCACCAAAACTTGTCAATATGTTTTGGCATAGCTCCTACACAGAAAAAAGCCAATGTGAAAATGTTACTAAAAAGCGACCGGTAAATGATTTCAAACAAATGATTCATTGAAATTTGTTTAAGTATTTTAACCAATATTTGTTGTTATAATGGTTTTCAACGATTGTCACATGTTCTCGCTCTCAAGAGCGACTGCAAATAACATTTTATGGCATAGAGAGATTTTCTGCAATAACAATGTGCTGCGTTTGTGTGTGTCGTTGCTATGTTTATTTTAATGCATGTGTATGACATTTTTGCGGCATGGAGGGAACGTGTGTGTGGCGTTTAGTTTATTTAATTACTTGTTACCCCGGTGAATGCTTGAACCTAACAAATGTAGAGGGAAAGAAAAAATATTTTGTTCTGTTTCGCATTATCGAAAGCATTTATTTTTTAACCAACAGTTTAGTGGCAGTTTGTTTAAGACGTTCGCTGCGATCACATCGAAAAGTGTGAAAAAATCAGTGTTTATGTGTTAATAATAGTGCTTATACATTTTAAGATTGAAACCAAACATTTGTAATTGAATCCAAAAATCGGAAAAAGGGGAATGGGAATATTTTTTTGGATGAAGAAGCAATCGCACGGTAATGCTATTATATATATTTGAAATATGATGTACCTGTTTATTACATTTTATTTCAGATGCCGATTTTCCGCTGATGATTTTTAATTTAACAGGAG
This sequence comes from Musca autumnalis, assembly GCF_047663935.1. Classification (NCBI taxonomy): domain Eukaryota; kingdom Metazoa; phylum Arthropoda; class Insecta; order Diptera; family Muscidae; genus Musca; species Musca autumnalis. Next base: position 191,136,531 of record NW_027411977.1, on the reverse strand, counting down.
AATCTGTTTTATTTCACAACTAACGAGAAGCGTTCGATGAGATTCCTGTATTTTATATTTAAAAGTGTTTTATTTGTTTTCTTCTATTTAAATTCAAGGGTGACGCTAAATAATAACTTTCGGTATAAATTGTTCCATTACGTTTTTCTTTCAATATGAACATCACTTTTATCGGCAAAAAAATCAATTAAAAATTAATCAGAGTTTTGATTTTTTTATCAAATGGTTAAAATTTTTTGTGTACATAAAGATACCGCCCGATTTGCAACATTTTGAGCATTTTTAGCTAATTTTGTTGGCCGAACTAACAGAAATTTGATATTTGAGGTTCCGAGTGTTCGCAAAACGTCCCCTCAAAAGTATTTTGGTATAGCTCCTATATAAAGAGGTACCTTCCGATTTTCGGTACTTTGGGTAATTGGTCATAAAACTTGTGCATCAACAATTTTTAATATAGGTCCATGTTTTGGTATGGACCCCATACACATACCCCACGGTTTCTGTTATTTTGGGATTTGGTTACATTTTTTAACTGAGTTACTTATTATTTGAGATTTTAGGTTCTTGTGGTCAAAAATTACGGATAGCCCCTAAATAAAGGTACCCCTCGCTTTTCGGATGAGGCTCTTAGCTAAATGTTTGAACTGAACTACCCGTTATTTGACATTTGAGGTTCCCTACAGTCACGAAACTTCTCCCCCAAAGGCATTTGTGTCAACAGGAAATTTGAGAATATTTTATGGTGGAGTATATAAAAAGTTCGCCTCTGCCGAACTTACCACTATTCTTACTAGTTTTTTTTCCTAAATTTTCGTTCTAAAAAAACTCCCATATAAAAAGCTCCCATATAAAAGTTCTAGCCGATTCCAGGTATTTTAAATGTGTTTATCTTCATTGTCTTTCTAAATAGACTGTAATTTGGAATTTAAGGTTCCCAGTGGACGGTAAACTTTCCCACCACAAATTATGAACCTACTTTGTTACTTTCGTAACAAAAAGAGTACTAATTTTCTATATATATAAAATTGAAATTTGTTTGTACGTTTGTTTGTTTGTTTGTGCCTTATAGACTCAAAAACCGCTGAACAGGTCTTACTGAAATTTTTAGGGTACATTGCTACATAGCCAGGAATGAAAATAGGCTATGTAATTTTGCGTTGATCTGGAGATATAGCATCAAAACCGGAGGTACCTCCAAAAAATTTAGATTTTGTATGCAAATACCTTCTGAACTATTACAGATACAATCTACAAATTTTGTATGTGTGACGGAATTTGATATAGAAATAAATTTACCAAATTATATTCAAATCGGTTCAGATTTGGATATAGCTCCCACATACATATATTTTCGGCCAATTTCCTTATTTTATGTGCCAAACATGCTATATATGTCCAATTTCAATGAAATTTGGAATTTGTGACGGAACTTAGTCTGGAAATAAACGTGCCAAATTATATCAAAATCGGTTCAGATTTGGATATAGCTCCCATACACATATATTTTCGGGCGACTTCCTTATTTTATGTACCAAACACGCTATATCCCAGCAAAAATCCTCATTGCAAAACTCCTTTCCCACCCATTATTTTAACAAGGGCATGTCGCGCGTAATATCTGGTTGTTTTGTAACCACTGAAATAAGTAGTCAGAATCTATTCAGTATCTACTTATTTCAGTGGTTACCATCTACTTTGTTCAGTGGTTACAAAATAACCAGATGTTCTTGTTAAAATAATGGGTGGGAAAGGAGGTTTGTAATGAGGATTTTTGCTGGGATATGTCAAATTTCGCTGAAATTTTGAATGTCTGACGGATTTTGTCCTAGAAATAAATGTGCCAAATTATATCAAGATTGGTTCAGATTGGGTATAGCTCCCATATACATATATTTTCGGCCGATTTCTTTATTTTATGCACCAAACACGCTTTATATGTCCAATTTCGCTGAAATTTAGTATGTGTGATGAATATTGGCCTAGAAATATATGTGCCATTTTATATCGAAATCGGTTCAGATTTGGATATAGCTCCTTTATATATTTTCTGCAGATTTCATGTATTTGAGACACCAAACACGCTATTTATATCCAATTTCAATAAAATTTGGAACGTGTGACTGAACTTGGTCTAGAAATACATGTGCCAAATTATATCGAAATCGGTTTAGATTTGGATGTAGCTCCCATATATATTTTCGGCCGATTTTCGGCATTTGATGCACCAAACAAGCTATATATGTCCAAATTCGCTGAAATTTGGAATGTGTTACAGAACTTGGTCTAGAAATAAATATAAAAAAATATATAAAAATCGGTTCAGATTTGGATATAGCTCCCATATATATTTTCGGTCGATTTGGATATTGCTGATATATGTATGTATATATTTTCGGACGATTTTCTGTATTTGATGCATCAAAAACGCTATATATGTCCAATGTCGCTGAAATTTGGGATGTCTGATGGAGATTGTTCCAAAAATAAATGTGCCAAATTATATCGAGACCGGTTCAGATTTGGACACACTATATATGTCCAATTTCACTGAAATTTAGAAAGCGGAATTCGTTCTAGAAATAAATGAGACAAATTATATCGAATTTGGTTCAGATTTGAACATAGCTCCCATCGGCTGATTTTCTGTATTTTATGCACAAAACACGCTATGTATGTTCAATTTCAATGAAAGTTGGAATGAGAGACGGGGTTTGGTCTAAAAATAAATTTGAAAAATTATATCGAGATCGGTTCATATAGGAATATAGCTCCCATATATATTTTCGGTCGATTTCATGTTTTTGTTACGTATGTTCAATTTCAATGAAATTTAGCAGTCAGTAGAAGTCGTCATTATTTACACAAGTACTTATAGTTGGGACGGAATTGACCAAGGCTACAGCTATTAAGTATCATATCTTTGAGAGATTTCTTAAGATTTATGTTTTATTATGATATATCTAAATCATTAGGAATACTTATAGGCGGAAAGGCTTTCGGAGGAGTGTTAGCTCCTGAAACATACAAAAATACCATAGTAGCTCCATAACAACCCTGAAGAGGTATATAACGCCTTCATATCTCCTACATTTATTCGTTAAAATATTAAAAACGTTAATATAATTTGCATTCCATTATATTTTATCGTAGTCGGGGCAGAAAAGCACACCGGGTTCAGCTAGTTCAATATACGTTCAGAATATTTCAGTCAAGTCAAATTCCCCATCGCCTCTCACACTATCTTCCGAACTGGTTAGGTGGAAGAATTTATATGCAAATAGCCCGGTAAGCATTTACTTTCGTATAATGCTCCTTTACAGTCAAATACGCTTTTTCTTGTTGATAAAATCAGCGGCTTACTCTCATATACACTTATGTATTAATTCATTACTTCATTATCATATGAATACACGATTGTATGCGTGTCACACGAGTCCCGTCACACTCCTACCATTAGATTTCCATACATTACTTTAAGCTCGTACACAAGACACGCGTAAATCCAAAAACACTACACCTGAGATTTATGCGTTGAAATTTATTATGTTTCTACCTATATATGTACATATGTACCTTAGGGTTATGACTTTTTGACATTTTTCCTCAAAAATGATTTCCTGTAGCAGGGATGAATGAACTTTTGCCTATTAATCACTATGGTATCGTTTATTCCATTGAAATATAAAAAAGTTCACGCACAAATCGATTTTAAAAAAATAATTTTTTTAAAAAATTTATGAAATGAAAAATTTTTTTTTTCAAAAAAATTTTTTTGTTGCACGATTGATTAAATATGAGCCTACTAATAACTATAATAACGTTTATTTCATGCAAATATTAAAAAAGTCGCGAAAAAAGTCACTTTGAAAAATTTTTACATTTTTTGTTTTTTGTTAAAAAAATATATTTTTGATAAAAGCGTTTACGACATTTTTACGATTCTCAGAATTGAAGCAAAATTGTGAGAAATAAATTTTATGTCATTTTAATTATCTCATGTGGCTCTAAAGTTTATTTTCAATTATATATCTGTTTTCAGTGACTTCAAAAAATTGTCCATAATTTTGATAAATTCAAATTTTAAAATCATTTTGTGCGTGAGGTTTTTTCACCGAATCACCTTATAATTAAGATTTTATGTAATCTTATGGCAAAACTCATCACGCTATGATACAGGGATATGAGGTTGTAAAAAAGTCATAACACTAATGTACCTACCATGGTTTAGGAAGGAGCTCCGTCACAATTACAATAACCGCGACTCACTGAGTGAATGACTGACTGAGTGATTATTCTCAATGAAATCTTACATTTGTGGCTTTTAAATAAGGTGTGGTGGTTAAGACGCACCCAGCATAATTGCTGATTTAAATGTGTGTAATGTATATTTCAAGATAATCCGATTAGCACACAAATTGTGGCTTAATTTCAATATACAATGTAACGTAATGTACTTTTCTTGAGAGCTCGCATAAATTGTTATTGAAACTGCGTAACAAAAGAATATGGAAATCTCTAGTTTTGAGTTTCTCAGCAACCATATTATTTGGCAAAAAATTAATGAGAGATATTTAAAGAAAGGACGAAATTGAATGGACATTTTTGTTCCTTTAAATGTTTGATTGATTTATTTTATATAGTCAGTGGGTTTAAGAGTTACATATGTCAAAATCGCAAAATTTTAGACTTCAATGTCATACTATGAAATGCAGTTATCGGAGCTAGTATAGTTCTAGACGAACTACAAAATGAGTTCCTCAGAACCATTAATTAAGTACTTATTAATTAGAATATCTGCTGTAGAGGATGACCCAAATCAAAGCAGATCAGAGGTGATATGCTGGTATTTTTTGCCTCTTCGCCTTACAATCGAAAATTTTTGCCCGTAAGGAGATTGTGAATAATAAACTACCTCCACTCCGCCTTAATAAATAGTTGGTATACGTCGAAGGCTGGAGAACGAAGTTCTGGACGGAATACTTGAAGTCGTTGGTCTCCAAAACAAGATTGGAATGTAAATACATTGACTTATTCAATAGAGGAGGAGGATAGTACTTTCTTCCTAACACTCAACTCCATAACCATTTCTCAACCAGGGGAAGGAAAGCTGATGGGAATGGGTTCAGAGAATTTATCACTACTACACTACAGATAGTCCTATTCCCTCACATCGGGCAATCATAACAACTGCAGCCGCTCCTTACATTTCACTGGTCGAATACCCGAAATGAGATGACATTTCACAACAGAGGAGAAGGGTATATCAAACGAGCGTCATAAGCTTCGTCGTACGAACCAACGACGTTGGAACCTTACTCAACAAGTCTGTAACCAAACATAAGCAGAACAAATCAGAGATGGTCTGTCGGAAATTATGACGTATATGACATACATTTCTGACGTATATTACATACGTCAGAAACGTCGTAAACCTTGCCAAAAAACAAGGTTTTTTACAGCATAAACAATAGAATTGTATAACTTAAAATCGTTATTTTTCATAACAACAAAACTCATTTTATTATTTCCTTTGAGATTCAGTTTTCATAAATAAATAATTTAAAAAAAAATAAGTTTCAGTGTTTTATTTGAAATGCACATAAAACTAGAAAATAATTTGTCGCTTAGCCTCAATAAATATATTCTTTCTCATGATGGAATCTCTCAAATAAAACGCTTGCCGTTTAATTTTGCCACCATTTATAATTTAAATGCAAGCGTTTTTTTAGAGATTCCATCATGAGGAAGAATATATTTATTGAGGCTAAGCGACAAATTATTTTCTAGTTTTATGTGCATTTCAAATAAAACACTGAAACTTATTTTTTTTAAATTATTTATTATTTTTTACTTTTTAGTAAATAAATTTTTTGACCTCTGAAAACAAAATTATAGTCAATTTAGGCCGAAAATTTAGATAAAAACATTTTTAAATGCCTGTATAGGAATTCTGTAACTTTTATCGATTCGAAAGTTGTTAAAATTTCTTTTGTTTTTGTGACAACTACAAAACAAACAAATGAAATTGTTGTAAAATAAACAATGAGTAATGTTGTTAAAAAGTTACAGAATAGGCACCCTGAAATCGTGTAGTACAGTTATATAAAGGCTATACCAAAACCTGGACTTATGTCCATAATTTTTAGTGGGGAAGTTTCTGTTCCAATGGGGTACTCCAAATGTCAAGTTACAGCCAATTCTGGCTAAAAATGAAGATAAAATCCTTAAAACACTTGAAATCGGGTGGTACCACTATATGGGGAATATACCAAAACCTGGACCTATGTCAACAATTTTTCGTGGAGAAGTTTCTGTACCACTGGGGACTCCAAACGCCAAGTTACAGCCAATTCGGCCTAAAAATGAAGATAAAATCCTTAAAACACTTGAAATCGGGCCGTACCGCTATAAGGGGGCTATACCAAAACCTAAACCGATGGCCAAAATTTTTGGTGGGGAAGTTTCAGTACCATTGGGAACCCCAAATGCCAAATTACAGCCAATTCGGCCTAAAAATGAAGATAAAATCCTCATAATACTTGAAATCGGTTGGTACCGCTATAAGGGGGTTCTACCTAAACCTGGACCTATGTTCACAATTTTTGGTGGGAAAATGTCTGTATCATTGGAAATCCCAAATGCCAAATGACAGCTAATTCGGGCAAAAATGAAGATGAAATCCTCAAAATACCTGAAATCGGGTGGTACCGCCATATGGGGGCTGTAAGAAAAAATGGGCCCATATTCATGTATTGTCATCCAAATCTGAAAAGTGTTCAAAGTTTCAGTTCGATTGGTCAACTGCAACTGTGTGGAAAATGAGTTACCAGATTTGAAATGCAAGTTAAAAAAACACCGTTAAAACACTGTAAAATGGACCAATCTTTGTTTTAATTTCATATTCATGTATTGTCATCCATATCTGAAAAGTGTGCAAAGTTTTAGTGCGCTTGGGCAATTACAACTGTGTTAAAAATGAGTTACCAGATTTGAAAAGCATGTAAAATTGAACACTGTACAACACTGTAAAAATGGACCAATATTGGTTTTGATTTCATATTCATGTATTGTCATCCAAATCTGAAAAGTTTGCAAAGTTTTAGTTCGATTGGTCAACTGCAACTGTGTGAAAAATGAGTTACCAGATTTGAAAAGCAAAATACCCGAAATCGGGTGGTATCGTTATATGGGGGCTATAGGAAAAAATGGACCCATATTGATTTTGGTTTCATATTCACGTATTGTCATCTAAATCTGAAAAGTGTGCAAAGTTTTACTTCGATTGGTCAACTGCAACCGTTATAAAAATCAGTTACCAGATTTGAAAAGGGGGTTAAGTTAGGCACAGTAAAAACACAGTACGAATGGACCAATATTGGTTTTGATTTCATATTCATGTATTGTCATCCAAATCTGAAATGTGTGCAAATTTTAAGTTCGATTGGTCAACTAGAACCGTCTTAAAAATGAGTTACCAGATTTGAACTAAACACACACCAAGGCAAGTTAAATAAAACACTGTAAAAACGAAACAAACATAAAAAATGTCGTTCAAAAAATATACATTTTATGTATATTTTTTATATTATATGGGCATTATTGTTTCTTTATTAATTATTTCACCAGCAAATTCTTAGAAGCATACCTAGTATCCAGAATGTATTGTAGATTGCGTGCTAAGTGCTTAATCCAATTTTTTGTTCAATAATTTCAGTTATTTAAAGAAAATAAAATATCAATACAAATGTGATTAAATTTCCAAAAAAAAGGCGCGTAGGCTTTTCAATAACAAAGACAGGCTTTTAGAATTGGTAATAATTGAAAAATATGGGGATAACATAAATTTTTTGAGGTTTATGACGTTTACTACTTTTTATACGTTTTCTACGAGTATATGACGTTTTCGACGTTTACAACTTTCTGACCGTCGAAAACCTAAAAAATCAGCATACAGACCATCTCTGGAACAAATAAGAACGTCGTTAAGTTCGGCCCGGCCGAACTTGTTACACCCTCCACCACGAGTTGTATTGAAGTAACTTTCAAAATACCGAAATCCAGGAGGTACCGTTCCACGGGCGCTATACGAAGGCGTGGACCTGTACGATCAAATTTGAGCCATTTCGGTGGAATATTGCAGCCGCAACCTTTAAATACCAAAAATCGGGAGGAAAGTTTTATACCACACATGAAGGCTAAATACCAAATTTCAGCCATTTCGGAGGAATAATGAGGTCACAGCCTTCAAAATACCGAAAATCGGGAAGTACATTTCTATTGGGGGCTATATGAAGGCGTGGACCTATACCGACAAATTTCATATGGAAAGTTTTATACCACACATGAAGGCGAAATACCAAATTTCGGAGGAATATTGAGGCCACAACCTTGAAAATACCACAAATCGGGAAGTACAGTTCTATGGGGGGCTATATTTCGGAGGAATATTGAGGCCACAAACTTCAAAATACCGTAAATCGGGAGGTTCCGTTCTATGGGGTCAATATGAAGGCGTGGGCCTTTACCGACAAAATTCTGGGGAAATGTTGAATACCCTCAACGAAGACTAAGTTCCAAATTTCAACTATTTCGGAGGAATATTGAGGCCACCGCCTTCAAAATACCGGAAATCTGGAGGTACCGTTATATGGGGGCTATCTGAAAGCGTGGACCTATACCGACAAATTTCATATGGAAAGTTTTATACCCCACATGAAGACTAAATACCAAATTTTTGCCATTTCGAAGGAATATTGGGGCCATAACCTTCAAAATACCGCAAATCGGGAGGTACCGTTTTATGGGGGCGATATGAAGGTATAGGTCCAGGCATATCAGAGGAATATTGAGGCCATATCCTTCAAAATACGGCAAATCGGGAGGTACCTTTTTTTGGGGGCTATATGAAGGTATGGACCTATACCGACAAATTTCATATTGAAAGTTTTATACCACACATGAAGACTAAATACCAACATTCAGCTATGGCGGTAGAATATTAAGGTCACAATCTTCAAAGTACCGCAAATCGGTAGGTATTGTTCTATGAGGTCTATATGAAGGCGTGGACCTATGCCCACAAATTTCATATGGAAACTTTTATACCCCACATGAAGACTAAATACCATATTTTAGCCATTTCGGAGGAATATTGAGCCCACAACCTTCAAAAGATCGAAAATCGGGAGGTACCGTCCAATCGGGGCTATATGAAGTCGTGGGCCTATACTTACAAAATGCTGGGGAAAAGTTTTATGCCCCCAACGAAGACTCAATACTAAATTTCAACCATTTCGGAGGAATATTGTGACCACAACCTTAAAAATACCGAAAATCGGGAGGTACTGTTCTATGGGGGCTGTATGAAGGCGTGGCACAGTGGAAAAAAATACCGATCTAGCGCGCCAAAAGTCACAAAAATCACATACGCCAATGTAAAAATGATTGTTGCAGTATTAATCTAAGGTGTCCACAGAATGCAACGGCATTTAAAATAATTTGTTTTGCATCAGTCTAAGCGGAATAACGGTCCTGTGCCGAAAATTCATCGTCGGAATATTTTATACCACCAACGAAGACTAAATGTCAACTTTCAGCTATATCGGTTGAATAATATGGCTAAAACCTCCAAAATTACCGAAATCGGTGGTACCGGTCTATGGGGGCTATATGAAAACGTGGTCCTATACCGAAAATGTTTATAGGAGTGTATGCATAACCCCCACGGAGACTATATACCAAATCCTAGCCGTTTCGGTTGGATAATGTGGTAGAAATCTTTAAAATACCGAAAATCGATAGGTACCATTCTACGGTAAAAATACAAATTTACCAAATATATTAATAAATGAAGTAAAATTGTCAATCTATAGCTGTTCATATCGAATCTATGGACAAACATACAATAAAACATAGACTTTTGCTTTTGGCTCGCTAAATCTGTACTTTTTTCCATTGTGCGTGGGCCTAAACCGAAAAAATTCTGGGGAAAGTTTAGTACCCCCAACGAAGACTAAGTACCAAATTTCAACCATCGGTGTGATAATGAAGCTAAAACCTTTAAAATACCGAAAATCGGGTGGTGCCGTTCTGTGGGGGCTATACCAAAACGTGGACCATTTGCAATACCAAACATCCTAGGAGTAATAGAAACTTCTATACAAAATTACAAAACTCAGTCTTTCAAATTGCGAGTTGTATCATGATCCAACAGATGGACGGACGGACATGGTTATATCGACTTAGAATTTTACCCTGATTAAGAATATATATGGTTATATTCAAAAAAGTTTTACAATCGTTGAAGTTGAGGTTCACCATTTAATAAGTCGCGAACTGTTAATATATTTTATAAAGTATGCATATATTTATATTAATTGAAGTGTTTTAGGCACGATCTCATAACAAATAATTTTCGTGGAAGATGCGTTGAGATGTGTTGAAGTAAACAAGTTTTTTTTTGTTCTTTCTTGATTCCTGGCCAAACCACGTAAAATTCAAACCTGTGCTCAAAAAAAAAAAAAAAAAAAAACTGAAGAATACCCCTTGGGCAACATGGTTCCAGTGTATGACTTTTCGATATATACACTGCATCCCCCTAAAATCGATGCTGACATTTTGAAGTTTTGATTTCAGTGTTTTTCGAATTTTTCTTATAATTAGAGGGTGCAACTAGATAATAATCCAAACTAGTTATAAGATTGTAGAACTCACGATTCCATGTCGTTCGATGTATATCTCATGAGTGTGCTCCGTACCGCTTCCTAGTAATAGGAGTCCAAAGGCGAAAATTTGGTGCGTAAATTTTCTGAAGAAACCTATTTTTTGGCTTTAAAATTTACAACTGTCGTACAGGTACCCCTGAACCCCGCGGGATTTTAGTTTTTTTACGTGCCAGATCTTCCGCGTTCGAATCCATCCACTAAAACGCCGGATATAGACACCTTGAAAGTAGGAAAATCTGGAAAAATACATTTTGACAATTCCGCGAATTGAACCGCGATTTTCTTTGATTATTTTTATATAAATGCAATCCTTTATACGCGATTATAATATCTGCCAAAAAGGTGTGGTCAAAAAGAGTATCAACAGGGTTCTCGTAGCTGCGGAATGATGGTTTATAATAAAGACTTGTGTAAAACACTTGTGTTTACTCTCCCATCAGTTCTCTCTCGTTTATTTTGGACACCAATGGTCTTTTTCATCAGTGTTCTAGAGAATATAGCTGAGTAAAGACGGTAAAGTAAGTGAATAAATCGGCGCCAAAATCGTTTTGGAAGTTATGTCCGTTTTTAAAATTTAATTATACCCTATACCACAATGTGGAAAAGGGTATTATAAGTTTGTTTTGGTAAAAATTCATGTAACACCGCGAAATATTCGTCGGAGACCCCCAATGTGATACACCAATCTTCATATCTCGACGAGATAAAGCGATTTTGAGATGTGTGTCCGTCCATCAGTCCGTCCGTCCGTCCGTCCGTCCGTCTGTCCATTATAAATTGTAAACACGCTCCAGGCCGCAATTATGGACTGATCGCCACGAAATTTTGTATGAAGGTCGGGTTCAGATCAGAATAGATCCCTATTCTTATTGGTAATGATCGTTAAATATTTAGCGGGTGAAATGGACCAAAAACATAATATTTATCTAATTTTCTAGCGGCTCTGTAGGCCTCAATAATAGTCCGATCAACGCGTAATTTTAAATAAGGTAAGAGTATATCACAAAGGAGAAGCTTGCAATTTGAGATGGCGATCGGATAATATTTAGAGGGTTAAATGGACCAAAACTTTTGTGTGAAAATTGTGAAAATTTTTAATATACAGCTTATATCTTAATTCCTGGAAGTGACATTCCGGACAAGTGAGATATGCTTGAAAGTGGAACGCTTGACCTTTCAATTGATGCCAATTATGTTGGTGTGCATGATCAGATAACAGAGTTACAGCCTAATATATTCCGTTATTTGTTTGTAGTGTAATAATAAACTCGCTAGAAGTCGCGATTATACATCAATAGTCACGAAATTTTGCACCGGGTAAGAGTATAGGTCGAAAAATATGCCTACAATTTTGAATGATGATCTGATATTCTTTAGCGGGTGAAATGGACCATTACTTTTGTATGAAAAGTATAAACATTTTATTTTTGGAAGATATTTTAATTCCTTGAGGACATATCGACGCCTCCAAACAATAGTATGCTAAGTCGACTTAGCATGTTTTCAAGTTCTTTACATTTTTATATTTAACGTCCTTTAACTTAAATTCTGTCAAATTTTGGTGATGATCGGACAATCCGAACAGAAGTTATAAACAAATATTTACTTAGCATAGTACTGAAGGTCAAAGAAATTTCCAAACTTTTAGAGCTTGTCCTGCAAAACTCGCTTTTCAGAATTAGCAAACTATTATTTGGAGGTGTCGAACGTCCTTTAACTTAAATTCTGTCAAATTTTGGTAATGATCGGACAATCCGAACAGAAGTTATAAACAAATATTTACTTAGCATAGTAGTGAAGTTCAAAAAAAATTCCAAACTTTGAGAGCTTCTCCTGCAAAACTCACTTTTTAGACTTAGAATACTATTATTTGGAGGTGTCGATATATATTTCGATAAGTAGCCTACATATGGAAAAAGCTACTGACCTTTCCTCTGATGTAAATTGCAATAAAGTGTTTGCTAGATAACAGGGCCACTGCCTAATATATAATGGGTTCTGTGTAGAGAACCACATTTTTATCCCATGATACATATTGTCTCTCCAAAAGTTTATGTAAAACCACGAAATATTCGTCCTAGACCCCTTATTTGGTATGCCAAAATTCATATCTCGACGAGAAAAAGCGATTTAGCGATGTGTGTCCGTCCATTAAAAATTGTAAACAAGCTTAAGGCCGCAATTATGGACCGATTGTAACGAATTTTTTAAGGAGGTTGGTTTCGGGCCAGAATAGAAATGATTACTTTTTGCTGATGATCGTGAAATGCTCAGGGAATGAAATGGACCAAAATTTTTACCAATTTTGTAGCGGCTCTGTAGATCAAAATAATAACCCGCAAAATTCTAAACAAAGTTTGAGTTTATGATGAAGAAGACGCGTACAAACCAAAGTGAAGATCAGATAATACTTAGCGGGTTAAATGGACTGAAACTTTTGTGTGAAATTGGTAAACATTTCAATAACTTAGCGGTTAAACAACGGAAGTAGTAGTACTACATAAGTGGGTTTCATTATATTTTAGTTTGTGTGAACTAAGTTTTCCTTTCCTGCTACAAAAATGTCTTTGTCATGCTAGATAACTTTTTGGTTTTGATCATAAGTATTATTCATAACATCTCTGATATTTGATAATTAAATTTTCACAATCATTGAAAAGAAGTTCCGTGGAGAGCGATTGTCCAGGGATAGTGGTATAGGGTATCCCATGGTCGGCTCCTTCCGACTATAGACTTTTCTTACTTGTTTTTTTAAATACAATTTTTATTTCAAATCTAGAAGAAAATTACAAAATAAATTTTATTTCGAAGATATTTTTTCTTTCATAAAACAATTTATAATTGATTCAACAGTTTTAAGAAAATTAAGTAGTAGCCAATACAAATCACATTTCAACAAAACTTTGCCAGCCGGATGTGTATCTATTTTTTGTAACCATTAAGACGAAGGCTTATAAAGCTAATTGGTGATGTGTCGGAAGTGGAAAAGCGCCGAAGAAAATATTAGAAAGAAAAAAGAAAAATTTTAAGAAAATGTAAAGTTATTTACTAATATTTAAAATTTGTATTTAATTCAATTACCATTTTTAAATTAAAACAGAGGCGCAGGCGAAATTTAAAAAAAAATCGCGCGATTTTTTATAAAGATATTTTCACTTTTTAAGAAAATTGAAAACTGTTTGTAAAAACATGCAAATACTTTCTGAAAAACCAAAAACGCCGCAGCCGAAAATGTTTTTTTAAAAAAATTGTTCGATTTTTTACAAAAATATTTTCACTATTTAAAAAAAAGTTTTTTTAAAAATATGCACATACCTTCTGGAAAAATGGAAGCGCCGCAGCCGAAAATATTTTTGAAAAAATCGCTCGATTTTTAACAAAAATTATTTCACTTTTTAAGAAAAAAATCGCGCGATTTGTTCAAAAAATTTTTCATAATTTAAGAAAATATAAAATTTTTGTAGAAATATGCAATTTTTTACTACTACGAATTAAAAAAAAAATATATTTACATGTCTATAATAAAAAAATAGAAATGAATATGAATACGAAATGTCTTCGTCGAATACATAGCTTGGTAAAACTTCTCCCAACTGATACTGACATAATTTCATAAATTAAGCCAAAATATTTTTGTAATTAAAAAAAATTGTTGTGAGTTATGTCCGCGTTTTTTGTGGGAGTTATGCCCGCGTTTTTTGTGGGAGTTATGTCCGCTTTACTTCACGGACATAACTCCCAACAAATTGTTATGTCCGCAAAGAAAAGGGGACATAACGCCCAAAATTATTTTGGGAGTTATGTCCGTGGGGGTTATGTCCGGGCACCGAATAAATCAGTGTTTTGTCTTTTCTTAAAGAAATTGTGTTTTTGGTAAATTAAATGTCCAATACATTTTATAATTGAATCAAAAACTAAGAAGAAGCGTTTAAGGATGTTTCTATATATATATTTTTTTCTTTTTAAAAGTGCGACTTTTTATAATTTATTTCATTCAGTTTTTCTTTTATTAAAGTATGTTATGTTTTTCTTTTGAATTTTGTATGTACCCAGCAAAATCCTCATTACAAACCTCCTTTCCCACCCATTATTTTAACAAGGGCATGCCGCGCACTGAAATAAGTAGTCAGAATCTACTCTTAATGTACTGTCACACTGCTCACCACCTGTACGGCTGAAATAAGTTCCACCTGAGCATATTGGTGGATGAAGTCCTGGTTCCTTCCACTAACTACACCAAGATATTGAGTGTAAACTTCGCCAACGTACCAACGCAAGGAAGAATATGAATATGAACTCTGTTCACAGCATGGACTACAGAGGTTAACACTGATTCGATTGCATGTTCACGTTGTCCGCCCAAGCCACAGCTATTTGCGACAATATCACAAGTAGGTATAACATCCGGACGATACAGCCGCCTCAATTCGTATTGGGCCCGAATTTATAGCACGAAACCTAACACATGTGCTGAATGTGGATTTCGACCACACCATAAGCCCGTTCGCTTGTCTCTAGATTATTTATGGATTCATTCACTCCCGGTTGCAGAATTCTTGAATCTGGAAACAGAGAAACCAGATAATTGAAGACAATACACAAACGAATATTTGCGTTGTCACAACAACAACAAATAGAAAGTCTTATGACAAGACCCCCCGTTCTCCGTACGGTGTTTAGCTCGTTTCCATCAGCTGGTGTGGAGATTGGCATTCTGTAAACCAAGTATTGTCAGTAAGCGTGCAGGATCCACAGGGGGAAATGACACCCATGATGACAAAATCCTTCTGCAGGGGGTCTCCTTCACACTAATTACTGCTAGTTAACACCCTTCCCAAAGTTCGCCAAGGAAATCTATTACGAAAGTAAGATAAGAATTCCTTATTTTCACAACAGATGATCACACATCTACCAAATTGATTGTGTTTGGGAGGTTCCCCTTCGCCCGAGAACACAATGGTCAGATATACGATCTTCAATAGGGAACCATCACTTAACTTCCCATCAGGATCAGCCCTATAGATGACTGACCTCTGGTACCATTGGTCTACTGGTTTTCTTATCAGTGATGCTACTTGAAAGAATAGACCCGGAAGATAACTTGTGGATCAGGTTAGATAACATGGCAGCGGTATCATTTCCTTCTCTCAGTCTTTTGATAACAGCCAGAGGAGGGGGAGGTGTAGGTTTCTGGCTTGGGTTGTATTTCTTAGCTTCGGGGTGTGGTTCCTCCGTTAACCTAACTCTCTTCGCCGTGGTCTTCGATGAAGAATTACTCGTATTTCTTTTGGTAGGAACCACAATCCCAGTTGGTAAAGTCTCTTAGCTTTAGGGTGTGGTTCCTCCGTTAACCTAACTCTCTTCGCCGTGATGAAGAGATTATTGGTTTTGGTAGGAACCACACAACAAATGCCGGTTACGGATCAGACTGTCCAGCTTTGTACATTCCTGTTTTAACCTGTTTTCTATTAACCTTCTTCGACTTTGAGGGTTGTCCGGTATGTGTGGTGGCGGGGCCTTCCTTCGAAGAAGTTTGGTAAAGTCAGCATCGTTCCTGGTTTGGCCTTTGGGGGCTATAGGAGTAGATATTGATATTAAACTTGAGTTTGCCTTTTCGGCCAACGAGATGAGAGAAACATTATTTAGTTCTGGATTCCACTTTTGAAAGTGAGGTGAGCTCTTTCGAGTTCTCTTATCGAGATGGAAGAGTGTTCCCTACCGAGATGCTCCCTGAGGAAGTGGTTCGACCTACGGTACGCCCTCTTCTCCTTAGCCAACCGATTTGTCGAGCTATATGGGTGGTGGACCGTTATTGGCAAAAATGTTGGTCGGGGTTCTTTCCTCAATAGCACCCTGTTTAGGGAAGTCACTTGTATGGTCTGTGCGTTTGACGGCCCAACGTCTGCTCCAGTAGGGCTAGATGTTGTCTGCTGTGTTCTGCCGGAATATCCTTGAGGTACTGTAATGGGTATATTACGAAAAAATATTTCTCTTTTTGAGAATCTCTGAATTATTTCGTAATCTGTAACAAAGTAAGACAAAATGTCCCCAGAAATCTAAGAAGGACAAAATAAATGGTAGGACAGCAGAGGTGAAATTGAGTTAAGAAGATGCAACTTTAAGTTAAAGAAATAACAGGTTTTATCTCCTTAATGAGCTTTACAATATACACTAGCCTACTTAGTATAAGCTCTATGTATTATACTTTATTCTGATCAACAGTACCCTGAATGATACTAAATTAAGCCGATTTTCTATAAAATTTTTGGTATGCAACGCAAAGGCCCCAACTCTTTTGTGGATAATAGCTTTTTTACAAATTAACTTACAAACATACATACGTACTTATTTATACTCGTTTATATGTATGTGTATGCACATATTCCTAGCAACCTTCAAGCTCTTTAACAGCTTTACTTTGCCGTATCTCTGCAGTTACCATAATTTCTTTGGATGTCCTTGTTCAGGTGGTACACAAGTGGGTGCACTTTTAAGAAAAGTTTCCTTTTCAAGGGTAATAATATTAAGTAGAACACCCTCCGTTGTTGGTTGTTGTTATTTTGTTCATTTCTTCTATTGCATTGCAAGCGCCATGTTGCAGCAGTAATATTATGGCATTAGTGGCAACATCATGTAAAGCAATTGCAGACAAAACATCTTGCTCGTATGCCAACCAACGAACCATTCATCCATCTTTGCTGACACGCAGCCAAGCAAGCATCTAGTTAGTCGTCAGGCATTGCGAAGACACCACCCACCTAGTCCATAGACACACACACAGAACAGTTGCAAAGTCATGTTGAGAAAATTGGATGATGCCACAAGCGTGAATTAATGATGAAAATCGTATGCACGAAGGAATGCATAAAGTGAATAATTGGCACTAAAAGCATCTTGAAATTCTTACAAGTTTTTTATTTCTTTTTTGTTATTAGTACATACTCGTTGGTTTTGTTGCATTTTCCCAGTTTGTGTTGTTGTCGGTGAATAATCTTAAAAGTAAGATGTATTATGCTTCTCTTAACGTTCGTCGTAAGCATGAACTGTTGTTAACGACAAGTTGGAGCAGAGGTCTCGAAGATTTTCACATACATCAATACAGGTTTTAACAATACACTAAATATTAAAATTAATGACTATTACAGACATTTGTGCAGTTTTAATGTGCAATTTTGGGAGCTTAAAACTACTATCTACGTAGGTGACCCTATATAAAACATTTGTTCCATAAGATAACTAAGACGTCGTGAACAAGTGTTTACTTCCTGAGATTATGACACAAAAGCTCTAAAAACCTTGTTGGTAACAAATAAAAATAGGAATATTTCTTCCTTTTGCTTTTCTTAAAATAAAAATGTTCACTTAAAATAAAAATTTAAAATTAAGATGTTCATTTAGTGTTCGAGATAACTAAAAAGGCTGGTGAGAACCATAAAAATCGAAAGGACTGACAGACATTGCACATGTTGTTGTTGTAACAGTGTTTTTTATTATGTTTGTATGTTCGTTCATCTGTTCAATCGGGTAGGTTTGGCGGGGCAGTTAAAAAGGTGTTCTGTGTCGTGCGGATGTCTTGCACGGCGCGATCGATTTCTGCCCAATAAGAATTTAGGCGAATGGAATGTCCCGAGTGTAGTTGAGCCAAAACTACTCTGGTTTGTCGTGGCAGCTGACGCTCCTCAGCTGCGATAGATGGGGGATGTACTCCGAGTACTTTATTTACACTATAATTGCTTAAGCCTTGGCAACTGCGTCCGTGTGAATGCTATTCAAACCTGCTTGATATGCTTGTTGATCCAGGGGTTGTCTCCTGTATCGTTGGACCTCTCACTATAATTGCTTAAGCCTTGGCAACTGCGTCCGTGTGAATGCTATTCAAACCTGCTTGATATGCTTGTTGATCTAGGGGTTGTCTCCTGTATCGTTGGACTTTTCCCTCTAGAGCATGGATATCCTTCCTGATCTGCCTGAATGTGTCGGGCCTACCTACGGGATGGTGATTGGGATGGCTCACACGGTAACATCCAAGCAGGTACTGCAACGAAAGCATCTCATTGTGTTGCTTTACTGGAAGAATCTTTGCCTCCTCATATAGATGGTCCACTGAAGATTTGAGGAGGCACGCTGTTGCTGTTCTCAGGGCGGCATTCTGACAAGTTTGAATCTTTTTCCAATTCGTATCACATAATTTCGGGGACCAGACTGGCGCCTTGTTTCTACTTTTCAGCTTGTCGCAGATAGCTGTGGCGTGTACGCACGACGTGAATGTAGTGTCGAATGTGACCCCTAAAATTTTAGGGCAGTTTGTGGTCGAAATTCTGCTACCGTCGACCACGACATTCAACTCACGTCCAAACTGCGCTGTCCATGTGGTGGCTGTAGATTTTGTGGCGGAAATCTGTATATTCCTCGAATGGAAAAAGGTGGTAAGATCGGTTAAATAGTTGTTCAGTGTCGGGTTTGGACTTCTTATTCCTGAATTCCACGTACGACTGGCCGGAGGATTGTCTGCTCAATGTCCTCAAACAGCGCGGAGCGCCACCATCACTGTTTTATCGCACGGTCGTCTCTGGTTGAGTCCTTGACAGATATATGTGGTAATGGCGTGCAGCGCTGTTGATAGCTATTTCTGATACTGGGGTCTTTGCTACGGGCGACATCGGCCTGGACGATTCACTTTGGCTGGCATCCTTGCCTGCCTTCCGTAGTGGGATCACCCTGCCCATTTTCCAGACTTCGGGTACAACGAGGGTGGCTAGCGACAAGTTGAGAACTTTAGTGAGGTACTCCAATCCCGGCTTATCCAGCTGCTTCAGCATTACCATGGAGATTCCATCACGGCCCAACGCTTTGGATGATTTAGCGTTTCTAGTGGCATTGGCAACATCATCCATTGTAAATTGTGGTGGTTCATCCTCGGCAGGAAGAGATCTGATGCGACGTTATACTCTTCTCTTCGCCCTGTCACTCTCGGGGTGCTCGACAAACTGTCGATTGAAATTACTTGCGCACCTCTTCGGGTCAGTCAACGTAACGTCGCCAAACGTGATTGAGGTCCTATCTTCCTTTCTTCCAGGGTTCGAGAGTGACTTAACCGGGTGGTCTGCTAATGGAGACAATTATGGGGAGATGGTCTAATCCAAGGGAAATGGCGGGTTGCCAGGTAACGTCATTTGTCAGACCAGGTGACACGATGGTTATGTCCGGCGAACAGTGACACTCTCCTCTAATTCTGGTATGGGCGTCCTCATTGACCGTGCAAAACGTAGAGCTATCAATCTGCTCAGCCAGCGCTGTACCTCTCTGGTCGTTTCGGAGGGCCGAATGCCACATCTCATGATGGGCATTAAAGTCCCCCAGGACCAGACAATTATGACCTTCCAAGAGCGTGCTAATGTCAGGCCTATAATCTGAGATACAGCTATTTCTCGGCGGGATGTATACGTTCAGAAACTCTATCTCGGCAGTTCCACACCTGTCTGCTACCCCCATACATTCCATGAACGGGTCATTAGAGACAGGCTCAAGCGAGATAGGTCTGTATTGGACAGACTGGTGCAATATGAAAGCTAATCCCCCACCTCCACTTCCGGTGCGATGTTTCCTTAGCACATTGTAACCATCACAATGCTCTAAGCTGTGGTTGTCGTTGAACTTGGTTTCATGCACCACCGCGACCTTGATGTTCTTCCGACTCATAAAATCTACTATTCCTTGATCTTACTCGGAGTCCATTGCAAAAAGGATGCATTCTGTGGGATTGGGACAACAACGGCTGGTGTTAAAGGCTGCGTGTCCCGTTGTTGTCGAAGGGACTGCGGGGGAGTTTCGTAGTCGGACGACGAGGGAGTTTCGAGGGAGCAAGCAGCAACATAGTCCCTGTCGTAGTCCCTCACGTGGACAAGTCCAGAGCAACCCCTTAGATGCACCCACTCCTGACATCTATTGCATCTCACCGAAGGTTGGATGTGGGTGAAGATGAGGATGTGACAAACTGAGCACAGATATATTGGTCCTGGGTTTTCCTCCGTCCCGGCACGGACCAAAAGAATTCGGAGCAGGCATTCCGGGATATGCTGCTCCCAACACAGAAAAACGAAACAAATACAAACATATGTACACTAAGGTGGCAGCCGCTGGCCGAAACGATGATTTTGTGTTATTCCGGGTCAATCGATACGAAAGAACCCGCTGCCGTGGGATTGGAGATTGCACATTGTAATGTTTGTCTTAAATATAAACATGTTCGAAGATGCGCTAGCTTGAAGCGTGTTGATCGCAGCGCTCAGCACAGTGTCACCACAGCGGCCAAAAATGGTCAGAAGCAAGTAACACGGAGTACAAGTATATTGATGGGATTCGATAAAAAGTATTCCAGTTAGAAGGATTTAAAATGTTGGCGTTGATACGTCAAGTCGTTTTGTCTGTATGAGGGTTCAAATCCGATAATTGTTGGCAATGTGCATTTTTCTACATATTTTCCCAATAGTCCAGTCAAAATAGACATTGAAATAGCAAAAATTCTCACAAAGCTGAATTTTGGTGGAGAGCTAGGGTTTGCCATTAAAAGCAATGTCCTAAAAGTCCGCATCAATACCATGTGTGCGAAAACAGTTATCAGGAATCAAAGGTCAAAATTTAGGGATTTTTTAGGTCTTCGGATTTTTTCTTGAAAACGGTAGGTCTAATCAAAAATTGGCAAGAGCAAATATTGTAGACAGAAAAATTCTCTACTGTTTGGTCTTTATAATTTTTTTCCTACAAGGAACCATTCTTGAGATAAAGCGGTTCTAAAACACATTATTTATATCAACTTCTAACGGTAATACGCATATATTCAGGTGAAAGTTCCCGGGTCCCCCAAATATATATGTTTCCTTGAAGAGCGAAATTATACCTACATATATTTTAAACAATTTCCAATGAAATCGGAACGTGTGTAATAGAGTTATTCCATGTTAGAGTCATTTTATGCAAAAATATCCCACTAACCCACATATGTAATCGAAAGGCCAACGGGAACGACCCCGACGAAAACTCTACGATTTTTTTGGAATTGTTCTCAAAAGGTATAGTTTGATGCGCTACTTACGGTAATGTATAATTTTCATGGACGGCGGATCCGGTTCGTCGGTAATTTGACCCGAAAGGACAGATTTAAACCCGGGTTAGATCCGGTTCTACTGAACCGATTGCTGCAAACCGTTTGGAAGCTTATGGAAATACCTAAAACATGACGTTGTTACTTTAACCAGTCCGCCTCATGATGTTCATACGCGGCTTACTTTTTCACATGTATAATTTGACACTTATGTCACGATATCTCAAGAATGGTGACTTCTACTGAAAAGTTATACAGACCATTCCTGAAGAAAATGTTTAAATCTACAACTTTTACTTTAGTCGATTTCTGTTAGGTCTTACCATTTTTGAGAATAATCAAACAACTGAATATGGCCAAAAAATTACCTTTGAGCCTGAATGACTTCGTTTGCACACATGGGATCGATTGGGAATTTTAGGATGTTACTTCTAATGGCAAACCCTAGCATTATACGAAAATTCAGCTTTGTGGGATTTTTTGCTATTTTCCTCTTGTACCCATGCACATAGGTTTCAATCAGGAAATTTTTGGCCAAAACCCTATTTTTGAAGTTTCGAAATTTTAATTTTTGTTTTGCACAGAATAATAAAAAACACATCAAGGCATCTGAAAATAATTAGTTTTTGTAAATAACGTTAGTATTCGTTGATTGGCGCAGTTCCAAAGTTGGCACTTTTTATGTAAAAATAAAAGAGACTTTGTGCTGTAAAATATACGATTTTTGTTATATTGCGTCACTGCATAAATATACAGAAGTGAGACTAAAGTTATTCTGAATCGGGAAGCTGTTAATGAGTACTTTCATAATATTTACAAAAATAACGATGACATTTGTAAAATTAGCGTAAAAAATCAATGTTTATATATATTAAAAAATTATTTTTTACAAATATTTTTTAAATATACTTAAACATCTTTGTGTTTATTTCAGCTTGAGTCCATATTTTGTTGTAATTCAATTGTTTGAATAACAACAAAATATTTTAAAGTGGATATGAAATTGATTAGTTGCGGGCGAAGGGTAGGGAATACTATAGTTTCAGTTGTCA
The DNA here is from genome assembly GCF_047663935.1 of Musca autumnalis. Lineage (NCBI taxonomy): Eukaryota > Metazoa > Arthropoda > Insecta > Diptera > Muscidae > Musca > Musca autumnalis. The sequence goes on along the minus strand of NW_027411977.1, from coordinate 191,113,654 downwards.
CCAAACAACTTCATCAGTTCCCTTTTTCGCCGACTCTGTATCGATAAACAGGTCAATAAAGCCATCTAGCAAATTAAATAAAATGAGAAATTTGCTGTATGACCCTAAAGCTGTTTACCCTACAATTTGAGTCGAACTAAAGAATTTCATATCCACCACTGTTTTATGTCGTCTTTGCTTCGCAAAGAATACGAACCTAGGAGTGTTGCTTCAATGAGCGGGGGTGAAAACAACAAGAAAGTTGTTTTTGCATTACGCATTGGTCAACAAGGCCGTGCTGATGCCTATTATTGTTGTTGGGGTTTTTTATTGTTGGACTGCAGAATTTTACATCTTTTAAAAAAATGTCCAAATATGTCCACCTCCAAATCGAATTTGAAAAATAGCAGGGGGTCTGCACTAATAAATTCAGAAGTCAAATCGTGCTCAAATTTGCCACAGTTAAAATAAAGTGGATTTTTCTATTTTAAGATGGGAGCATTTTTTTTTAAATACCTGTTGTGACTGTACTTAGTCCACTTTTTTGTCATAGCCCCCACATAAAAGTACCGTCCGGTGGTTTTCGATTATGCCTAACGAAAAAAAAAAGATTAGGCGTAAAAAACGAAATAAGCAAAAATGTACAAAAATAAATATGCGTTCGGTTGCTTATTTAGCCGTGTGTGTGAATATTGTGTAGCAGTTGAAGTGTACAGCTAATCCTAATGTTTTTAGATGCTGGCTTTTAAACCCTGCTTGGAAGATATGAATCCTTCGTACCAAAAATTATTAACATAGGTCAATGTTTTGGTGCAGACCCCACACAACGGGACCACCCTGTTCAACAAATTTTGGCAGTTTTAGGTCATTTTGGTCGATAAAACGTAAGAATTGCTGTTTGTACACATTTATTATAAGTAATAATTAATTTCAATACAAAATGGACGTTGAAATAGTTTTGGTAAGAAAATTTGGCCAGAAAATTTGGATTTGGGACCATTGTGCCATGTCTTTTTTGACTGGACTACAAAATTAACAACATTTATTATCTTCAAATATTTGAATATTTAAAGTAACGGCCAAAAACTGAGTTGGTGTTTACAGTTACCCAGGCCTGATGTGGCTAAAACCTTCAAAACATCGAAAATCGGGCAGTACCGTTCCATGGGGCTATATCAAATCGTGGGGCTATATAAATACCAACAATTCTCTGTAGGAATATTTTGCGGCCCTGGCAAAGACTAAATACCCAACATCAGCTGCTTCGGTCGGATAATGTGGCTAAGACCTTCAAAATATCGAAAATAGGACGGTATCGTTCAATTACGGCTATATCAAAACGCTGACCTATGCCCATAATTTTTATCAGAAAAGTTTTTTGTTCGCCGGGAACCCTGAAATGCAAATATTCAGCCGATTTGGTCAAGAAAAATAGATAAAATCTTCAAAATACCGAAATATCAAAACGTAGGCTTATGTCCATAGTTTTTATCGGGAAAGCTTTTGTCGGTCGAGCAATACGTCTCAAACTTTGAGGATTGTACTCGATTAGTTGTTTGGTTACGTCAGCTGAAGATTTTCTCATGGTATGACCATTTATTTCTTTTGCTTAATTTCTGCTTCCAGGGGTTGCTGATTTGATATATTACATACCGTAAATCAAGAGGTACGCTTCTTTGGGGATATAGGAAGACGTGGACCTATATTTGATAATTCTTTTCTGGAACATTTTATAACCCCATGAAATACTATATAACACATTTCAGGCATTTCGGTGCGATATTGACGCCACATTTTTCACTATATATAAAGGCGTGGACCTATTCCGACAAATTTCTTATGGAAAGTTTTATATCTCAAATGAGGACTTAATACCAAATTTCAGAAATTTCGAAGAAATATTGAGGTCACAACCTTCCAAATACCGAAAATTAGGAGGTACCATTTTACGGGGGCTATATGAAGGTGTGGCCCCATACCAACAAATTTCTGGGGGAAAAATGTATACCCCGAATGAAGACTAAGTACCAAATTTCAGTCATTTCGGTGTGATAATGAAGCTAAAACCTTCACAGTACCGAAAATCGGATGGTACCGTTCTATGGGGGCTATATCAAAACGTTGGCCGATATAGACCATTTGCAATGCCAAACGTCCTAGGAGTAATAGAAACTTCTATATCAAATTACAAAGCTCTATCATAAAAATTGCGAGCTGTATATTGATTTCAACATTCGGACGGGCGGACGGACATGGTTATATGGACTTAGAATTTTACCCTGATCAAGAATATATATACTTTATAGGTTCACCGATCAATATTTCGAATGACATATTTAATTATACCCTCGATATTATGGTGAAGGGTATAATTAATATTTACAAGTGAAAAGCTTTTGCACATGGTTGGGTACCACATAGACGGTTCCGTCGCGACTATAGCCTTTGTTAACTTGTTTTGGTTTACCTCCTATATATTTTTTCGCCCGATTTCATGTATTTGACTCACAATCACAGAATTGAACAAACATTTTTATGAAATTTAGAAAATGTTACGGAATTGAAATCTTGTTGGTGTAGGATACTATATAATTGGTTCCGCCCGACTTTAATCTTTTCCTTTCTGTTTTTTCACATATTTTTAAAATATGCAAACCCATTTGACATTTTCACTGTAATACTCAGCGGTAATTTACGTGTTCTGTTCGCTGCTTTTGGTGTTTTCATACAAGCAAAGTTCATTTTTAGCGAACGATTCAGAGCCGCTGAACGATTCTGGTCTTTAAGTTAATTTAAATTCAAAACTATACATCTTCCCCACACCACTGAAATTTAATGTTTTTAACGATTTCAACTTTCACAAAAATAGAAAATATTCTCTCCATTAAATCCTCATTACATTCACAAGTCTTACAGTCAATCAGTCAGGAAATTACAATATTTCCTCATGTTAAGTGAATTATCGAAAGTGATGTTTGAAACATTCGAAGAATATAAATGAGAAATATGCAGCCATTTTAATTTACTTACATTCGTTAAATGTAATGTTCTGTCCGAAAGGGACTTTCAAATGTTGAGATTGAAAGGGAGAAATTAAAAATAGAACAAACCAACGTAAATGGATTTCCTATCCTTTTATCCATGTAGTTATTTTCGCACACAGTTGGATGGCGTTCTAATGAAAACGTTGATGCCATATTTGGCAAAAAACCATCGTCAGATTTGTGCAACATATGTGCGGCCTTCTATCTATTCACATCATTGAAATCCACTCAATGGCGGAATGGGCTTTTTTCGATTGCTCATAACAGAAAGTCAATGGATGAATGATAGTTAGACATAGGGCTTCACTGTTGGAATTTTTTGGAATGGTAAATGGTTGGAGAATGAACGAGGTTATGGTTATTCTTAGTAGTTTTTTATGGAACGTTTTTGAGTACTTGATATTTGTTACAAAGAGGTTTTTTCATATTGTCCCAGGGTCACCTTACTAATTCAAAGTCCTAACCCAAGTTATTATCTTTCTTATGGAGTAAAGCTTGCGAGCCACATTTGGTCTAAGTATCATTGGACTTAACTCTCCAGATAATACCACGGGATATCAGAGTCCACTTGATGAAATCTAAAACGTTAACCCTGGCCGGCTAGTTTGACAGAAACACGACTTCCATTTACATGGACCAGATAACATCATAATCACCATCAAAATACATGTGCAATTTTCTCCCAACACTTTTGTTGTTGCCACCCTTCAAAATTTGTTTCCTTAAGGGTAGCTATGCAACTTCTATGTATGTCTAGCCCGTTGGTTGACTGACGGACTGACTGACTGAATGGTTGAATGTTTTGAAAGCTGTTTGTCTGCCAACGTCATTCTTTTTTACAATTTAACCAGATTTTTGATGGCTACTGCTAGCTGTTCCAGCAATCATTTTTGGGTGGAGGATGGAATAGATAGATGGATTGATATTGGTTTGCCGACTTTCGCTTATTGTAAAAATTGGAAATTCAGTATCTGTAATGTAATGAGAAATTGATTTTTGATTTGTGATTTAATTTCAACTATTGTGCAACGAATAACATGTGTGCGGAATGTTACATTTACTCCAGCTGTTAGCTACGGGATACTTTGTAAATATGATACATACATGTGTATTTAAGAATAGTAGTGATATTGAAAATATTGTTAAAAAAAATCAAACAACCCAACATAACAAAAAAGCTTGAGAATTATATTGTAATAAGCTTACCAACATAAGCCGTAAAACACTTGAGAAATTTGTTGATAAAAGCTTATGTCATAATTATAAAATACTCGATATGGAACCCTTGTTTATAAGCTTGCCCTTCCAATTACAGAACAAGCTTATGCAGTTAATATTTTCTTCAGCTTGCCCATGCAATTGTAAAATAAGCTTACATATTTTTTTGTATTTTTATTGAAATTTTATTAATTCAATTCATATTTTAAGATCTAGTTAAAATTAACAAAATGTATAACGTTTTAATACCCTACACCACTATGTGGAAAGGGTATTATAAGTTTGTTTTGGTAAAAATTCATGTAACACCAATCTTCATATCTCGAGGAGATAAAGCGATTTTGAGATGTGTGTCCGCCCGTCCGTCTGTCCATTAGAAATTGTAATCAAACTCCAGGCCGCAATTATGGATCGATCGTCACGAAATTTTGTATGGAGGTCGAGTTCGTGAAATATTTAGCGAATGAAATAATAAATAAGGTAAGAGTATATGACATAGAAGAAGCTTGCAATTTGAGATGGTGATCGGATAATATTTAGAGGGTTAAATGGACCACAACTTTTGTGTTAAAATTGTGGAAATTTTTAGCATACAGCTTATATCTTTATTCTCGGAAGACATATTCCGGATAAGTAAGCTATACTTGGAAAAGAAACTTTTGACCTTTCTATTGATGCCAATTGTGTTTGTGTTACATGATCATATAACAGGGTTACAGCCTTACATATCCAATTATTTGTTTGTAGTATAATAATAAACACGCTAGAGGTCGCAATTATGACTCAATTGTCACAAAATTTTGCACGAGGTAAGAGTTTAGGTAGAAGAAGATGCCTGCAATTTTGGATGATTATCTGATATTATTTAGCGGGTGAACTGGATCATTACTTTTGTATAAAAAATATAAAAAAATTATTGTTCGTCCATATTTGAATCCTTGGAGGGCAAAGTAGCCTACATATGGAAAAAGAACTACCGACTTTTCTCCCGATGCAAATTGCAATAAAATGTCGGCTAGATAACGGGGCTGCTGCCTAATATATAATGAGTTTTGTGACGTGACGTAGGGGATGGAAGATACCAAGCAACGGTCCTGACCTGCTTTAACATGGCAAAGCCCAGGATTTATCTTGGTCCCTCTTTCATCTCAAGTGGACACTGACCTCCCCGTGGTGTCACCTGGGGAACTGCCTTTAACATCCGTTAAAGGTAGTGAGCTAACATGTGCCGCGCGTTCACCCATAAGAACGTTAAAAACTTGGGTTTGGGCGTCGGGTTAGTAACCCTCCCCTAGAAAAAACAGCCTAATATGAAAAAACGAAAGAAAAGAAAAACAAACCCCTCTAAAGTTGACGAACCCCGCAAACGTTTTAGGGACCATGATCTGCGAATCTGCACCTGGAATGTGCGCACTCTTTATAGAGAAGGTGCAGTCTTCGCAATGGCAGACGTACTTGAAAAATACAAGGCCGATATTACTGCCATACAGGAAATACGATGGATTGGGAAAGGCGTCACAACAACACCTAAAGGTGACGCACTGTATTATAGCTGCCATGACGTAAAGCATGAGTTTGGTTGCGGATTCGTAGTTAGTCGGAGACTAAAACATCTGGTATCCAGCTTCACCCCAGTGAATGAAAGACTTGCTGCAATTCGAATAAAAGCAAAATTCTTCAACATCAGCTTTATTTGCGCTCATGATCCCACTGAAGAAAAGGACGAACAGACCAAAGATATGTTTTACGAGCGCTTAGAAGAAACATATGACCGTTGCCCTGCCCATGACATTAAAATCATTCTAGGCAATTTTAATGCCAAAATTGGAAAGGAGAATATCTTTGGCCCAACAGTCGGGAAATTCAGTCTCCACAGTGAAACATCTGACAATGGTATGAGGCTGATAGATTTTGCAGCTGCAAAAAACATGGTAGTTAGCCGTACCAGATTTAATCATCTCGATATTCATAAGGGCACCTGGCTGTCTCCAGATCAAAGAACAAGTAATCAAATTGATCATGTTGTGATAGATGGAAGACATTCATCCAGCGTGTTGGATGTACGATCGTTCCGAGGCGCAAACATTGATTCGGACCACTACCTTGTTGCAGCAAAGGTACGTACCCGTCTAAACGTTGCAAATAAAGCACGAACAGACACAACGCGGAAGTTGGACATCGATAGGCTGCAAACACAACAGATAGCCACAGCATATTCCACTCAACTAGCTCAATTGCTTAACGCGAGCACTCCTTGTCCCGATAACATAACAACACAATGGCAAAATATTGCCCACTCCATGCAAACAGCCGCAAAATCCATACTTGGATTCCAGAGACCTCCACAAAGGAATTCATGGTATGACCAGGAGTGTCGTGCTGCTACCGAAGAGAAAAATGCGGCATATAGAGCTACTTTACAGTCAGTAGCAACGCGTAGCGCACGAGAGTGATATCGGGAGAAAAGGAGAGAAGAGAAACGTCTTTTCCGCAAGAAAAAGAGAGAAATGGAAAAGCGGGAGTGTGAAAAAATCGAGATGTACAGGAGCCAGAATGAAGTCCGAAAGTTCTACCAAAGAGTGAAACATCAAACAGATGGCTTTGGTACAGGCACATCCTCCTGTAGAGACCAGCAAGGTAATCTGGTAACAGATACAGATAGCGTGCTCAGGATATGGAAGGAACATTTCTCCAATCTGCTGGTATCCAATAGAAGCGAAGACGATGATACCGCAGATCCAATCCCCGAAGATGGTATAGAATGTATACCGCCCGGCCAAGATGAGGTAAAAACAGCAATCAACCGGCTGAAGAATAATAAAGCAGCAGGAGCCGATGGCTTACCAGCCCAGCTGTTTAAAACCGGAGGCGACGCGCTGATAAGGTGTATGCATCAGCTAGTTAGCACCATCTGGCAGGAAGAACGCGTACCCGACGATTGGAACCTGAGCATCCTATGTCCCGTCCACAAGAAAGGAGATAAGACTGTATGTTCCAACTATAGGGGCATAAGTCTTCTCCCTATTGCCTATAAGATAGTGTCAGGGATATTGTGCGAACGACTAAAGCCAATGGTCAACGAAATAATTGGACCATACCAATGTGGCTTTAGACCTGGCAAGTCCACCACTGACCAGATATTTACCCTGCGGCAAATCCTAGAGAAGACCCAAGAGATGCAGATCGACACATTTCACCTTTTTGTTGATTATAAAGCAGCATTCGACAGTCCCCTCCGATCAAAGGTATTCCACGCAATGTCTGAATTTGGTATCCCCGCAAAGCTCATCCGGCTTTGTAAGATGACTTTAACTGATGCTAGGTCCTCAGTTAAAATTGGAAAGAACCTCTCCGAAGAATTTTGTACCAAAAGAGGTTTCAGACAAGGAGACAGCCTTTCGTGTGACCTATTCAACATTTTGCTGGAAAAGGTAATACGAGATGCAGATGTCAAAAGAAATGGCACAATTTACACCAATAGCCACATGTTACTTGCCTATGCTGATGACATAGACATCATGGGACGATCAGTAAAGGAAGTAATTGATACCTTTAGGAAGGTCGAAGCATAATCTGCGAAATTGGGTCTGGCGGTAAACGGCGAAAAGACCAAATTGATGGTGTCGACGCGCAAAGCGTCCATAGAGCTCGGACCAACTGTGGAAGTTGGTACCTACAATTTTGAGGTAGTTAAAGACTTCGTCTACCTCGGCACTGCCATAAACACAACAAACAACATCAGTTGTGAAATAAAAAGAAGAATTGTATTGGCCAACAGATGCTACTATGGTTTAAGTAAGCAATTTAGAAACAAAACCACATCTCGTCAAACAAAAATAACACTATACAAAACGCTGATACTACTTGTGCTAATGTATGGCTCCGAAGCATGGGTACTTGCGCAAGCAGATAAGGCAGTGCTTGGTGTGTTTGAGAGAAAAATTCTTTGAAAGATCTACGGGCCGAGTTTTTTTAATTAAAAAATAACAGTTCGTGGTGCACATGTGCACTGGACATTTAAGTTCTTAAGCAACCCTTAATGTTCGTGTGCGTGGCATAGTATGTAGTGTCTTTGGCTAGAAATCAGAGGGTTCGTGTGTTCAACTCGCACAACGAGCGAAATAAAATAAAGTAAAATAAAAGTAAGAAGTGTGATGAAATTAAAAAAATATCTACATCAACTGTTCTAAAAATAGAATTTTTTTCATCTTACTTTTCAACTTCTAGTGGCCACAGAATAACTAGTTATTCTAGTGGTCATAAAATAACTACAAACTGAGTGCGACATACCCTTTTAAAAATAATGGGGAAGAAAGGGGGTTTGCGAGTAGTTACGGCTGCCAAAAATCCCTTGCAAAACCCATGATTTTGGGTGGCCTTTTTCTGCTGGGTACATGATTCGTTATCTGGATCCATCTTATAAACTTTTGAAGCACCGCGATCGTATTTTTTGGAGAAAAAATCCATTTTAACGCCCAGGTGTTCATGCAATATTAAATGTCAGTTGAGGGAATAAATGCCCAACGATGCCTCTATCTCACGGTATAAAACATGGTGATCCTGGATTATCCGTTCACGCACAAGTTAAATTTTTTTCTGGCACAACGCCCGTATTTGGACCACCCTCACGACCTCCGTTTTTAGCGAGTGTCGAAGACGATTGTATTCATTAATCCACTTTTTCATAGTGCTATAGTATGGTCCTTTCTCGACTTAGAAAAATTTGAGTTGATCGATGCACTCTTGCCGTGATAAACCACGTCGAAGGTTGGGAAATATTATCGTACGAAATTGTCAAGAATTAATTTCATTTTTTTTTTTTTGCAAATAGGTTTTTTATGTCATTGAGTACTGAGAAAGTTTGTGCTAAAAATTTTCAAAGTTTTCAATGAAAATACATCTGATAACACTGCGTGTTGCCTAGGCCGGAAGATTTTATAGTTTCCCTCGTATGGAAATAGCCAATATATAACGGTAGCGCCCGATTACAATTATAGTTCAGACAACTTCTAGGTGGAGGATATACAAGGTTCGGCTTATTTATTTACGATTTAGGTATATTGTCGTACGAATGACGAACTGTTAAAGCTATGCAATTAGCGAATTTTCTTGCCTGTGTTTGACTTAGCAAATGTTCAGTTCCGATCTATGTAAGTGAATAATTTAAATAAATAAATAAATAAATAAATAATGTATAGGCATTATTAAGCATAGGTTCCCATTTTGTTTTTAAATCCTATTATAAGAATGAATTGTTTTATACAGCATTCCACACTAATGTAGAACTTTTAGCTTCCTCATATCAAAAAGATTTAATAAATTTTATCTTTTGCTTGTCTACATATCTTCCACATCATTGAATTTTTGATAACTTTTTACAAAAATAGCAATAAAGAGACAGTGCGAAGAGGAATACAAGGAACTGCAAATATTACTTGCCATAGTAGTGTGAAGGATGATGTGAGTTAAATTTTTGGTAGACAGACAGCTTCGCTATAGTTTCTCTAATGGAACATTCATAAAATGATACGATGAAGAAATTCTAAAAGAAAACACATTCCTAGAAAAGTCAACCAACCATCAAGTCATCATTATGATCACACACAGATGTGCCGAGAAGTTGGGTAGAAGAAGCTAACAGTAAAATACTCCGCCCTACACTCCAACGTGCATACATTGGGCATCAAAAATGGCATTTTGATATTTTTCCTGTCAGCGTAACACTCAGGATGTGAATTTCGTTTTTTTTTTTGTTGCTCCCATCACACTCTTTCTTTCTTGTTTATATTCTCCTTTATCCTGTCGATTTTAAAATAACGGGCATGGTTAAGTGACTGCTGGCTGAGTGGGTTTTTGTCTTTACATTTGCCAAAACGGATGTTATGTTTCTTATCCATGTATCCTTAAACATCCTTACACACAAATACACATATTTCTCGGTTGTATTATCGGTTGTAGTGAAAACTTATCAAACGGTATTGAGTAGCTGTTGTATATGCTTTAGCATGTATGGGCGTGCTGTTTGCAAGAGTATTTGCTAAAATCGTTTGAATTTCAACGGAAATCTTAAGCACAAAGTTTACTTTTACTTAAAGTACTTAAGCCGCACACATGATTTCTTTTGGCTTTTCATAATCTTTACAATGTCTATAACTTCAAAAGTGAATGGAGTTTTATTTGTTCTATTTGACTTTTCTGGAAGAAGTACAGTATTTACAATAAAATTAAAATGATTTTTTTTAATTTTACGAACAACAGTAAGAATACAGAAAACATACATTGATTGTCCTGAGTCTCATTCAGAGCAGTGTTTCTGATAAGGACCAGCATTGTTTTATTATGAACATGAGACCACAGTCGTCCTAACTGTAGTGGTTGATAAACTGGCCTCGGCCTCAGTAGACAGCGGTAACCCTTTGAAAGCTGGACTGTTGAAAACCCAGAAGGACTGTCTATTTAGCCTTTTGAGGCAGGCCGCTTTTCAGGAAGCAACTACCACTACAAAAAATTGGCCGATAATGTTCCTACCGCCTCAAATCCGTTAGTTAACGAGAAAAGGAAGTTAAGCGGCATGGACGCTTTGACCATCTCTATGAGAGAGCGCAGGTTGATCGGCAGCAATCTCAATGTGGTGGGAAAATTCAAATGCCTAAGAAAATCCTGATCTTATCAAACTCTCTCTCATCCCGATGTCCACAAAGCCCAAGCTATCAATCTGGTAAGCCAGCACCACACCCCTCCGGTCATTTCCGAGAACCGAATGACACAACTAGTGACGAGCATTAAAGTCTCTTAAGAGTAGACGTGTATTTGCTTTTAATCGGCTGGATGTATAGCTTAAGCAACTCTACGTCGGCAGTTCCACACCTGATTGCTACCCCCATACATTCCATGTACGGGTTATTAGAGGCAAGCTCAAGCGAACAGACTGGTTCAATAGGAAAGCTAATTCTCCACCTCCATTTCTGGTGCGATCCATTCTCAGGACGTTGCAACCACCACAATGTTGTAAGCTGTAGTATTTTTCGAGCTTGTTTTCCTGCACCACCGCGACCATGATATGTTTCCGACTTATAAAATCCTCTTTTTTCTTGATCTTAACTCGGAGTGGAGTCCGTTGGAATCAAACTGCAAAAAGATACGTTTTCTGAACCTATCCACTCTACAGTAGAAAGCCTCTGAGCCTATTTATTCTATAGTAGAAGGCCACTGAGCCCATTCAATCCACAATAGATGACATCTGAGGCGATCCACACCACAGTAGATGTCACAGGTCATCTCATTCAATCTATTTAGATGGCACCTGAGCTATTCAATTTACAAAATATGGCATCTGAGCCAATCCACTCTACACTAGATGACATATGCACCATCCATGGTATGCTAGATGGTCTCTGCACCAATCATGTGCACAGTAGATGGCCAATCCCACGGCAGCGGGTTCTCTCTTACCGGATTGACCGGGTACATATGTTTGTATTTGTTTCGTTTTTCTATGTTGGGAGCGGCATATCCCGGAATGCCTGCTTCGGATTCTTTGGGTCCGTGCCGGGACTGAGGAAAACCCAGGACCAATATATTTGTGCTCGGTTTGTCACATCCGCATCTTCACCCATATCCAGCCTTCGGTGAGATGCAACAGATGCCAGAAGTGGGTGCATCTAAGGGGACTTGTCAACGTGAGGGAACGACAGGGACTATGTTGCTGCATGCTGCGTGAACACAGTCCAAAGTGATTCGTCATCAGATTACGAAACTCCCCGCAGTCCACTCGACAACAACCGCACACGCAGCATTTAACACCAGCCGTTGTTGTCCCAGTCCCAGAAAATGCACCCTTTTTCAATTGAATTGCAATGGAGTCCGAGGTAAGATCGAGGAACTAGTGAACTTCATGAATCGGAAGAATATCAAGGTCACGGCGATGCAGGAAACCAAGCTCTGCAAAAACTGCAGCTTACAGAGTTCTGATGGTAACAACGAGCTAAGGAAAGATCGCACCAGAAGTGAAGATGAAGGATTAGCTTTCCTATTACACCAGACTGTTCAATACAGACCTTTATCACTTAAACCTGTCTCTAATGAACCGTACATGGAATGTATGGGGGTAGCAGTCAGGTGTGGAACTGCCGACATAGAGTTGCTGAACGTATACATCCCACCGAGAAATAGCTGTATCTCAGATTACGAGCCTGACATTAGCCCGCTTGTGGAGGGTCATTATCGTCTGGTCCTGGGGGACTTTAGTGCGCATCATGAGATGTGGCATTCGGCCCTCGGAAACGACCAGAGGGGTACAACGCTGGCTGAGCAGATTGATAGCTCTACGTTTTGCTCGCTCAATGTGGATGCCCCTAACAGAATTGGAGGAGAGTGACACAGTTCGCCAGATGGTCTGACAAGACCTGGCAACCCGTCATTTCCCTTGGCTCAGACCATAAATATCTCCATTAGCATCACTCCTGAACACCGCACATTTGTCAATCATAGGAAGGCTGATGGGCAGAGTTTCAGAGAATTCACCAACCACCGCATCAGACTATTGCCCAATCCTTTTGATGTTCGAATAGCGGAAAGGACGTTCCGAGACATCATCACTGCTGCAGCGGTTCGCCATATATCTGCTGGTCGAATACCCCAAGTAAGACCCAACTTCCCAACAGAGGCGACGGTCCAACCCCAATGACCCCAGAGTCAGGGAGCTGAAACTGGAAGTTAACAGGCTGGTCGGCGAGCATAAGCGGAACAAGTGGTTAGATTATCTGAAGAGTTGCAACATTGGAGCCGGTATAAGGGAATTATTGGCAATGGTTAAGTCACTCTCGAACCCTGGAAGGTGGGAATATAGGACCTAAGTCACGTTCGGCGACATTACGTTAACTGACCCGAAGAGATGCGTAAGTTATTTCAATCGACAAATTGAGCACCCCGAGAGTGACAAGGCGAAGAGAATAGTATTACGTCGCATCAGATCTGTTCCTGTTGAGAATGAATCACCACAGTTTACAATGGAAGATGTTGCGAATTCCTACAGGAATACTAAGTCATCCAAGGCGTTCGGCCCTGATGGAATCTACACGGTAATGCTGAAGCAGCTGGATGAGCCGGGAGTGCAGGATCTCACTAAAGTTCTCAACTTGTCGCTAGCCACCCTCATTGTTCTCGAAGACTACCCAGCAAAATTTGAAGGAAGGCGTTCCATGCGATGACGTGATTTCATGGAATCTTTTGCATTGGCTCAAACGAAGTCGTGTAAGATCCGATCTTTTCATTAGCATTTGAACCAATGCAAAGGAAGTCGTGAAAGATCCGATCTTGTCATCAGCATTTGGACCCTTGCAAAGGAAGTCGTGAAAGATCCGATCTTTTCATCAGCATTTGAACCCATTCCATCGATCCAATAGAGATGAATTTTGTATTTTTATTTATACACATTTTTCTAAATATATAAGATTAATTATTTACAATAGGTTTGATGTTGTCGGAGACTTGAAACCACAACCAACGTTGTTAAAACTCTCGTCGTAATGATAATGTCATTACAAAGGATTGGTGAAAATGACATACCAAAGCATTGGTGTAAGTGACATGTCAAAGCAATGGTGTAAATTACATGCTTTGGATCCAAAAAGGAATAGCATCTTTTGCGGTCCACGCTCATAAAATTCATCGATGAAGATGCTAAAAAGATGACATGCCAGATCACTTGCACCTATGATTGAATGGCATCTTGGCATCGAACATTTTGCTGGGTAGAAAATGGGCAGGGTGTCCCCGCTACTGAAGCCAGGCAAGGATGCCAGCAAAAGTGATTCGATTTTGCTTTTGTCGCCCGTAGCAAAGACCCTTGAGGCCTTAAGGCCTGGGTACATAAACTGCCTCGCCTGGTTGCCTTGATTTCCGTCTTCATTTCTGACATTAAAAATAAAAGAATAAAGAATAAAAGGGCAACCTAGTTAGAAATTGGCTCGGCTTCTTTTTTATTTTATTTTATGTTATGTCAGAAATGAAGCAGGAAAGCAATGCAAGCAGGCGGGGCAGCTTATGTGCCAAGGCCTTTAGTCCTCCTCAGTGTCAGAAAGAGCTCTACAGTTGCCGATCATCAGCATGAATTCCGCAAGCAGCACAGCACATCTGCAGCATTGCACGTCATCTCCGCACATATTAGTCGAGGACTTTAATACTGTCCGGCACTCCACGCTGTTTGGGGACATTGAGCAGACCAACCTCCGGCCAAACCAGAGTGGTTGGATAGTCAATTAGATGTGTGGTCGTACGTGGAATTTAGGAACAAGAAGTCCAAACCCTGTAGAGTGAAACAGGGAGTTCCCTAAGGTGGGGATGATATCTTCAGAACTGTTTAACATCTACCTCTCCTGAATTCCACCCCCCTCCATACGGCAACGAGATCGTAACGTATGCGGATGATTGCACGATCTTGGCGCCAGGTACCTTCCTATATGACATCTGTGAGAGACTGAACTCCTTTTTAACCGATCTTACTACCTTTGTCCACGCGAGGAATATGCTGATTTCCGCCACAAAATCTACAGCCACTCTGTTCACCACATGTATAGCGCAGTTTGGAAAATAGTTGAATGTCGTGGTCGACGGTAGCAGAATTCCGACCACATACTGCCCCAAAGCTCTAGGTGTCGCATTCCACACTAATTTCAAGTCGTGCGCGCACGCCACATCTATCTGCGACAAACTGAAAAATAGGAACAATGTCCTCAAGTCCCTAGCCGGCATCACTTGGGGTGCAGATAAATAAACCTTGTTGACCACATATAACACGATAGGTCGGTCTGTGGTAAGCTATGCGGCTCCAGTTTGGTCCCCAGGATTACATGGAACGAATTGGAAAAAAGTATTCAAACCTGTCAAAATGCCGCCCTGAGAACAGCAACAGGGTGCCTCCTCATATCTTCAGTGGACCATCTACATGAGGAGGCAAAGATTCTTCCAGTACAGCAGCACAAGATGAGAGTGATGCTGAGATGCTTTCGTTGCAGTACTTTCTTGGGTCTTACCGTGAGAGCCATCCCAATCACCATCTAGTGGGTAGGCCATAAGCAAATATAGTGTGAATAAAGTCCTCGGAGTACATCTCCCATCTATCGCAGCAGAGGAGTGTCAGCTGCCACGACAAACCACAGTAGTTTTGGCTCAATTAAGCTCGGTATATTGCATTCGTCTAAATTCTTATTGGGCGGATATCGATCGCGCCGTGTAGGACATCTGCTCAGTATGAACAACAACAGTAAAAACAACAACAGTATATGGCATTTGAGTCCATCCGATTTATGGTAGATGGTATCTGAGGCCACACACTCTGCAGAGCCCATGTATTTAAGACTAGATGGCCTCTGACTTTATTCACTCTACAGTAGATGACCTCTGAGCCCTTTCATTCTGATCCCATCCACTCTACATTAGATGGAATCTGAGCCCATTCACTCTACAGTAAATAGCCTCTGAATACATCCAATCTACCGTCGATGGCATCTGTGCCCATAAACTCTGAGTCCAGCCCACTCAAAATACAAAAGATTTCCTTTGAGCCCATCTGTTCATGAGTATATGGCCTTTGAGTCCATTCACTCTACAGTATATGGTCTCTGAATTTCTCCGTCCATCCTGAGCCCATCCACCCTACAGTAGATGGCATCTGAGCCCGTGTTAAGTGCTGCGGGAGTCTCGACGACGAAGACTCACTGAAAGTAAAGATTAAAAACGTATGTAAACTCCACTTAAGTGATTTAAGTAAGGGTATATTTCCCCCTTAATACCCTTATCTGCATAAAATTATATTCTACTCCACCATCAACAATACGTCAATTTTATGTACTGTACCATAAAGACATAAGCCGGCTACCATTGTATAGAATAAAATCTTCATTCTATTTCATCACAAGAAAAAATGTCGAGGATAACTTAAATTCCCATTGGCTTTTTCGACAATTGTCCGTCTAAATTAATTTACATATTTTGATGGTAATAATGGAGCGAACCACTTCATATTGAGTGAATAAAATTGTATGTTTCCGTCCCTTTACCCTGCAGCATTTTGAAATTTGAATGCTAATCGAATTAACGTCTACTTTTGATTACCCAATACTCCAGCACACTCCAACTCCGTTCTATATTATCATCATCAGAAATTCCTTAGAAAACACTGTTCATTGTTTCAACTATAACCACTTCCGTTTTTTTTATTCCGCCCCGTTCCGTTTTTACGCTTAACATTTTTATTCCTCCAAACATTAGAGTTGCTTCAATTTTAATCCACATGTGAATAGATTTGTCTATGAATTATATTCCCGCTGGGAACAGCAACGGTAGCGGCGGGCGGTTGTAGTCAAATGTACATGTTCCAATCGCAGCACTTTGCCCTATTCCAACGGATGAAGAATCAGCGATGAACATCAAGCGAACATTGTCATTATGCTTTAGGAATACTAAAAACCATAAATGATGTCTTCTCAACCAATTCCATTCCATGGCTGCCTCTGGTGACATTTATTTCTGTTTTCCGTATTACCAACAGTACACACACACATAGAGAGAATGCAAAGGGGACAACATTGTGGGAGCCTCTACGAGTATGTCATCCATGGAGTTAACGGTGGTAGTGGTGTTGGTCTACGACATTGACAAAATGTATTTTGTGTTTCTATATTAGTTACAGATTTCCTTTCAATTTCCTTTGGCATGTAGCAAAGGACAAAAGGCTTCAGGGAAATTTTGTGGTACTTTGGCCTCAGCTCAGTATTTGGTGTGTTGTTGTTGGAGGTCGTAGCGGTTATGGTTATCGTGATGTTCAGTTTAAAACTTCCGTTTCCATTGAGAATCTTTTTTTGGTTGACTATGGTGGTGGTGGTTATTTGGCTTTATATAGATGACACTTTTTTCTTGGTTGCTTGGAACAAATTTATAAAGAGGAGGAGGGTGGGACGAATTTTACAAATTCCATTTAACTTTGAATTTCTTTCTGTTTGCATTCGTTTATCGCTTTTGATAAATTTGTGTTCGGAATAAAATCATAATATTTTTATGATAATCGTGAATTGATTAAATTCTTGTGCAATGTTGATTTTTGATTACTTTTATTGAACGCGAAATGAGAAAAGTGAAAGAGAAATTCAAACCAAAGAGGAATATAAAATAGTAAGAAATGGAAATGTGATATGGATATTTCGAAAAGTTCAGATTTGGAAGTAATAGCCAAAAAATGGTAGTTGTTTGGGGATCTAAGAAATCAAATTTCCAGAAATCGGTGGAGAATGTTCCCTATACCTTGTTTATACCCTCCATGAAGGGTATAATTTTTTTTTCATTTCGTTTGTGACACATCGAAATATTCACCGGATATTATAGGATAAAGGATATATCTTCTTGATCAGCATAAAATTCTAATTCGATATAACCAATTCCATCTGTCCGTTTGTCTGTTAAAATCAAGATACAGCTCTTAATATTTAATAAAGAGCTTTATAAGTTTTTTTTTTTAGTATTTTGAAGGTTGTGACGTCAATATCCAAATGAAATGACTGAAATTTGGCATTTAGTCTTCGTTGGGGATATGCAACTTTGCACCAGAAATTTGTCGGTATTGGTCCACACCTTAAAATCGATAGCCCTCAGAAAGTTCTATAGTCTATCCCGATTTTCCGAATTTTTAAGGTTTCGGCGTAATTACCAATCCTAAATGGATGAAATTTGGTATTTATTTATTATTCGATGGGGGGTATAAAATATTTCGGAAGAAAATTATCAGTATAGGTATACGGTTTCATATAGGAGGGCATCTTTCTATTTTCCGTATTTTGAGGACACAATGTACAACTGACATTTCTGAAATTTGCAATTTAGTCTTCTTTGGGGATACAAAACTTTTACCCAGAAAATTTCTGTATTTTGAAAGTTTCAGCCACATTATTTAGCCGAAATGGCTGACATTTGGCATTTAGATTTCATTATGGATATAAAACTTTTCACCTGGAATTTGTAGGTAAAGGCCCACGTCTTCATATAGCCTCCATAGAACTGTAGACCCGGTTTCAGAATTTTGAAGGTTTCAGCTTCATTATCTACCGAAGTGCATGAAATTTGGTATATAATCTTCGATGGGTGGTTTTCATGTAGCTCCCATAAAAGCGCTCCTCCCGATATTCTGTATTTTTAAGATTGTGGCCTTAAATTAGTGTTCTTTGGCATACAAAATTGTCTGTACAGGTCCACGTTTTGATATAGCCCCCATAGAACAGTTCCTCCGATTTTCGGTAATTTGAAGGTTTTATATTCATTCCGAAATGGAAATGGAAAATATCGCGTATTGAGACGCGATTTGGATGTGTCATTCCTACTTAGATAAATAGAGCGAAACACCTGTTTAAAATGTGCGAAAACCGATATTTAAAAACGTTCGCAAAATGTTCGATGCCAAAGATGTCAATCAATCATGGGTGTCATCTTTTTAGCATCTTCATCGATGAAATTTATATGAGCGTGGACCCCAAAAGATGCTATTCATTTTTTGGATCCAAAGCTTGTCATTTACACCAATGCTTTGGCATGTAATTTTCACCAATGCTGTGGCATGTCATTTCCTCCAATGCTTTGGGCATGTCATTTTCACCAACCCTTTGCAGCCATTACGACGAGAGTTTTAACAACGTTAGTTGTGATTTCAAGTCTCCGACAACATCAAGCCTATTGTAAATAATTTAGAAAAATGTGTAGAAATAATAACACAATATTCATCTCTATCGGATCGATGGAAATGGTTCAAATGCTGATGAAAAGATCGGATCTTTCACGACTTCCTTTGCATTGGTTCAAATGCTAATGAAAAGATTGGATATTTTACGACTTCGTTTGAACCAATGCAAAAGACGCCATGAAATCACGTCATCGCCTGGAACCCCTTCCTTCAAATTTTGCTGGGTAGTATAATAAATTTTTTCTTAAAACTGAGTGCGATGCTACTACCACGGTTTTTGATGGATCGTGCTGAAATGGCATAGAATGATGTATTTTTTAATGGTGATCATTGAAATCGGATGCGTATAAAATGCAAATGTACTTCGTGGAAACTATGGGCATTTTACTGTTTTTTTTTGCACCCTAACCCTTTTATGGAAGTGGTTCCATGAGATGCCATGATTTCACTGGATCTTTTGCATTGGTTCAAATGAAGTCGAGAAAGATCCAATCTTTTCATCAGCATTTAAATCCATTCAAAGGAAGTCGTGAAAGATCCGATCGTTTCATCTGCATTTGAACCAATTCAAAGGAAGTCGTGATAGATCCGATCTTTTCCTTAGCATTTGAACCCATTCCATCGATCCAACAGAGATGAACTTGGTGTTTTTATTTTGTTTAACACATGTATATATTCTTTTATTTATCTAAATATGTACGTAAGTACATGTAAGATTTATTATGCTAGGAAGTTCAAATCATTGAGCTAATAGTAGAGTCGGACTGCACTCTTTGGTATTAATCGTGTTCCTTTACGTGCCTGAGGTTACCAGTTTTTACCCGCAAAGTGTTCCCTTTCTTTTAAAAGCATACAATTTATATGAGAGCATTTCACCACTTTTACTATTTTTGCAACAATTACCATTTTTAAAAGTAAAGGAACAGACCAATTATAAAAGTTTCCTTGCCTGCTCTAGAGAAACCTGATTTACAAGTCGATTTGTAGATCCCTACAAAAAGACTACATATTTCCAAAATGTTGAGCATAAAAGAGCTTAGTGATAAGTGAGTGACTGACTGATAGATCATCGCCCAGGCGAAACGGCTGAAGCTAGAAGCGTTGTTGTTGGTGTGTAGGGGTGAGTTAAGACTGGTTTTTTGGATATTCGAACTAGAAGGGTACGAAAGTACTAAAAGTTACCAAATATGGTACCCTTTGTATTAGGCAAATGGGAAGAGCTAGAATTCTGAAATTTGGAATGAAGGTCACTGATGCAGAGTTAGAAAGATGTACTTATGTGGACGAGTTAGAAAGGTGTACTTATGTTACATTAGGCAATTTTCCATGCGGCAATTGTCAGTTTGATGGAGAGAGGGGTGAGGCATTTGGTAACCCTTTGCCTCTCAACACCCTCTCTCACCTACAAACTGACAATTGCCGCAAGGAAAATCGCCTAATGTAAATATAGACTTAAAATTAAAATAGGGAATGTTGTTTTCAAAAGTTGTAACGGAATTTGAAATTACAGTTTCGGTGATAAGTTTAACTAATGATCAGATATTGCTGCAGTTATCTATTTATTTTGTAACGAATAAATATGAAAATACTGGAAACGCTGTAAATATGCACGATCTATGCAGAAAAATGTGAAATTACACACGTTGCCTAATCTTACTTATGCACATAAATTCTCATTTTCTGAGCAATTTGGATGTCAAAACAAGTTCTCTATTAAGAATAGAACCTCTAGACATTAGAACAAAAATTAATTTGAAGTCATATTTTGCCATTCCAGTCGGTTGATAAGGCATAGGTAAACAAATTGTTAATTAGATTTTCAATAAAAATCATTTACCCCCCATAATCATTGTGGCAGAGCACATTGCGGACTGATAAAAGTATAATTGAACAAAATACGTCGTGAAATACAGTTTTCAGTAAGCTTGAATCAAAAAAACAACAAGAAAGTTGGGTATCTTTGTGAAATAAGTTTCCTTGTGATGCTATTTCCATGCTCAAATGCTGCCAGGCATTAGAACAGTCTGATCCATCGTTTAAAACACTGCGATATTTAATTTTTATCGTTAATGATGTGGGCTATAATAAATATTTTGGCACTTTGAACGATTTTTCATAACAACGTTTGAAGCGTATTTCGGGTTCGAACTTAAAGTTATTTCCTTCAAATATCACATTTTAAGAGAAAAAATGTTCTTACTCTCATAAAAAGTCGAAATCTGCAAAATATTCCGAGATAATGGGAGAAAACCATCGAAAATGTTGTTTAATGATAAATCTCTTGAATATCCCCATATCCTTGAAATATCGATCCGTAAATGGGTTCATAATGGTACAGATGTGTGTGAAATATATAATTTTTACCATAACTATAATAATCAAAAATGTAAATAAGACATTTTTAATTGTTGAGGTCTAAAAATCAGTAGAACAATTTTGTGAAAATACTTATGCCACACAGTGAAATTTTATTTCCATTACAAAAGTGCAAGCGTATATTTGAATTGATAAAATTTATTACTAGTTTTAAGTACTCTCGTAATGGATTAGCCAGAATATTTATACCCTACACCACTATGTGGAAAGGGTATTATAAGTTTGTTTTGGTAAAAATTCATTCATATTCGTCGGAGACCCCCAATGTGGTATATAAATCTTCATATCTTGGCGAGATAAAGCGATTTTGATATGTGTGTCCGTCCGTCCCTGTGTCCGTCTGTCCATTATAAATTGTAATCAAACTCCAGGCCGCAATTATGGACCGATCGTCACGAAATTTGGTATGGAGGTCGGTTTCACATCAGAATAGATCGCTATTTTAATTGGTGATGATCGTGAAATATTTAGCGGGTAAAATGGACCGAAAACATAATTTTTATCCAATTTTGTAGCGGCTCTGTAGGTCGCAATAATAGTCCGATCAACGAAATTTTAAATATGGTAAGAGTATATGACAAAGAAGTTGCTTGCAATTTCAGATGGCGATCAGATAATATTTAGAGGGTTAAATGGACCACAACTTTTGTGTGAAAATTGTGAAAATTTTTAACAAACAGCTTTTATCTTGGTGCCTGAAAGACACATTCTTCCCTCGTGAGTTATATTTGGAAGACGATCTCTTGACCTTTGCACTGATGTCGATTACGTTGATGCACGTGATCAGATAACAGAGCTAGAGCCTAATATTTCCAGTTTTTTGTTTGTAGTGTAGTAATTAACACTCTAGAGGTCGCAATTATAGCTTAATAGTCTCAAAATTTTGCACGAGGTAAGAGTTTAGGTAGAAGAAAATGTCTATGATTTTGCATGATGATTTGATATTATATAGCGAGTGACATAGACCATTTCTTTTGTATGAAAAATATACAAATTTTATTTTTGGTCCATATTTTAATTCCTGGAGGGCATATACCGGCAAAGTAGCCTACATATGGAATAATAACTACTGACCTTTCCCCTGATGCAAATTGCAATAATGTGTCTGCTAGATAACGGGCTACTGCCTGATATATAATGGGTTTTGTGTAGAGAACCACAATTTCCTCCCATACTACAAATTGTCTCTATCATGACAGAGAAATTTTCAGTTGAGTTGTCAAATTGGAGTTTTTATATATTTTTATATTTTATACCTCAGGATTTAGGGTAAAGGGGATACAAACAAAATACGACCAAAGATGTGTCTCATCGAAATATTGGTTTTAGACCCCAAGTATGTTTGGACGAAATTCGTTTCAGACAATTTGGAGTCTATTTAGCCCTGTACGTTCATCTGTCACTCTTAATGTCTAGCTGGTTGGCGCTTGCGATAACTCTCGAATGGATCACCTATTAGAACCAAATTTTATGTTTCGTAATATTTTGCCCAAACTTAGTTTAATTGCGAATATGGGCAATATCGGTTCACTCCTTTGGGCACCTCCCCCACAAAAGTTCTAAATTTGTATGAAAAATTGTGTCAACGATAACTGTCGAAGTGATCAATCGATTTGGTCCAAACTTTCCATATATTATTCCTTCCAAATATAGATCGGGTAAGACTATATCGGTCCACACCTTCGAGTACCTCCCTCACAAAATTCGGAAAAGTGAAATTTAAGAATCCTCTCGAATCGTTTTCAATTTTTTAACTGATTGTCCTTGCGGTCCCCTTTACGATGGTACAATTGCACTGGCAATTCCATACTCCCTGAGATTATGGCCGAAAAGCTCAAAGAAACCCTGAAAAACAAACAAGAACCTAACTAAAATGGCAAATCCGCAGAATAACTCTCAAGGGGATAAAATATATGTTTGATATCACAATATACATATAACCACAATGAACTATTTTCGAAATGCCCCGAAAATCACAAAACTGCGTGCATTATAAAGCATATGTGAGGTACAAGTGCACAATTTTTGGACGGTAGATCTTCAATAAACTCACAATTTTCCCAAATACCAAATTTCAGAGACATGATAAATTGCATTGTATATATATTTATTTATATTAGGTGAATTCCAAAAAGGAACCTGATATTTAAAGACAATTTAAAGTTGTAGCAGGAGATGCTAATCAAAGTGAATTTAACAATTTTGGCATATGTTTTAAAAATGTATAATTTTTATATTTGTTCCACAAACATCCCAGTTGGGACAAGAGAGTCTTCTCTTATATCAATGGTTTCATATTAGCTCATTGATATGTGACCTAGTTTTGATCGCCGAATCCGAAAGGCGTGCCCTAAGATGCCACTTGTGGAGAAGTTTTTCATGTCTGAAATACTCAGGAAATATCGCCAACATTGCTAAGGGGTATTTTGCCACCGTTAAAAATTTGATGTGGCCAGGCAGGATTCCCAGGAAACCGCACATTTAGCGTGCAGGGCGGTTGCACATAGCTTATTCCTAGAGGTTGTGGTGTAGGGTATAGCCTCTGCGTACTTCTTTTTACAACTTTCGGGCTGTTTTATCAAGAAGTATGGACTTGTCCCTGAAAAAAACGTTTACTGCCGTAGTTGAGACGGAGAATGCAAGATGCGTCAACAAAAATCAAAGTGATTCGAGAACAGGTCTTAAAGTGAATTTATCCAAAATTTTATGTGGGAGGTACCCGAAGGACTGAACAAAACAAATATAGTCCATATTCGAACCTGATCTATATCTGGTAAATATATAAGGATGTGTAAAGTATGGACCAAATCGCTCACTCCCATCCAGAGTTATCGTGCGCACAATTTTGCCGAACATTTTTGAACTTTTTTGGGGAGGTACCTGAAGGTGTGGACCGATATGGCTTATCTTCAAACTTAAACTAAGTTTGCACAAAATATTACGAAGGCCACATTTTGGACCGACTCAGTAGATCCGTTCAAGAATTATCTAGCGCTCCTACCACTACACACGGTGTAATAGGGGTTTTTTGCACCTTTAAGGCTAGTTTCTCAGGAAGTGTGAACTTGTCCCTGATGAAACTTGTACGTTGTATGTGGGGCAGTGAATACAAGTTGCTACAACAAAAATCAAAGCGATTCGAGAGCAGGTCCTAAACTGAACTTTTCCGAAATTTTGTGTGGGAGGTATCCGAAGAGGTGGACCGATTGAGTCCATCTTTGAACCTCATATTACTCTAGTAGAAAGTTTACGCTATACAAAATATGGACCAAATCGGTCACTCCCTTCAAGAGTTATCGTGCGCACAAACTTTCCGAACATTTTCGAACTTTTGTGGGGGAGGTACCGGAAGGAGTGGACCGATGTAGCTCATCTTCGAACTTAAACTAAGTTTGGGCAAAATATTACGAAAGCCAAAGCTTGAACCGAATCGGTTCATCCGTTCGAGGGTTATCGTGCGCTCCAACCAGCAGGACAGACAGACACATTTCGTCCAAACATACTTGGGGTCTAATACCATTATTTCGATGAGGCACATTTTCATCGTATCAAACATGTTTTGCAATCGATGAATCCGAGTTTCACCCTTTCAGAATTCGCAAACTGTTAACATATTATATAAAGTATGACTACAATTCCTTAAAATGAAGTGTTTTAGGAGGGATCCCATAATGTCGACCATTAAAATTAATTTTCGTGGAAGCTGTGTTGGCGTCAATGTAGAAAAATGGGTAAAAATGGGTTGAAGCCAACAAGTTTTTTTTATGTTCCCATGCGATTTCTGGCTTAACCTTACATTTAATAGACCCATTCCCAAAAAATGAATCACAGAATACTCCATGGGCAATAAGATAGCAGTGTATGATTTTTCGATATATCCACTGCATCCACCTAAAATTGATGCTGACATTAATAAGTCGGAATTTCGGGGTTTTTTGAATTTTTTTAATAATCCGGACGCGCAAGAATATAATATTCCAAACTCATAACACGATTATAGAACTCGTGATTTTACGTCGTTTGGTGCATATCTCATGAGTGTGCTCCTTACAGCATCCTAGTAATTGGAGTCAAAAGGCCATAATTTCATGCGTGAATTTTCTTACAAAACATATTTTTTGCGTGTAAAATTTACAACTGTCATTCAATTTCCTTTGAAACCCGCGTGAATTTAGTTTTTTTACGCGACGGTTCTAATGAAGCCTTCCGCGATCGAATTCATCTACTACAACCGCGGATATAGATACCTTGAAAATTAGAAAATCAGCAAAAATATATTTTGACAAATCCGCACACTAAACCGCGATTTTCTTTACAATTTTTTACATGAATGGAATCCTTTACTGGCGATTATAATATTTGTGAAAACGCGTGTCACAAAAGAAAAGAGATACGCGAGTAATATGGGTCTTTCACAAAAAATTGAATGTGGAGGCACATCCGCGGTTCTTGAAGAATCTAATTAAAATTGGTATATTTTGACGTATTTTTGATAGGCGCTGATTAAACCGGATGCGCATCAAAATCGTATGCACATTGCGCGACTTTTACCAACTTTAAGGTTTTTTTGCATTGTATGATGCAACTGGCGGCACACAATGGCCCCTGAGTGAAACATCGAAATATGCATAAATTTTGAAAGAGATTGATTCGCTTTATCCAAAATCGGATGCGCATCAACCGACTTTAACTAATACGCGAATTACAGGCTTTTTAATTTTCATATCTTTTAAATGATAGTAATTTCAATATTACTCTTAATTTCCTATCCTTATAAGTTATCACAGTAAGCAGTTAAGCTTTCACGATAGTAAACCATATATATTTATGTATTCGATTTTAGTGAAATAGTTGGATAACTCTCAAATATTTTTTTTTTAATTTTTCGAAACAAACCAAAAAATATATTTCGTCTGCTCCGTCGGAAAAGGTCGTAAGTCCCTTTCAATAAATTTTTCAGGAGGAAGAAAAAACATTACAGCGCTTTCTGTATTAAAGATTTTATTATGGTGGTAACGGCAGTATTTTTCGTTTATTTATTCCGCTTCAATACCTGTACTTTGTTTGATAAAATTCCGTCGCGTTTGGGAGATAATTGGATGTCTTTGGACTTACGACCTTTTCCTTGTACAGTTTTGTATTTTTGTAGGGACTTACGACCTTTTCCTACAATTTACGTACGTTTTTAAAATAAAATATTTATACTTTATAAAACAATGTAGAAAGGGTATTATAAGCTTGTTTTGTCCAATATTCGTGTAACTTCGCGAAGTATTCGTCGTAGACCCTTGCCATTTTTTCATATCTTGACGAGATAAAGCGATCTAGCTATGTGTGTCCGTCCATCCATTAACAATTGTAATAAAACTCCAGGCCTCAATTTTGGGCCGATCGTCACGAAATTTTGTGGAGAGGTCGGGTTCCGACCAGAAGTGACTCCATTAGATGTTGGTTATGTTCGAAAGGTGTGAAATGGACCAAACCCACAATTTTTACCAGACGTTGTAGCTGTCCTGTAGATCACAGTAATATTCCGACCGAAGCGAAATTTTAAGAATGATTTGAGTATAAGGCAAAGAATAAGCTTGCGATTTAACATGGTGATGAGATAATTATTAGCGGGTTTAATGGACCAAAACTTTTGTGTGAAATCTTATATATAAAAGACAATGTGTGTATGTTTGTATGTTCCGCATAGACTCAAAAACGGCTGAACCGATTTTTTTGAAAATTTCGGAGACTATACAATAGTGAAAATAGGCTTTATATTTTTTGAATTTCGAAGAGTGCGGGGGCAGGCGCCATTTTAAAAAAAACGCTTTTTTGCAAAAGTTATCAAAGTATCGGCCAGAAAATTAATTTGTTGAATCTCCGACCCTAAGTACTTATTCCATGTAATTTTCGGATTATGCACAGGGATGTCCCTTGGTGGAAGTAGGCTATATTTTTTGTTGAATTTCGGAGGAGCGGGTAACACCTGTGCAATATTTTTTAAATGCGCTATATATATAAAACCTACGAACGATTCCGTTTCCCCAATCTTGGGTACATATTTTAGCAATAAGACCCGAACAGAGTAAAATTCTTATTCGGTATAACCATAGCCGTCCGTCCGTCATTAGAAATTAAGATACAGCTCGCAATTTTTAAGATAGATCTTCGTGATTTGGTATAGAAGTTTCTCTTACTTCTAGGATGTTTGGTATTGACGCCTTCATATAGCCCCCATAGAATAGTACCTCCCGATTTCCGGTATTTTGAAGGTGTGGCCTCAATATTCCTCCGAAATGCCTGAAATTTGGTATTTATTCTTTGTTTCGAGTATAAAGCTTTCTTCCATTAATTTGTCTATATAGGTCCACGCCTTCATATAGCCCCATAGAACGGTGACTCCCGAATTTCGGTATTTTGAAGGTTAGCTACATTCATAAACGAAAATAAACTAATTGAAGTAAAATTCAATACAACTCATGGTGGAGGGTATAACAAGTTCGGCCTGGCCGAATTTAACGACGTTCTTACTTGTTATTGATATTCACTTGCATATCCCAACTAATTTGCGATGCAAAAAAAATTAATTGACGTAAGAAAAGGTAACATAAACTGTTTCAAGGGCCAGAAACGTGGACCGGCTCGGCTAATATTTAATATAAAACATGACAAGTTGTACTTACGACCTTGTATTTTTGCCTTACGACCTTTTCATTCAATTAAATTTCATGATTAATTCCGTTAATGTACGTGGTTTCTTAGCTACATTGTAATCCCAAATAGTGTCCTTTTTTGTCTTCCCACGTATTTCTGCCCCAACACACTGCATCTTTTGTTTTTGTCTGCAAACCATGTAGAATCTTCAGCATGTAATGTCTTCCTGCGTTTAGGAAGTTTATCATCAGAGCTTTCACCGTGAAAACCACAGGGAACTAGACCCATGACACCATCGTCTAATTCCATTCCAAATTCATACTGCTCTTTGTTAGCAAAAATCATGATGTCTTCTTAGATTAATAACATTTCAATCAATTATTATTTTAGAATCATTTAATAATATAAACATTGCACTTACCCGTCCGTTAGAAGGTATTACTTTATTAAATTCAGAATACAGACTAATCTCGTAATGTGAATAAATGTGAATAAATGAATCCCTAGAGAAACCACAAATTACCAATAATGTTAAGTACGACAGTAAAAACTGTAAAAATTTTAATTTTTTTTACAAATTTGTCAATATATGAGCTATTTGAACACATACAGCATCCCAATTTGTATCAATGAAAAGGCCAGAAGTCCATCTTTCATAATCAGTTCGCTTATAGGGGAAAATAGATTTCAAATGTAAATTTTCCTTGCAAAATAGAAATTATCATATTTTTGTTCAAACGTTTGGTCCATAGACTCCGCCAAATATCATCCGATTATCATTCAAAGGTGTAGGCTAGTTATTTACATTGTACCCCAACCATGGATGACGTTAAACATTATATCTGAACTACATTAGCTGTAGTATTCTTTTAAAGTATACATTTTCCTGTGGACTTACGACCTTTTCGTACTCAAATTTGTACGTTTTGTGGACTTACGACCTTTTCCGACAATGGCAAAACATATAGAAAAACGCGACATACTACCATTTTCTTTGTATCATACGACGTGTTTTGACTTGTACTATCATCCTGTAACAAAAACGCGATTTCCAAAAAAAGTGGACTTACGACCTTTTCCGACGGAGCAGACGATTTGTAACAATGTTTTCTAACAATGAGTTGTTTCTATTTTGTTGTTGTTATAATATGCAATTTATAAAGCCAATGTTTATAATTTTGTTTTTTTTTTTTTGTTTTGCCTTATTAAGGCGAAGGTCATTTTTAGAGTGATATTTGAATTAATTCTCTTTCGAGTTGAGCTATTTAGACCTAATAGGTACATTGAAAAATTAGGAATCCACCGAAGTCCCACACATTCAACCACTATGCTACGTTTCACGGGTGGTTAGACCGATCATCAGGCATATTGAATGGTGTTTTTTAGTGGGTGGACGAAGGCTAAGCTTGGAAACTAGTTTTTATATCACAAATCATTCGAAATTTGTATATTCGAATTATTTATTTATTTTAATGTTAGTCATTTAATTCCAAACCTTTCCTATAGTCCGACTTGGCTGGTAACCCTATTTTTCAATGCTTTATTACAAATACTAAGGCAGCTTTTTTCCACCTTTTATTTTATTTGTTCTTCTGTATCAGAAGATTTTGATTATCAATATTTGTCATCGGAATCTTTGACAAGTTGATGGTGGCTTAGAACGCTAAGACGCCTGCAACCGTGTCACTTGGTTGTTGGGGTCCCAGGTTCGAATCCCAGCCTGGCTCATGCTGAAATCATTTTTTTGTTTTGCCTTATTAAGGCGAAGGTAATTTTTAGAGTGATATTTGAATTAATTCTCTTTCGAGTTGAGCTATTTAGACCTAATAGGTACATTGAAAAATTAGGAATCCACCGAAGTCCCACACATTCAACCACTATGCTACGTTTCACGGGTGGTTAGACCGATCATCAGGCATATTGAATGGTGCTTTTTAGTGGGTGGACGAAGGCTAAGCTTGGAAACTAGCATTTATATCACAAATCATTCGAAATTTGTATATTCGAATTATTTATTTATTTTAATGTTTATAATTTTGGTTTCACATTTTTTTACGCGTTGTCTAGTTTCTGTACGTAATTTTAATTTAGTTTTCAGACGTTTATACGGACTCTGAGTTAGTATAATTTGAATTTATTGCCAGATTTTTTTTAATTTTTTTGATTTTCCGCGAAAATAAAAACACATTTTGGAAATTTTGGTGCATCTACGGATGGATATCAAATGCTGTTACTGATATATGCTTACATTTTCTCAATACAAAAAATAAGAAATTTTAAAATATTTTTTCTTTATAAGAGGATAAAAACCGCTATAACTTTTGCGCGCATCGGCCAATTTCGTGAACGCGAGCAGATTTGAAACCAGATTTTTTTCCTTTAACTCTACACCAAAAATCGTAGATGTGCTCACGAAAAAATTTTTAATTTTTTCAAATGGAATTGCAAAGGAATTTTGTTATTTGCCATATACCCTTTTTAGCCTAAAGGCTGAGGGTATAAAAGCAGATTTGGAATGATGATTTTTTTCTCAATCTATGTACCAAAATGAAGTAGTATCAATTTTTTTAAATTTTCTAGAAATGGAAAAGACAATTTTAGAAATTTGTCGTGATATACACTCGTTAGCCTAAAGCCTGAGGGTATGAAAATGAACATTCTGAAAAAAAAACAATCAAAATCAATTATAATGCATACTCGTACATCTTCATCTCATCAACTTTTTCTTATAACAAAATCCCATTAAACTATTCACATATTATAAATTACCATTTATTCTAATTACAATTATAACTTCTTATTCGTCGTCATCATCTTCTTGTTATTACACTTTGGATATATTTAAAATAGTTAAGAAACTAACTGATATTGTATGCAAAAGAATTTCCAATCAAAGAAGATGATCAAGAAGAGGAGAACTTATTAAAATTGCCAATTATACAGAAAATCAAAGAAACTTTGTCATTTAAACTATCGAACTATGTGGGCGTTTGTGAGTTGATAAAGAAGCCAACTCAAACAATAAGTAGGGGAACAAAAAAAGTACACAAACACAGTTACACAGCCAAACATGAAAGTGATACTGTCATCGATTTCGACTCTGGGGCTATGACTTGACAATTCCTTTTCAATGATAGACATAAAGTGAAATTATTGGATCGAATTATAAGGATTCCAATAACAATTATTATGAAAACGAAGAGAATGATTATTTGGGATTATATTTGACTAGCAAGACTTTTATTACTTCCAGCTAAAAAGACATTTCTTACACAATATTTATAGGGACACATATTCATACATTCATAGTACATGCATATACTGGTATTTTACATCGTAACATTTTACATTGAAGACAAATAGTAACACAAAAGTTGTGTTGCGTTGCAAAAGTAATTTTGCAAGTTTTGCTTAAATAAAAAAGTTATGCCTTAGGGATATATGTATACATACATACATATAAATACATATACATACATGTTAAAACTTTTCAATATAATTAGTTTAAGGGATGGATAATCTCCAACTCAGATATGTGAAGTATGTTTTTCCCACATGAAAATTCATAAACTGAATGTGTCATAAACACATATGTATATGTGTATATTACATATATACATATGTAAGCAAACATACCTACATAGAGAAGGCGACTGCATATGATATTTAGTAAATATGCAGTATGGAAATTTCATTTTTTAAACCACAGCACTTAAAAAGTGTTTAAACAAGTAATAGAGGTTGGTTGGGCCGGTCATGTGATACCCTACACCACTTCCTCTTTTCACTAGTTTTCTACGGAAATCATTTCAAATGATTGCGCAACGTTACTTAGCTGGCTTTTTACTTAATATTTGTTCCATAAGCCGAACTAAGAAAAGATTTCCAATCCTCTCTGTTTGCTGCTATATTTTTCCCAATCTGGGATATGTAGCTTTCTGATGTCTCGTTTCAACGAAGCTTTGGCCGTCCAGATATTCGTGAACCTCCATGCGGCTCGAATTTACACGCCTTTTTAACGGGTTCATCACCAATCATTCTTATGACATGACCAAGCCTTATCTGCTTGCGCAAGAACCCATGCTTCGGAACCATACATTAGCACTGGCAGTATCAGTCCTTTGTAAAGAGTTACTTTCGTTTGACGAGATGTGGCTTTATTCCTAAACTGCTTACTCAGCCAAAGTAGCATCTGTTGGCCAACACTATTCTTCTTCGTATTTCACAATTGATGTTGTTTGTTGTGCTAATGACGGTGCCGAGGTAGACGAAGTCCTTGACCATCTCAAAATTGTAGTGTTTGGTGCAGCAAATACGTGAAATCGGGCGAACATATACATATATGGTAGCTATATCTAAATCTGGACCGATTTTCATCAAAAGCAATAGCGTTCTTAATACGGCAAAAAGTGATATCCACCAATTTTCATCTAAATCAGACAATAAATGCGACCTGTATGCACAGGGATGACATGTTTACTGGACAAAATGTACGATATATCAAGTGTTTTCCGTGGAGTATATCTCTACAGCAGATTAGAAAATTGTTTTATTACCCTCATTTTTTTATTATTTATATAAAGGAGAGTAATTTATTGTTGTGCGTCATAAAGTGCTAATATCTGCTATAAGTAGCATACCCACCAGAATTTTTTTCCTATCATTAACAAAGTTGTAGCTGAAAACAACCGTAAACGAAATAATGGCCTTTGACTTCTCAAATGTTTCGACAAAAGTCGATTTAGCCCAGTTCGCTTTTCTGTCTGGCTCGAGCGTATGAGAACTCTCGAATGGATCAACCGAATTTTAAGTCATATCGGTCCATTCCTTTTTTTCCCACAAGACTACAAAATATTTCGCTAGATTAGGTTCGAATATGGATTATATCGGTTCACACCTTCAGGCACCTCCCACACAAAATTTCAATATCCGATTTCACCGAAACTTTGGACATCCTAAAATTACTTCCGGACGTACATATGTATATCAAGTACCAAGAGAGTCTATATGCGACAACATCTTCGGATACCTCCCTCACAAAATTTCAACATAAGTGCAATTTATGGGCTATTCGAGAATCCATTGGACATTTTGACCAATATTACTGCTTGCGATCTTGGTAACAGTGATATTCTATTTTTCGTGGTAAGTCCATGCTTCCTGACATAACGGTTCAAAAGCTCTAAATCTTACCATGACCAACTAAAATAACGGCTTGACACCATAACTATCAAAAGGAATGACTTCCAAAATTAGGTCCACTTCAGGTATCAGCATAAGCATTTATTGGCAACCCCCAAAATTGTGAAGTTTTATACCCAAATGTTTCGATATTTTTGTCGAAAAGATTATACGTCCAAAAAAGGCCACGAAATTCTGAAAGTCCCTGACTACACAATTTTTAGGTCAAAGAATTTGGTTATGAAGCCCGTATTCGATCTGTCTATAGATAAAAGTCTCACTTCACACAGGCTGTCGGCAAACCCGACTGATACTTTTTTACTTGTTTTCGAGAAAACAAAAGTTATGATTTTTCGTAAGATTGCCTCCGTTGTGCCGACAGAAGTCATAGTCCTTGGAAAGTTTTAAAAGTCATCGAGTTCATAAATATCTAATCGTACAATTAAGATAGAAATAAAGCGGAACAACAACCATTGGGATATCAGTAGAGCGATTCTCTAGCTCAATTTTTGAGTTACCGACAATTGTCGGTAAAATTAAAATGCTCATAATTTCGGTAATTACCGATTTTTCGGTATGTTAGCGACGAATAAAAAGCAGTCGTAAAGTTCTACCGTGGATGAAATTTTCATTCATAATTTTGCGTTTAAATTTTACCGATTTTTGTCGGTAAATCCAAAAAAAATGTGTTAGACAATCGCACTACTCATGGAGTTTTTCGACTAAACCTATTTTGTCAGGACTTAGCTAAAATTTTGCCGAGACCGAATGTGGATTTCGTAGTCTCAAACAGTACTGCGAGTAGAATTCGGAGTCTATGAGTCGTAGTTGATATCGCCCGACTCCGGATAAACATGTTTTCTCTTTTTTCTAAATGCCTGTTCCAGAACCTTCAAGTATCTACACATTTTTGCTACTATAAATGAGTAGATTCTTGCAGTACTGGAACAGACCTTAAATGTAATTTTCTGAATTTTTCAGTTGTCGTGCATGGACTCTATCACTTCTGCTAAAATAGTAAAGTTTTGGTGTTTTTAAATGGTTTTATTTAGCTCACCCCGTTTGTTTTATTATTTATTCTTGGGTCAAATTTAGTAATTCAAATTTCACCCTCTTCCTGTCAACCGATTAATCTGAAATTTTGTATACACTTTGGATTTTGGTGACAATACAATTATGTTTATTCATTATCATTATAAATTCAAGATGGCCGCCGCTACAAAATCGCGGATAACGTAGGTTTTATCAATCCCATCAATAAGAGTATCAAATGAAAGGACTCAACAAGCAGAATACAATGTACTATAAAAAAATTGAAATCCAAGATGGCGGCCGCTACAAATTGGCGGATAACGTAGGTTTTATCAATCCCATCAATATGGGTATCAAATGAAAGGGCTCAACAAGCAGAATACAATACACTATAAAAAATTGAAATCCAAGGTGGCGGCCGCTACAAAATGGCGGATAACGTAGGTTTTATCAATCCCATCAATATGGGTATCAAATGAAAGGGCTCAACAAGCGGAATACTATATACTATAAAAAATTGAAATCCAAGATGGCGGTTTTATCAATCCATCAATATGGGTATCAAATGAAAGTTCTCAACCAGTAGAATGCAATGTACTATTAGACAATTGACGTGCCCCACGGTTTTATTTTTTTCTCTAATCTATGCATATGTTTATAACTCCCACGACTGTATCTATTTTATTATTTTTTTGGTTTTTAGTACATTTATCTTAAACATTACAATGTATGTTTAACATAAAACCGTTTAACTTAAAAAGTTTTTTTACCTATTTTTATTATGACATAAAAGAATATTATTTTCTTACAATAGTTCGGTACAAGTCCAATCTGCATTCGCGGATTCGAGTTATTCTTTTTTGGAGTTATTTATTTCAATTAATTACACTGAAAGAAAAAGCTACGTAATATGAATGAAATCCTACGTTGTATCAATGAAATTTGTCATTGATTTTGAGCCAACGTAGAGCTTCATTGAATAAATGAAAAAAGTTTCATTGAGTTTGTTTATTAACGCAATGAAACTCCTTCATTGATGCAACGAAACTTTTTCATTGATGCAATGAAATTTGTTCATTGATGAAATGAAACTTTTTCGTTAATACAATGAAACTTTTTCATTAATGCAATGAAAATGCTTCATTCATGCAATGAAACTTTTTCATTAATGCAATGGAATTTATTCATTTATGCAATGAAACTTCTTCATTGATGCAATGCAATTTTTTCATTAATGCTATGCAAATCCTTCATTGATGCAATGAAACTTTTTCATTAATGCAATGAAATACTTTCATTGTTGTAATGAAATTCTTCATTTATGCAATGAAGCCTTACGTTGGCTCAAAATCAATGACACATTTCATTGCTACAACGTAGGATTTCATTCATGTTATGATGTCATTTCATACTTACGTAATGAACAAAAATGAAGTCAATGCTAAATATGTTTATTTCATTTTATTGCAATTAGTTTTGACCATTAATATAACAAGTCATATTTAATACCTCAGGTATTAAGCACATTAATGATAGTATTGGGCGTTGTCATCTGTAAGTAAAATTGAAATAATAAACAAATTGTTAACAAATTAACTGGTTTTCTTAACAATAACTTACCTCCAACTTTTGTCGCTGTGTCATCCCCTTTGTACGTCCATGATGTTGGGATACAGCATTTTGTTTCTTAAGGGAGTAGTGCTTCATTGACCCCGTACAGTCTTCGTAATTCCACTGATCATTAGATTTTC
The DNA here is from genome assembly GCF_047663935.1 of Musca autumnalis. Lineage (NCBI taxonomy): Eukaryota > Metazoa > Arthropoda > Insecta > Diptera > Muscidae > Musca > Musca autumnalis. Next base: position 191,077,703 of record NW_027411977.1, on the reverse strand, counting down.
TATTTTTATCTCCATTGCAAATACAAATGAAAATTGACAAAAAAAAACAAGACATAAAAAATAGTTTAACCAATATTTGAATTTTTATTTCACATTAAACAACACTCAGCGAAGTTAATTATCCTTCTGGGCGTTGTCATCTGTAAGCAAAATTAAAAAACAAACAATTTTTAGTAATTTATCTGGTTTTCTAAACAGTAACTTGCCTTTAATTTTTGCCGTTCCACAGCAAACTAAATTTGAGGTGCTTGGTTGGCCAATTCCACTCATCTTTAGATTTTCTATTGAATGCTTCCATTACAAAGAAAAATATAAATGAAAATTCACTTAAAAGAACAACTGAACACATAAAAACAATATTTACATTTTCTTTTCTTATTAAACGCATCACACTTTTCAAAGTTGAAAACACCAGACGTAAAATAACTTTTTTCGTCCATACTTCATTGTGGTATAGCACAAACTAAAACAAAGTTCGTGAACATCATTTGGTGCAGGGGTGACAAGTTGGTGGTTTTCCCGTTACTTGTGGTGATTTTTGACGTACAAAAACCACTGTTTTAGCAGGAATGTCAACTGTTTTAAGGTAAAAATCGCTACAGACCTATGGTGCGTATGTGGCTGTAGCGATTTTTTACCTCGGAACAGTTGGCATCCCTGATTTGGTGTAACTATGAAAACGGTGGTTGTTTTGTAAAGAGAGAGTAATTTTGCCTACACGTGTATTCTGCTTGTTAAATACACACACACAACCACAGCTGGAATTCAATGAACAACAATACAAACAATAACAAAGAACTGAGAATAACATTCATATAACCCAATGATTACACATGCAAGTAACTTACAGACAGTTGTGTATACATATTATAGTCGAAACTTCAATTTTTTCGAACTGACACTTGCATGTGTAGACGTTCGGAAAAAAATTGAAGTTACTTTCAAAGCACTTACATTGATTACTGACAAGAAAATTTTGTCGGCAGTGAGGTTGTTAGTTGGTGTGGCAATGAATATGTGTGAGTGTATTTGTGTTTTTCGAACTGCCACTTGCATGTGTAAACGGGGGGTTACATTCATTCTAACATTCATAACATTCTTTTTAATGCGAATGCATATTTATGTATACCAACGCCAATCGGCGACAGTAGCGAATTTGTGTACAGTTGGTGGCACTTCTGCTAGTTTTTGTAAATAGTCATGCATACATATTTATGTATGTGTCTCCATACATATGTATGTATGTCCCAATTTACATTGGGCGAGTTTACTTGCGGCAATTGTCATTTTGTAGGAGAGAGAGGTGAGGCATATGATAACCCTTTGCCTCTCAGCACCCTCTCTCACCTACAAACTGACAATTGCCGCAAGTAAACTCGCCTAATGTAAATTGGAACTAGCCAATATATGTGTTCTTTTTGTGATAGTCAAAAATATAATTTGTCAAAAAAAAACAAAATAATTAGAAGACAAATGTTATAAATTAACAGATTTACAAAGAATACAAATGCAAAAAGGGTAATAATACCTACATAAGATAATATTAGATACGAGTGCATTAGGGATTTCAAACATGTTTCATTTATTTAACGAAACTGTTTCATTTATTTAATGAAACTGTTTCATTAATTTTGGAGCAACCAAAAACATAGAAAATATACATTGTTTCGCCATTTTTTTAAAAAAAAAAGTTTTGCGTACTAGTTCTTTTATACCCATTGTATGTAGTTTGAATTCAAAACTTACATATTTTTCTTAACTTTACAAAAATTAAAAGTTTCATTACATCAATGAAATCCGTTTCGTTTATACAATGAAACCAAAAATCATTAAATTTTAAATAACGTAAAGTTTCATAGCATGAAAGAAACATTTCATTATATTAATGGAACGTTTCATTGCATCAATGAAAAATAATCAATGAAACCCGTTCATTGATACAACGAAGCATTTTTCTTTCAGTGTAATGGTATACAAATAACACTAATAGGTTTTTATACCCTCAGCCTTTAGGCTAAAGAGGGTATTTACACTTTGATACGACCAAAAATGTGCCTCATCGAAATAATGGTTTTAGACCCCAAGTATGTTTGTACGATATCCGTTTCAGACAATTTTGAGAAGATCTAGCAATGTCCGTCCGTCTGCCTGTCTGTCTGGCAGGCTGGTGCGCACGATAACTCTCGAACGGATCAATCGATTCGGTTCAAATTTTGGGTATCGAAATATTTTGTCCAGATTCGATTTAAGTTCGAAACCATATAGGGCCATATAGGTCCACTCCTTCAGGTACCTCCCCCACAAATGTTCAAAAATTGTCGCAAAACTTGTGCGCACGATAACTGCAATATGGACTCAATCGGTCAACTATTTCGGGTACCTCCCACACAAAATATCGGAAAAGTTCAGTTTAGGACCTGGTCTCGAATCGGTTTGATTTTTGTTTAAGCAAGTTGTATTCGTTGTCCTCTATACGTCAGTTTCATTAGGGGCAAGTCCATACTTCCTGAGAAAATAGCCTGAAAGTTACAAGAAACCATCTGACACCGTGTGTAGTGGTTGGAGCACAATATAACTCTCGAACGGATCTGTCGATTCGGTCCAAAATTTGGCTTTCGTAATATTTTGTCCAAACTTAGTTCAAGTTCAAAGATGGATTACATCGGTCCACTCCTTCCGGTACCTCCCCCACAAAAGTTCGAAAATTTTCGAAAAATTTGTGCGTACGATAACTCTTAAAGGGAGTAACTGATTGGTCCGTACTTTGCACATTATGAAATTTCTACTAGACTTAGATGAGGTTCCAATATGGACTCAATCGGTAAACTCCTTCGAGTACCTCCCACACAAAATTTCGGAAAAGTTAAGTTTAGGACCTGCTCTCGAATCGCCTTGGTTTTTGTTGTAACATCTTGTATTCACTGTCCCCTATACGAAGGTACATGTTTTCTCAGGGGCAAGTCAATACTTCCTGAAAAAATAGCCTGAAAGTTGAAAAACAAACCCTATGACACCATGTTTATGGGTGGAAGCGCAAGATAATTCTCGAACGGATATGCCGATTCCGGCCAAAATTTGGCCTTCGTAATATTGTTTCCAAACTTAGTTTAAGTTCGTAGATAAGCCATACCGGTCCACTCCTTCAGGTACCTACCCCACAAAAGTTCAAAAATATTCGGAAAAATTGTGCGCACGATAACTCTTGATGGGAGTGACCGATGTGGTCCATACTTTACACATTTTCATAATATCTACCAGATATAGATCATGTTCGAATATGGACTATATTTGTCCACTCCATCCCGTACCTCCCACACAAAATTTTGGATAAGTTCACTTTAAGACCAGTTATTGATTTTTGTTGAAGCAACTTACATTCGCTGCCTCAATTACGATGGTAAAAGTTGTTTCAGGGGCAAGTCCATACTTCTTGAGAAAACAGCCCGAAGGGTGTAAAAATCCCCTATAGCACCCCCATGGTCTATGTCGGTGCATTCCTTTAAGTACCTTTTCTACAAAATGTTTGAACTTTAATCCTAATCAACATTTTTGTCGGTTCATTCGACCAAAATGTTGAAACCCCCTAAATACATAAGTTTTTTGTGAAAAAAGTGTTTCTATTTGCACAGGCTGAGTGTATATCTCTGTCGGCAAAGCCGACTGATACTTTTTTACTTGTTAAATAGATCTTCTATCAGAATCAGTCCTCGTGGTAAAAATGTGTCCAATTGATAACTTAATAAGGCAAAAATATGACAAAACTTTTTTAATGGGACTGAAGTCAATGTGTGATATATGGATATGTACTTTAAAGAAGAAGAAATACTGAAAATCTTTGAAATAGAATCGAAAATGCCAAATAAGAGCTACTGTGGTTAAAAAATCTGGGATACATTTAAACGTAAACCTACATGGATAATCTTCATTTGAAAGATGTTTTAGTTATTGTGTCAAATGCGTTGGAGAATTTGGTTAAAATCTTCAAAATAACAGGCGGAATTTTTGTATAGGAACTATACTGAACATGTTCTGATATGGTTCATTTCAATTCTAAACATCCAAAGACTATTTTTTTATACTCTGTCCCAAATTTCAAAGCTATATCTAAAATATTGTAAACTCCCTCTATTGAAATTAAATACTTTGTGTCAATATTTCATATAAAATCAACTAAAACCCTTTAAAATAGCTTTATGTAACGCTATACAACATTTTTTAATTTCATAATTTTTGGTCAAGGTGGGCATATTGCATACAAATGCACAATGACATAATACCCCTTACCACAGTGTGGTGTAGGGTATAAACAACAAGTTTTTAATGTAGATGTAGTTAGCATTGATTTAATTTCTGGAATTGCTAAGAATACTAGTTTCGTCCAACGCCACTTGGACTCATCAGTTCTCTTAGTTCTATGTGTTGAAACAAAGAGCTCTTTCCCAATTTGATGACGAATGGAGCTCAAGATTATATCGACGCCTCCAAACAATAGTATGCTAAGTCGACTTAGCATGTTTTCAAGTTCTTTACATTTTTATATTTAACGTCCTTTAACTTAAATTCTGTCAAATTTTGGTAATGATCGGACAATCCGAACAGAAGTAAACAAATATTTCCTTAGCATAGTACTGAAGGTCAAAGAAATTTCCAAACTTTAAGAGCTTGTCCTGCAAAACTCGCTTTTCAGAATTAGCAAACTATTATTTGGAGGTGTCGAACGTCCTTTTACTTAAATTCTGTCAAATTTTGGTAATGATCGGTCAATCCGAACAAAAGTTATAAACAAATATTGACTTAGCATAGTACTGAAGTTCAAAAAAAAAATCCAAACTTTGAGAGCTTCTCCTGCAAAACTCACTTTTTAGACTTAGCATACTATTATTTGGAGGTGTCGATATTGTGCTATTAGCGATTTCTATTGTCATGGTAACGTGAGGCCGCACTGAAAACGTAAAAAATAATTTTTTTTTTTTTTTTGGACAACCTAATGTTGGTCCACGCCAAGTCGTGGAGATATTCCCCGCACTGAGAACCAAAAATACATTATTACAGGTAATTCCACAGATAAAGGTGAATAAATCTTATAAAGTACCCAACATGGAGGCTGTGGTCAAAAATTAAATTCTGAACTCCGATTTCATCATTATTTGGTTAGAATATTTGGTTAACATCTGCCGAAATAAATCAAAATATAAATCATATAAGAAGTATACCAAATCATGAACCAATATTGACAATTTTTCTCGGGTGGTTTAATATGAAATAAGAACTCCTGGTACCGGATTACGGCAAATCCGATTAAACAATGTGTTTGCAACAGTAAACTATTTAAATTCTGAATGATTCATTACATGGGAATAGCGAAAACTTGGACCTAGGACTGCAATATTTTTTAGAGCATTTTTAGGCAAATTTTAACAATTTTAACAATTTCATTTCGATATATTATATAAAAGTATTTTTGTTACATCTTCCCATATAAGTGCAACCAATGTGCAGTGGAACATCAAATTGATGCCTTTGTTTTTCGTCTCCACTAAGGATTTTGTTTAACCCATATCGTCTCGAGACAAAGTACTTTTTATGGTAATTAGGAACCACAAATGTCAAAAATCTACTCAAAAAAATGTCCGATTTTTCGTTTTCCCGGAAAATGGTTTTCGAAACTTGGAACACTGGCGCTTATCCTATATGTACAGAAGTAAAAAAAATTTGATTTATTTGCTGTTTTATTGATTTATTTTATATTTTTTTTATGAAAAAATGCACGTTTTTGATTACCCCCTATAGAACGGTACCGCTCGATTTTTCGGGGTTTTTCAGGGTTTAGATGCACTATCATACAGAAATGACTGTAATTTAATACATATTTAGTCTTCTTTGGGCTTACTAAACTTTCCTCCAGAAATTTGTCAGTACAGATCCACGTTTTATATAGCCTCCGTAGAATAGTACGTAGGGGATGGAAGATACCAAGCAACGGTCCTGACCGGTTTTAACATGGCAAAGCACAGGATTTATCTTGGTCCCTCTTTCATCCCAAGTGGACACTGACCTCCCCGTGGTGTCACCTGGGGAACTGCCTTTAACATCCGTTAAAGGTAGTGAGCTAACATGTGCCGCGCGTTCACCCATAAGAACGTTAAAAACTTGGGTTTGGGCGTCGGGTTAGTAACCCTCCCCAAAAAAAAAAAACAGCCTACTATGAAAAAACGAAAGAAAAGAAAAACAAACCCCTCTAAAGTTGACGAACCCCGCAAACGTTTTAAGGACAAGATCTGCGAATCTGCACCTGGAATGTTCGCACACTTTATAGAGAAGGTGCAGTCCTCGCATTGGCAGACGTACTTGAAAAGTACAAGACCGATATTACTGTCATACAAGAAATACGATGGATTGGGAAAGGCTTCACAACAACACCTAAAGGTGGCGCCCTGTATTATAGCTGCCATGACGTAAAGCATGAGTTTGGTTGTGGATTCGTACTTAGTCGGAGACTAAAACATCTGGTATCCAGCTTCACCCCAGTGAATGAAAGACTTGCTGCAATTCGAATAAAAGCTAAATTCTTCAACATCAGCTTTATTTGCGCTCATGCTCCCACTGAAGAAAAGGACGAACAGACCAAAGATATATTTTACGAGCGCTTAGAAGAAACATATGATCGTTGCCCTGCCCATGACATTAAAATCATTCTAGGCGATTTTAATGCCAAAATTGGAAAGGAGAATATCTTTGGCCCAACAGTCGGGAAATTCAGTCTCCACAGTGAAACATCTGACAATGGTATGAGGCTGATAGACTTTGCAGCTGCAAAAAACATGCTAGTTAGCAGTACCAGATTTAATCATCTCGATATTCGTAAGGGCACCTGGCTGTCTCCAGATCAGAAAACAAGAAACCAAATTGATCATGTTGTGATAGATGGAAGACATTCATCGAGCGTGTTGGATGTACGATCGTTCCGAGGCGCAAACATTGATTCGGACCACTACCTTGTTGCAGCAAAGGTACGCACCCGCTTAAACGTAGCAAACAAAGTACGAACAGACACAACACGAAAGTTAGACATCGGTAAGCTGCAATCACAACAGATAGCCACAGCATATTCCACTCAACTAGCCCAATTGCTTAATCAAAGCACTCCTCATCCCGATAACATATCAGAGCAATGGCAAAGCATTGCCCACTCCATGCAAACAGCCGCAAAATCCATACTTGGATACGAGAGACCTCCACCAAGGAATCCATGGTATGATGAGGAGTGTCGTGCTGCCACCGAAGAGAAAAATGCGGCATATAGGGCTACTTTACAATCCGTAGGGAGAAAAGGAGAGAGGAGAAACGTCTTTTCCGCAGGAAAAAGAGAGAGATGGAAACGCGGGAGTGTGAAAAAATCGAGATGTACAGGAGCCAGAATGAAGTCCGAAAATTCTACCAAAGAGTCAAGCATCAAACTGATGGCTTTGGTACAGGCACATCCTCCTGTAGAGACCAGCAAGGTAATTTGGTAACTGATACAGATAGTGTACTCAGGATATGGAAAGAACATTTTTCAAATCTGTTGGTATCCAATAGCAGCGAAGACGACGAAGATACCACAGTCCCAATCCTAGAAGATGGTATTGAATGTATACCGCCCAGCCAAGATGAGGTAAAGACAGCAATAAATCGGCTGAAGAATAATAAGGCAGCAGGTGCCGATGGCTTACCAGCCGAGCTGTTCAAAACCGGAGGCTACACGCTGATAAGGTGTATTCATCAGCTAGTTACCACCATCTGGCAGGAAGAACGAGTACCCGACGATTGGAACCTGAGTATCCTGTGCCCCGTCCACAAGAAGAGAGATAAGACTAGATGCTCTAACTATAGGGGCATACGTCTACTCCCTATTGCCTGCAAGATCGTGTCAGGGATATTGTGCGAACGACTAAAGCCTATGGTCAACGAGATAATTGGACCATACAAATGCGGCTTTAGACCTGGCAAGTCCACCATTGACCAGATATTTACCCTGCGGCAAATCCTGGAGAAGACCCAAGAGATGCAGATCGACACCTACCACCTTTTTGTCGATTATAAAGCAGCCTTCGACAGCCCGCTGCGTTCAAAGGTATTCCAAGCCATGTCTGAATTTGGTATCCCCGCAAAGCTCATCCGGCTTTGTAAAATGACTTTAACTGACACGAGGTCCTCAGTTAAAATAGGAAAGAACCTCTCCGAAGAGTTTGGTACCAAAAGTGGTTTCAGACAAGGAGACAGCCTTTCGTGTGACCTCTTCAACATCCTGCTAGAAAAGGTTATACGAGAGGCAAACGTCAAAAGAAGTGGCACAATCTACACCAATAGTCACATGTTACTTGCTTATGCTGATGATATAGACATCATGGGCCGATCAGTAAAAGAAGTAACCGATACCTTTATAAAGGTCAAAGGAGAATCTGCTAAAGTGGGTCTAGCGGTAAACGGTGAGAAGACCAAGTTGATGGTGTCGACGCGCAATGCGTCCATTGAGATCGGACCAACTGTTGAAGTTGGTTCCTATAATTTTGAGGTAGTAAAAGACTTCGTATACCTCGGCACCTCCGTAAACACAACAAACGACATCAGTTGTGAAATAAAAAGAAAAATTGTATTGGCCAACAGATGCTACTTTGGTTTAAGTAAGCAGTTTAAAAACAAAGCCACATCTTGTCAAACAAAAATAACGCTCTACAAAACACTGATACTACCCGTGCTGATGTATGGCTCCGAAGCCTGGATACTTGCGCAAGCAGACATGGCAGTGCTTGGTGTGTTTGAGAGAAAAATTCTTCGAAAGATCTACGGACCAATCTGCGTTGACGGTGAATATCGACGTCGCATGAACCACGAGCTGTATCTGCTATACAACGACATCAATATAGTTAAACGTATCGAGATGCAGCGATTGTGTTGGCTAGGCCATATCATAAGAATGAGCGATGATGAACCCGCTAAAAAGGCGTAGGAATACATGCCACATGGCGGTGCACGCAGAATTGGCAGGCCAAGGAATAGATGGCGCTAACAAGTGGATGATGAGATGAAAAGGCGCGGTATTCCAGAGCAACAAATAGAGAGGAATGGAGATCTCTTCTTAGTTCGGCCTATAGAACAAATGTTCTGTAATGGGCCAGCTAAGTAAGTAAGTAGAATAGTACGCCCGCAATATCAAATAGCTGAAATTTAGCATTTAGCTTTTTATGGGGCTATAATATCTTTCCCCCCAATTTGTCAGTACATTTCCACGATTTGATATAGCCACCGACATATAGGATAAGTACCAGTGTTCGAAATTTCGAACAGTCAACTTTGCACATACCTATGTAAAGTTGCACTTGCGCATGTAAATCATGTTCATTATATTTTGTGAAGCGGTTACATATACGAGTATTGACAATAATTCCCCATGTTTACTTTTTATACTCTCCACCATAGTATGGAGGGTATATTAAGTTTGTTTTTCCGTTTGTAACGCATTGAAATACTCATTTGTGACCCTATAAAGTGTATATATTCTTGATCAGGGTAAAATTCTGAGTCGATCTGTGCACGTCCGTCCGTCCGTCTGTGGTAATCACTCTAGCATCCACAAAAATGGAAATAGGACGCTGAAATTTTGGGAAAATGCGTCTTTTGTTTGCAGGCAGGTCAAGTTCGATGATGGGCTATATCGGTCCACGTTTTGGTATAGCCCCTATATAACGGTACCCCCCGATTTACGGTATTTTTACGTTTTTATTAGAGTTTCTGATCGGGAATTCCCGGCACGGGATTTCCCTGGAATCCCCGAAATTTTTTGAACGGGATTTCTCGGGAAAATTTTTTGAAATTCCCGGGAATATGGGTATTTGTATTTTCATGTATAAGTCATATATTATTTGCCTTATAGTTATTTAATATCGGAAATATAGTAGAATGGCGATAATTCGTGCCCCGCGGGCCCATTGAAAAAATCGCCATAATTCGTATAAAATATGTATGTATTGGCCTTCTCGATAATTGGTGTTTTTTTGGAATTCGAACGTATGTCCATGTTTTGGTATAGCCCCATATAACGGTACCTCGGTATAATGGATTTCGGTATCCACATATAACGGATTTTCGGTATTTTGAGAATTTTACCTACAAGTTTTAAACGAATTATCTATAATTTGAACATTCGACATTTGAAATTCTTAGTGGTCACCGCACCTCTCCACCAAAAATTGTCAAGAAAGGTGGATGTATTGATAAAGCTCCCATATAAAAGTACCTCCCGATTTTTAATAATTTGATGATTTTAACTACAATATTAAACCGAACTAGCAGTAATTTGACATTTGAAGGTTGTAGTGGTCACCACACATCTGCCTCAACAATTTTCAACATAGCCCCAAAAAAAATATAGGTTTCAAAAATGTACCCCTACCATCAAGAGGGATGTGGGGTTTTCAAGGGAAGATTTTTTTTTATTTGCTGACAGATCGGATTTAATATATGTATGTACCAAAACTTGTTTAAATTTTTACCTTTTTACCCTGTAAATATTTTTTGAAAAAGGTGATTTTACTGTCCGAAAAATCGAACACCAAGTACGAAATGGGTTAAGAACATATTTTTTGAAGTCAAGCATGCTGTTCCAGTTGTAGTCCGTTCCCTACGAAAGGAGTGACTTCCATACATAGATCATGTTCCAAAACGAAATTATCAGTCCATTCCTTCAGTACCTCATCATATCGGCACCTCCAAATAATAGTATGCTAAGTCTAAAAAGTGAGTTTTGCAGGAGAAGCTCTCAAAGTGTAGAAATGTTTTTGAACTTCAGTACTATGCTAAGTCTATATTTGTTTATAACTTCTGTTCGGATTGACCGATCATTACCAAAATTTGACAGAATTTAAGTTAAAGGACGTTCGACACCTCCAAATAATAGTTTGTTAATTCTGAACAGTGAGTTTAGCAGGACAAGCTCTAAAAGTTTGGAAATTTCTTTGACCTTCAGTATTATGCTAAGTAAATATTTGTTTATAACTTCTGTTCGGATTGTCCGATTATTTCCAAAATTTGACAGAATTTAAGTTAAAGGACGTTAAATATAAAAATGTAAAGAACTTGAAAACATGCTAAGTCGACTTAGCATACTATTGTTTGGAGGCGTCGATATAAGCTCAACACTTTAGCTGACGGACAGCGGTCTGATTCTTGGTAAATTGTTGTCGTATTAGTTCTTATCAGTTTTTCACATAATTTGGACAAACATTATTGTTCTTAGACATGCTTTAAATCTTCTTAAGCCTTGTGCCAGCTTAAGGGAAACATTTATCGGTTCTTTTACTAATTTTAACAAGTTTCGCTGTTCCTTTTTCAAACACCATCTACAATTTAATAACAAATTTCCTCTTAATATTTTAACCACAGAATTGTTAGCACCTCCTATCAATACGACAGACGACGGCTGCCTGAACAGCTGTTATCGCGTTGCTATTGAAGGCTCTCAGAAACTTGACATTAAACTGTCTATTACAACCATTGATGGCATAAGCGTGATTCTACTCACGGCATTCCTTTGGTGTCAGTCTGTCATTTTGCACAGTTAAGTGGAAATATTATGAAAATTTGTTGGCGAAACGCGTAAGTATTTTTCAAAGAAGAAAATGGAAGAATAGAAGTGCAACACAAAAGAAAAACCCAACAACAAAGGGAATTCTAATCCTATGAAGAGAAGTGGAGAGAAAATAAAATATAAATTCTGTAGAGTGAAAAATAAAACCAATCCCCACAAATGCAAGGACAAACTGCTATTGTCTCGTGTTGTTTCCAGCGACTATCATCCAGGCATAAAAATATTCTCTACTTGCCCAAGACAATTTGTGAACATAAACTGTAAATGAACGTGATCAAATTGTCTATGGTCGTTATGACAGCCAGTGCAGTAAGTAGTGGACGGCCATTCTGTTGTTTCTTTTTTGCCTGTAAGTAACTGTAGACATTCCACAGAAGACATTAGATTCATAAGACCTTAATTTTTGATAGTGTGGTTGTCGCTTTTTTTTCTTCTTTATGTTTCCTTTCGTTCGTCTCGGATCAGTATTTAGTTAACTACGGCTTTTTAAATAGAATACTTTTTAAGTAAAATATGTATTGGACATTTTTGAGAAAGGAAAAAAGGAAATGCATTACTAGTAATATTTAATATTTTATTAATTTTCTCTATTAAATATATATTTCAAGCAATATTTTATTCATATTGTGTATTAGTTAAGCTTTGTCGACCTAAGTTTGTGTAAATAAAAATTCGTTTTTATTTCATTGGTCCCGACATTTCGTCAATTTTTGTTGACATCTTCAGGGGATACGTCTATTTAATTAAAAAACATCAAGTTACAATCTAATCTTCATGTCAATATAAATAAACTTACAATAATTTTGAATATATTTACATGAAGGTTTTCGACAAATAGCACAATGAATGGCAACACATATTTAATTAAAGACAACTTAAATTATATCACAGATTTCTATATTGCAACTCGGTAACTAATACTAATGTTGTTGGTGTCTTCCTTCACATTCATCGTTTTGTTTATTTTTTGCTGTATCCGCAAACTTTCGATTGTGTATCTTTTGTTTTCTTTATTTTCTTTGTCCAATATTTTGACGTTTTCCAAATTAGCTTTGTGCCCAGTTTTCGCAATATGTTGAGCTAATGCTGTCTTTTGTGTTCCTTTATCTATATCTGCTTTATGTTCACCCATCCTTGTTTGCAGTGATCGTTTTGTTGTTCCAATGTAAACGAGATCACAGCTATGTTGGTCATCTCCTTTACACTCCACCTGATAAACGATGTTGCTTTGTTGTTGTTTGCTGATTGGAGTTTTAACATTTGTAAATATGTTCCCTGTATGGACTGTGGCCGATTTAAAGCTAACATAAAGCTAGCTTTTTTTAAACATAAGTGGCATTTTATCGATAATTTTGCCTTATGCCAACTGACTAATTTTACAAGGCGATGAGCGCCTGAGTAGTCAGTCTTGTCCATCGCCAGATAACTTTTCGACTGATAATAAACTAACTTTTTTTTTGCAAATTTTTAGTCAGTTTTAAACATAATGTGAAAAAAAAACAATTTTTGTTTCTGTGTGTTTTTTATATTTGACTTTTCATATTCTCTCTCTCCCTCTCTTTGTCTCTCTCTCTTTTGTTAGAGAGAAGAAGAGGCAATTTTGTATATTTCCTTTGTGTTCCTTTTTAATTCCAGAATAATATGAGTAGACATCGGATTTTAGCATGTTTTTTATTTCTTATCCGATTGGACTCAAACTTTGGATCTAGGCGTTTTGAGGGTCAATTTTTCGATATTTGGGGTCATATCAAAAATATGCAAAAAATATGCAAAAAATATGCAAAATATATGCAAAAAATATGCAAAATATATGCAAAAAATATGCAAAATATGCAAAAAATATGCTAAATATGCAAGTGTTTTTTTGACAAAAATCGTCAATTAAATTTGGAAAATCATCAAAAAAGCATTCTAAATTAAGTTTTTTGACGTTTAACATAGTTTATGTTATTGAGACTCTCCAGATATTCCGCCACAGCAATAAATCTGGACTAACAAGACTTAAATCAGTTTTCACAAGGTGAGAAAATGTCAAATAACCCAGCATTCCTATTACAACATAATTTGCTTCCTATACAAATGTAGATAGATAATGGAAAAATGTCAAAAACTCAATCAGAAATGTCAAAATCAACGTGTCCAAATATGGTTATAGTTTCTAATCGGCCAAATTGTCTAGCAGAAAAACAAAGGAGCTAGAGTTAGTCATAGCTATTTTTGTTTAGATAAAAGCGCAATTTTTTCTAGTTTTAAAAAAAAAGGTTCGTTTTTTAGCGCAAAATGGGAAAAAGTACTAAAGTACCATTTACGATTCCAGGTTCTGGAATAGAACTATAATTAGAAGTATACGTTTTGAATATCCACATATTAGATTTGAATATATTTTATAGTGTTTAGTTCTTTATTCAGTATATACAGACATAAATTGGCAATTTTTGTTCTTTGTGGTCAAAAAGCTTCTTTGGAAAAATGATCTAACTGCCGCTTTAATATTGATGACATGGTTTTAGTTTAATGCACTAAAAATACATACTTTTATAATATCGATCTATATTGTACGCATAATGCAGAATTGGAAAATGTTCACTCCTCGGCGAAAAGTAATGCATTATTGTTATACCCATCCACGATGAATAATAAGAAAAATGAAGAACGTCCAATGATTAGTGCAAAATGACATCACTTAGAAAAACCACACAATAGAGTGGTAGTGGTAAAATAAGTCAAAAATATTTAAAATGGCAAAACCACTCACATATTTCTGCTTGAAAAGTATTTGGAATGCTAAAAAAATATAGTTCATTCATTCCTGCTACAGGAAAACAATTTTGATAACATAGTCGAAAAGTCATAACCCTTTTGTATACACAATTGTTTAATTTATACCTGTCCGTATACTCGATAATTTGTACTAATTATTACCAATGCTTCGAATTTTGACAGTTGTTTAATGGAGAAGTTGGTAAAAAAATTGTTTTAGCAACATTTAGTAAAAATTATCGAGTACAAGGACAAACCTTTCATGACACATTATTCTTGTTGTATACGATATAAATAAATATATTAAGAAAAATATTCGCCGCAATATTGTCATTAAAGTTGCCAAATGCACTATACACCTAAAAGGCAAAGATTTCAAGGAATATTAATTTACAAAACGATGAAATTCCGCATCTGTCTCTAGGTTTGCTTACATCCTGATGTAAACTTTAAAAACGCCATATTTCTAGCACTACTTTCACAATCTGATTGGCTTTTTCCTTTTTTTCCGGATTGTCGAGTAGAAAAATCTCACTGTTTTTTACACGTAGAGCACTTTTATTTAAGAGTTCGTTGTTAGCATTTACAATTTAAAAAAGTATTATTATATAACTTCCACGAGTGTTTTAATCATATAAAATAATTTATTTTCCTTACAATTCGTTAATCCGAATTATTTGATAATTCGGACACTGCCGAAACCTGTGGTGTAGAGACTATCGCGAAAGTACTGTATATATGGGAGCAATATCTAAACCTGAATCGATTCTTATCAAAATAGGGATCGCTCTAGGGCCAAAAAATCCCCAATTTTTATGCGAAGTGGTCTATAAATGTGACCTGTGCTTTGTTTTCAAAAAGACATGGCGAGATGGATAAGTGCGAATCTATGCAGATCATCAAAAGGAACTGTGGGTTTATTTCGTTTCATTTTGCATGTTGCAAACTCATTCACTAAGACATAATACCCTTAGGGTATTAAAATATAGTTATCAGTGCAATCATGAATAAAAATTCCGTGCAGAATTTGTTTCCTTTCCCCAATTTCAGAATTTTTTATTTCCGTATTTATGCCCAAAAAGGGAATATTTTTGTCGATTCGACTAGAATACGCCATAATGAAGCGAATCTAGTAGTTTTCAACTTTTAACAAATATTGATTTTAAAAGAATTTCACTTTTTAAATTTATTTTCCGTGTGTAAAATTCAGAGGGAAATATTCATGGTGGCACCGTATATATTTTTTATATGTTTTCAATAAAATATGAAAGATTTTATGTAATATTCAATATTTTCTTAGTCTTAATTTCTAGCTCATTTGTTATTCTGTCAGACAATTTTGACCGAGCAGAAACTATCAACATATTTGGATACGTACATTTTGACATTTCTGATTGAGTTTTTGAACAAATTTGTATTAGAAATCAACTTATGTCGTAATAAGAAGGCTGGGTTATAGGAAATTTTCTAAGTCTTTTATTCCAGATTTATTGCTGTGGCGGAATAATAATTAATAACATGATAATCTGCTAAGAAATCGACGTTTAGCGGCAATAAACTTAATTTAGAACACTTTTTGATGACTTTCCAAATTTAATTTGATGATTTTTGTCAAAAAAATTACTTGCATATTTTGCATATTTTTTGCATATTTTGCATATTTTTTGCATATTTTGCATATTTTTTTGCATATTTTGCATATTTTTTGCATATTTTGTGCATATGCAAAATATGCAAATATGCAAAAAAAATAAAAAATATGAGCCTGTCATTGCATTCAGTTTTCTTCAAAACGAATTTTGGTCCAATCAGAATTTTCGTATCTTTATTAATAAAAAATATGCAAATATGCAAAATCCGATGTCTAAATATGAGTAATATATACGAATATGTTCAGTCCATCAACACTCTATTCTATAACTGGATGCTGCATTTATACGAAGAATATTAAGAAAAAGCAAGTTCGAATTATTTATACATTTGTGCCTTATTTCTTCGACAAACACAAATACTTTGCAGACGGTACATGTTTCTGTTTTCAGAGTGGTTAATCTCAAGATAACTTTTCGACTAACTTTATATTGGTCGAAAAGTTATCTAGACATGGACAATTGCCGAAATTTTTTTCTGTTCAAAGTGGTTCATCTCTAGATAATTTTTTAGTCAGTTTTTAGTCAGTTTAAAAATTATCGATCTATTACACTGGTCAACACGACTCTTGTTTCAACCGAAGTTGCTGTTGTTTCTAGATGAAATCGGCGAGTTATTTTCAAATCTGGTCCCGGTTTTTCTCCATCAGCTCTTGTTTTTCAGATATAGCTCAAAATCGGTTTTTACGAGTTTAACCCAGACTTTCGTTATTTTCGGATACAAACAAATATTTTTTGTGGGTTTTTCGACATTAATATATTAAGGAGATGTTGTACCCTCGATACAAATCGTCTTTGAAATAGTTATGGTGCGTATATATCAAAAAATAGAAAAAAATTACGACGGACCTTTTAAAAATTGCATGTATTGAGTACTTTAAGCTGTAATTACGTCATCGGGGGAAGTCATAGGATCTTCATATGGCAAAGCGGATATGCTTAGGGTGTCTACTATATAGTCCAGTATTCAAGTATATAATATAAAGTTCATAGCGGCCATGATTCGGCCATAACCTAAAAATCGCCATGAAGACTGCTAAAGGGAAATCATTTACCAGTGATATCATTACCACATCAGCCCTTTACTTTTCAATGGCATTCTTCATGATGGTTTTTAGGTTATGGCGGAATCATGGGCGCTATGAGCTTTATATTATTCACTTGAATACTGGATTATATAGTAAACACCCTGAGCATATCCGGAGTACCATATGAAGATCCTATGACTTCCCCTGATGACGTAATTACAGCTTAAAGTAGTTAAAATATGCAATTTTTACAAGGTCCGTCGTATATTTTCTATATTTTTTGATATATACTCACCATAATTATTTCAAAACAACATCTTCTTAATATATATATGTCGAAAAACCCACAAAAAATATTTGTTTGTATCCGAAAATAACGAAAGTCTGGGTAAAACTCGTAAAAACCGATTTTGAGCTATATCTCAAAAACAAGAGCTGATGGAGAAAACCCGGGACCGGATTTGAAAATAACTCGCCGATTTCATCTAGAAACAACTGCAAATTCGTCTGAAACATTCAACTTTTTCAATTTTGTTGAGCAGTGTTATCAATCATTTTATCAGCTGGTTAATAAAAGTCCGACAGGGTTTTTTATTGTATGATTGGCTTGGTATGCGTAACATATGTTGTTTGTGTTGTGTATTGTCTTTCTCATGTTTCTATTATCCGTCAAACCAGGGATGTATTTTAGGCTGCAATATCGTTTAGTATTGTCCTCTATGATAGGGTTGCCATGTTCTTGACTTGTTTTACGTTTGGTGTCCGTAATAAGTTGTAATATCAATTTTATTGGGAAACTATTGTTGATTAATATTTGTGTTATACCTTTGATGTTGTTGTTGTGAAATTGTTCATCGCTTATTCGTAATACTCTTGTTATGAAACTCTTTGCTGTGTTAATAATTTGGGATTTAGGTTGCGTAGTATGAAAGTTCATAATTCTGCCTGACGCCATAGATTTCTGGTACCAGTCGAATAAAATTGAGTTGCCACATCGTTTTAGTGTTGTGTCTAAATATGATATGGTGTTGTTGTTTTCTATTTCGTAGGTAAATTGAATTTTTGGGTGATAATTATTGAAAATATTCAGAATTTCTTTGATATCTTTCTTTTTGATTATATAGAGAGTATCGTCTACGTATTTGGCAATATATTTGATTGTTATTCCCTTTTTACTCAATTCGTCGACAGCATTATCAAGAAGATCGTCTAGGACGATATCTGCTATAGTGGGGGATAGAGGGTTTCCCATTGGCATTCCAAAGATCTGATTATATATTTCGCCTTTATAATCGAAATAATTATTGTCTTTAAGACAGAAATTTAATATTTGTAAGAATTTCTTTATTGGTATGTTTGTGTGGTGTTTGATAGTGTCCCATCTGTTCATCATTATTTTGATGGCCAGGTAAATTGGTATATTTGCAAAAAGAGAAACGACATCGAATGATATTAAGACTTCGTCTGGATCAATTGTTGTGTTTTTTATTCAGTTGAACTTCTCTATAGTGAATTTTTATCCATAACGAAGAAAAATTGAAAACACAATTTTTTTCAGCCCATTTGCACCTATTCTAACCTCTCTATAACGAATTTCCCTATAACGAATATCTATACTTATAAAAGAGTTCAGTAATGATGACTCACCGACTGACTGATTCATAATCAACGCCCAGACTAAACGGCTGAAGCTAGAATGTTGAAATTTTGGGTGAGGGTCACTCTTGACCCGAAGGTGTCAGATAAGGCTGGATTTTTGGAAATTCAAACTAGAACGGTACGAAAAGTACTAAAAGGTACTAAATATGGTACCCTTTGTATTAGGCAAACGCGAAGAGCTAGAATTCTGAAATTTGGAATAAGATTCACTGATGGCGAGTTAGAAAGGTGTATCAAAGGGTTTTTGGAAATTCGAACCATAAGTGTACGAAAAGTACTAAAAGTTACTAAATTAAGTACCATTTGGTATTACGTGAACGGATAGAGCTCAAATCTTGAAATTTGGAATGAAAATCAAGGTTTACAAGATGAGTTGATATAAGGAGGTGGTTTTGAAAATGTATACTCATGTGTACGAATAGTACTAAATTTGGTACAAATTGAATTTGGGCGAACCGATAAAGTTGGAATTCTGAAATTTGGAATTACTATTACTGTTGGAGTGTAGGTTTGAGATATAGAGGTAGTTTTCGAAATTCGTACATATGGATACGAAAGGTACTAAATAGTACCAAATAAGATAATATTTGGATTTGGGGGAACGGATGGAGCTGGAATCCTGAAATTTAGAATTAGGATTACTGTCGGAGTGTAGGATAGAGGTACTTTGGAAATTCGTACTTTTGGGTACAAAAAGAACTGAATGGTACCAAATTTGGGACAATATGAATTTAAGTGATCGGATAGAGCTTGAATAGTGAAATTTGGAATTAAGATTACTATTGAAGTGTGGGGTTGGGATACTTTTGGAAATTCGTACTTATGCAAACGAAAAGTACTAAATTCGAACTTATGGGTACAAAAAGTACTGGTACTAAATTTTGTACAATTTGGATATAGCAGGACTTCTGGAATTTGGAATTAAGATTACTGTTGGAGTGTAGGATTGAGGTAGTTTTGGAAATTTTTGGTTATGAGTACGAAAAGTACTAAATGGTACCAAATCTTGTACAATTTGGATTTGGTACTAAATTTTGTACAATTTGGATATAGCAGGACTTTTGGAATTTGGAATTAATATTGATGTTGGAGTGTTGATAGAGGTAGGTTTAAAAACTCGTACTCTGGATACGAACAGTACTAAATGGTAACAAATTTGGATTTGAGTGATTGGATATATCTGGAATCCTGAAATTCGGAATTAAGCTTATTGTTTGAACTTAGCACTGAGGTAGTTGTGAAAATTTGTACTTATGGGTACGAAAAGTACTAAATTTAGTACAATTTGGATTTCGGTGTCCTGATGCAGCTGCAATCCTCAAATTTGAAATTAAAATACCTGTTGAAGTGTAGGATTGAGGTAGTTTTGGAAATTTTTTGGATATGGGTGCCAAAAGTACTAAATGGTACGAAATTTGGTACAATTTGGATTTGAGCGAACGGCTAGAGCTGTAATCTTGAAATTTGGAATTGAGATTACTGTTGGATTTTGTTTTGGAAATTCGTACTAATTTTTACAAAAAGTACTAAATTTGGTACAATTAGGACTTGGAAGTCTTAGGGGTACGAAGATGGTTCAATGCATTGTACAATTTTGTATTGGACTAACGAATAGACCTGGATTCGTGAGATTTAAAATTAAGATTACTGTTGTTATTTGGTAATAACATCAGATTTAGGAAATATGTACCATAAATATATGAATTGTACTATATGGTACAGGATTTGGTATAGGTTGTTATAGGTTAGTTTCGTATTTATATGTAAAGTACTAAATAGAACTATAAATGGTTTTGGGGGAACAGATAGAGCTGGAAATGAGGATCGCGGTTGGTGGGTTAAGCCGTCTTGGCGCTGAGCCCCAAATTAAAATATCTCAACAATTATGGCTGACTCTTGATGTGTAAGCGTGAGGAAAATCGGACTTATGTGGTACGAATAGTACTTACATGAAAATAAATATCAAATAAAATAGGTATTAGTACAAAATTTTTTTTATGTTCACCGTTTTATATTATATATTTTTTATTTGTTTTGTATATCCTTTCCGCATACGAAGTAGCGGGTACTTTGCTAGTTTCTCTATAACTAAGTGTTTTTATTGAACAAGTGGGAATTCTCTAACAAAATAACCTCTCTATAACGATTTTTTTGTCAAACTTTCCTTCATTGATATTTAGAAAATAAATGAAAACCAAAATATATTTATAACGCCCTTTTTTTAAAATGCACACTAAGGGGTAGTTCATGTCATATGACATTTACATATACATACATATGTTCCCACAACATCCCTGAAGGGACAAGGGGGACTTCTCTCATATCAATGAGTGCACGCCGATTCATATTAGCTCAATGATATGGGACCTACTTTTTATTGCCGAGTCCGAACGGCGTGTTTTAAGACACCACTTTGTAGAGAAGTTTTTCATGGCTGAAATACTCAGGAAATGTCGCCAATATTACTGAGGGGTATTTTGCCACCTTTGAAAATTTGATGTTGTTTGGCCTGGTATTCGAACCGCAGACCTTATGAGTGCAAGGGGGACGTGCTAACCATTGCACCACGGTGGCCCCATTTACATATAGTGTATGTACATGTCATATGACATGAACTTTTCCATCGTTATATATTCGCTAATATGTGCAATATTGGAGATTTTCCTTACGCAATTTACTCTCTGCGTCCACACCAGCGATAATGTAATAAAACTACGTCTCCACACTGCCTCCATGGATAGATATGGAAAGATTTTATTTTGTGTCATATGACATTTACATTTGTAAAAAAAATTTTACAAAGAAATTTAATTTTTTTCAAAAGTTAAAAAAATTCTCCTTGGGATTTAATAAAACTTTTATAACTCGTATAAAAACTCATATACTCAAAAAAGTTGTAATTTGTGTCAAAAAACTGTAATTCATATGGAAACAGTATAGAAAAACACACATTTTTACCCATGTAATTTCAATAAATTGAAAAAAGTGTTAAACGGACGGAACGGGACTGGTACAAAAGTATATATGGGCGACTTTTGGGCATCTTTCTGTGAAAACAGAACTTTGTTCCATGTTGGTCCACAAAAGTTCTAGTCCACTAAATTTGGAATTTCATAAAATTGAGTACCCGAGGAAAAATAAAACAGATCATGTTGTGTAAACGCTACGGTAATTTACTAAAACGATTTTTAAAGGCCACAACCCTACCTACCTTACAAAAAAAAAAAAACAATGAACACAATTACTGTTATACTTTCAGAGAAATAGCTTCGTCTTTCTCCAGAAATTTGCAAAAATTACGTATTTCCCAAAAATGGGGAAAATGCTCGTCTTTAGGGGCACGCCACGCCTACACCTTCCAATATTTGGCCCTAATTTTTTGGTTTCCTTAGTTTCAATATGTTTACTATCGAATCCCATATAGAAATTAAATATCTTTGACAAAACAAAATTTTGATTTTTGGCCAGGAAAATCGATTCCTGAACCATTGTGCGCCGTTCGGACTCGGCGATAAAAACTAGTGCACATATCTATAACATAATATGAATCCATTGATATAAGAGAAGCCTCCCTTGTCTTTATTGGGATGTTTGTGGAAAAATATATAAATTATACATTTCTAAATAATATTCGAAAATAGGAAAATTCGCAATGCTTAGCCCCTCCTGCTACATCTTCAAATTCTCTTTGAACATCAGGTTCCTTTTTGGAATACTAAATATATAATAAAAATTGCGATTTTATTATTTTATTTTATTGAAGATCTATCGTCCAAAAATTGTGCACTTGTACCCACATATGTTTCGAAAATAGTTCATTGTAGGCATATATTGTGATATCAAAAATATATTTTACTAGCAAAGTGCCCGCAACTTCGTATGCGGAAAGGATACAAAAAATAAACAATATGTAATATGGAAATTGCAAACACTGAAAATGTTGTTGCACTAATACCAATTTTAATCAATATTTATTTTTATTTTAGTACTGTACGTACCCCTTTAGTTCGACTTTCAAAAAGATCGGCCGATTCGATTTTCCTCAATGCAACAGGGCTACAATAATCATAGTTTCAAATTGCAGGGTTCCACCGCTATCCGTTCACCTAACTCCAAATTGTACCAAATTTAGTACTTTTCGTACCCATAAGTACGATTTTTCAAAACTACCTGAATCCTACTCTTCGGCTGTAATCGTAATTCCAAATTTCTGGATTCCTGCTTTATTAATTCACCCAAATCCAAGTTGTACCAAATTTAGTACCATTTGGTGCTTTTCATATCCATAACTACGAATTTTCTACCTTTATCCTACACTCCAACAGCAATCTCAATTCCAAATTTCGGGATTCCAGCTCTATCCGTTCACCCAAATCCCCATTGTACCAAATTTAGTACAATTTAGTACATAAGTACGAATTTCCAAAACTACCTCAATCCTACACTCCACCAGTAATCCCAATTCCAAATTTCGAGATTCCAGCACTATCCGTTCACCCACAGCCCCATTGTACCAAATTTAGTACCATTTAGTACTTTTTGGTACACTCATAATTTCCAAAAAACCTTTAGTACATCTCTCTTACTCTATCCATTCGCCCAAATCCAAACTGTACTAAATTTAGTACCATTTATAACTTTTCGTTCCCATTAAGTACAATTTTCCAAAACTACTTCAATCCTACACTCCAACAGAAATCTCAATTCCACATTTCAGGATTCCAGCTTTATCCGTTCACCCAAATCCCCATTGTACCAAATTTAGTACCATTAAGTACTTTTCGTACACATATGTAAGTATGAATTTTTCAAACCATCTCCCTTTTTAGAAGTACCACTTCCCAACTTTGATTTCCATACCAAATTCCATGATTTTAGCTATATCCGTTCAAAATATACAATTGGTACTAAATTTTGTAAATTTTAGTACTTTTTGTACACTTAGTACACCCTACACCCTTACAGTAATCTTAATTCAAAACTTCAGGTTTCAAGCTCCATCCATTCACTCAAGTCAAATGTCACCAAATTTAGTACTATTTAGTGCATCTCGTACTCATAAGTACGAACTTCCAAAACCATTTCCTTATATCAACGCCATTTCCCAAACTTGATTACCATACCAAATTTGAAGATTGTAGCTATATCCGTTCGAAATATACTATTAGTACCAAATTTAGTAACCTTTAGTACTTTTCGTACACTTATCGGTCGAATTTCCAAAAATCCTTTGGCACATCTCTATAACTCTCCATCAGTGCCCTCGTTCAAAATTTCCGAATTCTAGCTCTTCGCGTTCGCCTAATACAATGGATACTATATTTAGTACCCTTTAGTACTTTTCGTACCTTTCTAGGACGAATTTCCAAAAACCCCTTTATACAAAAACAAATTGTACCAAATTCTTTACCATTTAGTACATTTAATAGTATTTTTTTCCAAAGTCATCTATCTGCATATCTTAATCCCACACACAAACAGTGACCCTTAAAACAAATTGTAGAATTCCAGCTCTGTTCCTACACCCGATACCAAATTTAGAACGATTTAGTACTTTTCGTATACTTATGGTATACACGTATTTCTTAAACCACCTCCATATGCCAACGCCACACACCAACACTCACCCTGACTCCAATAATAAATTTCGATAAACACATACAAATGTAAAACATAGTACCAGTAAAGTATAGTACACACTGACAAGCAAAACTGACAGTCATCGAGGTCTATTTCGTGAATATCAAAGACTAACTGACAAATTTTTTTGTAATCTCTAAATTATACCGTATATATTGTATTTCAAACGTTTTTAGCTAAATAAAAGTTGTTACTTGCAGGAAAATTGTCCTAAAAGTACGTTGACTGTCAGTTTTGAATGATAGTGTGTACTCCCCTTAAGTACTCTTCGTACCCATAAGTGCATTTTCCACAACTACCTCAATCCTTCACTTCAACAGTAACCATAATTCCAAATAAGCGGATTCCAGCGCTATCCGTGCACTCAAATCCAAATTGTAGCATTTGGTACATTTCGTACCTATAAGTACGAATTTCAAAAACTACTTCCATCTCAATCTTACACTCCAACAGTAGTCTGATCAAATTAAAGGATTCCAGCTCTATCCGTTTCCCCAAATCCAAATTGTACCAAATGTAGTACCACTTAGTACTTTTCGTACCCATAGCTAAGAATTTCCAAAACTACCTCAGTCCTACACTCCAACAGTAATTCTAATTTCAAATTTCAGGACTCAAGCACTATCCGTCACCCAAATCCTAATTGTACCACATTTAGTACCATTTAGTACTTTTCATACACTTATGTGTACTTATGTACGAATTTCCAAACTTCTCCAATCGTACACTCCAACAGTAATACCAATTTCAAATTTCAGCATTCCAGCTCTATCCGTTCACCTAAATCCATATAGTACCAAATTTAGTACCATTTAGTACTTTTCTTACACATAAGTACGAATTTACAAAACTACCCTCATATCTTAATCCTACACTTTAGCAGTAATCGTAATTCCAAATTTCAGGTTTCCAGCTCTATCCGTTCACCCAAATCCAAATTGTACTTAATTTAGTACCATTTAGTACTTTTCGTTCCCATAAGTACGAATTTCCAAAACTCCCTCATACCTACACTCCACCAGTAATGTCAATTCCAAATTTCGAGATTCCAGCTCTATCCGTTCACCCAAATCCCCATTGTACCAAATTTAGTACCATTTAGTACTTTTCGTACACATAAGTATGAATTTTCCAAACCATCTCCTTTTAGAAGCAACACTTCCCAACCTTGATTTCCGTACCAAATTCCATGATTTTAGCTATATCCGTTCAAAATATACAATTGGTACTAAATTTTGTAAATTTTAGTACTTTTCGTACACTTAGAGGTCGAATTTCCAAAAACCCTTTGGTGCATCTTTCTAACTCTCAACCAGTTACCTTCATGCCAAATTTCAGAATTCTAGCTCTTTCCGTTTGCCTAATACAAAGGATACCATATTTAGTACCTTTTAGTACTTTTCGTACCCTTCTAGGTCGAATTTCCAAAAACACAGCCTTATCTCACCCCTACACACCAACAGGAACCCACACCCAAAATTTGGAGATTCTAGCTTCAGCGGTTTCGTCTGCGCGATGATATGTCAGTCACTCACTCACTCATCACTAAGCTCTTTTATATATATAGATACCGGTAGAAATAACTAACAATGAATAGAAATTCAAAAATTTTGCATGCAAACAAATTTATAAATCCCAAAATTATTCATATTCAATTATACTGCAAAGAAGATAGTATAAGTCAACTGAGCTAACGGTGATATACCTTCAGCCTCTAAAAATATATTTATTTTGTAACACGAGTTTGCTTCAAAATACGTGGAATCTGTAGGTATCGTAATATTGGGCTATACCAAATCAATATTAGTAAGCTAAATTATGAGTTTTGGAAATATTTGAGAATTATTTTTTCAGATTTGTAATTTTAGTTGGGTCCTCAAACTGCACTTTTCCCAAATTTTGTGTGGGAGGTACTCGAAGGACGGACCAATATAGTCCATATTCCCACCTGACACATGACTGGATGAAATAATACGATGTGTAAAGTTTCGACCAATCAGAAAATCCCCTTGCGGATTTACGGCGCAAGTACAATCTGCTGAAAAAATTCAAAACGATTCGAGAGGACTCTTAAATTTCCCTTTTCCGATTTTTTTTGGGGGAGGTGTGGACCGACTAGTCTACCTTCGAACTCAAACAAAGTATGGGCAAAATATTACGTTTTATAAAATTTGGTTCTAATCGGTAGATCCGTTCGAGAGTTATCGTGCGCACCAGCCGTTAGACAATAGGAGAGACAGATGAACGGACTGCGCTAAATAGACTCCAAATTGTCTGAAACGAACTTCGTCCAAATATACTTAGGGTCTAAAACCAATATGTTTCTATCCCCTTTACCCTAAATCCTGAGATATAAAATAGGTGGCGGGGCGACCCCATGTTGCAATATTTGTATAAAAATCCAATTTGACAACTGAACTGAAAATTTATCTGTCATGATAGAGAAAATTTGTAGCATGGGAGGAAATTGTGGTTCTCTATACAAAACACATTATATATCAGGCAGTAGGTGCGTTATCTAGCAGACACATTATTGCAATTTGCATCAGGGGAAGGTCAGTAGTTATTAGAGATGGGCGCGTGCATACAAAATTAGGCACGAACATGCACGAACATGCACGAACACGGACCAAAATTTTTATGCACATTCACGCACAAACACGGCGTTTTTCGAGTAGGCACGAACACGCACACTCACGCACGAAATTACAAAAACGAGAAATCGATATATGTGTACATTTATTTGTTCAAAAAATATTCATATGGGGTTTTCTGAGTGAATATGGACACTATTTCAATATGAGATTTTTGATTTCCTTTATTATAAAAAACAATTTGGCATAGTGGACTTGGATTCAATTTTCGCGATTTAATATTTAATATCAATTTTTAACAATGACCCATTAGATTTTCTTGATTTTTTTTATAAAAATACTATCAATTACAAAAATTTTAAATCTTATTTGGTATTGGATTCGAATAATTACTATTTTTTTTTTTTTATTTTTTAAAATTTATTATTTTACCAAAAAATTTAAAAAAAAATATTTATCTTAAAAAACGTAAAACAGAGTTATTTTTAGATTTTGAAAATGGATTAGCCATTATTGTACCTGCCAGACAATAAACTAACTAAGGGGTAGTTTACACTATATGTAAATGTCATATGACATGAAATTTTCCATCATTATATAGTCTCTAATATGTGCAATATTGGGGATTTTTCTCACGCAATTTACTTTGTGCGTCCACACCAGCAAAATTGTAATAAAATTACGTCTCCATATTGCCGGCGTGGCTAGATATGGAATGTTTTTATTTCGTGTCATATGACATTGACATATAGTGTAAACTACCCCTAAGCTGATGGTCAAATAACTACAACTCGACTGAGCATCCGAGCCAAATAATCTACCAAATATTAAAGGGATTTTTTGTCAGAAGATTATTTTTTAAATTAATTCTTTCGAGTTGAGTTGTTTTGACCTAAGGGTACATTGAAAAATTAGGAATCCACCAAAGCCCCACACATTCAACCACTATGCTACGTCTCACGGGTGGTTAGACCGATCATCAGGCATATTGAATGGTGTTTTTTTAGTGGGTGGACGAAGGCTTAGCTTGGAAACTAGCATTTATATCACAAATCATTCGAAATTTGTATATTCGAATTATTTATTTTTATTTAAATGTTAGTCATTTAATTCCAAACCTTTCCTGTAGTCCGACTTGGCTGGTAACCCTATTTTTCAATGCTTTATTATAAATACTAAGGCAACTTTTTTCCACCTTTATTGTATTTGTCCTTCTGTATCAGAAGGTTATGATCATCAATATTTGTCATCGGAATTTTTGACAAGTTGATAGTGGCTTAGAACGCTAAGACGCCTGCAACCGTGTCACTTGGTTGTTGGAGTCCCAGGTTCGAATCCCAGCCTGGCTCATGCTGAAATAATTTTTTTTTTCCTTATTAAGGCGAAGGTAATTTTTAGAGTGATATTTGAATTAATTCTCTTTCGAGTTGGGCTATTTTGACCTAAAAGGTACATTGAAAAATTATGAATCCACCGATTATTATTTAGATATGAAAGAGGATTTGAATATGAAATATGTAATGTTTAAACATATCGCGGGCAAAAAAAACATTATTCAGTAATGCTGGTACACCAATTTCTAAACCATTCTTAAAATCGCAAAATAAAGATGTTTTAAGATGTTTACGATAAATTCCTAAATAAAACATCACCACAAATGTAAATAAATGCAACGCATTATGCTTTTGGTAAAATAACATATTTTGCGCAGTATATATAGGAAAAACGTTATTGACAAATTTAAAAAAAAAAAAAACAAGTAAAAAGTCGTTAAGTTCGGCCGGGCCGAACTTTTTATACCCTCCACCATAAAATAGTCTTAATTAAAATGGAATAATTAGGGTCCTTTTACAATTTTAGGTGGAACAACTTTTCGACAATGGTTAGACTCCTACTGCCTCCCACTATTGCTTAAATTACACTGTGAACACAAATGTTGGGACAGAGATAATTCCTTTTGGAGATGAAAGCCCTTGGTGTATGTATATTAAAAACCCCGAAGGACAGATGCGCCGTGATTCGAACTTCCGCGTTATGGCGTGATGAAGTTTTTGCAAGAGACCCTGTAAGCCATCATGAATTAGCATTATATCTGTGTTTGTTGTTTTTGTAGAGCACTTAAGCAACAGTGAACAAAGATATAACGCTAATTCCTGATGGCCCACAGGGTCTCTAACAAAAATTTCATCACGCCATAACGCGGAAGTTCGACTCACGGCGGATCTGTCCTTCGGGGTTCATGATATACTCACCAAGGCCTTTCTTCCCCAAGAGGAATTTTCCGTGCCCCAGACTTTCACCTCCATTTTGTTGCACAGTGTTATCTGATCCAATCTAAAAAAATGTGTTCAGCTAGGGGAAAGGTACCACCTACGGGGCTATATCAAAGAGTCAACCTATCTTTAAATTTTTTGGCGGAAAAGTTTTATAGCTGCAGGGCACTTCAAGAGTCAAATTGAGGGTAGTTTCAAAAAAAACAATGTAGACCCTCAAAAATGGACCCATGTTGACGAATTTTAGCTAAAATTCTCAAAATACCGAAAATCGGGAGGTACCGTTATATGGGGGCTATACCAAAACATGGACCTATGTTGACGATGTTTCGTGGAGATATTTCATGACCACTGAGAACCTCAAATGTCAAATTGCAGATAGTTCGGTTAAAAATTGTGGCTAAAATTCTCAAAATACCGAAAATCGGGAGGTACCGTTATATGGGGGCTATACCAAAACATGGACCTATGTTGACGATGCTTGGTGGAGATATTTCATGACCACTGAGAACCTCAAATGGCAAATTACAGCTACTTACTTACTTACTTAGCTGGCCCATTACAGAACATTTGTTCTATAGGCCGAACTAAGAAGAGATCTCCATTCCTCTCTATTTGTTGCTTTGCTCTCTGGAATACCGCGCCTTGTCATCTCATCATCCACTTGTTTGCGCCATCTATTCCTTGGCCTGCCAACTCTGCGTGCACCGCCATGTGGCATGTATTCATACGCCTTTTTAGTGGGTTCATCATCGCTCATTCTTTTGATATGGCCTAGCCAACGCAATCGCTGCATCTCGATACGTTTAACAATATTGATGTCGTTGTATAGCAGATACAGCTCGTGGTTCATGCGACGTCGATATTCACCGTCAACGCAGATTGGTCCGTAGATCTTTCGAAGAATTTTTCTCTCAAACACACCAAGCACTGCCATGTCTGCTTGCGCAAGTACCCAGGCTTCGGAGCCATACATCAGCACGGGTAGTATCAGTGTTTTGTAGAGCGTTATTTTTGTTTGACGAGATGTGGCTTTGTTTTTAAACTGCTTACTTAATCCAAAGTAGCATCTGTTGGCCAATACAATTCTTCTTTTTATTTCACAACTGATGTCGTTTGTTGTGTTGACGGAGGTGCCGAGGTAGACGAAGTCTTTTACTACCTCAATATTATAGGAACCAACTTCCACAGTCGGTCCGAGCTCAATGGACGCATTGCGCGTCGACACCATCAACTTGGTCTTCTCACCGTTTACCGCCAGACCCACTTTAGCAGATTCTCCTTCGACTTTTATAAAGGTATCAGTTACTTCTTTTACTGATCGACCCATGATGTCTATATCATCAGCATAAGCAAGTAACATGTGACTATTGGTGTAGATTGTGCCACTTCTTTTGACGTTTGCCTCTCGTATAACCTTTTCTAGCAGGATGTTGAAGAGGTCACACGAAAGGCTGTCTCCTTGTCTGAAACCTCTTTTGGTACCAAACTCTTCGGAGAGGTTCTTTCCTATTTTAACTGAGGACCTCGTGTCAGTTAAAGTCATTTTACAAAGCCGGATGAGCTTTGCGGGAATACCAAATTCAGACATGGCTTGGAATACCTTTGAGCGCAGCGGACTGTCGAAGGCTGCTTTATAATCGACAAAAAGGTGGTAGGTGTCGATCTGCATCTCTTGGGTCTTCTCCAGGATTTGCCGCAGGGTAAATATCTGGTCAATGGTGGACTTGCCAGGTCTAAAGCCGCATTGGTATGGTCCAATAATCTCGTTGACCATTGGCTTTAGTCGTTCGCACAATATCCCTGACACGATCTTGTAGGCAATAGGGAGTAGACTTATGCCCCTATAGTTAGAGCATATAGTCTTATCTCCCTTCTTGTGGACGGGGCACAGGATACTCAGGTTCCAATCGTCGGGTACTCGTTCTTCCTGCCAGATGGTGCTAACTAGCTGATGAATACACCTTATCAGCGTGTCGCCTCCGGTTTTGAACAGCTCGGCTGGTAAGCCATCGGCCCCTGCTGCCTTATTATTCTTCAGCCGATTTATTGCTGTCTTTACCTCATCTTGGCTGGGCGGTATACATTCAATACCATCTTCTGGGATTGGGACTGTGGTATCTTCGTCGTCTTCGCTGCTATTGGATACCAACAGATTTGAAAAATGTTCTTTCCATATCCTGAGTACACTATCTGTATCAGTTACCAAATTACCTTGCTGGTCTCTACAGGAGGATGTGCCTGTACCAAAGCCATCAGTTTGATGCTTGACTCTTTGGTAGAATTTTCGGACTTCATTCTGGCTCCTGTACATCTCGATTTTTTCACACTCCCGCTTTTCCATCTCTCTCTTTTTTTTTTCCTGCGGAAAAGACGTTTCTCCTCTCTCCTTTTCTCCCTGTATCTCTCTCGTGCGCTACGCGTTGCTACGGATTGTAAAGTAGCCTTATATGCCGCATTTTTCTCTTCGGTGGCAGCACGACACTCCTCATCATACCATGGATTCCTTGGTGGAGGTCTCTGGTATCCAAGTATGGATTTTGCGGCTGTTTGCATGGAGTGGGCAATGCTTTGCCATTGCGCTGATATGTTATCGGGATGAGGAGGGCTTTGATTAAGCAATTGGGCTAGTTGAGTGGAATATGCTGTGGCTATCTGTTGTGATTGCAGCTTACCGATGTCTAACTTTCGTGTTGTGTCTGTTCGTACTTTGTTTGCTACGTTTAAGCGGGTGCGTACCTTTGCTGCAACAAGGTAGTGGTCCGAATCAATGTTTGCGCCTCGGAACGATCGTACATCCAACACGCTCGATGAATGTCTTCCATCTATCACAACATGATCAATTTGGTTTCTTGTGTTCTGATCTGGAGACAGCCAGGTGCCCTTATGAATATCGAGATGATTAAATCTGGTACTGCTAACTACCATGTTTTTTGCAGCTGCAAAGTCTATCAGTCTCATACCATTGTCAGATGTTTCACTGTGGAGACTGAATTTCCCGACTGTTGGGCCAAAGATATTCTCCTTTCCAATTTTGGCATTAAAATCGTCTAGAATGATTTTAATGTCATGGGCAGGGCAACGGTCATATGTTTCTTCTAAGCGCTCGTAAAATATATCTTTGGTCTGTTCATCCTTTTCTTCAGTGGGAGCATGAGCGCAAATAAAGCTGATGTTGAAGAATTTAGCTTTTATTCGAATTGAAGCAAGTCTTTCATTCACTGGAGTGAAGCTGGATACAAGATGTTTTAGTCTCCGACTAACTACGAATCCACAACCAAACTCATGCTTTACGTCATGGCAGCTATAATACAGTGCGTCACCTTTAGGTGTTGTTGTGACGCCTTTCCCAATCCATCGTATTTCCTGTATGGCAGTAATATCGGTCTTGTACTTTTCAAGTACGTCTGCCAATGCGAAGACTGCACCTTCTCTATAAAGAGTGCGAACATTCCGGGTGCAGATTCGCAGATCATGGTCCTTAAAACGTTTGCGGGGTTCGTCAACTTTAGAGGGGTTTGTTTTTCTTTTCTTTCGTTTTTTCATAGTAGGCTGTTTTTTCTAGGGGAGGGTTACTAACCCGACGCCCAAACCCAAGTTTTTAACGTTCTTATGGGTGAACGCGCGGCACATGTTAGCTCACTACCTTAAACGGGTGTTAAAGGCAGTTCCCCAGGTGACACCACGGGGAGGTCAGTGTCCACTTGGGATGAAAGAGGGACCAAGATAAATCCTGGGCTTTGCCATGTTAAAACCGGTCAGGACCGTTCCTTGGTATCTTCCATCCCCTACGTACAGCTAGTTCGGTTAAAAATTGTAGATAAAATTCTCAAAATACCGAAAATCGGGAGGTACCGTTATATGGGGGCTATACCAAAACATGGACCTATGTTGACGATGTTTGGTGGAGATATTTCATGACCACTGAGAACCTCAAATGTCAAATTGCAGATATTTCGGTTACAAATTGTGGTTAAAATTCTCAAAATACCGAAAATCGGAAGGTACCGTTATATGGGGGCTATACCAAAACATGGCATGTTGACGATGATTGGTGGAGATATTTCATGACCACTGAGAACCTCAAATGGCAAATTACCGCTAGTTCGGTTAAAAATTATAGCTAAAATTCTCAAAATACCGAAAATCGGGAGGTACCGTTATATGGGGGCTATACCAAAACATGGACCTATGTTGACGATGTTTGGTGGAGATATTTCATGACCACTGAGAACCTCAAATGTCAAATTGCAGATATTTCGGTTACAAATTGTGGTTAAAATTCTCAAAATACCGAAAATCGGGAGGTACCGTTATATGGGGGCTATACCAAAACATGGACCTATGTTGACGATGCTTGGTGGAGATATTTCATGACCACTGAGAAACTCAAATGGCAAATTACAGCTAGTTCGGTTAAAAATTATAGCTAAAATTCTCAAAATACCGAAAATCGGGAGGTACCGTTATTTGGGGGCTATACCAAAACATGGACCTATGTTGACGATGTTCCGTGGAGATATTTCATGACCACTGAGAACCTCAAATGTCAAATTGCAGATAGTTCGGTTAAACATTGTGGCTAAAATTCTCAAAATACCGAAAATCGGGAGGTACCGTTATATGGGGACTATACCAGAATCCTTTGAGATATAAGTTTGTTGATCACTAGGAACCCTAAATCCCAAATTATAGCTAGTTCGGTCTGCAAATGTGGCGAAGAACGTCAAAATACCTCAAATCCGGAGGTACCGTTATATGGGGGCTATACCAAAAAGTGGACCGATATAGCCCATCTTGACCTGCCTATGGAAAAAAGACCCTCGGGTGCAAAATTTCAGCCCTCTATCTCAATTATTGCGGACGCTAGAGTGATTACAACAGACGGACAGGCAGACGGACAGAGGGACATGGCTAGATCGTCTTAGAATTTTATCCTGATCAAGAATATATATATACTTTATAGGGTCGCAAATGATTAGTTCGATGTGTTACGAACAGAATGACAAACTTAATATACCCTCCATACTATGGTGGAGGGTATAACAAGTAAGAAAAGTCTATAGTCGGACGGAGCCGACCATGGGATACCCTATACCACTATCCCTGGGCAATCGCTCTCAACGGAACTTCTTTTCAATGATTGTGAAAATTTAATTATCAAATATCTGAGATGTAATATATATTACTTATGACCAAAATCAAAAAGTTATCTAGCCTGACAAAGACATTTTTGTAGCAGGAAAGGAACATTTAGTTCAAACTAAAATGTAATGAAACTAGGGTGTCCAAAAAACCGGTGTTTCCAAACAAAACGGTTTTCGGTTAACCGAAAGTTTCAGTTTTTTCAAAAACCGGTTTTCGGGTTTCAAAAATTTTCAAAACCGGTTAACCGGTTTTGTAAAATAAGTAGAAAATTGCCCATAATTGATAAATATTTGATTAAAAATGTGCGGCAAGGGGTAAATTAAGTATAACTAATTCGTTATTATGTAATTATCTGATAATATCCTTGATATTTAACATTCAACCTTAAAGTGGAGACAGGAAACATAAGTCAGAAATAGTGCTCTAAGAATAGTAAAAGCCCTTACAAATATACGATTGTGTACCAAAGGAATTAAATTTAAGTCTGGGTTCTCCTTCTTGCGTTGAGAACCTCAAATTATCGTGCCGGGTTCAATATGTACTTTGTTATCGCTACCCTTTAAACTTGGTACACATTGTCAGTTTTGAATGACACACTAGCAAGGCCGTTCACTTTTGTGATTCATCATGCAACCACAAAATATTTTGTGGTTGCCGGACGATTGGACAGTTATCGATAATTGCAAAAAATCGTCATTCAAAAGTGACAATGTGTACTGTACTTTACAACCTTAAATTCGACAAGTTCTTAGTTTACTGTAATAATTCAAAAACGTATGAATAACGTCATTCAAGCAACCGTGTGACATTACGTTTACGCAGTTTTTTTTCATAGATCGTTCAATTGAACTATATTGGAGTTGTGCCATTTTACACAAAATATTTTCAAGTTTAAAGGTATCTGACATTTATAATTTAGCCGTACCTTTTGTTAGTTAAGTTTAGTTTACTTTCAAGAATACAATTGTAATGCAATTTTAAAAATATTACTACTTTTTTAAAACCGATTAACCGACACAAACAACCGTTTTTTCGGGTTACCGAAAATTACGTTTTTGGTGAAAACCGGTTTCGGTTTTGTAACTCAAAACCGGTTAACCGGTTTCGGTTTTGGACACCCTAAATGAAACCCACTTATGTAGTACTATATGAATTTTGGCATACCAAATATGGGGTCTAGGACGTATATTTCGTGTTGTTACGTATATCAAGTAACATTGCTTTTACATTAGCTAATAAAAATTCATCTCCTTAGACGGCAGAAATAAAAATGTCCCTATAAGATGTGTCATTATTTGTACAAACCGATTAAGAAATGATTGTTTAGTTTTAGCTTTCAACTCTTTCATGAATTGAGTCAATGGTATCAATTGAGCAGAATTTCAAAAGTTTTTTAGGCCAAAGGGCAAAAATGTGCATAGTAGGGTATTTTTCCGAGCTAAATTTTTCGGAACACTCTTTGAATATTTGATGAAAAGAGAGTATATTGCGTTAACCCTCTGAGTAGTTTTTGTGATTGCTTCTCTCATAAACAAAACAAATTGCAAACAAAAATTTTTTTCACTCATACTCTGGCCTCTCCACAACAAAACGGCAATAAGTACCAGACTACAAAAACGAAGCAAATAATTTTAGACATTTTCTGGTCGGTTTTATATTCTTGTTCGATTTTCGTGTTTAGTATGGTCTCTTGCACGACTTCTAAAGGGAGACCAAAAATTTAGCACGATCGTGTCACATAGTGCAGATCGTGTTTAGTCGTGTCGTGCAAAACCGTGCCGAACAAAAAAACACGATCACGCACGGCCAAAAATGTATTCCGGCACGACACGCACAAACACGGCGTTTTTCGAGAAGGCACGAACACGCACTACTCACGGCACGACACGCGCCCACCTCTAGTAGTTATTATTCCATATGTAGGCTACTTTGCCGGTATATGCCCTCCAGGAATGAAAATATGGACCAAAAATAAAATTTGTATATTTTTCATACAAAAGTAATGGTGTATGTCAACCGCTAAATAATATCAGATCATCATGCAAAATTATAGGCATTTTCTTCAACCTAAACTCCTACCTCGTGCAAAATTTCGTGACTATTGAGCTATAATTGCGACCTCTAGCTGGTTTATGATTACACTAACAACAAAAAATTGGATATATAAGGCTGTAACTCTGTTATCTGATCACGTACATCAACATAATTGACATCAATTGAAAGGTCAAGCGTTCCACTTTCAAGCATATCTCACTTGTCCGGAATGTCACTTCCAGGAATTAAGATATAAGCTGTATATTAAAAATTTTCACAATTTTCACACAAAAGTTTTGGTCCATTTAACCCTCTAAATATTATCCGATCGCCATCTCAAATTGCAAGCTTCTCCTTTGGGATATACTCTTACCTTGTTTAAAATTACGCGTTGATCGGACTATTATTGAGACCTACAGAGCCGCTAGAAAATTGGATAAATATTATGTTTTTGGTCCATTTCACCCACTAAATATTTCACGATCATCACCAATAAGAATAGGGATCTATTCTGATCTGAACCCGACCTCCATACAAAATTTCGTGACGATCGGTCCATAATTGCGGCCTGGAGCGTGTTTACAATTTATAATGGACAGACGGACGGACGGACTGACGGACACACAT
Source organism: Musca autumnalis (assembly GCF_047663935.1). Classification (NCBI taxonomy): domain Eukaryota; kingdom Metazoa; phylum Arthropoda; class Insecta; order Diptera; family Muscidae; genus Musca; species Musca autumnalis. Next base: position 191,040,665 of record NW_027411977.1, on the reverse strand, counting down.
CTCCAAATCGCTTTATCTCGTCGAGATATGAAGATTGGTATACCACATTGGGGGTCTCCGACGAATATTTCGCGGTGTTACATGAATTTTTACCAAAACAAACTTATAATACCCTTTTCCACATTGCGGTATAGGGTATAATGATATGATGATAAAACTAGTGAGACACAAAACGTTATGTCATTTTGGTTGTCAAAATTCTCAATAATAAAAATTTTCAAATTATTTTCTGCGTAAGGTTTTTTTTTATCGAATCATCGAAATGTTATACAGGGATAGGAGGTTGTAAAAAGAAATAACCCTAATATACATACATACATACGTAAGGATAAGCTGTTATTTGAGATTGGTAGAGGGCAATCCCAGGTCAGGCAACATCAAATTTTCAAACTTGCCAAAATACCCATCAGTGTAATGTTTAGTGTAATTTCCTGAGTATTTAAGCCATATAAAACTTCTCTTCAATGTGTGTCGTAAGACATGCCATTCGGACTCGGCGATAAACAATATGTCTCATATCAATAAGCTAATATAAATCGGGACCAGCGTTCTCGAAAGTTTTTGATAGGAAATCGTCAACAAAACTTGGATAATCGTAAACTTGTTCCAGCCAGTCATTTCAGTGTGTACCCGTATAATTAAGAGATTTGGGACCATTATAAGAAAGTCCATTTCCGAACTACATATGGAGAGCAGGTCTTAAAGTTAACTTATCCGAAATTTTGTGTTGAAGGTACCCGAAGCAGGGTTTAAAATGCTAACGCCATATTAGCAAAAGCACCGAAAATTTGCAGCTTTGCCTGCTAAAATTTCTTCGAAATATGTTTAGCCACAATGAACAACGGTAACATGTAGCAACAAATTTTCCCAAAAAAATTGCTAGCGATGCTGATGCTAATTGATATTGTTGCTGTAATAAATCAGCATCGGATACGCATACTCATATTTTGCAGCACACATGATCAACACATATCAGAAAAGACAATAAGCAACAAAGTTTCAACGGCTTAGCCAGGTTTTCAGCAAACAATTGTTTTTGAGATCAGGGTTACCAGTGTAATTCATTAAAAATCACGATATAATTAATTTCACATTTTCGTTCAAAGAATGGTACAATAATTTGGAAGGTAGGTCAGGTTCGAACAAATTGTGAAAAACAAGGCCTGGGTGTATTTGCTTATTCTGTCAGAATTACCATAACTGAATATGCAACAGGTTGTACTGTTTATTTGATATTTTGGATAATTAACTAAAAACGCGAAAAATGAATGGGAGGCTAAGTCTTCTTTACAGAGTCAGCTTCTGTATATGTTCAAAAATTTGTTTCATCACAATGTTGTAATAAATATAAATAATAAATGTTGTAATAACAATTTTGATTTCGACTGAATTTTAATATGTATAAAATATTTTGTCATATTTTTCAAAACCACCCAGTTGTTCAATAAATAGCAATTGTCTACTTTGACATAGGCATGTAACTAGTTACTCATTGATCCCAGTTACTTTACACCCAAAAATGGCACACAAAATAGCCTATAGCCTGCTTTTGTCACTGGAAATGGTCTTCCCTACCTATCATGTCAATTCACTAGTTACAGGTAATGCGGCGTGTAATATATTGACTATTTTACAGACTACCGATGGATAGTGTAATCGACAATGTTTCTCTCTTGTAATCTCTTTTCAACAATATTTCTTTTTTTTTTAACAAAATAGAAAAAAATGTTCTGTCATTTTGTTTATTCATAAATAAGAAAATTATTGATGCGTTTGTTGTGAAAAAATTTAAGATGCAAAAAAGAACGTGTTACGAGCTAAATCATAGAAAGGATGATTAATTTAAGAAGAATATTTATAATATATGTGGTAAGTATTGATACATATCTTGACACAATTCATTATCGCGCCATTTCATTAAACTTCTATACATTTTATTCCAGGAACTTTTGAATGATCTGAAGGACCCACTGGAAAAACATTCCGAGGACCAAATAAACATAAGTCGCTGTATCAAGTAGTCATACACTAGTTCCAGTATCAAGGATCAAGATCTATTTGTATACAAGATTATATTGTCCTTTGTAAAATATTTGCACTCCATGTAATAAAATAAATGACTTCAAGTTACTAGTAGTTTTGGCTATCATTTCTGAGTACCGAACTGACTAGTTACTGGTAATGCAGCGAAGGGACTATTGGGTTTCCCAAGACTATCGATTTGACTGGTTACTGGTAATGCAATGAAGAGACGATTGCCTCTCACACAACTATCGAATTGGGTGGTTACTGGTAATGCAGTGGGGGGACAATAGACCCCTTCCTATGACATCCCCATGTTAAATTCACCAGTCTATAGCATTGCGAGTAGATTGGGTGGTAACTAGGGGTGTTTACCAGTAGCTAGCAAAATTGCTAGTTATCCCCTAGTTACCCGAACAACTGGGAATAAGCAAACCAATAGAAAAAAATTGTAATCAGCTGTTTGCTATGCCCTACCATGTAATGATTCTACCATGGTTCAAAGGACATGTGAATTTTTGGTGAAGCCGTTCAATATATATATTTTTTATTTTTAAAAATTAATAATTAGTATTCTTTAGGTTCAAACATATGATGGAGGCATTTTGTCATTAAATTACACCTTTTTATACCACCAGCCTTTAGGCTAAAGAGGGTATTTACACTTTGATACGACCAAAAATGTGCCTCATCGAAATAATGGTTTTAGACCCCAAGTATGTTTGTACGATATCCGTTTCAGACAATTTTGAGTCGATCTAGCAATGTCCGTCCGTCTGTCTGTCCGTCTGTCTGGCTGGCTGGTGCGCACGATAACTCTCGAACGGATCAATCGATTCGGTTCAAATCTTGGGTATCGAAATATTTTGTCCAGATACGATTTAAGTTCGAAGATGGGCCATAAAGGTCCACTCCTTCAGGTACCTCCCCCACACATTTTCTAAAATTGTCGCAAAACTTGTGCGCACGATAAATCTTGTAGGGAATAACCGATTTGGTCCATACTTTGCACATCGTGTAATTTCTTCCAAATTTAGATTAGGTTCCAATATGGACTCAATCGGTCCACTCCTTCGGGTACCTCCCACACAAAATTTCGGAAAAGTTCAGTTTAGGACCTGGTCTCGAATCGCTTTGATTTTTGTTTACGCAAGTTGTATTCGCTGTCCTCTATACGACGCTGTAAGTTTCATTAGGGGCAAGTCCATACTTCCAGAGAAAATGGGCTGAAAGTTACAGAAAACCCTATGACACCGTGTGTAGTGGTTGGAGCGCAAGATAACTCTCGAACGGATCTGCCGATTCGGTCCAACATTTGGCTTTCGTAATATTTTGTCCAAACTTAGTTCAAGTTCAAAGATGGATTATATCGGTCCACGCCTTCCGGTACATCCCCCACAAAAGTTCGAAAATGTTCGGAAAATTTGTGCGTACGATAACTTCTGAAGGGAGTAACCGATTTGGTCCATACTTTGCACATTATGAAATTTCTACCAGACTTAGATGAGGTTCCAATATGGACTCAATCGGTAAACTCCTTCGAGTACCTCCCACACAAAATTTCGGAAAAGTTCAGTTTAGGACCTGCTCTCGAATCGCCTTGGTTTTTGTTGTACCATCTTGTATTCACTGTCCCCTATACGAAGGTACAATTTTCCATATTTCCTGAAAAAATAGCCTGAAAGTTGAAAAACAAACCTTATGACACCATGTTTATGGGTGGAAGCGCAAGATAATTCTCGAACGGAAATGCCGGTTCCGGCCAAAATTTGTTCTTCGTAATATTGTTTCCGAACTTAGTTTAAGTTCGTAGATAAGCCATATCGGTCCACTCCTTCAGGTACCTACCCCACAAAAGTTCAAAAATATTCCGAAAAATTGTGGTCACGATAACTCTTGATCGGAGTGACCGATTTGGTCCATACAGAACAGGTTCGAATATGGACTATATTTGTCCACTCCATCACGTACCTCCCACACAAAATTTTGGATAAGTTCACTTTAAGACCTGCTATTGAATCACTTTGATTTTTGTTGAAACAACTTACATTCGCTGCCCCAATTACGATGGTAAAAGTTGTTTCAGGGACAAGTCCATACTTCTTGAGAAAACAGCCCGAAGGGTGTAAAAACCCCCTATGGAACCCCCATGGTCTATGTCGGTCCATTCCTTTAAATACCTTTTCAGCAAAATTGTTGAACTTTAATCCTAATCAACATTTTTGTCGGTTCATACGAGACCAAAATTTTTTAACCCCCTAAATACATAAGTTTTTTGTGAAAAAAAGTGTTTCAATTTGCACAGGCTGAGGGTATATCTCTGTCGGCAACGCCGACTGATACTTTTTTACTTGTTTATTACTGCGTTGGCAACTCTAATCACAAAATGCGACGAAAAAAAAGATTAGGCGTTAAAAACGAAATAAGCAAAAATGTACAAAAATAAATATGCGTTCGGTCGCTTATTTAGCCGTGTGTGAATGTTGTGTAGCAGCTGAAGTGTATAGCTAATGCTAATGGTTTTCGATGCTGGCTTTTAAACCCTGACCCGAAGTAGTGGATAAATATAGTCCATATTCGCCCAGCGAAAAGTTTGCCTCCAAAGAGGCAGTTAAATGATATGTACAAGTGATTTGGAAGTGCATCAAATTACGCATTTTCACTCATGATTTTTACAAGGGAGTGACCCCGGAAAGAGGCACTCCATTGCACCGCATTTTAACTGACCCTTTGGCATTGCATTTTAACTGAACCTTTGGCACCGCATTTTAACTGAACCTTTGGCACCGCATTTTAACTGACCCTTTGGCATTGCATTTTAACTGACCCTTTGGGGTAGAATAGGAGGCAGTCCAGAGCACGTGTTTTGAATAACAAAATAAAATGCATTTATTATTTGTGTAAAACAAAAATATTAATAACTTTATTAAATTAACACAAATTATGAAAATTCTCTATTGAATTCAATCGCAAACATGTGTGTTTCCTCCGCTTTTCATTTAATCCAAACTTAAATGCTTTTGCTTCATCTGCTAAATGGGTTTGATATTGTCTTCCCATCACCAGTTAAGATTTCGACATGTACTCCAACAGCACTCCATTGGGAAATTTTCTTCTCGTGAGTTACCGGAAAAATGTTCACAAATTAAATATTATTTAGTTTGTATCAACAAATGTTTGGAAATGTTAACACGATTATCTCTTTTTGGACTGCTGACTGTAGAGATGTACAAACTGATTTATGTACATGTAGGGATCTCTAACAACTGCTAATAAAATGTAGTGAACGGAGTGCCTTTTTCACGACTCTGTTTGAACTGCATCCGAATGCTGTTAAATTGTGAGGAATTGGAGTGCCTTTTTCACGACTCCGTTGAACTGCCTCCGGATGTTATTAAAATGTGACAAATGGATGTGATTCTTTGGATTGCATCCAAATGCGGTTTAAATGTGAGGAATGGAGTGCCTTTTTCACGACTCCGTTTGAACTGCATAAAAACATGCCGTGAAAGAACTAGTCTACATTGCACTACTTCCAATTTATTTTGCTGGGCGAGCACTTAATAGATAAGAAATACCTGTAAAAATTCCTCTTCTCCTTCTCATATTTTTTTTAATATTTATATACATTTATTTTTTCTGTTTCATTTCAGAACAGAAACAGTCTTCTGTTTTTCTTCAGCTTATGATAGATTCTTATGAACATTGCAACAATATTATGACCATTGTTACCACCTACGAATCAACTACAACAACCACTGCAAACATATCTTTCGTTTTTTGTTGTTGTTATTTTTACCAAGATTGTTGTGCATCATTTGCCGCAGGCTATAAAGGATTTTATTCTTTATAGTTAAGAATGCACAAAAGAATTCATTTGCTTCTTGCAGATTGTGTCTTGTCTTGCTTGTTCTTCTTCATTGGCTTGTATCTCTCGACAGTGGCCATGACTAGCTGTGTGTGTGGATAGTGCCAGCCATTGCTGCAAGTGTTGGTGGTGGTGATGGAAAAAAAACGAAGACGTAAAAGGACAAATTCATGGTAAAAGTTTTGCTTTTGTTATTTTGTTTTGCTTTCACAGAGCTTGATATTTTGTGCCTTGTTGTGCCTGTCATACAGCCCAGCCTGCCAACAAGCTAGCTGGCAATGATGCTATAACTGGTTGTATTATGTTGTGAGTTGTTTTGACCAAGTTTAAGTCCTTGGAGGTGTAAATTGAAGAACCAATAAACAAAAGCATTTCTCAAAACATCAACAATCAGCCGGCAAGCATCACCAGTTGTAACAATGAAAAAATGAACACAAAAAAAAACTGAACTATGTAGAACAACAATGAAAATAAAGAAAACAACAACAACATCGCAAAGTGTATGATGAAGGAACTTTTTCCATTTTAAGTTATGCCAAGGCTTAAAGGGGTTTCTGGCGCAAAGACATTGCTTCCTTCTTCTATTCCCATAGCATTGATAGTCTTCTGCCCACCCATATGGCCGGTCACTGTCCCATTAGTGATAGTGACACTGAACATTTTATATAAAAAAAAAATAAAAACTGCAAATCTGTTCATTCATTCGCAGCAATTAAGATCAAGGTATTCTCAAAAGGGAAGTCTTGATTTCAAAGCGTTGAAATACATTGTGTCAAATGTGACAGCTACATATCTTCGTTTAGCCTAAAGACAGTGATGTCTATGCCTTACAGGATTTTTATAGTTATTAAATAAAAACGAAGCAAGTATAAGGTTATGGAACGGTGAATATTAAAAGTTATAGGTAGACGAGCAAAAGCGAGCGATTTCAACATGGTAACCTATAAAAGATATATAGCTATCCGTTTATCATAACCTTTGAGCTAAGATGTGTCGTGCAAAACTTTCGCCTATAAGACATAAAAACTTCAATCCTTGTCCTTGTTCGTCTTTATTTTTATTTTGGGAACGGCGTGTCCCGGAAAGCTTGCTCCGGATTCTTCTGGTCCACGTCGGGATAGAGAATAATTCCGGACCATACCTTTGCTTCGTTTGTCACCATCTCATCCATCATAGTTCGGTGCCGGTGAAATACAAAAGATACCGTGAAAAGCACGCTCCTGAACGCCTTAATAATACTTGTTCCACAAACATTGCTGGTGGGACAAGGGAAACTTCTCTCATATCAATGAGTGCATCCCGATTCATATTAGCTCAATTATATGGGACCTACAGTTTATCGCCGAGTCCGAACGGCGTGTTCTAAGACACAATTTGTAGAGAAGTTTTACATGGCTGAAATACTCAGGAAATGTCACCAACATTACTGAGGGGTATTTTGCCACAGTTGGATATTTTATGTTGTCTAGCCGGGGAATCGAACCCCACGACCTTCTGCGTGCAAGGCAGGTGTGCATACCATTGCACCAAGGAGGCACCCATGCCTTACTTTCCTTTCGCACAATGTGCAAGTATTCAAAAAGTGTACCATCCAACTATTCAGAGTACTGCCCAATGTATCTGCTGTTCGGATAACAGAGAGGAATTTCCGAGACATCATCACTGGTGCTGCCGATCCCAATATTGATGCTGGTCGAATATCTGACAAGCTTCATCGTACGGACACTACCGACCTCAGAGTCAGATAATTTACAATCGAAGTCAGGCGAAAAATGCGAGGAATATGTACATATCCACTAAATCTACGGGCTTTCTGTTCACCACATGGAATGCAGAGTTGAGCACGGAGTGAATATCATGGTCGATGGTAGCAGAATTCCGACCACTAACTTTCCCAAGATGCTAAGCGTCACATTCGACAGCATGTTCACGTCGTCCATATATGACTTAACTATTTGTGACAAGCTGAGCTGTAAGAAAAAGGGCCTTCAAGTCTCTAGCCGCCAGCATAGGCCAGAGTGTTGCGCGAATACAAAATTTTTAAAACCTGTCAGAGTGCTGCCCTGATAACTGCAACAGGATGCCTCTTCAGGTCTTTAGTGGACCATCTACATAAAAAACAAAGATTCTTGCTTGTGCTAGACAAAATTTATATCGTTATATTCAGGAACCCAAGGGCTATCTGTGGTATATATATCATCAAGATCCGGAACCGGGCCCTAAACTCAACTTATGCCCATTCCCCATATGTCGCCGCTGAGGAGTATCAGCTGCCACGATAAACCAGGGTATTCTTGGCTTAACTATACTCGGGATGGTGCATCCGTATAAATTCTTACTGCTGGTCGAATATCTGAAATCACGCCAAATTTCCTAGCAGAGGCGACGGGATTTGCGAATGAGCGTAACGAACTGCGCCGTACGAACCCTAGCGACCCCAGAGTCAGAGAATTTACAATGGAAGTCAACAAGTTAGTCGGTGAACACTAGCGGATAAAGTGGCTAGAGCATCGGGAGCGCTGCAACATTGGAACCGGTAGTAGTAAAATGTGGGTTAAGGCGTTATCGAATCCTAGTAAAAGGGATGATCGCACATCTGTCATATTAACGGCGTGATTGTGACAGATTCGAAGAGGTGCGATAGCCGTTTGCGATGTTGCAGATATTATCCGAGGCACCAGGAGTAGAGTACTTGTGTAAGGTCCTCAACCTATCATTAGCCACCCTATTGTGTGTGGTCGCCAGTCAAACGTGAAATTTAGAAATAAGAAGTCCAAACCCCGTAGAGTTAAACAGGTACTTCCCCAAGAAGGGTTGATATCTCCGGAACAGTCTATCCTATTGAGTTAATAACGCACATGGCGTCAGGTCTCACTATTGATGACATTTATGTCAGGCTAAACGCCTATCTCATTGACCTTGCTGAGTTTTTTCACGCGAGGAATATAAAAATATAAGCCTTAGTGGCTTATGAACAGCCTTTTACCACATGGACGGCGGAAATGAAACACCCACTGAATGTGCAGGTCGATGGGTCAATAATTCCGACAACTAACTACCCCAAAGTCCAGGGAGACACATTCGACATCACGTATAATTCGTTTGCGCAAGCCACAGCTATCTGCGATAAGAGGAACAAGGGCCTCAAGTCCCTAGCAGCAAAGGGTGAGCAGATAAAGAAACCTTGTTAAGTACATACAACGCAGTAAGTCGGTCTGTGGTAGACTATGCGGCGCCTGTATGGTTTTCCTACGCCATGCAAAAACTTGCAAGAATGCAGCTCTTAGAACAGCAATAGGGTATCTCCTCGTGTCGTCAGTGGATCATTTACATGAGGAGTCTAATATCTTGCCGATGCTTCGGCACAACAGAATGTTGGCGATGCAATATTTGCTTAAATGCTATAGGCAAAACCATCAAAACAATCACCTAATGAATAGCTACCCCCACCCAGGCATGTCAGAAAAGATTTTCATGATCTAGAAAGGGAGGTCCAAATATACAAAAGAGAACCTATATATCAACAGGTTTATCCGACAGGTTTGAGGGATATTCATACTGATGCAGTCACCGATTCTACCGTGAATGCCGTCCTCGGAGAGCACCCGCCATCCGTGGAAGCGGAAGAACAACTGCTGCCTAGACAAGCGAGAGTTGTTTTGGATCAACTGAGATCTGGTGGGCGTAGCCGCCTTAATTCTTACTGGACCATGATTGCTGGCACAACGCAGAACATCTGCCCAGCTTGCAACATTAGTCCGCATGAATTTAAAATTAAAATGTAATGGCTTGCACCCTGTTTTTTCTATTAGATCCAAGAACCTTATATGGGAAATTTTACGGCGATCGGTTAACGTTAACCCGTGCTACCTGAGCGATCTTTATTTCCATAATAATTTGTATGTGGCCAAAGGTGCTTTGTCACGAAAATGCTCCATATGCCGATATTGTTGTCCAATAAATGAAAAAAATTTTAAAATTCTAAAAAATATGATGATCGGTTAATCGTACCCAACTGACTAAATTTAGGATCAAATCAGGTACTCCGATAGGAATTATCGTGCTAAGTCGACTCAAAATTGTATGAAACGGATTTCTTTCAAACAAATGTGGGCTCCACCATAATATGGAGGATACAATTAAATTTGTCATTACGTTTTTACACATGGAAATACTCATCGGAGAAATCAAGAATTGGTATAGACGTTTCTATTACTTCTAGGATATTTGGTATTGCAAATGGGCTATATCGGTCCACGTTTTGATATAGCCCCCATAGAACGGTGCCATCCAATTTGCGGTATTTTAAAGGTTTTAGCTTCATTATCATACCGAAATCGCTGAAATTTGGTACATAGTCTTCGCTAGGGTTATAAAACTTTTCCCCAGAATTTTGTCGGTATAGCCTGCGCCTTCATATAGCCCCCATAGAACGGTACATCCCGATCTTCGGTATTTTGAATGTTGTGGCCTCAATTTTTCTTCGGAATGGCTGAAATTTGGTATTTAGGTCCACGCTTTCATGTAGCCCCCATAGAACGGTACCTTCCGATTTTCGGTATTTTGAAGGTTGTGGTCTCAATATTTCTTCGGAATGGCTAAAATTTGGTAGTTAGTCTTCGTTTGGAGTATAAAACTTTCCATATGAAATTTGTCGGTATAGGTCCACTCCTTCATATAGCCCGCATGGAACGATACCTTCCGATTTTCGGTGTATTGAAGGTTTTGGTAGTTAGCCTTCATTTGGAGTATAAAACTTTCCATATGAAATTTGTCGGTATAGGTCCACGCCTTCATATAGCCCTTATAGAACGGTACCTTCCGATTTTCGGTATTTTGAAGGTTGTGGCCTCAATATTCAACCGAAATGGTTGAAATTTGGTATTTAGTTTTCATTTGGGGTATTAAACTTTCCCCTCTAAATTTGTCGGTATAGTCGACTCCTTCATATAGCCCCCCTAGAACGGTACATCCCAATTTTCAGTATTTGAAGTTGTGGCTTCAATATTCGACCGAAATTACTGAACATAAATATAGTTCATTAAAAATTTTGGTATTTAGTCTTCGTTGTTAATATAGAACTTTCCCCCCGAATTTTGTTCGTACAGGTCCAGAACGGTACCTCCTGAATTTCGGTATTTTGAAAGTTAGTCATTGTTTAAACTAAATGGCTTAAAATTGGTATTTAGTCTTTTTCATAAACGAAAGGAAACTAATTGTTCAGTTTTACTGAAGGCACATTTATATAAGGTAGAAGTGACAATCATCTGTATTTTTACTCTTTTGTAAATTTGGTTTTCAGAATGTAATAGGGTCTACTCATGAAATTTGAAACTTCGAAATTTACTACCATAAAATACTTCTTTTCATCCTAAACGTGTAATAAAAATGACCTATGACAGTCCTGAATGTTTTATATTTACATATTGATTCAAATTAGTTTCTATTTTGAAGATTTTCAAAATCAATTTATGTTTTTTCTGAGAAAATTTTTAAAACGACCCTATTATAAAATTTTTTGTTCGACATTTAATTTCCAATAACAACAATGTTATTTTGAAAATTTGTTAGTTGTTGCAATGCATGCATCCACCTTTTATAAATGTGTTTTGGTTTTACTTCAATACAATTTGTGGTGGAGGGTATAACAAGTTCGTCCGGGCAGAACCTAACGCCGTTCTTACTTGTTATCAGTGCAAGTGTATATGGCCACAACGTTCTAAAGGCTGAGGTTATAAAAAAAGATAATAGCATAAAAATCTTCTTAGCTCTGTTGCTTTGATAATATATTCTAGACGAAGTTATTCAAAACAAAAACAAACAAGTAAAAAAGCGTTAAGTTCGGCAGGGCCGAACTTTTCATACCCTCCACCATAAAATATTCTGAACTAAAAAGGAATAATTAGTTTTCATTCCTGTCCCCAACTTTAAGTGGGTACGTTTAAATGTCAGATAATGTACATAAAATGTTTCATTCGGTAGGCCCTTTTTTATAGGAGCCTTTAATGTCAAATAACTCCTAATTCGGTTAAAAATTGTAGCTAGAATCCTCAAAATACCGAAAATCGGTACATAACGTGGGAACTTCAAATGTCATTAACAACTAGTTCGGAGGTATGTGGGCTATACGAAAATATGAACTTAAATGAAAAATTTTTGTTCGCTTTTAAATTTCAAATTACAGAAAGTTCGTCCAAAAAATAAGGCTAAGGTACGGAAAATCGGGAGGTTCGAAACGTTCAGTTAAACATTTTAAGTAAAATCCTCAAAGTACCGAAAATCGGGAAGTATCGTTATATTAGGGCTATGTTGAAAATGATTGATGCAGATGTGTGGTGACCACTACAACCTTCAAATGTCAAATTACAGTTAGTTCGGTTAAAAATTTTAGCTAAAATTGCCAATTACTGAAAATTGGGATGTACCGTTATATGGGAGCTATATCCGAACATGGACCAATGTTCACAATTTTTTATGGTGAGGTGTTGTGACCACTAAGAACTTCAAATGTCAAACTAAAATCATCAAATTACTGAAAATCGGGAGGTACTTTCATATGGGAGCTTTATCAATACATCGACCTTTCTTGACCATTTTTGGTGGAGAGGTGTGGTGACCACTAAGAATTTCAAATGTCAAATGTTCAAATTACAGATAATTGGGTTAAAACTTGTAGGTAAAATTCTCGAAATACCGAAAATCCCTTATATGGGGATACCGAAATCCGTTATACCGAGGTTCCGTTATATGGGGCTATACCAAAACATGGACCAACGTTCATAATTATTTCGAATATAAGTTTTTGGTCACTAAAAACCCTAAATATCAAATTATAGCTAATTCGGTATAGAAATGTGCATTTAAACGTCAAAATACCTGAAATCGGGGGGTAACGTTATATGGGGGCTATTCCAAAACATGGACCTATGTCCACTAGTTATATAAGTTTATTGACATTAAAGAACCCTAAATGTCAATTTATAGCTAAATCGGTCTGAAAATGTAACTAATTACGTCAAAAGGCCATAAATATTAATTGAGTCAATTATATGGGGGCTATACCAAAACGTGGACCTATGTCCACGTTTATTGACACTTAATAACCCTAAGTGTCACATTATAGATAAATCGGTCTGAAAATGTAGCTAAAAACATCAAAATACCGTAAATCGGGGGGTACCGTTATATGAGGGCTATACCAAAAAGTGGACCTATGTCCACAAGTTTTGTTATATAAGTTTATTGACACTTAAGAACCCTAAATGTCAAATTATAACTACATCGGTCTGAAAATGTAGCTAAAAACGTGAAAATACCGTAAATCGGGGGTACCGTTATATGGGGGCTATACCAAAACGTGGACCTATGTCCACAACTTTTGTTATATAAGTTTAGTGACACTTAGGAACCCTAAATGTGAAATTATAGCTAAATCGGTCTGAAAATGTAGTTAAAAACGTCAAAATACCGTAAATCGGGGGTACCGTTATATGGGGGCTATACCAAAACGTTGACCTATGTCCAAAAGTTTTGTTATATAAGTTTATTGACACTTAAGAGCTCTAAATGTTAAATTATAGCAAAATCGGTCTAAAAATGTAGCTAAAAACGTCAAAATACCGTAAATCGGGGGTGCCGTTATATGGGGGCTATACCAAAACGTGGACCTATGTCCACAAGTTTTGTTATATAAGTTTATTGACACTTAAGAACCTTAAATGTCAAATTATAGCTAAATCGGTCTAAAAATGTAGCTAAAAACGTCAAAAAAACCGTAAATCGGGGGGTACCGTTATATGGGGGCTATACCAAAACGTGGACCGATATAGCCCATCTTCGAACTTGACCTGCCTGCAAACAAAAGACGCATTTCAGCGTCCTATCTCCATTTTTGTGGATGCTAGAGTGATTACCACAGACGGACGGACGGACGGACGTGCACAAATCGACTCAGAATTTTACCCTGATCAAGAATATATATACTTTATAGGGTCGCAAATGAGTATTTCAATGCGTTACAAACGGAAAAACAAACTTAATATACCCTCCATACTATGGTGGAGGGTATAATATAAAAATGCGATCATCACCAAAAACTGCAGGCGTCTATTCTGGTCTGAACCATACCTCCATACAAAATTTTGTGACGATTCGTCCATAATTGCGGCCTGGAGTTTGATTATAATTTTTAATGAACGGACAGACGGTCAGGCGGACAACCATCTTAAATTCGCTTTATCTCGTAGAGATATGAATTTTGGTATACCACATTGGGGGTCTACTACGAATATTTCGCGGTGTTACGTGCATTTTCTGTGTTGAGAAAGGAAACACACCAACCTAACGGTTCGATTGCTATTTCGATTCTGGTTTTATTTCAAAATATTTTACTTATGAACTACTTACAAAGACATAAATACAACAAGATAAGACATTTTGTTTGCTATCATTCTTCAGTGAATGGCTTTTGAATTTAACATAATGTTATATCACGATATGGTGATATAACATTTTTTTCTTTTATACTTTTTTACGTATTTAACCGAAATTACCGATCCAATTGACATAGAATTATTCTTGAATAGATCCTTGAATTCATATATTTCGTTTCTGATACAATTACATGAAATGTTCCTCCTTGGTTGCGATTTTGAATTAACTGCAACCTGTTAAAGGTAATGTTTCTATACAAAGTTTCGTAAACATTTTTTTGTTGCATGCATTTTGTCTAGTCTTAGTTGTATTTATGTCTTTGCTACTTAAACGAATCTAACTTAGCCTAACCTTCGACGTACACTTCAAGAGTGCACATGGAGGCATGGGCGTAGCCAGGAATAGCTAGGTAGGGGCAGCTGCCCCCACCTAGATCCTACAAAACAGTTCATTTGTATGCAAAAAATTATAAATATTACGAAAAAACAAGCATTTGCCCCGTCCTTAGTAACCACTGTCCTTTGTAAGTCGTCCATTCGAGGTTTATTGTTCTATGATCTTCATCAGATTGCAGTAATGGTGACATTGCTAAGCACATACACTTTTCAAAAGTTCCCAAAAGAGTTGTTACTATGACAACTTATCTTGCTTGGCATTGTTTTAAAAATAATCTTTTCTTTATGAATTTTTCTTGGGAAAAACATAAGAAAACCATACATATGTCATATTTCAAGATATTTCTAACAAAAGAAAATTATAGGACGAAAAACAATAGTGGTTTTGAAATGTATGTTTTGTATAGCTTTTTAAGGACCTAACAAAAAGCACTTCTTATAAATGAAACAAAGAATGAATCTCTGCGAATATAAGACAATAAATGAAAGGATAACACTTAGACAAGAAGAAAGTTGAACCGGCCATCAACAGCAGTAAAAGCAACGACATATGATGTTGTTCACAAAGTAATAACAAAGCCAAATGACGGGCTTTAAATCTCAATTTTTTCTTAGGGATATGTTTTCTAAGGAAATGGAAAAATAAGAAAGAAATGCTAAAAAATTTTAACGAAATTGTAGTAGAACATATTGTTATTCTGAATGTATTGAACAAATAATCGAATGTACATAAGGGTGTTCAGTCATTGGACATTTAGCCCCTGTTTATGTATGTCGACCGAAAGGTTTCTTGCGGTTCCGAAGTGGAAAAAATCATTTTCTGTTCATGTAAATACCTTCGAAACGAAAATCTATGCAACCGACAAGCCATACGAAATAACACGGAAACGTACACTTTCCTGTCTTTCGAGAGGACTGTCTTTTATAGAAAAGGAATGTCAAAATCACTCACTGGATTTGTAGCTGTCGAGTAGAACGTAAACTCACCAACAACTCCGAAAATATTAAATCAAATGTATGCAACACATTCTTGAAACAAAATAAAAATTTTACAGACACGTTTTAAAGGCTGTTTCATTCATTATTTTGAAGAAATCAATTAAATAAAATAATTCAAAATACCGACACATTTTATTTTCTCAAACAAAACAAATCACACATCCCAGTTGTTCAATAAATAGCAATTGTCTACTTTGGCATAGTTATGTAACTAGTTACTTATTGATCGTAGTTACTTAACACCCAAGAATTGCACACAAAATAGACTATAGCCGGCTTTTGCCACTAGAAATGGGATTTCCTGTCTATCATGTCAATTCACTAGTTACAGGTAATGCGGCGTCTAACATATTGACTATTTTATGGACTACCGATGGATAGTGTAATCGACAAAGTTTCTCTCTTGTAATCTCTTTTCAACATTATTTCTTTTTTTAAACAAAATATAAAAATGTTCTGTCATATTGTTTATTTATAATTAAAACAAGTAAAAAAGTATCAGTCAGCTTTGCTGACAGAGATATACCCTCAGCCTGGGTATATTGAAAAAATTTTTTCCCAAAAAACGTATGTTTTTAGGGGGTTTTAAAAATTTGGATGTATGAACCGACAAAAAGGTTGATTAGGATTAAAGATCAAAAGTTTTGCAGAGGAGATACTTAAAGGAATGGATCGACATTGACCATTATGGAAGTGGATCTCCAGCCACTACATATGATGCGATAGGGGGTTTTTACACCCTTCGGGCTGTTTGCTCAAGAGTATGGACTTGCACCTGAAAAAAGTTACCATCGTAATTGAGGCAGCGTATGCAAGTTGCTTCAACAAAAATCAGTGTTATTCGATTGCAGGGAACTTATCCGAAATTTTGTGTGGGAGGTACCGGATGGAGTGGACAAATGTAGTCCATATTTGAACCTAATCAATATCTGGTAGATATATTAGGATGTGTAAAGTATGGACCAATTCGGCTACTCCTTTCATGGGT
This sequence comes from Musca autumnalis, assembly GCF_047663935.1. Classification (NCBI taxonomy): domain Eukaryota; kingdom Metazoa; phylum Arthropoda; class Insecta; order Diptera; family Muscidae; genus Musca; species Musca autumnalis. Next base: position 191,023,960 of record NW_027411977.1, on the reverse strand, counting down.
TACCGTACGAACAATTTTTCCGAACATTTTTGAAGTTTTGTGGGGGAGGTACCTGAAGGAGTGGACCGATATGGCTTATCTTCGAAATTAAATTATGTTTGGACAAAATATTACTAAGGCCAAATTTTGGACCGAATCGGCAGATCCATTCGAGAGTTATCTTGCGCTCCAACCACCACACACGGCAACTTTGGGGCTATTTCCATATTGGAAACAAGTTCCGCCCATTTTTAAATTTTTCGAAATATTCGAGTTTAGATATCATGGAATCCTTGCATTTCAGGTCTTTGGCAACTTTACTTAAGAGGGTGTGGGAAATACTTTTGTTAAAAATTTTAACCCTCATTCGGTTCATCAAAGGGGTCTTTTTTGTCCTTTTTTCGAAAATCGTGCAAAAACTCATTAAAAATATGTTCGTATTAAATCCGAAGATACTACAAAATTGTTCGCCATAAAATTTTACTATAGGTCTTAGAATACACCAAATCTGTAACTCCTGTATAATCGCCAGGAATCTCTTAAAATGAAAAACACGTTTTGGGGTTAAAGTCCGACTTCATCTGAATTTATTCAAAATTGTCCCACAAAACATATTTTAGAGAGATGATGTCAGAGACAAAAATATTTTCCGTCAAATTTCTCCATAGGTCACCAAAGAAATGAAATGTCTAGTTACATTCTATAGCATGAAAATATCAGTATCAATTTTGCTGAAAAAACATGAAAATATTTTTTTTATTTTTTTTTTATGAAAAATTTTTCCTTCTTTTTTCTAGTTGATACATGGTAGTAATATAAAACTTGGTTATAGGTGAAAAGTGTCAAAGGATGAAAAATTCTACACAAAAGTTCACTATGAGTTTTAAAATAAACCATAAATCTATGTACACAATTTCCTTTAAAAAATTAGATTACAAATTTATATATATTAGGATGAAATTATATGTTTTAATTTTGGACTGTTAATTTTACACAATTCCATACTGGATCAAAATCTAGCAAAATCCCTTACTTTTTGGGAATATTGTTAAAGAAAGAAATGTTTCAAATGAAATTTCATTACGAGTCTCTGAATAAAAGAAATCTGTAACCATAACATATAACATTCTTAGAAGCACTTGTTTTTGATATATAGGTTTTAGGGCCATATTTTCCAATTTTCATACAGATTGTCGTTGGGATTGAAAAATATAAATATCTTATTGATGGTTTTTCGTTATAAATTTATACAGGAGATGTTGTGCGTTCAACTTAAACAGCTTTAAAAACATTTGTGGTGAATATATATTCGCAAAATATAAAAAAACCCAGATCGGACCTGCCAAAATTGAGTATTTTTCATACTTTCAACTTAAATTCCGTAGTTAGGATAAGCCATTGGTTACTTATATTGCATGCAAAAATACATTAGAGGTCTACGGCTATGGTCTAGTGAAAATATGGGTGTCATATGGGCTCTCACATGCACAATTTGGTGAGGTACAAAAAACTACAATGATGGGACTCACTCCTACTCCTCCTATATATATTCCAGAGTAAAATTCTGAGTCGATCTGTGCAGGTCCGTCCGTCCGTCTGTGGTAATCACTCTAGCATCCATAAAAAAGGAGAAAGGACACTGAAATTTTGAGAAGATGAGTCTTTTGTTTGCAGGCAGGTCAAGTTCGATGATGGGCTATATCGGTCCACGTTTTGGTATAGCCCCATATAACAGTACCTCCCGATTTGAGGTATTTTGAAGTTTTTAGTCACATTTTCAAACCGAATCAGTTATAATTTGACGTTTAGTGTTCCTAGTGATCAACAAACTTATATTCCAAAGGATATGGGCATAGGTCCATGGTTTGGTATAGCCCCTATATAACGGTACCTCCCGATTTTCGGTATTTTGGGAATCTTAGCTACAATTTTCACCCGAACTAGCTGTAAATTGACATTTGAGGTTCTCTGTGGTCATTAAACTTTTCCACCAAACATCGTCGACATAGGTTCATGTTTTGGTATAGCTTCCATATAACGGTACCTTCCGATTTTCGGTATTTTGAGAATTTTAGCTACAATTTTCCCCCAAACTAGCTGTAAATTGACATTTGAAGTTCTCAGTAGTCATCAAACTTCTCCACCGAACATCGCCAACATAGGTCCATGGTTTGGTATAGCCCCTATATAACGGTACCTCCCGATTTTCGGTATTTTGAGAATTTTAGCAACAATTTTCACCCGAACTAGCTGTAAATTGACATTTGAGGTTCTCAGTGGTCATCAAACTTCTCCACCAAACATCGTCAACATAGGTCCATGTTTTGGGATAGCCTCCATATAACGGTACCTTCCGATTTTCGGTATTTTGAGAATTTTAGCTACAATTTTCCCCCAAACTAGCTGTAAATTGACATTTGAAGTTCTCAGTGGTCATCAAACTTCTCCAACGAACATCGTCAACATAAGTCCATGGTTTGGTAAAGCCCCCATATAACGATACCTCCCGATTTTCGGTATTTTGAGAATTTTAGCAACAATTTTTAATCGATCTAAATATAATTTGACATTTAAATTTTCAGTGATCACGAAACTTCTTCACTAAAATTCGTCAATATAGGTCCATCTTTTCATATAGCTCCTATATAACGGTACCACCCGATTTTCGGCATTTTGAGGGTCTACATTGTTTGATGGAACTACCCTCAATTTAATTTGACTTTTCCACCAAAAATTATAAAGATAGGTTGACACTTTGATATAGTCCCGTAGGTGGTACCTTTCACCTGGCTGAACACATTTTTTAGATTAGATTTGATAATTAAGACAATTGGTGTATCTATCCATGGTCGAACATTTTTTCCACATAAAATTGTGAAAAAAAAATTAAGACTATTTTATGGTGAGGATATAAAAGGTTCGGGTGTTATTTCTCATTTGGCTCTCATTTATAGAACATACACTCCACGTCAGTAGAATAGAACACCTACATTTTTGTTAATGTTCGCTTAGTTATCCCAAAATGAATGAATCTACGTTTTTAATTTTGTGGGGATTTAAAGTCCATGATGATCCGTATCAAACACAGAAAAAATTATGTTTCTAGCTTTTCGCGAAATGATTTTCTGATCAAATTTCAGATAGTACTATGAAAAATAGACATTTATTTTTGGTCATCAGGATAGAACAGTCACTTTATTTTCGCGAATTTGTGAGATATTAACGCCGAAATTTCTTTCAGTCGATAAAACAAGGCTTTCTAATCATTTTCAGCCAAAGAAAACCTATAAATTATTCCGCGGACACCGAAATAACAGCGTTAAAGGGTTTAAATTGGCAGATATTTTAAACATATCGAAATATCAATAGGAGTCGCGCAGTTATGTCATATTTCTTCACAATAAGATAGAATATGAAACAGACAAGCTCGACGGATACAATCGAGTGCTTCGGATGCTGATAAGATGGAACATTTTCAAAATAATTATGAAAACGTCAAAATTTCTCATAAAAACCATGATGTTTTGATCAATAAAACGGGTTTTCCGCGAACAAGTCTGCCGTTTAAAGGTTTGGACATGTGCTCCACATTTAGAGGAAGATAATCTGATATGAAAACAACCGCTATTTTAATACACTGAGGGAAATTTTAGCACATTTTTCAAATTGAACACTCTCTTTGGACTTTGCATTTTATATGTATTCTTATTTCGGCGTCCACGAGTGTTCTCAATAGTGTTATGTTCCAATAATAATGGACCAGGTTATGCTCTCCATAGCAGATTTTACGAATTAGTCGTTTTTTAACTGAACTCGCATATGTAAAAGCCCCGTTTTCGCGGGAAAACCCAGTCATGGAAATTGAGGTTTTATGTTGCGTAAGTTGCTTTTAAAAAGTACTAAAATTTCGCTCAGTGTATTAAAATAGCGGATGTTTTCATATCAGATTATCTTCCTCTAAATGTGGAGTACATTTCCAAACCTTTAAACGGCAGACTTGTTCGCGGAAAAACCGTTTTATTGATCAAAACATCATGGTTTTTATGAGAAATTTTGACGTTTTCATAATTATTTTGAAAATGTTCCATCTTATCAGCATCCGAAGCACTCGATTGTATCCGTCGAGCTTGTCTGTTTCATATTCTATCTTATTGTGAAGAAATATGACATAACTGCGCGACTCCTATTGATATTTCGATATGTTTAAAATATCTGCCAATTTAAACCCTTTAACGCTGTTATTTCGGTGTCCGCGGAATAATTTATAGGTTTTCTTTGGCTGAAAATGATTAGAAAGCCTTGTTTTAACGACTGAAAGAAATTTCGGCGTTAATATCTCACACATTCGCGAAAATAAAGTGACTGTTCTATCCTGATGACCAAAAATAAATGTCTATTTTTCATAGTACTATCTGAAAATTGATCAGAAAATCATTTCGCGAAAAGCTAGAAACATAATTTTTTCTGTGTTTGATACGGATCATCATGGACTTTAAATCCCCACAAAATTAAAAACGTAGATTCATTCATTTTGGGATAACTAAGCGAACATTAACAAAAATGTAGGTGTTCTATTCTACTGACGTGGAGTGTAGTTGTATAAATGTACATACATATTAGTAGTATTTCGCATAGGATAAGTAACGGCAGTCGCACGATAGTTTGCGAAATACATGAACGCCTTTTTAGACGGGATTTCGGAGAACTATGCCTAAAGCGCCGACATTACAAAATGCAATAACAACAGTGTTCGATAAAGATGGCGAGAGTGGCAACTAATCTCCTCAAAGTCCTGTGAAGTTTATTATTCTTCGAAAAGCTATAGAAAATCACAGCTAATCTATTTAATTTTCACTGATGTCCGAATAATTTGTTCCAAATCCTTTTACACAGGATTATGTTTGAATATTATTCCGGAATTATGAGTAACCCGCCTCGTCGACAGATAAAGACTAGCTGTGACTTAAAAGTACAACCACGCCTTTCCTTGAACATACAATTCTACGTTAATCCTACGTTAATCTATATATCTAGGCGTTGGGTTAGTTACCTACCCTTCTAAAAAACCATTTCTATGAAAAACAAAACTATAGAAGCGATGAAGAATAGAAACGGCGACATTATAGTACCTAAAGATGACGCACAGCCATTAAAAGACTAGGCGTAAGTTTTGCTGTGAGTTTGTAATAAGCTGGAGGAGAATGCATTTTGTCTCCAGATTCATCAACATTGACCTAATAGTCGGAAACTTTAGATAGCATAGTGACAACGGATTGAGAATGATTTTCTTCGTGGTGGTGAAAAATATTGTTGGTAGTGGCACCTGATTTAAAGACCCCGCTATACATATGGTCACAATATGTTGTTGTAGATGAGATCACCCATCGAGTGTGTTAAACGGTCGATTCCAGCAGCTTACACCGACTCGGATCAGTACATTATTTTAGGTTTCGTTATTCTGAAACGCGATTTATCGTTTAGAGGTCCGAGGTTACTATTTACTTAATTACATTGAACCAAGGAGTCTGTTGACAGTAACCGTAGTTATTTTAATATCCGCCCTCTGAGGACATGTATTTTCACTAGATTTCCAAATCAAACTTACAATTCGTGATTGCTGATTGACCTCTCGTCATGAGCCTGCAGATTAATTTCCATTTAAGTTTCCTATCCAGGATTACTCCCAGATATTCAATTTTATTTGAAATACTGATTGCCTTGTTTAGGAAAACTGTAGTGCGATTCTGTAACTCCTTAACGACAGAATTAACGACGAATGTCGGTAGTTAACGATAATTTTCGGTAAGTGCTATTCTGTAACCAATTTTAACAATTTTTGTCGGTAAATTTTGTCGTTAATTACCGAAAATTATTGTTAAGTTAACAACCAAAAAAAAGTAGTTGTTAAGTCTTAACGACAGTAAATTATTGCAATAATTTGCTGAATTCTTTTAACAACGGCTCTTTATATGAACATATGCTATGTCAATGAAGACGGTACACAAGGTAAATTCCGCCTTATTGACAAAAATCTTTTTAAGGCATTTACATAAGGGTTAACTATGTAGCATAACAGGGGGAAGCTTCGCCACTGTTGTGCTTTCGACGGCGCCGATTTTATTGAAGCTGCATAAAGATCACCAAAAAGAAAGTTGTAGATCTTCGATTAACTCATAACTTTCCTTCGGAAGATCTACATGTAGCATCAATTAAATCGGCGCTGACGAAGGCGCAACATTGGCGAAGCTGCCCCATGCTACTACCCTACGTATGAAGACTGCGCTAACCTTTGTTTTACTTACTAAAGAGGAAAAACGTTAGCTAATGCTTCAAAAGAACTCAAGTGTGGTACTGCTATGTAAGACCTATACCAATGTCCTTAACACTATCTTTCTAGGAGGTTTTCGTTGGCATTAATTTAGCATTGAGGCCAACACGTGAATAGTATTACTATAACCTACTTTGTTCTGTGATAATCTCATAGATTTAAACCCAGCATCACTAACAATCAGAATGCTAAACATGGCGTAGAAGCTTGGATTTTCGAACTTTTCATACTCTCCGCTATGAAAAATTTCTTTTAATGTAGGCGTGAATTGAATATGTGAATATATAAACTCAAATGACGGTAACGTGGATCCACGATCACTGAAGGGGCTTAAGTCATGTCAAATATCACAGCTGAATTTTGATACAGAGCGCCACAACCCAAAATATGATCCCAACTTTTAAATAAAAAATACAACTGTGCTTTTAAAAAGATTAATGGTGGTTTTATCACTTTTATTACTTTTATATCACACACAATAAAAACATCTTAAGAAATGCTTCATTACTGGCATCCGTAGCCATCCAAAAGACACACATTTGAGCCACATTCCTTCAAAAGTCTGAATTGTTTCCTTCTTAAACGCTTCATGTTTTGTATTCGCGACTAAATAATGTTTTCAGCTTCAAAATATATTTTAATTAATATTAAAATATAATATTTGACATTTCCTTCCAATCGATATTCGTCGGTATGAGTTAACGATTTCTACAATCGGTAACATAAAGTTACAGAATAGGACATTCGTTAACTCAACCGAATATTTTCGTTAACTACCGATGTCGGTTCGTTATTAAAAAAAGTTACAGAATCGCACTACTGGTTCTTCAAAGTGTCTCAGTTTTGTTTTACTAGTGAAAAGACATATTTCCGTTTTTCCGGGTTTACTTTAAGACCTCTTGGTCCAGCCCAGTGGTACGCAAGTTTAGGGCTGATTCAGCTCTTCTGCATAGCAAATTTGGATTCTTACCCCTCAGAAGTATTATAACGTCATCTGCATAGCAGACTGGGTCAAATCCCTCATCAATTAAAGCCCTTAATAGGTTATTTCTCCTACGGCGTTCCCTGAGAAACTTTGTTTCGTATTGTTACATCATGTAGCCCGCAACTTATCCACATATTCCTTAGCATGTGGCTTATCAAGTCTCTAAGGGCCTGGTTCACCTGAAATATATGTAAGGATTGGATAAGGGTTTCGGTGCTGGTTTGGGGATAACAGCCTGTTCATGTATGTCGCACGAAATCTTGTATGAAAGGAAAGCAGTCGCTCACTTCCGTCTAAAAAGGCGTTCACGTATTTCGCAAACTATCGTGCGACTGCCGTTACGTATCCTATGCTAAATACTACTAATTTGAATGTGCATTTGTACAACTATGTTGCCTAAATGGGAGCCAAATGAGAAATGAAAACAAAATCCACTTATACATACAAACATTGGAATATATGTGATTCGTTTTGCTTGAAAAATAAATTGTGTCGGTATTTTGAATTATTTTATTTTATTGATTTCTTCAAAATAATGAATGAAACCGCCATTAAAACGTGTCTATAAAATTTGTATTTTGTTTCAAGAATGTGTTTTGAACTTGAAATTGTAAAAAATAACACAAAAAATTAAATTGTAATCAAATTTTTTTTTTATTCGAAAGATCAATACGTGACATTAACATTTGAAAATGATTTCGGGCATATGGGCACCGCGGCTGTTCTTGACGAAGTGCATTCTGGACGTCCAATTTTTGGCCACTTTTGCTGGCCACCAAGGCATCAATTGTTGCTGGTTTATCAGCATAAACCAGTGACTTCACGTAGCCCCACAGGAAATAATCGAGAGGTGTCAAATCGCACGACCTTGGAGGCCAATTGAGAGGTCCACTTCTCGAAATCAACTTATCGCCAAATTTTGATTTCAATAAGTCGATGGTTGCGTTCGCCGTATGGCACGTAGCGCCATCCTGTCAAAACCACATCTCCTCCGGATCAATGTCATCCATATTTTCAAACAAAAAATCATTAATCATGGTGCGGTAACGATCTCCATTGACCGTAACGCGAGCTCCGGCGTGAAAACCGCACCAAACGGTGCATTTTTCTGGATGTAATGGAGTCTGTAGGGTCTCTTGTGGATTGGTCTCACTCCATATACGGCAATTTTGCTTATTAACAAACCCGTTAAGCTAAAAATGCGCCTCATCGCTGAACACAATTTTGCGATAAAACAACGGGTCGAATCGACGACTGATTTTCAAAGTAAATTTGGATAATTTCGTAGCGTTGTTCAAGCGTGAGTCTATTCATGATGATTTGTCAGAGTATACTGAAACAAATAAAAAAAAGTTTCATCAAAATTTAATTTTTTGTGTTACACCCCTTTACAAAGCAAGTGAGTGATTTTTGGAGTGTCTTTTTACTTACTAAATGTTGCTGAAACAATTTTTTCAGCAACTTTTCTTTATATAATTGTCAAAATTAGAAACATTTGTAATAATTATTACAAATTATCGAGTACGCAGACAGGCATTTTCTCTTTCTATAAGAGACAGTCCTTTCGAAATACATAAACCCAAATTTAATGGAAAAGTGTACGTTTACGTGTTATTTCGTATGGCTTGTCGGTCGCATAGATTTTCGTTTCGAAGGCGTTTACATGAACAGAAAATGATTTTTTCCACTTCCGAAGCGCAAAAAACCTTTCGGCCGACATACATGAACAGGATGTAAATACTGTCCTCGCCTCCTGCCAGGCCTTAGGAGTATACACAAATTTTAAGCATGTGTTGAAGATTCCAGATAGTTTGGGCGCAATGTAGTCCATCTCTTCCTCGAAAAGTTTGAAGCTGTTGATGGCATCCTTTACCATCCCTTCATTCATTTTTAATGCTTCGTCTGTAACATCTTCCCAAACTACAGGCACCCCTGCGTGTACTGCAGTGCTCGGCGGGAAATGTGTATTCATCAAAAGCACGAACGTGTCCTCGATTGTTTCCATCTTATTTCCCATATCATTCACCATAATCTCGGTTTGTATATGGGTTTTCGATAGAAACACAGATGAGTTTCCAGGAATTGCGCTTTGTTGTTCTGTGTGATAGTTTTGTGTGATATTTGTCCCAGAATACAGCTAATTGTTTACGTCGAACTCTGTTATAAAGCCTTCGGACCTCTTTGCTTTTCTTACGAATTTCTCCTGTCATCCAGGATTTTTGTAGGCAGATTTCCTCTCTCGAAGGAATGGGATAACTTTCTTCGACTGCTGCATAATCATTCTCGAGCCTTTACAAGAGGTTCTTGTTGCTTTGAATATGTTTTTCGGACATGGTGGTGAATATTTAATTTGGACTAAATGCAATTTTTGAGAATATCAACATGCACACGCATGAAAGGCAGTGTGCTCAAACAAGTAAGAACGGCGTTTTATACTCTCCACCACTAGTTGTATTGAAGTAAAATGGAACAATAAATTTCCTTTCGTTTGTGAAAGTACTCAGCTTTTTTCCCACTCTTTCTTTTAAAGAATGCTTAATGCCAATGAAACATAGATGTTTTCTACTCATTCAGAATCCGAAATACCTCTTCTATGGAGAATATATTAAATTGTGCATCTATAGCCACAGTTCTCTTGTAGCCCCAAAGAAGACTAAGTACCAAATTTCAGCCACTTTAAAAAGACAATGTGGTTAAAATCTGCAAAATACCGAAAATTGGTAAGTACCTTTCTATAGGGGCTACATTAAAACGTGGACATATGTATACTGATAAATTTCTTGGAGAAGGCTTTGTAGCCCCAAAGATGACTAACCAACTTTCAGCCACCTTGGTAGGATAATCTGGGTAAAACCTTCAAAATATAGAAAACCGGGAGGTACCGTTCTATGGGGCTGTATTAAAATGTTGACCTATACAGACAAATTTCTAGGAGAAAGTTATGCAGGCCCAAGAAGACATACTTTCAGCCACTCTGGTAAGATAATGTGGCTGAAATCTTCAAAATACCAAGCAAAATCAAAGCCGTTCCACGCTTATATATCTCATTTTCAATACCAAAGCGCCTTAACTAACTTTAAATAAAAGAGCTTACACCTGGAATCAAAAAAAAAATCGCCAGAGGGATTTTAAAATACATCGAAGTCGAAGGTCATATTTTTAGGGATTTTTGGGTTTTCAGCCTTCTGATTGAAAACGGCAAGTCCTATAGAAATGTGACCAGAGAAAATATAGTAAAAAAATTGTTAAGTTCGGCCTGATTAAACTTTTTTTATAACCTCTATCATAAAGTATTCTTTCCTGTGCACAAATTTAGGTGGAGATATCTTATGACCACGGTCACCCCAAAACCCTAAAGAGGGTCAGAACATTTACCTTTGCTTGGGCCTATATCAAAATGTGCACCTATGTTCAGAATTGTTGTTGGAGAAGTTTTGCTACCACTGGGAACCTCAAATGACAGAGAGTCCGATCAAAAAATGTAGTTATAATCGTGAAAGTACTGAAAATCGGAAGGTACCGTTACTTGGGTCTATACCTACTTTGACCAACTGTATTCTATTATAGACCACAATACTCTATTTTAGGTGTCCGTACTCCATTTATAAAGGCTGTTATAAGTTTGTTTTTACGAAAATTCATGTAACACCGCGAAATATTCATCGTAGACCCTCAATGTGGTATACCAAAATTCATATCCCGACGAGATAAAGCAATTTTGAGATGTATGTCCGTCCCTCCATTAAAAATTGCAATCAAATTACAGGCCACAGCTATGGACCAATGTCACTACATTTGGCATGGAGGTCGGGTTCGGTCCAGGATAGACTCCTATAGTTATTGGTGATGATCGCAAAATATTTAGTGGGTGAAGTGGACCAAATCAAAAATTGTACCCCATTTTGTAGCGGTTTGAGTTTAAGACAGAGAAGGAGGCTGCAATTTAACGTGATAATCAGATAATACTTATCCGGTTAAATGGACCAAAACTTTTGCGTGAAAATTGGTAAAAATTGCAATATGTATGTATATTTTATTCGTGAAAGACACCTTCTGGTCACGTGAGTTGTATTTAGAAGGGGAAACTTTGACCTTTATATTGATGTCAGTTATGTTGATATACATGATCAGATAACAGAGTTACACCAAAAAATAGTTTTAATTGTGTGTAGTGTTGCCATAATCACGCTAGGGGTCGCAGGTATATTTCAACACTGACAAAATTTTGCACGAAGCAAGGTCAAGGAAAGTGCCAATATTTTTGGATAATAATCGGGTATATTTAGCGGGGAAATTTGACCATAATTTGTGTGGAAAAAATATTCAACATTTAATAATTTTTTTCCACATTTTAAATTCTGGGGCATATTCCGACAAGTTACGGAAAAAAAACTTGGTAACCTTTGATGATAATTATATCAATGTAGCGGTTAGAAATTACTGTCTAGCATATAAGTGGGTTGCTATATCGTTTTCTAAGAACTACAAATTGTCGGAATCATGATAGAAAAGTTTTCAAATCATGATTGAGAAACTCCAAGTTTTTTTGAAGTTATTGCAAACTACAACTATTTCTAAATGTCTTTTGATATTATTTTGCTTGAAAAGATCTCCATTTCTCTCTGTTTATTGCTTCGCTTTCTGGAATACCGCGCCTTTTCGTCTCTTCATCCACTGGTTTGCGCCATCTATTTCTTGGCTTGCCAATTCTGCGTTCACCGCCAAGGTGCCCGTATTTATACGCTTTTTAGCGGGTTCATCATCACTCATTCTTTGGCTTACTTAAGCTGTTCTGTTTATTTCACAACTGATGTCGTTTGTTGTGTATACGGCGGTGCCGAGGTAGACGAAGTCTTTTACTACCTCAAAATTATAGGAACCAACTTCAAGAGTTGGTCCGAGCTCACTAGACGCATTGCGCGTCGACACCATCAACTTGGTCTTCTCGCCGTTTGCCGCCAGACCCACTCTCCCTTTCGATTTTTCAAAGGTATCAGTTACTTCTTTTACCGATCGGCCCATGATATCAACGTCATCGGCAAAAGCAAGTAACATATGGCTGTTTGTATATATTGTTCCACTTCTTTTGACCTTCGCATCTCGTATAACCTTTCGCATCTAGTAACCTTGAAAAGGTCACACGTGAGGCCGTCACCTTGTCTGAAACCTCTTTTGGTACTAAACTCTTCGGAGTATCAGTTAATGCCATTCTACAAAGCCGAATGAGCTTTGCCTTTGAACGTAGATGGCTGTCTTAGGCTGCTTTGTAATCGATCTGCATCTCTTGAGTCTTCTTCAGGATTTGCCGCAGGTTTAATATCTGGTCAATGGTGGATTTGCCAGGTCTATTATCTCGTTGACCATAGGCTTTAGTCGTTCGCACAATATCCCTGACACGATCTTGTAGGCAATCGGGAGTAGACTTAAGCCCCTATAGTTAGAGCATACAGTCTTATCTCCTTTCTTGTGGACGGGGCACAGGATACTAAGGTTCCAATCGTAGGGTACTCATTCTTCAAATGGCGCTCACTAGCTGATTGTTAACGCCAAAATCCTGGGTCTCTGAGGTCCTTGTTGGCTTCTGGCAACTCAGGCTTTTCCCTATTCCATTTACTCTTTTTCTTTCTCACTGCCGCTTACCTACTTATATATGTATGCGTGTCGTCTGTGCTTTCTCGGACTTTCATACTTTTCATTTTGTTCAACACAAATCACTTGCTATTCAACCATCCTGTCATTCGGTAAGAATCTGCTTTCGTAATTTTCTACTGCTATTTTCTTTCAATAAAAAGAGCTTTTTTCTGTTCAAATACACATCCTGATTCTGCCTGTGTTTTTCTTTTCTTTTCTATTTCACGCAATCCAATCTGGGAGAAATATTGTATTTCAAACAATATTTCTTTGGTTCGGGTGCTAAGCTTTCATCTTCTACAGGAAAGCATCCAACGCGTTCAAACTTGGTGTTTTCATTTGGTCCTTCGAGCCGGATATAAAGCCTACTCGAAGTTTTCTGTTCCAGTTTGGATTTACCTACTACTATATACAAATTTTATTTCATCATTTCATCCATCAAGTCTAAGGTAAGTTTGTGATTTCGTTCTTTTACAAAAGTGCAAATTTTTCTACAAACCAAACAAAAGTGCATTTGCTGTCGGCAAAACGTCTTTTCATTTCATTCAATACGCGGTTTCGGTGGAAGAGTGTCGGTTGTGTTTCATTTTTTTTCTAAGAGAAAAGTGCAATTGTGTTTTTTTTTCTGTTAAAATTATCCGTTCGGTGGTAAATTTAATAATAAAATAATAATTTCTCTTTAATTCGTTCAATTTTCATTGCAATTGTTGTTGCATTTATAAAAAAATAATAAGAGAAGCTTTCTACTCTTTTTTCTACATAAAAACATAATTGCATTATTTCTCATCCTTTTGTGCTTCATTCCCGCATTAAATTTCGAAATTCGCGCTGCATCTGTTCGTGTGTGGTATTCACAACAAGTGACAACAACAATTCCTTTATTCTCATTATTCCTCCATTACACTCGTTCCCGCTGTGTACTGGTGATATTACAGTGTCTTTTGTTGTTGTTGCTTGTTTTCTATCCTATTCATGTGTTAATAGAGTTCTACACATTGATTTTCTACTCTTTGAGCACAATTAAAATACAGGGTTGTCAAAATCGACAAAATTCGACTTTGATATTTTGAAATTCGACTTTCACTCAGGGTTCTCGAATTCGATTTTTTCTTTCCAAATAATATTAATTATTTGCATTCTTTCATATTTTTTTTTGATATTTTCTATTCAAAAACAATTAAAATTACTTAATTTTCATTCGCATTGATAAGATAAAATATTTTTTGAAACATTATTCTTGTTTTTTGAAAATATTTTATTTTTCAACGTATAATTATTTTTTCATATAATTATAAGTGTGATTTTAAGTACAAGTGCATTTACTTATCATAAAAATAATTGTGCAAAAGATCTAATTTATTCGCAAATTCTTGAATTTAGATTTTTTCACAATTTCAAGGATTTTTCATACATTTCTGTTGTTTTAGTTGTCCGCTTTCTCTAAAACTGACAGTATTTTCCAAAGTTCTTTGGCTTCATTATCACTTTTGAATACTTTTCCTTGATTTTTTCGCCATTTGTACAGCAAATTTCTGTGCTTAAGTTGTTTTTATCTCAACTTTTTTCTCGAAAATTCCAAATTCCGTCTATTCGACATACAGTTGTTACGATTTTGTCCATTCCTTTTTTTGATTCGAAGTTCTTCTCAAAATGTCTCTAGATTCGTTCATTCGTCTAGCCGACGCCCTTGTGGGATTTGATGCGGATCTAGCTAATAATCTTCTTCCCGTCAACTCCATCCATTTGATTCGGCTTCATACTGATGAAATAAAGTCTCTATGGACTAAAATCAAATCGGAGTATGACAACTTTGTAAAAGACTACGTTTCCGAAGCCCACGAGGAAGAAGAATCAGGTGACGAAGATCAAACTTCAGAATTAGAAACGATTCGTGCTAACTTCAAAACCATTTACCTTACTTATTGTAAGTGTATTGCCAAATTGTCCGAAATTTCAGACGAACTGCAGGCAGATGCTGCTCCTAAGCAATCTCCAGCCCAGTCTAGTCCAGTTCCTCAATCCCATTCCTCCAACATTCCTTCAGGATATTCTTTCAATTTGCCACCTTGCGATCTTGAAGTTTTTTCAGGGGATTCTATGGCATGGCCCACATTCCGTGACATGTTCACGGCAATGTACATAGATAACTCCCGTCTTAGTTCAGTTGAAAAACTGTTTCACTTAGTCCAGAAGACCAAAGGTGAAGCGAAAGAGATCGTTCAAAAGAGTCCTCTTACCAATAGTGGTTTCTCCCAAGCTTGGTCCAATCTTAGCGATCGCTATGAAAATAAGCGAGTTCTGGTCAATGGCCAGCTTAAGGTCCTCTTTAATTTACCCACTGTTCATTCCGAGTCCTCTCAGGGTCTAAAACGCCTTCAGCGCGATATAAATTCCTGTATTTCCGTCCTGAAGACCTATGATATTGATGTGAAGAGCTGGGATCCGATCTTCGTCTTCTTATGTTCCAACAGACTGCCTGATTCAACACTCACGCTTTGGGAACAAACTCTATCTGACAAGTCCAGTATTCCACGGTGGGCGGAATTGGACAAATTTCTGACCAACAGGTACCTAACGTTAGAGTCTGTTTCCGAGATGCGTAGAGGTGTTCCTGGGTCCAGTCATAAGGAAAATTCGTCCGAAGGGAAGTCGAAGCCTTCCAAGAAGTTAAGTTCGTTCCAGAGTAAGGTCTCTGATCCAAACTGTCCCTTATGTCCGAATGAGGCTCACATTATTCGAAAGTGCCCAAAATTCCTAAGGATGAATCCTGATGTTCGCAGTTCAGAGATAAAGCGACAGGGGTTATGTCTCAATTGCTTCTCAAAAACACATTCGGTCAAGAATTGTCCCAGCAAACATAACTGCTATACTTGTAATAAGCGACATAACACGCTTCTTCACAAGATTCCCGCCAATTCCGCTTCCTCCGTACCGTCTTCTGTATCTAACACAGCCTCCAATTCAAATCTCAATCCCAACTCTGCTTCATTCTCTCGTTCAGAAATACAGTCCACTAGCAACGGGGTTGGGAATGTGCAAAATTATTTTGCGACTAATACTCAGAGAGTTTTGTTAGGTACAGCTATGGTACAAATTGTGCACAATGGTGTAACTTATTCAGCTCGTGCCCTATTTGATTCAGGTTCAGAGGGCACATTTATTACGGAGCGCTTGTTCAACCAAATCAAGTTACCCTTCAAGCGTGCAAATGCACAAATCTCCGGTCTGAACAATTCCAATTCTGCCAGTGTACGCAAACAGTGCACTTTCATTCTCTCCTCTAAAGTCGACCGCAATTTCGAGTTGACAGTTAACGCTTTTGTAATTCCAAGACTTTCGGGTAATCTTCCAAGTCATTCTATTCCGGCATTATTCTTCAAAGATCTTCCAGATATTTCCTTGGCTGACCCTAACTTCTTTAAGAGTGCGCAAATCGACTTGCTTTTTGGTAGCGACGTTCTACCTTCTTTGCTGCTTCCTAATTCAAAGGCGGGGATTTGTGGCTCCCTTCTTGGTCAGGAGACCATCTTCGGATGGATCTTGACAGGTCCTGTTGCCAGTAATTCTTCCGGGACAGTCAAAATTATTTCAAATTTCTGTGAAATCTCTTTGCATAAAGAGATTTCACGCTTTTGGGAGGTGGAGAATCTTCCAAGGAAGAACTTCCGATCCCCTTCCGATCAACTGTGTGAAGATCTTTTCAAGTCCACTACTAGCAGAACAGGTGAGGGTAGATATGTTGTTCGGTTGCCCTTCAAGGAGGCAAATGCTGATGGTGTAGGCTTGGGACATTACAGGTCCAGTGCTATGGCTCAATTCCTTAGGAACGAAGCTCGACTCATGCGAACTCCCGAGTTGAAGGGAGAGTATGATCGAGTTGTTCGGGAATACAGTGAGTTGGGTCATATGCACTTGGTATCTTCTTCAAATACTTCCTCCCGTCCTACTTATTATCTACCTCACCACGCGGTTGTCAAGCTAGATCGCACATCCACAAAGGTTCGAGTGGTTTTCAATGCCTCCTCTCCTTCGTCGAGTGGTTTAAGTCTGAATGATATTTTGCATACGGGTCCAATTCTACAATCCGACTTAACCATGCTGATTCTAAGATGGAGATTCTTTCGTTTCGTTTTCAATGCCGACATTGAGAAAATGTATAGGCAAATTCTTGTTCATCCAGATGATGCAAAATTTCAGAGGATTTTATATCGTTCAAATCCAAATGAGGAAGTTCAAGATTTCCAGTTAGAAACGGTAACATTCGGTGTGAATTCAGCACCTTACCTTGCCATTCGTGTGCTACACCAGTTAGCTGATGATGTTCTTTCTGAGCTTCCTAGGGCGAGCGATATTCTTCGCAATTTCATGTACGTCGATGATGTTCTAGGTGGTGCACACTCAATTTCGATGGGGATTTGTTCAATTCAGGAGTTACAATCTGCTTTAAAATCCGCAGGTTTCTCCTTGCGCAAATGGACCGCAAATACAAAAGATATTCTGGCAGATATTCCGTCCGAACATCTCCTTCACAAGGACTTTCTTGAGTTCGAAGAAAGTAGTACTGCCAAAATGTTGGGCATACGATGGGATGCTCATTCTGATTCGTTCTTTTTCATGGCCAAACCATTTTCAAATTCCGTCACGTACACAAAACGTTTAGTTCTTTCGCAAATAGCAAAATTGTTTGATCCAGCCGGTTGGCTATCTCCTTGTGTGGTTTTGGCAAAAATTCTGATGCAGAGGATCTGGGCGTCTGGTATCGATTGGGATGAGGCTTTATCCCACGACATAGTTTCAGACTGGCTGCGTTTTCAGGCTGATTTTCCTTCCATCGATAAAATCAGAATTCCACGCTGGGTACATTTCACTCCAGCCAGCACTGTTCAATTCCACGGTTTCTGTGACGCGTCAGAAAACGCGTATGCAGCGTCGTTGTACGTTCGCATTTCTTCCGGTGCTTCTATTTCAACGCACCTAGTCTATTCGAAGACTAAAGTCGCTCCCTTGAAAACCCTGTCCATTCCGAGACTTGAGTTATGTGGAGCAGTACTTCTTTCAGAGATGATCGATAGCCTTCTTCCACTGTTGGACGTTCCGTCATATTCCATATTCTGTTGGACGGACTCCACAATTGTTCTTTCGTGGTTAGCTAAGCCACCTTGTTTCTGGAAAACTTTTGTGGCGAACAGAGTATCCAGTATTATTCAAATTGTTGATTCCTCCAAGTGGCGCCATGTGTCTTCTGAAACCAATCCAGCTGACCTGGCAAGCAGAGGGGTTCTTCCGTCCGACCTAGTCGGTAACGACTTATGGTGGCGGGGACCTCATTGGTTGCAGGATTCTTCGGCATCATGGTGCACAGATAATGTTCAAGTTCCGGACACCTCTCTTGAGATGAAGTCCATTCATGTAAATTTCACGTACTTTTCCGAATTCGAAGACGTTCTAGAAAGGTTTTCTTGCTTCGGCAAGGCCCTTCGTACTCTTGCTCTGATAAGTCGATTTATCTCTCGTACGCATCCCAGTCATCGTTCAAATTCTGTCCCTCAATCTGGTCCCTTGACTAGAGATGAGTTAAACCTGGCACGGAATCGCTGGATTCAAGTGTGTCAGAAAGCATTCTATCCGAACGAGTACAATGCATTATCCGCTAAACGTTCCATTCCTGCTTCCAGTTGTATTCGAAACCTTAATCCTTTCCTTGATTCGGAAGGAATAATTCGTTCAAGTGGCCGACTTTCTTCGTCACCTGGATTATCTTATAATGAGAAACATCCAATAATCATTCCATCCAATTGTCATTATTCAAAGTTGCTGGTTTCGTTCGTTCATTCGGTAACTCTTCATGGAGGTAACCAACTCGTTCTGAGAATAATTCGATCTCAATACTGGATTCCTAAGGTCAAGAATCTCATCAAGGTTACCTTAAATAAATGTAAAGCTTGCATTCTGTACAAGCATCGTTGCCAGCGACAATTAATGGCTGCACTTCCTCCAGAAAGAACTGAGTTCTCTCGTCCGTTCACCCGAACTGGTCTTGATTTCGCAGGGCCTTTCGATATAAAAATCTATAACGGTCGTTCTTGCCGTATCACCAAGGGATACGTATGCGTTTTCGTGTGTTTCTCCACGAAGGCTATTCATCTGGAGGCCACATCGGATCTTTCGACATCCACTTTTCTTTCCGCCTTTCATCGCTTCGTTTCGCGAAGAGGGTGTCCTTTACACTTGTATTCTGACAATGGTACAACATTTGTAGGTGCTTCGAAACTTCTCGCTCGGAACTTCCTTCAGGCCGTTCGTGAGGGTGTTACTGCTCACTATGGACTCCAGCAGCTAACGTGGCACTTCATTCCACCAGCTGCCCCTCACATGGGTGGTTTGTGGGAGGCAGGAGTGAAAAGTTTCAAAGCCCACTTTCGAAAATTCGCAGGTACTATGAAATTCACGTTCGAGGAATTTTCCACATTGCTTTGTCGCATAGAGGCATGCTTAAATTCGCGCCCTCTCTCTCCGATGTCCCAAGATCCTTCCGACTTGGTTGCCTTGACTCCAGGTCATTTCCTTATTGGGGCTCCTATTCTGGTTCCCGTTGATCCACATGCCGATATTTCTTCCATTTCAATTCTAAATCGCTGGGAAAAGCTTAAGGCAATTCACCAAACTTTCTGTTCTCGATGGAAGAACGAATACTTGCGTGAACTTCAGAAGCGCAATAAGTGGCAAACTTCCGAGCCCAACGTCACCGTCGATTCATTAGTAGCCGTCATCGATGACAATCTTCCACCGAACGCGTGGCGTCTCGGCCGCATTTCGAAAGTATATATGGGTTCAGACGGTCGTGTTCGAGTCGCGGATGTAGTTACCCAACGGGGAACTATAACCCGGCCCATCACGAAACTCGTCGTAATATCCGCCCAAAACTAATACTTTCTGCCGATACCCTTATTCGTTCTGATGTCCAATATATAACATTCCGTTATATTCGTTCCGATGTCCAAACTATAACGATCCGTTATATTCGTTCCGATGTGTAACCTATAACAATCCGTTATATTCGTTCTTTCTACGTCTAGTAGAACAATATGCCGAGATCACCTTCCCGTGCGAGGTCCGTCATCCGTTCCAGCGTGGAGAGGCAGCGTCCATCCTACTCCTGCCGCATCTGCAAAAGCCGTCACCCGTTGCGACTTTGCCACAAGTTTCTGGCCATGAGCACATCAGACCGCATTGGCTCGGTTGAAAAATATAAATACTGCCAGAATTGTCTGGCTCACGAGCACTCCCACGGCGACTGCTTCTCCTCTCGAGGTTGCAAGAAGTGCCACCGACGCCACCACACGCTACTTCACGTCCAACAGGACAAGAAAAAGGACCCCGTGCCAGTTCGCCCCCGTACCGAAGGAGGAAACCGTTCGCCGGCAGAACCGTCGACATCCAATGGCAATTCCACACCGACGCTGTCCGCTCTCTTAAGGCAAAACACCGTCATCCTGGTACCCACTGCCGTGGTGAAAGTTACGGATGGCAACGTCAAGGCATCAGCGAGGTGTTTGTTGGATTCTGGTGCCTCCGTTAGCAGAATTTCGAAGAAGCTGGCGAGTTCCTTGAACTTTACCTCACTAACAATGGATGGGGAAACGCTTTGCCCCCTTATCTTGCAATCCCAGTTCGATTCCGAGCGGCAGGTGGAGGTGATGCTAAAGGTTGATAGCCGAATCAACCTCAAAACCCCGTCGAAGGCAATACCTGAAAACATCAAGGACAACTTCCAAAATCTTTATCTTGCCGACTCCAAATTTTATGAGCGTTCCTCCATCGATATCATCCTTGGCGCTGACATCTACACCAAGGTGGTTTGTGAGGGATCTATTTCCAAGCCAGGTTTACCCACAGCAATGAATACCATTTTCGGCTGGTCAATATTCGGACCGTACACATCCTAGTTCCAGCATCTTACTCTCTATTCTGAGTTATCTCTATTATTGTCCTAAAACCCTGAAATAAACTATGAAGTTTTATCCTGAATTCTAATGAAAAATTTGCACTCATTGTTCTTATTCTGATTTTTATGAACGAAACACAAACTTTCCTTTTCAGCTTCATATACATCATCAATTTTTCTTTCAATAACTATCACCTCGATTACATTACATTGTAATCCGGGAAAGTACACACGACACGAGTTCTATTCTTTCATTTCATTGCAGCATTACTGCAAGGTGGGCGGTAATGTTAACGCCAAAATCCTGGGTCTCTGAGGTCCTTGTTGGCTTCTGGCAACTCAGGCTTTTCCCTATTCCATTTACTCTTTTTCTTTCTCACTGCCGCTTACCTACTTATATATGTATGCGTGTCGTCTGTGCTTTCTCGGACTTTCATACTTTTCTTTTTGTTCAACACAAATCACTTGCTATTCAACCATCCTGTCATTCGGTAAGAATCTGCTTTCGTAATTTTCTACTGCTATTTTCTTTCAATAAAAAGAGCTTTTTTCTGTTCAAATACACATCCTGATTCTGCCTGTGTTTTTCTTTTCTTTTCTATTTCACGCAATCCAATCTGGGAGAAATATTGTATTTCAAACAATATTTCTTTGGTTCGGGTGCTAAGCTTTCATCTTCTACAGGAAAGCATCCAACGCGTTCAAACTTGGTGTTTTCACTGATGAATACACATTATTAGCGTGTTGCCTCCGGGTTTGAAAATTTCGACTGGTAAGCCATCGGCTCCTGCTGCCTTATTATTCTTCAGTCGGTTTATTGCATCTTCTGGGATTGGATCTGTGGTATCTTCTTCGTCTTCGCTGCTATTCTTTCCATATCCTGAGCACACTATCTGTATCAGTTACCAAATTACCTTGCTGGTCTCTACAGGAGGATGAGCCTGTACCAAAGCCATCAGTTTGATGCTTCATTCTTTAATAGAATTTTATTATGTGGTCACTGAAAAAGAAAATTATCATGTTCGTCTGCAAGCCTCTGCATCCGGCACCTTTATATATTTGAAGTACTCACTTTTCACAACTCAATCAGCAAATAATATCGCCGTACACTTTTATACAATATGTTTTCCACTCCACTATTTTTAAAATTTGCTTCACAAGATTGATGAACTAAGAACTACAGGCCTGGGTAACTGTAAACGCCATATGATCACTATTTACTTCCAAACAAATGTGAAGAAAAATAAAAAAAATCAGTCTTTTAATGACCGTTACTTTAAATATTCAAATATTTCAAGATAATTAATATTGTTAATTTGGGAATTGAATTTTTAACACTCGCAAAATTGTATTCCCGGGAGCAAGGAATTATTTTTCACATTCTTATTATTGTAAAACAATTATTATTCATACATCTCCTAAAGTATGTTGCTGTATACACACCTACACTTATGGTACATTTGGATAACACATTATAATCTTAAGAATTACTTTTTTCTATTGGTGCTCAATATATTAAACCTTAATCTTAATTTGGGAATATATGGAAATATGCACATTGTCAACAATTATCGGATTTGGGCCCTAATATAGGCAAAACTACTTGATGTATCAATACCAAAATTTAAAAATCTTCTAATTGGAATGTTTTCCATCGACTGCCATTAATATATTTTTACTTCTAAGTACTTGGTTTGTGCGTCGCAGCAACTAAAAAAAACAAATTGATTATTTTTACGAGTATACAAAGCATCTACAAATTTTTAGTTTCTTTAATATAAAGGCAACTTCTAATATTTCAATCTAGTGCTGATATACTCAACACGTATGTATGTATGTACATATAGTTCATATTGTTCTGCTATGCTCACAAGACGATAACAATTACAGTGAAAATCATTAGAAGAAACGGTAAATTACAATAATTCAAAAAAAAGCATTATAAAATGCAGCCAAATTTGTCTCTGGTTTGGTTGTTGGGGGTGTTCGGTTAATCAATAAAAGCAAATCGTCCGCGGTAAAAACACTTCAATCCTCAAAAAACAAAACAGCTCGCCAAAATTCTTTTTTTTTCAATCTGTCTCAGAAGAAACCAGAATTTTTCAAATTATGAACAGTATACATAACATCGAAGACTTTATGAACACTTTTCCTAAAATCCAGTAATTTTTTTCTGTGTAGTGTTTCTTCCTTATTTAGACGTCTCAGAACATGGCATAGAAACAGTAATATCATTTATTGTTACATTGCAGCTTATACATTTATCTGTATACTATTTTCATTTTATACACAACTGCATGTGTATCTTGATCACAGGACTCGGCAGTAGCAAATATTTATGTATGTACATATGTACGTGTGTTTCTACTTTGTCGGACCAAAGTGAATTTGTAAATGCAATGTTGGTTAATTAAATAATCTTATATTTTATTTACTTATATTTCTTTTGTATTTTTTTGTGTTATGCCCTAGCCCAACAATGACAGTTTCTGTTAGCTGCAAAGGCAATGGGGCTAATGGTGATATTTTCATCCAAGGAAAGTGTATTCTTTTTTGGAGTGATAGATATTTTTTCGGATATTTTTGAAAACGAAAGAACGGAAAGAGAGTGTATAGTTACTCATTTTGGAAAGCAATATTCAAATATAACCGCATTGTTGGCGATTATTATTATTTGGGTAAACTGTAATTTCGTCACTGAGTATCCTTTTAATTTTCTTACACCTCCTCCCAATGGCTAATCTTATCATATTGCATCAAGCTGTTAATATTTTTCGTCTGTTATATCATTTCACTTGGCCAGTCGTTATCCTTTTTATATCCTTGCATTCGTACTTAGTTAAGATTTCGTTATTTGTGTCTGTGCGTGTTTTTTTGTGTTTATAAACATAGCACAGTACTTTTCATACAATACTATTTTCCAGTAAAATACGAACTACCAAAGGTCTCGAAAAATTAAAAAATTAATATGCCATTGCACAGTGTCCAAAATTTCCAAAAAAAACCCTGGTCAAAAATCAAAATTTTGTTTATCAATTTACACTAAATTGGGTCAAATATTGTTTATAGGATCCCACTGCGCGTAGTTAAAGCAGGTCTAAGTGGTATTTTTTTGTTTGTCTCAATATTTAAGTTGTTCATAAAACCATGATGACAGACAAAATAAACAATGGTTTTTAAATATTTTTTGGTAATTGTAATGAAACGTATTTAAGATGTTCAGTGTCGCCAATGAAGTGTGCGTTCTTTAATAATCCATCGTGACATTCTTCACATATTTGCACTTTTAGTTTTTATGTGAAATTTCTAGAATATTTTGATCTGATACGATCACATTTTATAGGAGATTTTAAAGATTTGCGGAAAAAGGCACCAATAAGACCCATTTTATGACTCGCATGAGGGTTAATTTTTCAAGAAAAATATTCCTCGCATTCTTGTCAGTGAAGTTGTCAAAGACACCATATACCTAAACTGCAAGGATTCCATGTAGCATTAACTCAAATATTTCCAAAACTGTAGAAATGGTAGAAGCTTGCATCTCTATTTTATTTTTTTGGTTTTTGGCAAAATTGATACCGACAATTCCTTGGTATGTACATAGAGATTCCATTTCTTTAGTAATTTATAGTGAAATTTAGCGGAAAGTATCTTTGTCTTTTACGCCATTCTTCTAAAATGATGGTTTGTATTACAATTTTGCCAAAACTCACCTGAAGAACGAACTTAACCCTAAAATGTGTTTTTAATTTTGCATATTTCTGGAGTTTAGGTAGACGTAGAGTTTTGGTGTATTCTAGGGCCTATAAGAAAAACTGATGGCGAACAAATTTGTGGAGGATTTTGATCTGATACGATCACATTTTATAGGAGAAGGGACTAAAAAGACACCTTTATTGACCATCTGAGGGTTAAAAAGTAGGGAAAATGAAACCAGCGACCCGAAAAACATAAGAACCCAAGATTAGGTCAAAATCCATTCATTTTTAGCGTTCTGGCCAGGTTTTACGTAAAATTGGACACCGTGCATTGTTTAAAAATTAAAGAACGTTTCCAGTATTCCTCGCAATGAAGTATCGAGAGGCAGGTGAGTGTGTTTAGCTGGGCAG
This sequence comes from Musca autumnalis, assembly GCF_047663935.1. Lineage (NCBI taxonomy): Eukaryota > Metazoa > Arthropoda > Insecta > Diptera > Muscidae > Musca > Musca autumnalis. Next base: position 190,998,983 of record NW_027411977.1, on the reverse strand, counting down.
TTAAACAGTTGTAGTAGTAGTTTATTGTAAGGTTCAAATCCATATGCAGGGCTTTTGTTCGGTATTATGCTGTCAATTCGGCCCCAATACGATTGGAGGCGGATCTTGATTGGGTTATATGATGATGTTTGTGTAGGCAGCAGTCTTCCTTCAACTATACTTCTACATCACACAATGGTCCCACTTGTATGGAAAAGAGTGCCAAGAATAGTTCTAATCGAGCTACCGCCTTCAAATTTTAAACGTAGTTTTGTAACAAGCCAAAAAGATAGAAAACCATTTTTAGTTGATGTAGGTCCATATTTGGGTATAGCTCCCATAGAAAGGTACCGCCAGATTTTTGGTATTTTGACGATTTTGGCCAAATTTACCAACCGATTTGGATGTTATTTTGCATTTTGAGTTTTGAGTGAATAAACTACCTCCTTACAGAAAATATCCAATTTTAGCGAAATTTTCCAACTGATTTGGCTGTAATTTGGCATTTTGAGTTCTGAGTGAACCAAATGCACCCATGCAAAAATAATCAACATCGGTCTACGTTTAGGTATAGCCCCCATATAAACGTACCTCCCTACTTTCGAAATTTTGACGATTTTACCCGAATTTTCTAACCGATTTGGCTGTCATTTTGCATTTTGAGTTCTGAGTTAGCAAAATACCTCCTTGCAAAAAATGTTCAGCATAAGTCCTTGTTTAGGTATAGCTCCCATAAAAACGTACTTCCCGATTTTCGGAATAACTTAGCGGGTGATAGATGGGGGGCAGCTGGACTTTTTTAATCGTAAACTAGAGACTATTCTCAGCATAACTCAACATAAATTAATAGTAATTATATTAAAAATAGCAGAAAAAGTCATTTATAAAGAAACTATTTTTAATGAAGTTAGAAAACGAATTATGATTTTTTTTTTTTGGAAAAACATTGCCAATGCCATCGCCTATAGATTTCATTTTGAAAATTGCACATTTACCTCTCCTATTTTTTATAATTTTACTCATAACCTACGAATGCTTTGCGGATGTATTTTTCGTTGTTAAGGCCTCACATACATATCACAACTTCTTCGACTTAACTTGGCATATAACCGCTGTAAATTTGCAAAAATAATGCTGAATGTTAAAAATTTAATACGTTTAGAGAATAAAAACATGGTTCACTATATCGAATGCATTCGATAGGTCAAGAACCACGGTGACTACTCGGTCGCATCCTATTATAGTTCAGACCACAACTAATAATTGTAGATACGACGTGTAATGCTGTTGTGCATTTTCCTGAATCCATGCTGATGTTGGGCAACGGGGAAACAACCTCTCAGCATGGGGAGGAGTAATTCCTCTAGAATCGTTGCTACTGGCGACAGAAGGGAAATCAGTCTGTGCGATTCGTCTCTGTTGGCTTCCTTACCTGGCTTCAGTAGTGGGACCATACTGCCAACTTTTCAGGCTCCTGGCACAATATTGGTGGTTGGCAATAAATTGAGAACACATTTCAAATATCCATCTCCGGGTTCATCCAGCAGCTTAAGCATTACCATTGAAATTCCGTGTGGGTTTCGAAACATCGCTCATCGTAAATTGCGTTTACACCTTTGAGAGGGATTTTATTCGCCCCATCTCTCTTTCGGGGTGTTCAATAAATTGCCGGTTAAAGTAAAACACGCACCTCTTTGGGTCTGTAGCTGTCACTCCGCTGAAAGTAACAGCCCTTCTATAATGTTTCTTTCCCGTATTTGAAAATGATAATCCGGTTGCAAAAAATTTACTAAATTCTTTACCAATGTTGGATTAGTTCTGGTGGTCTAACCACTTTTTACGCAAATGACTACTAGCCTGTCGACTTCAAGATTAAGTTCAATAACTCATGCGTCTACAGTGTTCATGTGACGATCACCCTCATTTGGTCTAATTTCGCCTGTTTCCCCACTTAGACTCTAGCGGGAGGCGCAATAGTCTTTTGGGTCTTCAGAGTTTATACGACGAGACTCATTAAGCTCAATTGATAGTCCCTTCGCCTTTGCTGGGAAATTTGTTTAAATTTCGGGTATTCAAGCATCTATGTAGCGAGCGGCTGCAACTGTGATATTTGCCCGGAAATTTCTTTGGCCACCCTAGGATCTGCCAATCAACTTTTCCATGGTAATGAAAAAATATTATGAAATCGGATGGTCTCTTAACAGTGACGATGCTATGAAGGTGGTCTGAGCCAAAGAAAGTTATCGGCTATCAGGACACGTAATTTATCAGATCGGATACCACAATAGTGATGTCTGGCAAGCTGTGGCAATCTCCTGTTATCCTCCTTTCGCCGTGCAAAATGTGGATCTTTCAATTTGTTTCGCCAGCGCATACCTCATTGGTATTTGCCTAGGACGGAATGCCAAAGCTAATTATGGGCATTGAAGAACCCTAGCACGGGAAGGCTATTGTCCTCCAAAAGCGAACTAATATCAGGTGTATAACGCAGGGTACAACTTCATCGGCGGATGTTAACATTCAGCTTTTCTACCTCGACAGTCCCACACTTTATAGCTACCCCCTTAAATTCAATGTATGAATGGGTCATTAGGGTTAATCTTAAGCGAGACAGGTCTGTATTGAACTGACTGGTGTACAAGGAAGGTAAGTTCTCCTCCTTTTCTGGTAAGCAAAATCTTGTAAGTATCGTAACGTTGCAAGGTATAGGTTACGGTGAGCTCCGTTTCTTGTATCTACAATTTGGCTGATTTAGTTACGGAAACCGTTGGAATTGAATAATAGGGGCGATTCATTTCCGGTACGCTAAACAGCAACATGGGATGTAAGACAGGTAAAGTTGTATCGGTAGTAAAAGAGCTGGAGAAAAGAAAGAGAAGAAAAAATTAAAATAATCCACATACAGTCCTAAAAAGAGGGTCGCTATGACCCGATATGTCTATGGTGATTTGCAGGACATCCGAAGTGGTGTCGTGTGATATGTGGTGATTGGCCCCATTTTTGGCACGTGTCTGTAACTATTGAGGTACCAAGAAACCGAAGTTGAGATTGTATCGATCTAGTCTCCCTAGGTAGAACCCTTTCATCCGACGGGTTTTGGGGGATCTTTGTAGACTATTTACGAAAATTGTATCTGATTTGCACATTTTTTTCAGAGGGATGTTGTTTGGGTGATCTTGTTTGCTGCATTTTGTTGCGTGTTGCCCCGTTATTAATGTGCAGTGGGGTTTTACCGGGAGAAGCTTTGCTTCGCGCTGTAGATGGTCTTCGGGGGCCTTGGATATTTCTCCATTGCGTATCCCTGGTGCCCATATCGAAACTGTATAGTCCATGAGGCGACGGCCTATTGCTTTGTATATTGTCAGGATGTTCTCCTGGTCTTATTCCCAGGTGCTACCATCTCTTTGAGTATTTTGTTCCTTTTCCATACGTTCTCAGCCACTACCTCAGCATGTTCACAAAAGCGAGGTGATCGAAAGTGATGACAAATACTTTGGGGTTCTTGGTAGTAAATTTGCGTTGATCTCTTTTGTCCACGATGTCAAGATGGTAGATGAGAACTTAGGAGCAGATATCTGCAGTTTTCGATCTTCGAAGAAGACTTTAAGGATGGAGAGGTAGCCATGATGAACATCACTATTCGCCATATTTCTTTTTTGTGGTTGGATACCAACTTGTATATTTCCTTATTGAGACCTTGGATTCTGGCTTCCGACAGAGTCGCTTAGATCAGCAAGCTTCGAGGCTTAAGTCGAAAATTTTGGTCTTATGTTCTTTATCCGCCCAGTTGGTATGCACCTTTTGCAAACTTTTATCCTGCAGTTGGTCGTTCTCTGCCATCCTGTTAAATAACTCAAATGTTGTTGTTGATTCAGCCGCGCTTTGTTTTATTGTGATGGAGAAGTGGTCCGAATTTAAAGCTAGATATACGTTCCAGGTGGTATTCCCGACTAGATTTGGACTGAGTAGTGTCACATCAGGGGAACTGTGACAAGATGCTGTTATGCGGGTAGGATGCTCCCCGTTTAGGGTGCAATTTCTCTGGGTGTTTCCCTGGCGTCTCAACCTAGTCCCGCACGAGGATTGTGTTATCGCCCTGGAGAAATGGAATAGGAACATGCTTGTAGCCACTTTGACAGACAGAGTCTGGCGGGATATATATTGAAGATTTTAATCTCTTTTTCCCCTAGTGAAATTGCTATTCCCTGAACTTCTATGTTAGGGTCTGATGTGGTTATTGGGAGTGGTCTATAGGACAGGGAGTCATGGACTAAGAAAGCTATTCCATGACATTGAAGCAGGATTGGATATGTACCAATGTTGTCTGTTCATTTAGGGGGAAAATAATTGGGATAGGTGTAGGAAAATGAAAGGGGATATAGATACGTACTTTGATTTCTGTGTTGGGGTGGAAGCAGTCCTTGAGTAAGGTGTTCCTTGCGTCGGTCCCGACACTTAGATCCAAAGGTGTGGTTTTTGTTGTTGGAGAGACTGTGGGGTGTCTCGTTCGACGATAAAGTTAGAGACACGCTGGAATATGTTCTGCCCCAGCAAGAGGCAACATTGCAGTAGTCCTGTAACAAAGACATAAATACAACAAGATGAGATTTTTTTGCTATCATTCTTCAGTGAATGGGTTTTAAATATAACATAATGTAATTTTACGACATGGTTAAATAACATTATTTCTTATTATACGTTTCGTACGTATTTAACCGAATTTAACGATCCAATTGACATGGAATTCTTCTGGAATAGATCCTTGAATTCATACATGTCGTTTCTGATACTATTACATGAAATGTTCCTCCCAGATTGCGATTTTAAATTACCTGGAGCTTTCCGCCACGAACGCGTTAGAAAAGCTCAGAGACGATCGGATACCTCTTCCACAGCATCGTGTATTAGTCCACGAAAGAGGCTGTCCTGTTCTCCCGGGACATCCTCTTCTGCTATACTTCTTGTACATGTTTAGCAATAAATTCGGCCTTCTCTATATCGCAATGCCGATGCATCGGCGGAACTCTGTCCTCCTGATTCTTTCATTTGTGTTTTACAGGGTTTGATATTTTGAGTGTTTGTCAGGATTCGATTAGGTAGATTTCCTTTATAATTTCTTCTTGATCATGAGGCCTTTAATTTGTGTCGGAGGCCAATTAATTTGTGTTATATGAACACTGTGCTGTGACGAGCACTAGCCCTTTGTTAACGGTAGTTATGAAATTTTATGTTTTGCAATATTTATGATGTTGCTAGTGGTCCTTCCTTGGTACTGCAGTTCGTTTTCTTCTGTTATCTCGATAAGTTGTTGGCTGCTGCCAGTTTTGTTGCACAAAACTGAAGCTACACAGAAGACTTACTGTTGAAAGGAAGGTCTTTTGTTGTTGGCAAAGTGCGAAATGCCGAAGTTGTCGTCTGTTGAATAAAGAAAGAAGAATAAACTAAGAACTTGTCTTGTGGCTGTTACTATTTGTTATGGTGGTGGTGATGGCGGTGGTGATGGTGTTTATGCCATACAATTATTGTTGCAAATTCCCTTTTGTCAGTAGTTCTCAAAAAATTCCCCAAAGTCCTTGTGCGTTGCTGTTAGAGATAAGCCAAAGTTTCTCTTATAACACATGAACAAAAGCTGTCGTGAAAGAGCGAGAGAGAGTGAAAGAGGCACTAAAAGTTTTGATCTTGTTTGTTCCGAAAAACCAAAGGCATGAGTTGAATTTAATATATAGAATTGAATCCTATTGAGTGAAAGTTTTCCCCTTCTATTATTTGTATTTCATGTGAAAAGTGCCAAAAAATATTCACCAGAGTTGCTTGTGGAAGATGACGACGACAACGCCAAATGGGAATATCTTGGGTGCTAATAAAATTCCTATTTTTTTCTTTGCTTTTCAAAGTTTTATTAATTGAGAACATTGTTGGCCACTATGTATGTATTCGTGAGTGAGTGTGCGTGTGTGCGAACATATTTGTTTGTTTATCTGCTTCTTCCGCTGTTGTATTTGTTAAAGGATAAGAATAAAAGTCCCATATGTGCACAAATTCTAAAGAAACTTTATATTTGTCTAACAAAGAAAGTAATTGAATGGATTAGTTTTGATGAGGGCGGGGAAATGTTTAAAGTAATATGAGTTGTTACTGAGAATTCTCGTAGGAGAATAAGTTTATCCAGCTGTAAGTTTGGAGATGTTTCGTTAAATTATAACTAAAGATAGAAAAGTTTACATTGTAGGACAATTTAAGAGGACAACAAGATTTTATGAGCGAGCATAGTAATTATTATTTTATGGAAATTTCAGGGAGTTTTCCTTCACTCTCAGAATCCTGAATACCAAATTGCATCCACGTATGTATGTTGTAAGTAGTTGATACATTATTCAAAATACTCAAATTTGACATTGTCGGAATGATTGGACTAATGTGACAATTTCCTATCCTCCCAAACACAAACATTTAAAAATGTGGCAAATGGGTCTATATTAAAATGTGGGCCTTTATTGAACTTTTTCTGTAATGAAAACAGCCTCCACATCGGAAAATCTGCAAATACAACAGAAAGTCCAATTGCCTAATGGGATCATTTCTCCTAGTGATAACAAGTGAGAACAATGATAATATACTTTCCATGCAAACAGCCACAAAGCCTGAACATGGACACACGAGATTTCCACCAGTGAACTCACAATACCACGTCTGCGGGTTCTTCAATACCGGATAGAGCCAGAAACACACAAAACCCATGTTCCGGACGACTGCTGCCACCTCAGTGTGCATATGTTTGTATTTATAGTATTTTTCTGTGTTTGGAGCTGCACATCTCCACACACCTGCTTCGAGTTCTGTTGGTCCGAGCTGGGACGTAGGAAAATCCAGGACCAGAATGGATGTGCTTGGTTTTTCCACTCACACTGCGGTGAAATGCAAAAAATTGCGGGATGAAGGAAGACACAGGACCAATACGAATGTCCTGGGTTTGTCACATCCGCATCTGCGACAGGGACTATGTTGCTGCGTGATTCGTGAACAAAGCCCCCAGTGAGTCGTCGTCATCAGAATACGATTTTACCTGTTGGGAAAATGTCATCGTCTCGAAGGTGCAGGAAACCAAGCTCAACAACAATTGCAACTTACACTGTTGTTAGGGTTACAACGAACTGCGGAAGGATCGCACCACTAGTGGAGGTGGGGGACTAGCTTTCTTATTGCACCAGTCTGTTCAATACAGACGTATCTCGCTTGAGCCTGGCTCTAGTAACCCGTACATCGTGCCAATAAATAGCTGTGCTCCAGATCCGATTTTGGAAAGTCATAACCGATTGCTCTTGCGGGGCTTTAATCCTCATCATAAGTTTTGGCATTCGGTACTCGGCCAGAGAGGTATAGTGCTATCTAAACAGATTGATAGCACTACGTTTTGGACGGTCAATCAGGACACCCCTACCAGAATTAGCAGAGGGTGTCACAGTTCGCCAGATATTGCAATCATGTCACCTGATCTAAGAAATAACGCACTAGGCAACACGTTGTTGGACCAGACCAACTCATTTTGAAACGAAAAATTCAAATTAATAAAAGTTAACTGCCCTCTTGCTATCGGTAGAACATTACGACTACTTTTTTTTTTGGTCGCAAACATACCGAAAAATATCGTTAATTATATAGTTAATTATATAGTATGTTCATTTTTATATTCATATTCATTTTAATTTTACCGATTTTTGTCGGTAACACAAAAAATGATTTAGAGGCAACAGGATTAGCAAATGAGCATAATGAGCTTCGCCCAGCCAACCCCAGTTACCCCAGAGCCAGGAAGCAGACAATAGAAGTCAACAGGTTGGTCGTTGAGCATAAGAAGACCAAGTGGCTAAATCATCTGAAAATTTGCGACATTGGAGACGGAATAAGTGAATTTTGGTCCACAGTTAAGTCACATTCGAACCTTGGAGAAATGGAAGATAGGACCTCACTCACGTTTGGCGACGTTACGCTGACGTAGTGTTGCGCAAGTTATTTTAATCCACAATTATTCGAGCACCCCGGGAGTGACGGGGCGAAGAGAAGAGTACAGCATTGCATTATATATCTTCCTGAGCGGAAGAACCAACACAATTTAAAATGGATGATGTTGTGAATGCCATCAGGAACGCCAAATCATCAAAAGCGTTGGGTCCTGATGGAATCTAGATGGTAATGCTGAAAAAGCTGTATGAGCTGGGAGTCGAGGCTTCCGCTACTGAAGCCAGGCAAGAATGCCAGCAAAGTTGAATAGTACACAACGATATCGCTTTTGTTGCCCGTAGCAAAGACTCTTCAGGTTTTACTTCACCCAGCGTCAGAAAAACATATCCAGTTGCCGATCATCAGCATGGGAGCATGGGTTCTTTAAGCAGCACAGCACGACAACAGCGCTGCAGGTCATCTCCACACATATTTGCCTACTTATCTGAAAACGTTCATACTGTCACGCACTCCATGCTTTTTGAGGACATCGAGCAGGTTATCCTCTGGCCAAATTTCAAACGTATATGTATGTTTGTGTGAACGCCAGTCGTAAAGTCGAAGCACCGTAGGAAGGGAGTTCCGCTAGGAGGATGATATTTCCGGAACTGTTTAACCTTTACATTGCCTTTATTAGACAGCATGAGTGCACGATCCTGGTATCGGGTACCTTCCCTAATGTCATATGTGAAACGCTGAACTCTTTTATGATCGATCTTACAACCTGTATATGCACAAGGAGTATGCAAATATACACCACTCTGTTCACCACATGGACTGCAAAGGTGAACATTGCATTGTTCACGACGTGTGCATTCGACTCTAAGTTCACATCTTCGAGATATGGGAACCAGGTCCTCAAGTCTTTAGCCGACAGCACTAGGGGTACAGATAAAGAAACTATGATGACCACATGCCACGCGATAGGCGGGCAAGCTTTGCAGAGCCAGTGTGGCAACATGTTGGAAACGTATTCAAACCTATCAGAATTCGCCCGGTGAACTGTAACAGGATGCCTCCTCATACCTTTAGGGACCATCTACATGAGGAGACAAAGATTCTTACAGCACAGCAACACAATGGCATGCTCTTGTTGAAGTACTTGCTCGGGTGTTACTATCATAATGCCTAAATTCCTTTGGGACAAGGATCGACGACACCGTGCAAAACATCTGCCCAGCATGTGGCACAAGTCCGCACGGCACCTTTTCAACTGCCCTGCAAAACCTACTCAATTAACGGTAGGTTTGTGGTTACAGCCCATCGTAGCAGACATTCCTAGAGCTGGAGATAAACCCAGAGTTAGATTATGCAGGAAACGAACTTAAAAACATATACTGTTACAACAACAACAAAAACAAATGTCTGTACAGACAGATGATCAGAGTGCTAATCAACCTCATCGAGGAGAAAGCCCCCTGAAGTTTCATTGAATATTGCATCCCGGATTTCATCAGAGACAATTTATCATTGACATTCTTGATAATGCATCCCAAACCTTTGGAAAAAATGCTGAACTGACCTGTTCCATTGGGTCGGACTTTTTTGCGTCAGACAAATCTGACAATAACCACTATTCATGGGGCAGAAAGCATTGGAGAAGAAAATTGGCAAGGGAGAATCATCTATGAAAAAAACGATTCTCCGATTCCGTTGACCTCCAAAAATTTAAATGCTAGAAAATCAATTGATAACAAATCATACCAAAGAACGAACATCAAGTTTGTGAGAAAGTTGAGAAGAACTATGCTCGCCTAGGAACCTCTGCCGAGACCTCTATGTAGAGGACTACAGAGGGAACCTCTTCTTAAGGTGGCAGTACAGCTTCGGCTTGGAACGATTCAGAAGTTATCAAGACTGTGGTGCAACTCAGTCTTAACCAGAGAAGGTTGCTAAAGGTAAGTCATCGACCAACACAGTTAAGACACAGCAACAGACTGTGAAGAAGCCAAAAAAATGAATACTGCACCTAAATTCTTCGAGATGGTTTCGCTGGGCTTCGCATCTGTCTCACTTCCAAAACCCCATACCAGGTTGATGCAGTGGAATTCCCATTCCACAAAGGTGCAAATGCGAGCAGACCGAGCAATGGTGGGTCTGTGAAGAGATCGTCTGAGCAACAGTGACACTGGTTAGTGAAAAAATCACTACTGGAGAGACACATATTTCTTCATTCAGTGCATATTCACAGCAAACTTGTACGACTGCCCAGGCGAGCAAACACCCTGACCCATCAGGCAGGGTAACTCAGCAGCTGTTGAACGAGGTGGAGCGTCTTCTGCGAAAGTCAGTTAATGAAACACTCATTAAAGCGTCTTTAAAGCAGACATTTTTAATATCAGGGTAGCAGCAGCATTGTTTTAAGACCTACAAACCAGTCCCACAGACCGTGAATATAATCGATAGTCAGGCGTCCTTTAAATCACTTATATCACACTTTGTGTGAAATACCTTGGTCTACGTAAATTGATACAGGACATCCAAAGCAATCTGGCCTACGATACACCAACGTAGAACGAGTTCCCTTCTCTAACTTCATAGGTATGGGATGATAATTACACTGTGCTACATGAAAAATATTCAAGGGTTCTGATGCAAAAATTCTATTGTGTTTGGGTCCATGGATAACGAAAATACCTTTGGTTCCTTTTGGTCACTTCTTTTTTGTTTTTATAACAGTAAATGTTGTAAAACGGGGTTTCTAAGATTTTAAATTTTAAACGGGCATAACTTGTATTTTTCACAGCGGATTTCTATTGGCTTTCTTTTCTTTTAAAGGGGCAAATAATATCTTTCGAACAAGCCATTAAGTTTAGGTTAACAAATGTCTAAGTTATAGTGGTTGAAGTGCGTAAAAATCGCATCAAAAAAACGGGAAAATAATTTTCCTTGTGCTCCAGGCTGCTTAGAAGATACCAAACAGTATAATTATTTACTTTTACGGAAAAACTAATGGAATCGGTTGAAAAGTAGATAAGTTATCAAATTTTTTGTGTTTTTACTTTTTGGTTTTTTTATGCAAGGGCATCCCTCCGTCCGTCTTTGGTAATTACTCTAGCATCCACAAAAATTAAGATAGGAAGCTGAAATTTTGGAAAAATGGGTCTATATTGGTTCACATTTTGGAATAGCCCCCATATAACGGTACCGCCCAATTTCAGGCATTTTGACCAATTTAGATACATTTTCGGACCGAATTAGCTATAATTTGTCATTTAGGGTTCCAAGTGGCCACGAAACTTCTCCACGAAAAATTACGAACATAGGTCCACGTTTTCATACAGCCCCCATATAAGAGTACCCATTTCAGATATTTTTACGTTTTTAGCCACATTTTCGGACCAAATTTGCTGTAATTTGGAATTTGGGGTTTCCAGTGATCAAGCAACTTTTCCACCAATGGAAAATCACGAATGTCAAGAAATCGAGACGTCAAAATGAGGCCAGAAGATTCTTCCAAAGAATGAAACACCAAACTGATGACTTCGTTACAAGGACATTCTCCCGTAGAGATCGGCATGGGAACCTGGTAACAGTTTCTGTATCTGTTACCAGGTTCCCATGCTTCCGTCTGCAGGTACTCAAAACACGGAAAGAACTTTTTCCTAAGCTATTGGTAACAAACAGCAGCGAGGATATCGAGACCGCAGCACCAATCTCAGATGACGGAATTGAATGTATACCGCCCAGCCATTGTGAGGTTATGACAGCAATCAGTCGATTAAAAAATAAGGCAGAAGTATTTAACGTGCTACAAGCCAAGCTGTTAAAGACCAAAGGCGACGAGCTGATAAGGTGCATGCATCAGCTCGTTAGCACCATATGGCCGGAAAAACGCATGTCTGACGATTGGAAATTGAGTATCCTATGCCCCGTAATAAAAAAAGGATATAAGACTGTACGTTCCAATTATAGCGGCAAAGGTCTGCACCCCATAGCTTAAAAACTAATATCCAGCGTATTATGACTAAAGCCAATGGTCAGTGATATAATTGGACCATATCAATAGGGCTTTAGACCTGGCAAGTCCACCATCAACCAGATCTTCACTTTCCGGCAAAATCTGGATAAAAATTCAAGAGAAGCAGATCGACACCTACCATCTTTTTGTCGACTATAAAGCTGCTTTCGAAAGAATTTGCGTTCAAAGGTATTTCTAGCCATATCTGAGTTTGACATCCCCGAAAAGCAGATAAATCTTTACAAGATGACGTTAACAGATACGGAGTCATGAGTTAAAAAAGGGAAAAACCTGTGTTAATGCATGGTTCCGAAGCGTGGGTGTTTGCGCAAGCATATAAGGCAGTAGTTATTGGTGTATTCGAGGGCAAAATTCTCCGAAAGATATACGGCCCAATCTCCATTAGAGGTGAATAACGACAACGAATGAATCAGGAGCTAGTTAAACGTATAGAGATGCAACGATTGCGTTGGCTTGGTAATGTCATAAGAATGAATAATGATGCCCACGCTAAAAATGTGAATGTACACTTGCCACAAGACGGCAAATGAAAATCTAGTAGGCCAAGACATCGATGAAAACAAGTAAGAACGGCGTTAAGTTCGGCCGGGCCGAACTTTTTATACCCTCCACCACGAACTTTATTGAAGTAATTAGAACAAGCAGTTCCTGTAATTGCATGAGAAGTATATCCAACCTGATAATACACCCTTCAAAAGAGCTCATATGGAGCGTCGTCGCAGTTCTTTAGAAAATATGGATCAATGTTAACACATTTCAGTCATTTCGGTGGGAATCTAGGACACAACCTTCAAACTAACGAAAATCGGGAGGTACCGTTCTATGGGGGCTATATGAAGACGTAGACCTATACTGAAAATTTTCAGGTGAAAAGATGAACGATGAGTAAATACCTAAATTCAGTGGTTTCGGTGGGATATTGAGGACACAACCTTCAAAAAATCGGGAGGTACCGTGCTATGGGAGTTATATGAAGACGTGGACCTATTCTGACTAATTCTAGTTGGAAAATTGTGTACCCCCTACGAAGACTTAATACCAAATTTTATCCATTGTTGTTTTTTAATGGGGCCAAAATCGTAAAAATACGGAAAATCAGGAGGTACTGTTCTATGGGGATATATGAAAACGTGGACCGGTATGGCACACTTTCAGTACTAAACATCCTTGGAGTAATAGACACGTCTACACCAAATTAAAATAGGGTCTCCAACGAATATTTCAATGTGGAGGGTTTAAAAACAGCTAAAAGATGACGTTGAAGACCCTGGTATCCCGTCAAACTGGGGAGAGAGAGAGCTAGAGATCGGGGAAGGTGAAAATGTATCCTTAGTTCGGCTTATGGGGCAAATGTTTTGTTTGCAAGCAGAGCCACCTATGTAGAGTAAATAAGTGAGTCCTTCGGTATCCGCAAAGCTGCAATACAAATAATTTAATGGAATTTACAGGCGACTTATGAGACCAAAAAGCGTGGCATTCAAAATTGGAAACACATGATAATGGATCGGAAGTGGAAATCTTATATTTGTTAATTGGACAAATATTCTATATCGCGTCACCTTGAACGGAAGGTCTGCTTGCCTTTGTCTTCGGTCGGGCCATGAGCGAAGTCAAATTTCACAGATCCTCGCCTAAGAAGATGTTTTTTAGCCTTCGGGTAACCACTTACCCAAAGCCAATCCCATGTCTAGGATAATGACAGCTACAAAATAGTGAGTTACATTTTGATGTTATTGTGATGCCTTCCCGGTCCGTCGTACTTCCTCCAAATCGTTAATATAGTCTTGTATATTATGTATATAAAATGTGACTTAATCTACTGTGCTCTTAAGCATATTTAATTGCATAGAAATGTGTACATTACCTACATACACACATTATTAACAAAATAAAATTATAGCTTGATCCCAATGGTTTAATTAACGCTTGTCACAGCGCCACATAAACATTTGTTTCTTTTCATTTTATCCCAGCATACAAACCATTTGGGACTCTCTGGCTGGCTGTGTGTCATTCTGTCTGACACAATGGTTGGTTTGCTGCACTTAAACAATAACGATAACGACGACGACAACACGGCAAACGTAATAACGACAAACGACACTTGAACAATTAAGTAATGCAATAATGTTACAAATTTGTTAAGGAATTAAATGTCCTGGGAAAATATGGCCCCAAACTGTTACCAAATTTCACGTATAAGTGTTCATCTTGAGTGTGTTTGTGTGCGCTAGCTATGATGTTGCAGCTTTGTGTCTCTACGTTTTGGCTTGGAGGGATTTCGGAGTAAAATTCCTTCCTCCTCCCTGCCGCCAGCATAATTTTCATATTCAGAAATCTAGCACTTGAAGAGGAAATGTAACGAAAGAATGCATTTATAAAAATCGCGTTTCTTCCAAAAGGCAACCAACCAACGAACCATGGTAACCATTACGACGAGTAAATATTTATGTTTGATGGCAAGAAATAAAATGAATTCCAACGCGTGCACAAGTTTTCAAAGTTAACCCAATTGAAATGCTGCTGCTGTGCCTTGGAACCAACTTTTGGACGCAATTGGCTAGGGGCTAAATGTCTTTGGCAAAATTCATTGCAAATTGTTGGTAGCAATGCGTCTGCTTTTGTTGTAGAAAAGCACACAGGCAAATAATTTAATTGTTTTTCTTGTTCGTATATTTTTCTTTTGCTACAACAATTATGTTTTAGGTTGCAATTTTGCGGGATAAGGGTATATTTTTGGAGTAACGCCGATTAGTTAATAAAGTTTTACAACGAATCCCTGCTAATTAGGCAAAATATAGTAACGTAAGGATTTCATTCTTAAACTGTTGTTTAGATTTAGAAATGCTGAAAAATAGAACCACTCACATAAATAACTAATTAGCAGAGTCATGGTTTTATAAAGCCCTAACCCAAACAAACTATTCGAGAAGAAAGAAAATTATATATGTACATCCAGTGATATACCTTCAGCCTCTGACCAAAAAATAAACAAATACAATAATTATGACGTATAAAAATATATTGATTTGGTATCACGAGTTTCTTCACAATACGTGCAATCTGTAGGTATCGTAATATGGGGCTATACCAAATCAATTTTAGTAAGCTAATTTCTGATTTTTGAAAAAGTATAAGAATTATTTTTTGGATTTGTAATCTTATTTGGAGCCGGTAGGGGTTTTTAACCGGAAAAATTGTAATGTTGCAATAGGGACCGTGAAAAGAACCTTCTTCAAAAAAATTCAAATAGATCCGATACGAGTCCTCAAACTGCCAAATTTTGTGTGGGAGGTACTCGAAGGGCGGGACCGATGTAGTCCATATTCCAACCTGATACATGACTGGATGAAATAATACGATGTGCTAAATTTGGACCAATCAGAAAATCCCCTTGAGAGTTATCTTGCGGATTTGCCATTTTATTCAGGTTTCTTGTTTGTTTTTCAGGATTTCTTGGAGCTTTTCGGCCATAATCTCTCAATTGTACCGTCGTAAAGGGGACCGCAAGGAAAATCTGCTGTAAAAATCAAAACGATTCGAGAGGACTCTTAAATTTCACTTTTCCGAATTTTGTGTGGGACGTACCCGAAGGTGTGGACCGATATAGTCTTATCAGATCTATCGATCGAGTACTCACTTCGCCAGTTATAGTTCCCACAATTTTTCAAAAAAAAATGTTGAACTTTTTTGGGGGAGTTGTGGACCTATATTGCCTATATTCGAACTTAAATTAAGTGTGGGCAAAATATTACGAAGTATGAAAATTGGTTCGAATCGGTAGATCCGTTCGAGAGTTATCGTGCGCACCAGCCAGCTAGACAGTAAGAGAGACATATGAACGGACAGGGCTAAATCGACTCCAAGTTGTCTGAAGCGAATTTCCTCCAAACATACTTGGGGTCTAAAACCATTATTTCGATTACTGTAAATCGTGAGGTATAAAATAGGGGGCGAGGCGACCCCATGCTGCAATATTTGTATAAAACATCCAATTTGACAGCTGAACTGAAAATTTCTCTGTCATGAAATTGTGGTTCTCTACACAAAACCCATTATATATTTGGCAGTAGGCCCGTTATTTAGCAGACACATTATTGCAATTTGCATCAGGGGAAAGGTCAGTAGTTATTTTTCCATATGTAGGCTACTATGCCCTCCACGAATTTAAATATGGACTAAAAATAAAATTTGTATATTTTTCATACAAAAGTAATGGTCTATGTCAACCGCTAAAAAATATCAGATAATCATGCAAAATTATAGGCATTTTTTTCAACCTAGACTCTTACTTCGTGGAAAATTTCGTGATTATTGAGCTATAATTGCGACCTCTAGTGTTTTTATGAGTACACTTCAAGCAAATAACTGTATATATTAGGCTGTAACTATGTTATCTGATCACGTAAATTTACATAATTGACAACAATGGAAAGGTCAAGAGATCGTCTTCAAAATACAACTTACGAGGGAGGAATGTGTCTTTCAGGAACAAAGATATAAGCTATATACTAAAAATTTTCACACAAAAGTTGTTTTCCATTTAACCCTCTAAATATTATCTGATATAATATAATAATTGTTCCACAAACATCCCATACGGGACAAGGGAGACTTCTCTCCTATCAATGAGTGCACCCCGATTCATATTTGCTCAATGATATGGGACCTACTGTTTATCGCCGAGTCCGAACGGCATGTCTTAAGACACTCATGAAATGTCGCCAACATTACTGAGGGGTATTTTGCCACCGTTGAAAATTTTGATGTTGACTGGCCGGGGAATCGAACCCACGAACTACGGCGTGCAAGGCGGGTGTGCATACCATTGCACCATGGTGGTGATATTTATCTGATAGCCATCTCAAATTGCAAGCTTCTTCTTTTTCATATACTCTTACCTTATTTAAAATTTCGCGTTGGTCGGACTATTATTGCGACCTACAGTGCCGCTATATATATATATATATATATATATATATATATATGTATTCCTTTAAACTCCTATGAGGAGCATAGGGCCACAACAAAGTTATTAAATCTATTTCTATCTAATGCTATTCTTTTGATTTCATTCCATGTAACACCGCTTCTTTCAACATCTTTTTCAATTTGTCGCCTCCAGGTGTGTGCTGGGCGTCCTCTTCTTCGGCTTCCCTGAGGATTCCATTCAATGGCTTGTCTCGTTATATCACTGGGATACCGCTATAAATTTGGATAAATAATATGTTTTTGGACCATTTCACCCGCTAAATATTTCACCATCGTCACCAATGAAAATAGGTATCTATTCTGGTCTGATCCCGACCTCCATACAAAATTTCGTGATGAGCCTAGCACAAAAAACGCGGTATAAACAGAAAAAGTTAAGTGTTTTGGAAACTTCCATTTCTGTTATGAACACATGTTAAATTTTGTTCCGATCTGGCAACTCCTTCATATAGAAACAGGTGTTCAAAAAAGACGCATCCGCAATTGTTTTACAATGGAAAAATTAGAAATGCGTGCTGTCATTAAATATTTACATAAAAAAGGTTTATCGGGACAAGAAATTCATAATGATATGGTGAATGTTGCATATGAAGGAGCACTTTCACCTGCTCCTTCATATGCAACAGTAAAAAATTGGGTTGCTGAATTTAAACGTGGTCGTACAAGCATTGAAGATGAACCACGTAGTGGACGTCCAAAAACAGCAACAACAACAGAAATTGTAGCTAAAGTGCATGATATGGTATTAAATGATCGACGAATAAAAGTGCGTGAAATTGCTAATATCATGGGCATCTCAAATAATCGAGTCCATTTAATTTTGCATGAAGAACTTCAGATGAACAAGTAAAAAAGTATCAGTCGGCTTTGCCGACAGAGATATACCCTCAGCCTGTGCAAATTGAAACACTTTTTTCACAAAAAACTTATGTATTTAGGGGGTTTCAAAATTTTGGTCGTATGAACCGACAAAAGTGTTGATTAGGATTAAATTTCAAAAATTTTGCGGAAAAGGTACTTAAAGGAATGGTCCGACATAGACCATGGGGGTGCCAGGGGGTTTTTACACCCTTCGGGCTGTTTTCTCCAGAAGTATGGACTTGCCCCTGAAACAACTTTTACTATCGTAATTGAGGCAGCGAATGTAAGTTGCTTCAACAAAAATCAAAGTGATTCAATAGCAGGTCTTAAAGTGAACTTATCCAAAATTTTGTGTGGGAGGTACGGGATGAAGTGGACAAATATGGTCCATATTCAAACCTGATCTATATCTGGTAGATATTATGAGAATGGGTAAAGTATGGACCAAATCGGTCACTCCCATCAAGAGTTATCATGCGCCCAATTTTTCCGAATATTTTTGAACTTTTGTGGGGTGGGTACCTGAAGGAGTGGACCGATATGGCTTATCTACGAACTTAAAGTAAGTTTGGAAACAATATTACGAAGGCCAAATTGTGGCCGGAATCGGCATTTCCGTTCGAGAGTTATCTTGCGCTTCCACCTATAAACATGGTGTCATAGGGTTTGTTTTTCAACATTCAGGCTATTTTTTCAGGAAGTATGGACTTGCCCCTAAGGAAACTTGTACCTTCGTATAGGGGGCAGTGAATACAAGATGTTACAACAAAAACCAAGGCGATTCGAGAGCAGGTCCTTAACTGAATTTTTCCGAAACTTTGTGTGGGAGGTATTCGAAGGAGTTTACCGATAGAGTTTAAATTGGAACCTCATCTAAGTCTGGTAGAAATTTCACAATGTGCAAAGTATGGACCAAATCGGTTACTCCCGTCAAGAGTTATCGTAAGCACAAAATTTCCGAACATTTAAGAACTTTTGTGGGGGAGGTACCGGAAGGATATAATCCTTCTTTGAACTTGAACTAGATTTTGACAAAATATTACGAAAGCCAAATTTTGGACCGAATCGGCAGATCCGTTCGAGAGTTATCGTGCGCTCCAACCACTACACACGGTGTTATAGGGTTTTTTGTAACTTTCAGGCTATTTTCTCAGGAAGTATGGACTTGCCCCTAATGAAACTTACAGCGTCGTATAGAGGACAGCGAATACAACTTGCGTAAACAAAAATCAATGCGATTCGAGTCCAGGTCCTAAACTGAAATTTTGTGTGGGAGGTACCCGATGGAGTGGACCGATTGAGTCCATATTGGAACCTCATCTAAGTTTGATAGAAATTACACGATGTGCAAAGTATGGACCAAATCGGTTATTCCCTACAAGAGCTATCGTGCGCACAAGTTTTGCGACAATTTTTGAACATTTGTGGGGGAGGTACCCGAAGGAGTGGACCTATATGGCCCATCTTCGAACTTAAATCGAATCTGGACAAAATATTTCGATACCCAAAATTTGAACCGAATCGATTGATCCGTTCGAGAGTTGTCGTGCGCGCCAGCCTGCCAGACAGACAGACAGACGGACGGACATTGCTAGATCTAGATCTCAAAATTGTCTGAAACGGATATCGTACAAACATACTTGGGGTCTAAAACCATTATTTCGATGAGGCACAGTTTTGGTCGTATGAAAGTGTAAATACCCTCTTTAGCCTAAAGGCTGAGGGTATAAAAAGCTTTCTGCAAGATGGGTGCCGCATTTGTTAACAGTCGATCAAAAACGCATAAGAATGAACATTCTCAAGCTTGTTTGGATCGTTTTAAGCGAAATAAAATGGATTTTAAGCGTCGTTTCATAACGGTTGATGAGACATGGATCCACCACTATACTCCAGAGACAAAAGAACAATCCAAACAATGGACTGAAGCTAAAGGAAGTGCCCCAAAGAAGGCAAAAACAATTCAATCGGCTGGTAAGGTTATGGCAACGGTTTTTTGGGACTTCAAATTTAGCTCCCAGTGAATTTAACTGATTTAGCTCCCAGTGAATTTTACTTGTTCCCAAATCTAAAAACATTCCTTGCTGGCGTTTTACCTTAAATGAAAATGCAATTACAGTTGTAAACCACTATTTTGAAGACCTTGAGGAAAACTATTCTAATCAAGGGATAGAATTGCTAGAAAAGCGTTGGACTAAGAGTATTGAAGTTTCAGGAGATTATATTGAAAAATAAAAATATTTTTGAAAAACTAACTATTCTCTTTCATTGATAGGCTAAGAAGTTTCCGAACCGCCCTCGTAATTGCGGCCTGAAGTTTAATTACAATTTATAATGGACAGACGGACGGACGGACACACATCACAAAATCGCTTTATCTCGTCGAAATATGAAGATTGAGAGTCTCCGACGAATATTTCGCGGTGTTACATGAATTTTTCCCAAAACAAACTTATAATACCCTTTCCACATAGTGGTGTAATGTTTAATTACTATAGAGTCCCAATTTATTTAATCAAGAAGTTGACCAAAAGCTAATTATTTAAAAAAAGAAAGGAAAAAAGTGGTACCCCTTTAAACAATTTGGTTGTTATTCATAATGAACGAAGTGGAAAGCAAACCCTATCGTGTTAGAGAGTGCCTTTTTATAGTTTAAGATACATTCTCTCGTATGTTATGAGAGTCCTGCCTCTTAACCCATACTTTGATATTTAGGACCCTATCCCATACTACAAGAAACGTCTTAAAAATTCTTTATCAATCTAAATCAATGAATATCTTCAGTCGATGTTTTTGTAATTGCTGGTCTTGCACGCAATTCAATTATTTCTTCATTCGCAGAGTAAAGCTGTTTAATGTTAATAAAATGTTATTTCTTATATCGATCATATAAAAGAAGAGACAAGAAATGTTTATGTTAAATGCTCAGCGTGTTTTTTTATTCATTACCTATTGATATGAAGATGTCGTACTTGAAATGTGATAACGTGTTGATTAAATAAAGTAAGAATACTCCGTTTACATTTTCCTTTAAGATAAATCAGGAAATTTAAATAATAATAATTGGGGTTTAATCACTTTTAAGTTATGTCATGTTTTTACGATCGTCATCACTTTAAAGGTAATGTAACAAAATTCGGGTTTAATGATGTTTATACTTTCATCGTTTCAATAATTTTTCCTTCATAAGAGTAATTTTAATATTGAGCATTCTTCTTCTTTTTGATGATAGTGATATTTATGAATAATCCGTATAATTGAGGTTCGAATTTACGACTGTCTTCTTGGCTTTTTTCAAGATTACTCCTCTCATTCTCAGGAATAGTTTACCGACAGCTTTTATACACTCAGTATTAGCGGTTTACAGTCGTGGCTTAATCCAGCATTCAAAACAAAAGGCCAGTTGATGGAACAGATGGTAATCTGCGAAAATTTGGTTTTGAGGTGTTACACTATTGCGGAGGGATTTAATTTCTTCCAATGTAATTGAATACTTTATGCCAAAAACGGAGTGTGGATGTAGGTAGCTGTTTTAGCTCAATAATCGGAAGAATTGTTCTGACAATCTTGGTCTGCGGGATTTGCGGGTAGCAGTATTAATATGATTTCGTTAGCAAGTGGCGGGATGCTTGAGATTTTGGAGGTTATGATTTCTAACCCACACATGTGAATTATCCTTAACTAAAGGGTATTATAAACCCAGAAGTAAAAAATCCGAAGCTATTCTCACTGGATTGGAAACAGTTGGAATTGCGTAATGATCAGATTGCACTTATTTCAAAATATGTTTGTGCTGCGGGTAGAACACAAATATATGTAGGTTATCACGTTTATACAATCACTTGCAGAAGTTGAGCCAAAATGTCCACAGAATTGATGTTCCACGTTATGCTCCAAACGTCTTAAAGCTTGCACTTCAAATAAATGTACACTTTTAACTTTATTTAGATGATTACCTTATAATAAATAGGATGTAGAAAAGTGGCACGAAATGATGTATCAATCGGCCCGGCCGAACTTAACGCTTTTTTACTTGTTAAATCTTCAGTTGGATCACGCTCCGTCGCTTGACCCTTCTAAACTGTTTCGAGTCCTTTGAAAGTATCGACATCCTTTATGTCGGCTGTAATTTATATAGATTAAGCTTTGCTTGGCAACACAAACCTCAAACCATAACTTTTCATAAATTTTAAAGATGAAAACAATTCTCCGCCTGTTGTGTACGCCAACAGCCATCAGACATGTTACCTTGATTTCGTTATTACATTCTGATTGCATTAATTTGTCGACCAGACTTTGATTGCTTAAATATGAAAAATTACGCGGCGAAAAAGTGCTTTAATTTCAAAAAAAAAAATTATAATGACCAAATCTAACCAACAAGGAAACAGCGCCCAAGTCAACTCCATTAACCAATAAAAGTAGTTAAGAGATGTTTGTCGCCATCAAAGTGGTGTAATGGTACCGGTGTTACTTAGATACTTTATCATGGTAGTCATGACGCTGCCAAAAAGAATGAGGCAGATAGCACCAACCAGCTATTCATTCATTCATCTATTCATTCTGTCAGTCTTGTAGTCCTTACCTATCCTCATTAAAATATCCCTGGATGATGTGATTTCTTTTAGTCTGACTGGTCTTGTGGCATATCCTAGTCATTATGTTCCTCTATGTGGTGCATTTAAAACAGGTGGGACTCTTTTTTCCTTTTTAGTCCTTATAAGATGAATGGATGACGTTGAAAAACGCAAAAAGTAAAGCATGGTAGACCATTGGAAAAAGAGAGCAATAGAAAAATCAAATATAATAATCACACTTCTTTGGAAAGTGGCGCCTGTAAAAACAGAAAATAAATGATTGTACAAAATAAGTTTAAGGTGCAGCCGTCTAAATAACTGTGGATGCAATGATAATTTGCAGTAGGACTTTGTTAAGTTATTAAAACAAACTCTTTCTTTTAGATTCAAGTTTTTCACATATTCAGTTTTAGATTGTCAAGTTTACAAGGATTGGACAGTAATGGGGTTGTCTCAGTTAAACAGAATCTTCAATTCAAGCATGTTTATGGTTTATTTAGGAAGAGAAAAAGGAGGATCTACAATGAAAATCTCAAGTGAAGAAGAAATCCACGAAACTTTTGTTTGTCAGCTAAAAATCCTTAGTAAGGCTGCAAGAAGAAACGTTATGGTGAAACCACGAAAACCTCCAAAGGTATTATGATTTTGTCAGATATTGAATGTCTGGAATTATATGTCCAAGGAGGACATACCTAAAATAACAACACGTTGCCATTGTCCAATTTAATGTATATCTAAGATTTTACATTTTGTTATTGCAGGATATTAAAGGCTAGGCCCCATCGAATATTACTTTCGGAGACCGAAATATTTGTCAAAGTCCCTAAATATCCCCTATATTTCGTTTAATTCTAGCCTAAATGACTATCCTCCAACTTCAGTCTTTCTTTTCAGTTTGTGAAATTTCCAATAAAAAATGAAATGTTGTGACCCTTATTGCAGCCACCATCAACTTTATTTATACAAAATTAATTTAACACAAAAGATAAACAATCTTAGTGCCTCTTTCAATTCGGTTCAACACAGTTCAGTCAGCCGACCATTTATTCATTCATTCAATGGCCCCCAGAATTTGTCTATCTGTCTGTCCAACGAACACCATCTATTCATTCATCCATTCATTCCCAACACTCCATTGCTCACTATTTATTCAACCATTGATGGTTAGATGACTGGTTGGCTGTCTATCGGTCTCTTTTTCTATCTGCCTAATGTCTTTCGGTATGAATTTGTATCGCTGAATGAATGAATGAATGTTTTTGGGGAGTACATTGCTCCTTTGCTTTTGAAAAGCTCTAAGTGAGCGGTTCGTTGTGTATTGACTAAAATTAATGATACGCAAATCCTGCATGAAAAGCTGATTTTTTTATCCTTGCACTTAAAAAGCCATACAAATGACGAAGTGATGACAGCCAGGAAGTGGATTGTGACAAAGAAGAAAAGGACAGCAAATGGTACTAGAAAAATTAGGTATGGGCTTATATAGAAAACAAATGATTTTAAAAAGAAGGCTAAGTTTTCTAAGTTGATTTAATTTTTTTTATCATCCGTGCATTTGCAAATGTGGAGTGTGGTATTCTATCTACTGAAAACACAGTGATGTCATTCAGTTGACAATTTTTGGGGAAACCCTTGTTATTTTTTCACCTAAATGTACACCGATGTTTTCACTTTATACTTCTGTACCAATCTTCAGTTAATATTCTGTCATTCTCACAGCACGACCTTACAATTGTAATTTAATATTTTTGAGTAGTTAATTATCGACTTTGTAACCTATATAATGACGCAATTTATGCGAATTCCATATTCTTCATCTTCGCATATGGGTCCATAGATCCTTCAAAGTCATTTTTAATTAAGTTGTCATTTTTAATTAATACTTACGCTTCGTATCACTCACTTTCCTCCACGTTGTTGAAAGGGTCACAAAAAAGATTGAAATCTTACAAATAATCATAGCGTATGTGTCTTATCAGATACCCCTAACTAGCTGATACGCACACAATACCTCCACCATAATATGGAGGGTAAAATTAAATTTGTCATTCCGTTTGTAACATCGGAGACCCTATAAAGTATATATATTCTTGATAAGGGTAAAATTCTAAGTCGATATAACCATGTCCGTCCATCTATTGAAATGAAGATACAGCTCGCATTGTAATTTTGTTGTAGAAAATTCTATTGCTCCTAGGATGTTTGGTATTGCAAATGGGCTATATCAGTCCAAGTTTTGATATAGCCCCGATAGAACGGTACATACCGAAATGGCTGCAATTTGGTACTTAGTCTCCGTTGGGGGTATACAAGTTTTCCTCCGTGTTTTGTCAGTATGGGCCTACGATTTGCGGTATTTTGAAGGTTGTGGCCTCAATATTCTTCCAAAATGACTGAAATTTGGTACATAGTCTTCACTTGGGCTATAAAACTTTCCATATGAAATTTGTTGGTATAGGTTTACGACTTCATATAGCCCCATAGAACGGTACTTCCCGATTTGCGGTATTTTGAAGGTTGTGGCCTCAATATTCTTCCAAAATGGCTGAAATTTGGTACATAGTCTTCATTTGGGGCATAAAACTTTCCATAGGTCATTTGTCGGTACAGGTTCACGTCTTCATATAGCTTCCATAGAACGATACCTCCATATTATCTATATTTTGAAGGTTATGGCCTCAATATTCCTCCGAAATGGCTGAAATCTTTTATAATAACGGTACCTCCCGATTTTCGGCATTTTCTAGGTTATGGCCACAATAATCCGTCGAAATTTGATATTTAAATTTGGTATTTAGTCTTTCAGCTTTTCCCTCTAAATATGTCGGGATAGGTCTATACCTTCATATAGCCCCCATAGAACGGCACATCCCAGTTTTCGGTATTTTGAATTTTGTGGCCTCAATATTCCACCGAAATGGCTGAAATTTGGAAATGGTCTTCGTTGGTGGAATTCAACTTTCCCCTCTAATTTGGTCGGTGTAGTCCACGCCTTCATATTGCCCCATAGAAGTGTACCTTCCAATTTTCGATATTTTGAAGGTTGTTGCTTCAATATTCCACGGATATGGCTGAAATTTGGTATTTTTTCTTCATTTGGGGCATAAAACTTTCCATATGTCATTTGTCGGTATAGGTTCACGTCTTCATATAGCTTCCATAGAACGATACCTCCATCTATATTTTAAAAGTTGTGGCCTCAATATTCCTCCGAAATGGCTGAAATCTTTTATAATAACGGTACCTCCCTATTTTCGGCATTTTCTAGGTTATGGCCACAATTTTGATATTTAAATTTGGTATTTGATATTTAAATTTGGTATTTAGTCTTTCAGCTTTTCCCCCTAAATATGTCGGCATAGGTCTATACCTTCATATAGCCCCCATAGAACGGCACATCCCAGTTTTCGGTATTTTGAATTTTGTGGCTTCAATATTCCACCGAAATGGCTGAAATTTGGAATTGGTGTTCGTTGGTGGTATTCAACTTTCCCCTATAATTTTGTCGGTATAGTCCACGCCTTCATGTTGCCCCATAGAAGTGTACCTCCCAATTTTCGATATTTTGAAGGTTGTTGCTTCAATATTTCACGGAAATGGCTGAAATTTGGTATATAGTCTTCGTTGTGGGTGTAGAACATTCCACCTGAAATGTGTAGGTATAGGCTTACGCCTTAATATTGCCCCCATGAACAGTATTTTAAAGGTTGTGCCTTCAATATTCCACCGAAATGGCTGTAATTTGATATTCAGACTTCAGTATAAAACTTTCTTTTGGAAATTTGCTGGAATGTGGTATTTAGTCTTCTTCATAAACGAAAGGAAAATAATTGTTCAGTTTTACCTCAAACAACTCGAACTTAACACCTTTCTTACTTGTTAGACTTGCAATTGTAGTGCTTAAATAAAACAAATCAGCTTAGGGACTCAGACCATAAGGTCAATCCATAGTGTTCATACTGGAAAGTGCTGAAATAAAAGATTAGAAAAGGATATTGTATAAAGGGAGGAAATAATAAAAGACCTTTGACAAAAATAAGCAGACATTTTGGCTCGGCTTTGTAGATGGTTGTACGAGAATGAATCGTGTGTTCACCAATGATTCGTAGAGTAAATATGTGAAACTAATTATTCCATTTTAATTCAGAATATTTTATAGTGGAGGGTATGAAAAGTTCGGCCCGGTCGAACTTCAAGCTTTTTTACTTGTTTTTTTTTTTTTTTTTGTATTAAAGCGGTAATAAAATTGGCTAGACCACTATAAGTGTGAAAAACTCATTAAAAATCAAATGAAAAAAATGCTCAGGCTCATAGCGGCTTTAAAGATGCGAAACAATATAAATATTTACTACACCGAAAAGGAAATTAAGTAAGCTTGCGGAAGTGGGAAAAACAATAAAATCGATTAAAAAGTGAGTTAACCATTTTAACGTCAACATCAAGGCGTTTAATATACGCATGGATTTTCTAAGTAATATGAATTATACGCCTTTATATTACAACGTTATTCGAAAGACATTATTCGCCCCTTTAAAAGAAAACAAATAAAAAGTTAAATTCGGCCGGGTCGAACTTTTTAAAATATTTGTAACTAAAATGGAATAATTAGATTCCCTTCCAGTACACAATTTTAAGTGCAAACATGTTTCGACCACGTATACCTCAAATGATTTAGCTCAAATCCTCAAAAAAACCGAAAATCTGGAAGTACCGCTATATAGGAGCTATACCGAAACATGGAACTCTGTTAACGGTTTTTGGTGGAGATGTTTTGTGTTGTAACTTGCGCACCTCTTCGGGTCAATCAACGTAACGTCGTCAAACGTGACTGATGCCCTACCTTCCCCCTTACATGGTTGGTGAGTGACTTAACCATTGCCCACAATAATTCACTTCTAACAGCTCCACCGTTGCAACTATTCAAATGCATTAACAACTTCTCCCGCTTATGCTCGCCGAACGGCCTGTTAACTTCCAGTGTCAGCTTCCTGACTTTGGGGTCATTGGGATTGGCTCGGCGAAGCTCTTTACTCTCATCTGCTAATTCCGTCGCCTCTGCTAGGAAGTTTAGTCTTACTTCTTGTATTCGACCAGCAGGTACATATATGGAGAGCGGCTGCGGCAATAATGATGTCTAGAAACGTCCTTTCGCTACCCGAACATCAGAAGGATTTGGCAGTTCTCTGATGCGGTGATTAGTGAACTCTCTGAAACTCGGCCAATCAGCTTTCCCATGATTGATGTGATGAAATTGGGTGGTCTGCTAATGGAGACAATTGTGGGGAGATGGTCTGATCCAAGGGAATTTAAGGGTTGCCAGATGACGACAGCATGCAGCAAAATAGTCCATGTTGTAGTCCCTCACATGGACAAGTCCAGAGCAACCCCTTAGACGCACCCACTCCTGATATCTATTGAATCTCACCGAAGATTGAATATGAGTGAAGATACGGATGTGACAAACCGAGTACAAATAGATTGGTCCTGGATTTTCCTCAGTCCCGAGAGGGACCAAAAGAAGCCGGAGCAGGCATTCTGGATATACTCACAGAAAAACGAAACAAATACAAACATATGTACACTGAGGTGGCAGCCGCTGGCCAGAACACTGATGTTATGTGGTTCCGGATCAGTCCGGTACGAGAGAACCCACTGCACCAAATGTTGGCCTTTGACAGTGGATTACTGAGATTCTGTGTGGTCTACATGGTCAATATACATATCAAATTATGCGTATATATTTATTGTGAAATACCCGAATGCGACGCGCAAATCAAAAATACGAAAGACACCTAAAATCGGGCTTCAAAATGTCAGCATCCGTAAAACGTGTATGTAGTGGAGATTTTAAAAAGTAATACATTAGAAGTGTAATCTTCATTTTGTATTCTTTTACTTTGGGCAGATATCCGTAATTTCAGATATCCAGTAATCGAACAAGAACGTAAATAAAATATAATTAAAAAAATAAGTTTCAGTGTTTTATTGAGAAATGCACTTAAAACTAGGAAATAATTTGTCGCTTAGCCTCAATAAATATATTCTTTCTCATGATGGAATCTCTCAAATTAAACGCTTGCCGTTTAATTATGCCACCATTTATAATTTAAATGCAAGCGTTTTATTTGAGAGATTCCATCATGAGAAAGAATATATTTATTGAGGCTAAGCGACAAATTATTTCCTAGTTTTAAGTGCATTTCTAAATAAAACACGGAAACTTAATTTTTTTAAATTATATTTTATTTTTAACTTTTTAGTATATACATTTTTTTGACCACTGAGAACAAAATTATAGTAAATTTAGGCCGAAAATTTAGATAAAAACTTTAAGGTGCCTGAAATCGTGTAGTACCGTTATATGAAGGCTATACCAAAACCTGGAATTATGTCCATAATTTTTGGTGGGGAAGTTTCTGTACCATTGGGGACTCCAAATGCCAAATTACAGCCAATTCTGGCTAAAAATGAAGATAAGATCCTTAAAACACTTGAAATCGGGTGGTACCACTATATGAGGGCTATATCAAAACCTGGACCTATGTCAAAAATTTTTGGTGGAGAAGTTTCTGTTCCATTGGGGATTCCAAATGCCAAGTTACAGCCAATTCGGCCTCAAAATGAAAATAAATCCTCATAATACTTGAAATCGGATGGTACCGCTATAAGGGGGCCCTACCAAAACCTGGATCTATGTTCAAAATTTTTGGTGGGGAAATGTCTGTATCATTGGAAATGCCAAATGACAGCTAATTCGGGCAAAAATGAAGATAAAATCCTAAAAATACCTGAAATCGGGTGGTACCGCTGTATGGGGGCTGTAGGAAAAATTGGGCCCATATTCATGTATTGTCATCCAAATCTGAAACGTGTGCAAAGTTTCAGTTCAAGATTGGTCAACTGCAACTGTGTTAAAAATGAGTTACCAGATTTGAACTAAACGGACCAAAGCAAGTTAAATAAAACACTGTAAAAACTCGTTAGCTTCAACGTGTTTTTACCTATTTTTTAAATACTCCACCATAATATATTCATCGAAGACCCTATAAAGTATATATGGGGATTTCTGAGTGAAACCGGACACTTTTTCCAGATGAGGTTTTTGATTTCCTTTATTTTTTGCTGTGGTGATGCTGCTGATTAACAAAACATTTTATTATATTGTTGGCGTTTTTTATTGTTAGACTGCAGAATTTTACATCTTTGCGTTTATTTCAGCTTTAGTCCATATTTTGTTGTATTCAAGTATTTGAATAACAACAAAATGTTTTACAGTGGATATGAAATTGATTAGTTGCGGGCGGAGGGTAGGGAATACTATAGTTTCAGTTGTCACCAAACAACTTCATCAGTTCCCTTTTCCGCCGACTCTGTATCGATAAACAGGTCAATAAGCCCATCCAGCAAATTAAACAAAATGAGAAATTTGCTATATGGCCCTAAAGCTGATTACCCTACAATTTGAGTCGAACTAAAGAATTTTATATCCACCACTGTTTTTATGTCGTCTTTGCTTTGCAAAGAATACGAACATAGGATTGTTGCTTCAATAAGCGGGGGTAAAACAACGAGAAAGTTGTTGTTTTTGCATTACGCATTGATCAACAAGGCCGTGCTGATGCCTATTATTGTTGTTGGCGTTTTTTATTGTTGGACTGCAGAATAGTATTCCCTACCCTCCGCCCGCAACTAATCAATTTCATATCCACTGTAAAACATTTTGTTGTTATTCAAATACTTGAATACAACAAAATATGGACTAAAGCTGAAATAAACACAAAGATGTAAAATTCTGTATGTATGTAATTGTATGGAGACACATAAATATGCATTAATATTTACAAAAACTAGCAGAAGTGCCACCAACTGTACACAAATTCGCTACTGTCGCCGATTGGCGTTGGTATACATAAATATTCATTCGCATTAAAAAAAAATGTTATTCTCAGTTCTTTGTTATTGGTTGTATTGTTGTTCATTGAATTCCAGCTGTGGTTGTGTGTGTGTATTTAACAAGCAGAAAACACGTGTAGGCAAAACTACTCTCTCTTTACAAAACAACCACCGTTTTCGTAGTTACACCAAATGATGTTCACGAACTTTGTTTTAGTTTGTGCTATACCACAATCAAGTGTGGATGGAAAAAGTTATTTTACGTCTGGTGTTTTCAACTTTGAAAAGTGTGATGCGTTTAATAAAAAAAGAAAATATAAATATTGTTTTTTATGTGTTCAGTTGTTCTTTTAAGTGAATTTTCATTTATATTTTTCTTTGTAATGGAAGCATTCAACAGAAAATCTAAAGATGAGTGGAATGGCGGAGAATTTGCCAACCAAGCACCTCAAATTTAGAAAAAGGAAATGTTGTATACTAACAGCTTGGAAGTACACATTGAATTGCCCATAGTTTGCTGTAGAACGGCAAAAATTAAAGGTAAGTTAATGTTTAGGAAACCAGATAAATTACTACAAAATTTTTGTTTTTTTTAATTTTGCTTACAGATGACAACGCCCAGAAGGATAATTAACTTCGCTGAAAGTAAGTATGAAGTGTTTAATGTGAAATAAAAATTCAAATATTGGTTAAACTATTTTTTATGTCTTGTTTTTTTTTTGTCAATTTTCATTTGTATTTGCAATGGAGATAAAAATACTATCATTAATGTGGTTAATATCTGATGAATTAAAAATAACTTGTTGTATTCATGGGCAACACTAATTGCAATAAAACGAAATGAACATATTTAGCATTGACTTCATTTTTCTTCATTACGTGAGTATGAAATGACTTCATAACATGAATGAAATCTTACGTTACATCAATGAAATGTGTCATTGATTTTGAGCCAACGTAAGGCTTCATTGCATAAATGAAGAAGTTTCATTACAACAATGAAAGTATTTCATTGCATTAATGAAACAGTTTCATTGCATCAATGAAGGATTTGCATAGCATTAATGAAAAAATTGCATTGCATCAATGAAGAAGTTTCATTGCATAAATGAATAAGTTCCATTGCATTAATGAAAAAGTTTCATTGCATGAATGAAGCATTTTCATTGCATTAACGAAAAAGTTTCATTGCATCAATGAAAAAGTTGCATTGCATCAATGAAAAAGTTTCATTGCTTCAATGAAGGAGTTTCATTGCATTAATGAACAAATTCGTTAATTTTACTTCAATGAAACTCAATGAAACTTTTTTCATTTATTCAATGAAGCTCTACGTTGGCTCAAAATCAATGACAAATTTCATTGATACAACGTAGGATTTCATTCATATTACGTAGCTTTTTCTTTCAGTGCATAGAACTGTACCACCCGATTTTCGAGATTTTGAAGGTTTTAGCCTCATTATCACTGAAATTTGGTATTAAGTCTTCGTTGGTGGTATAAAACATTCTCCCAGAATTTTGTAGGTATAGGTCTACGCCTTCATATAGCCCCCATAGAAGGTACCTCGCGATTTCCGGAGTTTTGAAAGCTGCCCCAATAATCCATCGAAATGCTAAAATTTAGTATTTAGTCTTCATTTGAGCTTCAAAACATTCTCCCTGAATTTTGTCGGCATAGGTCTACGCCTTCAGATAGCCCCCATAGAACGGTACCTCCCGATTTCGAGTTTTTTGAAAGCTGTGACCTCAATATTTCACCGAAATGGCTGAAATTTGGTATTTAGTCTTCATTTGCGGTATTAAACTTTCCATATGAAATTTGTCGATATAGGTCCACGCCTTCATATAGCCCCATAGGACGGTACTTCCCGGTTTTCGGTATTTTGAAGGTTGTGGCCTCAATATTCTTCCTGAACGGCTGAAATTTGGTATTCAGTCTTCGTTTGTGATACAAAACATCCCCCGGAAATTTGTCAGTCCACGAGTTAATATAGCCCCATGGAACGGTGCCACCCGATTTTCGGTATTTTGAAGGTTTTGGCCACAATAATCCATCGAAATGACTGAAATTTTGTCTTACTCTCAGTATAGGTCCACGTCTTCCTATATCGTAGAAACGTACCTCTTGAATTTCGGTATTTTGCAGATTTTAGCCACCGAAATATCGAAAATTTTATATTTAGTTTTCTTTGAATTTAAAAACTTTCCACCAGAAATTTGTCGGTATAGAACGGTATCTCCCGAATTTTGAAGGTTAGCCACATGGTTTTACCGAAATCGCCGAAATTTTGTACTTAGACTTCTTCATGAACGAAAGGAAACTAATTGTTACACTTTACTTCAA
This sequence comes from Musca autumnalis, assembly GCF_047663935.1. Classification (NCBI taxonomy): domain Eukaryota; kingdom Metazoa; phylum Arthropoda; class Insecta; order Diptera; family Muscidae; genus Musca; species Musca autumnalis. The sequence goes on along the minus strand of NW_027411977.1, from coordinate 190,966,358 downwards.
TACAACTCGTGGAGGATATAACAAGTTCGGTCCGGCCGAACTTAACGCCTTTCTTACTTGTTAGTCATTTGCGCGGTCATAACTTCCACGATAATTAACTTCTATAGCCAAATTTATAAGTTTTGTTTCAAAACACTTCCCTCGGTCAAACTATAGTCATACTTTATGGTATACTGCAATAGTTCGCGTATTTTAATAGTGCAAACCTTGGCTTCATCTATATTAATTTTTTTTTTTTACTTTCACTGATATACTTTACTGAAAGTGTATTTTTTAACAAATTTATTTTCATTTGCAGAAATTAAATGTTAATAATAAATTTAGTAATAGTTGCCTAATATTTATTTTATATCCTTTAATTATATCAGCAAAGCCTAAAATATACTACTTTGATAGAATTCTCAACAACATATTTATATGGACACAATTTCAATTAAAAATTCTTTAAAACTATTTGTCCTACTCTTAACTTTTTTTGAATTTTAAATAACATATCACACATGCAAACACTAATGTGAATGTTGGACACATATAATTTTCCTGTAGCCCCAAAGACTTCTATTTTAAAAGTAATCCTTGAAGGATATGTAGCTTAGCATATTTTGTTCTACTTAATTTTATTGTTATGATTGTCATGGTGTTGGTTGGCATTTAGTAGTTGGTAGATCAAAAAGCTACGTTTGTGGCATAAATTCTATTTTTCCTGTAGTTGTGTGGTCGAAATGCCGTTGGCATTACTTTGTTGGTTGGCTGGCTGGTGAGATTAAGGGAAATTCTTTTTGAAACGTTAGTTTTATTGTTATTATTTGACATTGTTTTATAGCTATTATATACAGTATTTATTTCACAACATTATTTAATTGTGGAAAATTAAGCAATTTAAGTTAAAATAAAATAAAGACACACACAGTCTCACACCACCCCCGTGGCCCATTTAAACACTATCACTATTCTGTTGTCAAAAGTCATTTCAATTCAAGAGTCACAATGGATTTGTGTGCTTGCGTGTGTGTCTGTTGCGAGTTTGTTTTGTCCATTTTTCTCACTTTCGGTTTGCTTTTGTCAGTTTGTGTATCGTGGTTGTATTTCCCCTGCTCTATTTGTCTGCTTGGAAGAGGAAAAAAAAACTTTTGGGGCTTATGTGCTGCTTATGTGTGTCCACATAAGCAGTAGTTTTGCTATGCTGTGTATCCTCTTTCCTTTCAAGTGTATTTACATTGGTGCTGCCACTAAAAAGTGAGGAGGATGTAAAGTGAAACTTGCCCCTTTTTCCTCCAGCAATGACCTCACCGCCATGAGATTTTCTCACAAACAAATACATAAACGAAAACTCAAGTGTCGGTTTAGTAAAGTGTTTGAGTGTCTATTCGCCCGTTTTTAACAGAAAAGTGTCACCAACGAATGTCCGGAAAAGTTATGCCATGTCAGCTTCAAAGGGTCATTTGGGGGTTAGGGGTAAGGTGAGCTGTGTTGATAGTGTGTTGGGCTAACTTTTGTGGATCAAAGAAGGTTTCCACCCCTGTGGGTGTGAGTGTATAATTTTAAAATGTACAACAATTTTATTTTTTTTTTCTTAGGTAAATGCGAACTGGAGAGGTGCTATTTGAAAACAGCATGAATTGGCGTGGATGTTTATCTTACAGGACTGTAAAAATTATGGAAGTAGCCTAGATATCAAAAGAGGTAAATTTCTATATACCAAATTTGATAACACAGAAATACAAATTCTGTACCTTAGATATGGAATTAGCTTAGGGCACCAATTCCAAATTAACAAGTAACAAATATTACACGATTCTTGAAGATCCTAAGAACGGTCTGTTCTAACCTTCCATATTTCGGCATCAAATAAGCAGAAAGTTCCATACATCCATCCTCAATCTATGAGGTGAAATAAGTGCACTGATTTTTGTAGGGTATATTAAGTTAGCTTTCCCGTTTGTAGCGCATTGAAATAATTTTCTATTTCTACGACTTCTACTTTATCTTCTGTCAAATTTTCATGCTGATATCTCTACAACTCAACAAGTTACAGCTCATTTACTACGAGTTTCGCATAACTCAACACAAAAGTTTTTTGAGTTTACGAAACAATAAAACACTCCAAATCATGCTTGATCTTGCAGAGAAATTGAGCACTGATATCTGGCTAGCTGTTTGGAAAATAGGGTCCAAGTAGTTATGTAATAATCTTTTTAAGATGGGAAGTCAAATTTCAATCGCAAACTTAAAACGCGTTTTTCTCGAAACTAGATTTTTTGAGATGTGTCACTGTTTGAGTAAATGAGCGATATATTCTTGATCAGGATAAAATTCTGGGCCGGTCTAGAGTCTAGACTCTGGCGCCTCACTTTAGCTCCGTAATTTTTAACCTGATTAGCGGCAATTTGTCATTGGAGTCATAACACTACTCTACAAAAAACTGTAAACATACATACGTCCATGTTTAGGTATAGTCCCCATATAACGGTACCTCCCGATTTTCGGGATATTTAGGGTTTTAGCTACAATTTTTAATCGACCTGGCTGTAATTTGACGTTTATGGTTCCTAGGGATCATAACCAAAAATTGTAAACATAGGTCCGTGTTAAGGTATAGTACCTCCCGATTTTCGGTATTTTGAGGGTTTTAGCTACAATTTTAACAGAAGGCCATAAATATAAGAGGTCAGAGGTCATAAAATACCGCCACCAAAAACTGTCAACATAGGTCCACATTTTGGTATATCCCCCATATAACGGTACCTCCCAATTTTCGATACTCTGAGGATTTTAGCTAAATTTTTTGAACCAACTACCTGAAATTTGAGTTTATTAGTGGTCATGAAACTTTTTCACTAAAAATGGCCAACATAAATCCAGCCTCCATATAACGGTACCTCCCGATTCTGACCATGATCGGTATTTAGAGAATTTTTTCACCGAACTACCTGTAATTTGACTGCTGAGGTTCCCAGTGATAACAAACCACCAAAAATTGTCAACATAGGTCTACACTTTGATCTTCAACTTCTTTTCCGTTTAACTCCTTGATGAGCATAGGGCCCCAGAAGTTTCTGAAACACTGTCTGTCCCGCAGTTGCGGGAGGATTTGGCATATGTCTGTTACCTCCTGGGAGAATTAAATTTCTTTCGCTTCTTTCCTTCATGTTTTGATGACAATATTTGTCACAATTTCTTCTTTGCTTGTGGCAAGGAAGAGCTTAGAGAGCCTGGCACTCTACAACATCGAAGCGCGAGCGTAAACTTCTTGGAAGTCTGTGGGCGCCACCGTCGATCTATATGGGCTCAGCCGCTGCCATCCCTACTGCCTTGTCCGCCATAACAACGCAGATATCTGTAGGCCCTATTCCCCAAGTACTTCGAGTTTGCTCTTACAGATATTTTGGTAGTGATGCAGGTATTTCTTCCATGCAACGAGTTAGGGTTATCTGCTCATGATCGGCCGCCAGAGCCTCGTTTGCGTGAACAGAGGGACCTAGTCAGGAGTAGACAGTGGGTGAGGCTGACGTTTGAAGAGGATTGGCTGTGTGAACAAATAAAATCATTTGTATTCGCATCACTCTTCCGATTGTCCTCCACTTTCATCTAGCCCCATATAAGGGTGCCGACCGATTGAAGACATTTCTATATGCATTTTTTACCTTATTTGGTCAAAAAATATCTCCGCCTAAAATTGTGGACGACAGAAAAGAAAATAATTATTCCTTTTTAAGTTCAGAATATTCTATGGTGGAGGGTATTAAAAGTTCGGCCCAGCCGAACTTAACGCTGTTTTACTTGTTTCAACTTACCCACTATCACTCCATTGACCCAACCCCTTCTATAATCTACCCCCAAATTTCAACACAACCTTGTATAGGTTTCATACTTACTTATCCCTACCCGAAATCCCTTAATTACACAAAACGAACTTTTAGCAAAAACTCTAAATCCTTATACCAAATATAATTTTTGTTTCGGTAAGTCACATGAATAAACTATGTAAATACAAACACACATATGTATATACAAACATATATGTATGTCCAAATAAGTGTATTTATGTTTGTGGTCCATATATACTTAAGAACGAGGAAGAAAAAAAAAGCTCCACTAAACCACATGCAAGTGTAATATATCCGGCATACAACTGGGTTACGAATGTTAAACATGTCTGGATATAGCCAATGCCACAATACAAGCAGCACGTTTACATTTTCTTTTCTTGGATAAATTATGTGGGTTGAAATAGTTTTGAGACTTAAATTGACAAGACTTTTGTAAAGATTTGTTGGTTTATAATATGTATCTTTGTATGTATGGTACGCTCCTTAATAATTGTTATTGTTCGCCATATAGTTTGCCATGGTCGTTGTGGATATGACAATTTTCTGTTTATTATTGGTTTTTTTGACACCAAAATTCTTAAGATTTAGTTTCGTAACTATTCTTTCGCGCAAAACTAGGAGTGGGAGGTTTCGCTATGAATATGTTACTGAAATTGTCTTGATTTAAAAATGAACAAACTAAAAATGTGCATTAATACGAGCCGCATGTGGGTACACTCAGGCCTAGAAGGTCAAGGCTTTGATGGAGTAAACATATGAAAGACGAGAACGTAAAGCGCGAACGAAAATTGTGAAATGAAACAACAAATAGAGATGAATGTAAATCTTGTCTTAGTTCAGCCTATAGGACAAATGTCCTGTAGATAGGTTCGAAAAATTTACCGGTCAACTTGAGTTGACATCGAATATCGTCATAAACACCGAATTATGTACATACATTTGCTCTATACGGATTGGAGAGGGAAAGTAAAACATCTTATGATTTTTTGGTTTTATTCGACCTTTATACTTATTTTAGAAATTATTTAATCAACCTCGAGCTTGATTAAATAATTTCTAAAGTAAAACATCTTAGTTCAGTATATGCTAAAAATGGTCTGTATCAGATCACATAACTAAACATTCTGAAACAAGTAACAAGTAAGAACAGCGTTAAGTTAGGCCGGGCCGAAATTGTTATACCCTCCACCACGACGAGTTGTATGGAAGTAAAACGGAACAATTAGTTCCTAAATACCGAATTTCAACAATTTCGGTAAAACAACTAACCTTCAAAAATCCGAAATTCTGAAGTACCCGTTCTATGAGAGCTATGTCAGAACGTCGATCTATACCAAAAAATTTCTGGCGGAAATTTTTTAGATTCAAAGAAGACAAAATTTCCGATATTTCGTAAGATAATATGGATAAAACTTTCAAAATACCGAAAATCAAGAGATACGCTTCTATGGGGGATATAGGAAGACATGGAACTATACTGATAATTATCTTCTTGAATATTTTATAACCCCATGGAAGACTAAATAACAAATTTCAACCTTTCGGTGGGATCTTGACCTCACAACCTTCAGAATTACGTAAATCGGGAGGTACTGTTCTACAGGGACTATACCAAAACGTGGACCCATACCCACGAATTTTAGCTAGTTCGGTGGGTTATTGTGGCCACAACCTTCAAATTACCGAAAATCGGGTGGTACCGTTGAATGCGGGCTATATAAAGGTATGGACCTTCGGTGGGTTATTGTGGCCACAACCTTCAAAATACCGAAAATCGGGACGAATTGTTCTATGAGCGCTATATGAAGGAGTGGACTTGTACCGACAAATTTCTGGGAGAAAGTTTTATACCACCAACGAAAACCAAATACCCAATTTCGGTGAGCTATTGATTGTGGCCACAATCTTCAAAATACCGAAAATGGGGAGGTACCGTTCTATGGGGGCTGTATGAAGGCGTGGACCTATACCGACGAATTGCAGTCGCATAGGTATTTACCTCAAATATAGATTTAATACCAATTTTCAGCCATTTCTGTGGGTTATTGTGGCCAAAACTTTCAAAATACCGAAAATCGGGAGGTACCGTTTTATGGGGACTATAGTACTGGGTGGACCTGTACCGACAAATTTCTGGGGGTAAGTTTTATTCCACCAAAGAAGACTTAATACCAAATTTCAGCCATTTCGATGTGTTATTGTGGCCACAACCTTCAAAATACCGAAAATCGGGAGGCACCGTTCTATGGGGGCTATAGTAATGCGTGAACCTGTGCAGAAAAATTTGTTTGTTTTATACACAGAACGAAGATTAAGTACCAAATTTTAGCCACTTCGGTATGATAATGCTGCTAAGACCTTCAAAATACCGGAAATCGGGAAGTACCGTCCTATGGGGGCTATATGAAGGCGTGAACCTATACCGACAAATTTCATATCGTAAGTTTTGTACCCCAAATGAAGACTAACTACCAAATTTCAGACATTTCGGTGGATCATTGGGACCACAACCTTCGAAATACCGAAAATCGGGAGGTACCGTTCTATGGGGACTATATGGGGGCGTTGACCTATATCGACAAATTTCCTGGGCAAAGTTGTATACGCTCAACGAAGAAAAGGTACTAAATTTCAGTCATTTCGGAGTGATAATAAGGCTATAACCATTAAAATACCGAAAATCGGGTGGTACCGTTCTCTGGGGGCTATATCAAAACGTTGACCGATATAGCCCACTTGCAACACCAAACATCCTAGAAGTAATAAAAACGTCTATACCAAATTATAAAGCTCTATCTTAAAAATTACGAGCTATATCTTGATTTCAACAGACGGACATGGTTATATCGACTCAGAATTTTACACTGATCAATAATATATACTTAATAGGTTCGCCGATGATTATTTCGATGTGTTACAAACGGAATGACAAATTTATAGTGGAGGGTATAAAAAAGTATCAAGGCTTTGCCGACATAGATATAACTTCACCCTTTGTGAATTGAAACACTTCTTTTTCAAAAAACACGTATGTATTTAGGGAGTTTTCAGAATTTTGGGAGTATGAACTTTCCGACAAAAATATGTATTTGGATTAAAGCTCAAAAGTTTTGCGGGGGAGGTACCTAAAGGAATGGACCGACAGAGTCCATTTTGGAAGTGGGTCTTATTTTGGGAGTAATTCCTCTTTGTAAATATCGCGCCCACCAGTCATTTAAGTTGGTCACCATATAATTTAGATCCACGAAAAACATATTATCGCTGTAAACAGGGCCGATAGGAGTACCTTCGGTAAAAATTTCCACAGGATCCTTGAACAGACCCTTAACAAATTTGTGTGGGGGGTGCCCTAAGCAGTGGACCGATGTGTACTTTTGAACATAAACTAAATTTGAATACATTATTTCGAGATCCAAAGTTTGGACCAGCCACTACACTTGCTGGCCTAAGGCGTTTTTTACAGATTTCGGATAATTTTCTCAAAAAATGTGTACCATCCTAATAGGAATAGGGAACTTGGGAGCAACCTGTTGCAAGAAAAATCAGTACGATTCGAGAGGGGGTCCTAAGCTGCACTTTTCCGAAATTTTGTAAGGGAGATACCCGCATATTACAACATGGTCTATGTCTCATAGAAATATCACGGTGTGCAAAGAATGGACCAAATCGGTTACTACCTCCGAGAGTTATCATGCACACCCCTTTGGCGAAATTCTTGAACTGTTTTGGGAGAGGTACCGAAAGGAGTTTACCCATATGGCCCATTATGGAACATGATTTAAGTCTGCACAGAATATAACGACTGTAAAATTTTGGATCGAATTGGTTTCTTCGTTGGAGAATTATCGGGTTTTTAAAGCTTTCGGTCCATCTCAGGAAGTTTGGAGGCAGCAAATACAGGTTGTTACAACAAAAGCTACTCAAAGCTATTCGAGAGGAGGTCTTACACTGAACTTTTCCGAAATTTTGTGTAGGAGGTACATACACCCAGAGAAAAAATGACAACATCCGTGTATGAAATGACCACATCCGTGTATGATAGTGTATCAACCACGTTTGGTGTCAAAATGAGCACGCCGTTGTCATTTTGACACCGAGATTTTGGCAACGGTTTCAACAACAGACGTGCATGAAATGAGCACATACGTGGTCATTTCGAGCACGCCCCGTTGTCAGATTGTCAACGCTTCGTTGTCAGATCGTCAACGCTTCGTTGTCAGGTTGTCAACGCTCCGTTGTCAGATTGTGAACGCCCCGTTGTCAGATTGAAACCAATGGTGGTCTTTTTTTTTTGATATCCGTTCCTTTCCCATTTTATACCCTTAGTAGAAAAAATGACATTTTTTGAAAAGTATTTTATTAAACGAAACCAATTACATAAATTCAATATAAATACATGCAATATAAATACATATTTGATTTGACAAAAAAATTAGAATTACATATATTCAATGTATAGAAACAAATTAAATTAACTTAACTCTGAAATAAACTTTTCCATTATTCATAGGATATAAGTGAAATGGGTAAGTAATAAAATCTAAAATTGGTATTAAAAAAGTTGTATCCTCATTCAGAGAACCAACTTCATACGATTGTAAATGATAATCAAAATTATATCATCTCTTTGCTCGTCACTAAATTTCTTATTAGCACTACTACATTTAAGCGCTAGTTTCCCCTTCGAGGTATGTGTTAACAATTCCTTTATATCCTATATTAAATAAAAAACTACATTAACTATGCTTACACAAATATTACTCTTACTTTACCTCTGACAGAATTCCTTTGTCTTTTGAGCAGTTCGAACCTGTAGTGTCTGGAGTACCAGGAGTACTTGCAGGTGTCTCGTTGCGTTTCCACCATTCACCTATTTTAGATGGAACTGACATAGTTTCGTCATCAATCCCGAGCTATTGTTATGACAATATTAATACTGAGTTCAACACTGTAATACAAATAATACGTACCTCTCGTTTTTTCCAAGCAAAGAGCTTTTCTCTGAATTCAACACGCAGTCCCAATGGTGGCACTGCTTCCTTTAAATCTTCTTTTTTAAGTACTGCAAACTGCGAAATGTTACATGTGATGCTAAAAGAACAAAAAAGAAAATTCTTTGTTAATTACACTGATTAACTGAAAACTTCATTTTTATTAACTTACCTTTTAAGTGTTCAAAAAGCGACTCCATATTTATTCCTTTCAAGAACTCCATTAACATATAATCGTCCTCATTGTATTCCGCATCTTGACTGCTGCAATGGCTTGTATCGCGAACCACAACAATATTGCCATCGATTTCTAGCAACTCACCAATGATATTTGGAGGCTCTTACGAATTAATTTCTGGAATATTATTCATTTTCAATAAATTTTTTGCACAATGCGTCCTTTCTCTTTCAATAACACGAAAAAAATGGTAAATATGCAGCCGATTGCACACGAGTAAAAAAATGAGAACGGTGGTGCATGATTCATACACGGTCGTTGCTAAAATGACAACGACCGTGTATGATTCATGCACGTCGGTGTACAAAGTAACAACGGTGGTGCATGATGTATGCAGGTGGTGGTGCATAATTTATACACTTCCGGTGTCAAATTGACAACGACCGTGTATGAATCATGCACCACCGTTGTCATTTTTTACTCGTGTGTAATCGGCTGCAATTACCAATATTAAAAACGCAACGTTGTCATTTTGAGCACATCGGTGGACAAATTAAGCACGGCCGTTGTTGGTACTGAAAGTTGACCACGTCTCCGTGTCAATTTGAGCACGTTCGTGTACAATTCACCAACAGCCGTTGTTGAAAAAAATAACAACGGGTCGTTGCGAAAATGACAACATACGTGCTTGATTTCGCAACGGGGTTTTTCCCTCAGTGTACCAGAAGGAGTTTTCCGATAGAGTCCATATTGGAATCTCATCTATGTCTGATAAAACTTTCACGATGTGCAAAGTATGGACCACATCGGTAAATCGCTTCAAGAGTTATCGTGCGCACTATTTTTCCGAACATTTTCGAACTTTTGTGGGTGAGGTATCTGAAGGAGTGGTCTGACATGGCTCATCACTGAACTTAAACTAAGCTTGGATAATATATTACTAACGCCAAATTTTGGACCAAATTGGATAATCCGTTCGAGAGTTAACGTGCGCTCGAGCCAGTCAGACAGACGGACGGATACTGCTAAATCAACTCCAAATTGTCTGAAACGGATTTCGTCCAGATATAATTGGGGTCTAAAACCATTATTTCTGGGAAGCACATTTTGCCCGTATGAAAATGTAATAGAATCGTTAGCATAAATGCTGATGGTATAAAAACACACACATTTTTACCCATGTAATTTCAATAAATTTAGAAAAATGTTTGTCTTAAGAAGCACACCACGCCCACAGCTTCCAAATAGTTTGACCTAAGTTTTTGGTTACCTTAGTTTCAATATATATACTATCGAATCCCAAAAATTGGGGGTTTTGCCAAGAAACCCGATTCCTGAACCATAAATCCGATAAACAGGTCAAAGCCATAAGTGATGCTACGCCGCGTCTTATGTATGGTAAATTTATACCAAATGTCGAACAAAACTCTAATACTAAAACACTAATATTATCAAAAGTATTAATTTATTCGCTGCAAATATACTCAATACCAAATAACGGGTTTATATAGTAGTTTTAAATCAACCTACCAGCCCAATATTCTAACAAGTGCATGTTACCCAAAATATGCAGTTATTCTATGGGCACTAAAAGTCGACAAATAAGCTGAAAAACTAAAATATAATATTTGCATTCCTTCCACAATAACATGGAGGGTATAATGAATATTCCCATTATGTTTGTAACACATCAAACTAATCGTCGGAGACCCTTTAAATTCTTGATCCGCATAAAATTTTAATTTTAATTTTCGAGCAGCTATTCCATTCCATGTACTTTGATCCAAAACGTAAACAAACTCATCACATTACGAAGGCATCACTTAAAACAGACGAGGTGTCACTTTGCATTTGTGAACGACATGTTGAACTAGATTGTGAATCGTTCGTTCGTTGATCGTACGGTCGCCAACTGATTATAGTTCAGTGAACTATAATAAACTATATCGACTGATCTAGCACATACGCTCTTTTCAATGAATCGTTCAATTGAACTAGTTCGTTCATGAACTATACAACTCTACTATATAAACATTATCTCGTTCATTATACGTTTTATAAAATCAATAACCCAAACTCTCACTTATAACACCCAGTTGTTGTCGTGTGGAGTACCAAATAAATAAATAAAAAAGAAAAAACATTCTGGGCGCGTTAACCCAGTTCCGAACGATTTTAACGCAATGTGCTTCTACGGCCTCTTGTTCGCGGGAACTGAGCTTGGCATTAGTTTTAAAACATTCTCGCCTACTTCGAACTTGGATTTGTCAATCGCAGACTATTCTTATAGAAATCGCTTGAATATGTTTGGTTGATGTCCGGATGTGCTTCCAAACTTGCAGTAAAAAATCCCCCTCAACAATTCTAATAAGTCTGTACGGTGGCACAGAAGCTCTCGACCTAATATCTACTCGAGCTGGTGAATCCCCATTATTCTAGGCATTTGTATGCTGCTAGGTCTTGTTTCTCCCCCGAACTACTGTCTCTTTCATGAACGCCTAGGAGTTGTTCTTTACCCCCATGTGATAACAGAACAGCAGCCCGTGCTTTCTGCTCTTTTTTGAGAATACCTGATAATAGTTGTCCATGCCAGTGCACGCAAATAGCCCCGTTCCTTGTAGTTGTTGCATGTATTTTTCACGGTTTATTCTCCGCAAGTTCACGGATAAAGCTTCTAGAGATATTATATTTGTAGAAATCCTATCCGATGGCTTTTACTGTAGCCAAAATGATACCAGTAACGTTCCTATAGGACACCTTACAGGTGTCCAGCACCAATGACAATTTCATAGTTAAGATTTTCTTGAAGGCCCGCTTGATTCTTTTCGGGACAGATGGTTCTTCAGATTCTACTATATGTTTAGCATCAAAACAAGTCCTAGACCTCATTGAAAATCTATTAAAATATGAAAACATTGACACACAAATATCAGAAAAAAGAAAATAACAACATGATTAATAATCTGTGGTATCTTAGTCTTGAACTTGTTGACCTGGCATTGTTTGATCCAACGCTGCAAAACACCGTAAAGAGCCAAAAGGCTACAAAAATCGTAAAAAATCAAAGATGAAAATTTCTTCAGAAATATTCGATTCAAACTTCCAAAAGAGCAACTGCCGAAATTCCTAGAAAAAGGTCTGGCATAATCAAATGTGGGACTTCTTATTGCTCAAAAGATTAAACATTAACTACGAACTTCCAGCAAACGCAAAGGATGGTAGACAACTTGAAAGTTGCGATCTACATAGCAGAGCGTTCTTCAAGTAGTCAGCTGTACATAGATAGCTCCAAAACCACATGATGTCTGACGCTTGAATAAATTTAAATTAGAACAAAATGTAAAAGACATTTTTTTCATCCCAAAAATTGATAGAAAGGAAGAAAATGTTTTTTTTTTTTTTAAATAGACTCCATTTTCGCCCTAAGGCGCACCTAGTCCCGTTTTTCGGGACATTGGCTTTATTATCTCGAATTCAGTAATACTTACGTGTTTTGTTGTTCAGCAAGAAATGTTAATAACAGAATGGCCTTTTATTTAATAACTTTAATTTAATGCATAATATGGAGAAAAGGCTGTGACCATTCCAAAAGATTAAACATTAACTACGAACTTCCAGCAAACGCAAAGGATGGTAGACAACTTGAAAGTTGCGATCTACATAGCAGAGCGTTCTTCAAGTAGTCAGCTGTACATAGATAGCTCCAAAACCACATGATGTCTGACGCTTGAATAAATTTAAATTAGAACAAAATGTAAAAGACATTTTTTTCATCCCAAAAATTGATAGAAAGGAAGAAAATGTTTTTTTTTTTTTTTTAATAGACTCCATTTTCGCCCTAAGGCGCACCTAGTCCCGTTTTTCGGGACATTGGCTTAATTATCTCGAATTCGGTAATACTTACGTGTTTTGTTGTTCAGCAAGAAATGTTAATAACAGAATGGCCTTTTATTTAATAACTTTAATTTAATGCATAATATGGAGAAAAGGCTGTGACCATTCCAGAGAATTGGGCCATTGAATTCGCTAAATAGCCAAAAAATCGAGATTTTCATAACTTCGATGCCCCAGTGGCATGTGTTAACATATTCCAATTGTGCTCAAACTTTGACAGTCTTAAAATCTGACCAAACAAAACATTTTATGGCGTCGCCTAAGAATATCCGACATCGATTTGTTCCCTTTGAACTATAAAATATAATTTAAAAAAATTTAGTTTCAGTGTTTTATTTAGAAATGCACTTAAAACTAGGAAATAATTTGTCGCTTAGCCTCAATAAATATATTCTTTCTCATGATGGAATCTCTCAAACAAGACGCTTGCAATTAAATTATAAATGGTGGCAAAATTAAACGGCAAGCATTTTGAGAGATTCCATCATGATTAAGAATATATTTATTGAGGCTAAGCGACAAATTATTTCCTAGTTTTAGCTGCATTTCTAAATAAAACACTGAAACTTAATTTTTTTAAATTATATTTTATTTTTAACTCTTTAGTAAATACATTTTTTTGACCACTGAGAACAAATTTCTAGTCAACTTACCCGAAAATTCAGATAAAAGCTTTAAAATGCCTGAAATCGTGTAGTACCGTTATATAAAGGCTATACCAAAACCTGGACTTACATATGTCCATAATTTTTGGTGGGGAAGTTTCTGTACCATTGGGGACTCTAAATGCCAAGTTACAGCCAATCCTGGTTAAAAATGGAGAAAAAAATCCTTAAAACACTTTAAATCGGGTGTTACCTCTATATGGGAGCTATATCAAAACCTGGACCTATTTCAACAATTTCTGGTAGAGAAGTTTTTGTACCACTGGGGACTCCAAATGCCAAGTTACAACCAATTCTGTCTCAAAATGAGGATAAAATCCTCATAATACTTGAAATCGGGTGGTACCGCTATAAGGGGGCTATACCAAACCTGGACCTATGTTCACAATTTTTGGTGTGGAAATGTCTGTATCATTGGAAATCCCAAATGCCAAATGACAGCTAATTCGGGCAAAAATGAAGATAAAATCCTCAAAATACCTGAAATTGGGTAGTACCTCTATATGGGGGCTGTAGGAAAAATTGGGCCCATATTCATATATTGTCATCCAAATCTGAAAAGTGTGCAAAGTTTCAGTTCGATTGGTTAACTTCAACTGTGTGGAAAATGAGTTACAATGGTAAACATGTTTTTTGCATATTTTTTGCATATATTTTGCATGTTTTTGATATGACCCCAAATAAAACGCCTACCACGCCTTTTTTCTTGATGTGCGGGAATCAAATAATGTCATTGGGTTCCAAGTCAAGGCTTTACGTGGATAACCCTTTAACTCCACGTTTTGGCCGGTCAAAAAGACGCTAGTTTGAATCGATTTGTGAGAGCTCACATTGTCAAGGTGCAAAGGAATCGTTGGATTTCTCTCATTTTCGACGACCCCCACGATCGATTGCTGTTTTGTTTCCGTCTCATATACATAGTTCCAATATTCGTCTGTGACAATCGTAGTTATTCACAATTAATTTGCACAAATCGACAAGAACCTTTTTTGAGCGAGTGTCACATTGTGCTGGATCTAACGAGAAAAATACATTTTTGCGGACAGGTGTTCAATTTTCGTTGGTGGAAAAAAATACCCAACGATGCCTTTATCTCATGGATTGTAACATTATCCGTTCACGGCCGGCTTAATTTTTTTCTAGCATAATGGACAATTTTGGGAGACCCTCACGACCCTCGTTTTTTCGCGATTGGGTTCATTAAACCAGTTTTTCACAGTGCTATAGAATGGCCCTTTATCGACATACAAAGATTTAATTTGATGGATGTACTCTTGTCGTGATTATTCACGTTGTAAGTTGTGAAAAATGATCGGACGAAAATGTTCTCAAGTAAATCTTAAGTCACTGTAAACAACACAACACATGGATGTATGACCGACCCTCCTCAGTACGTTTAGGCTAAAAACTATCAAACTTTCCAAAAAATTTCAAATGTCGCCTGGAAACACGCAATGTTATCAAGGCCGGAACGTTTTTGTGCAGTCCTCGTAATAGTTTCAGATCACACAATCCGATTCAGACAATTTGATGAGCATTTGTCCATGTGTCTTTTGAGCTGGCTTGTGCGAACGGTATTTCTTGAAGAGAGTAAATGATTTGGCACAGACTTTAAATCTCGTAATAGTTTTTTCAGACTAAGAATATTTTTGAAGGTGAACTTGCTCTGCCATCCACTCCGTCAGGTAAATTAAACACAAAACTAAACATTATGCGGTTGTATTTTGTGTACTGTTTCTATTTTTTCACGACCCTAAATTTTACCTGTGGAGAAAATTTCCCTTTGGGTTTATCGTGGGCTTTCATCCCCAGACTTTTAGTTCCATATTCGCTCTCACTGCACAATGGTCCCAAATCCAAATTTTCTGGCCAAAACTATTTCAACGTCCATTTAGTATTGAAATTAATTATTATTTATAATAAATGTGTACAAACAGCAATTCTTAAGTTTTATCGACCAAAATGACCAAAAACTGCCAAAATTTGTTGAACAGGGTGGTCCCGTTGTGTGGGGTCTAAACCAAAACTTTGACCTATGTTAATAATTTTTGGTACGAAGGATTCATATCTTCCAAGAGGTCAAAATACCAAATTTCAGCCGAATCGGTCATAAAGTGTCGCTAAAATCCACAAAATATCTAAAATCGGACGGTACTTTTATGTGGGGGCTATGACAAAAAATGGACCTATTTTCAAAAAAAATATACATACTTGTTTTCTACACACTGACACCGTTAAATATGAATTTTAAGGTAAATCGGCTAACAGATGTGGGTATTACCGTTCTATTTCAGTTGGATACTACGTACAGTCGCAACAGGTATCTACAAAAAATTCTCCCATCTTAAAATAGAAAAATCCACTTTTTTTTAACAGTGGCAAATTTGAGCACGATTTGACTTCTGAATTTATTAGTACAGACCCCCTGCTATCTTTCAAATTCGATTTGGAGGTGGACATATTTGGACATTTTTTAAAAGTTTAAGAATATTTAAAAAATATTTGTAAAAAATAATTTTTAATATATATAAAAACATTGATTTTATTACGCTAATTTTACAAATTTCATCGTTCTTTTAGTAAATATTATGAAAGTGCTCATTAACAGCTTCCCGATTCATAATAACTTTGGTCACACTTCTGT
Source organism: Musca autumnalis (assembly GCF_047663935.1). Lineage (NCBI taxonomy): Eukaryota > Metazoa > Arthropoda > Insecta > Diptera > Muscidae > Musca > Musca autumnalis. The sequence goes on along the minus strand of NW_027411977.1, from coordinate 190,950,156 downwards.
ATATTTATGCAGCGACGCAATACAACAAAAATTGTATATTTTACAGCACAAAGCCTGTTTTATTTTTACATAAAAAAGTGTCAACTTTGGTATTGCGCCAATCAACGAATACTTACGTTATTTACAAAAACTAATTATTTTCGGATGACTTGATGTGTTTTTGATTATAATGTGCAAAAAAATTAAAATTTCGAAATTTCAAAAATAAGGTTTCGGCCAAAAATTTCCTGATTGAAACCTATGTGCACTGTTATAAAATTAGACACTTTAAAACAACAACAAGATCAAATGTTTTTGGTATTTTTTTAATTTGTCATTGGACAATATTTCAAATATTATCTTAAACTGTTTCTTTAAATGTATTTAGACATAATGCTTAAAGGAATGTAGTTTTGTTGTGTTTGTTTTAATTTGACCATGATTACTAAAGGCCGAACATTTCTATCATTTACCAAACTCATTCAATATTCAGCGGTTGCCTTGTAATGTAATATTCCCAGTTTAAAAGCGTTAAATGGTCTACTAAACGTTCGTTTATTTCCCACTTGTGTTCAGCACTGACCTTTCACATGGCTTTGTACAACTCGTGTATGCGTAGAAGAAGAAACCTCTGAAAAGATTTCAAATGATTTAAATTCGACCATGTGAAAATCAATTAAAATTGACCGCAACAGCTATTAAGAAGTTTAACGCTTACATATGTACATACATATGTATGCACACATGGCGAATGAATGTCTAAACGAATTCACATAATACCTCAACGGCATGTACCGACCATGAAGTAAGTGTTAGAAGATGTAAATATGTATGTGTATATTGGAATATGGAGAGTGGATTGATCATTGGGGGATAATATATTGATTAAGATACAGAAGATATACTTATAATGGAAATTTTAATAAAGGGGTTGAACCCTAGCATGGTATTATCTATTTTTTTCTGTCGTTTAAAAACCCCTCATTGTACGTTTGGTAAAATTTTTGAATTCAAAGATATGAAGGTGATTAGTGGATAAAATAGACACCCTACTTGATATTAACTAACTTTCTACTGCCCCTTTTAAAAGGTTCTTGGGCCTTCTTTATTTCCCATTCATACCTCACTCTCATTGCACAATAGAAAATATTTTACATCTAATTATAGCCTCCATATTGTAGTGATATTTGTAATGTTGTATGTGTGTGCATGTGCCCAGCAAACCAATCGTACCGACATCGTAACGAAATCGGAACAAAATTCGGACGACACATCCGAAATCTGATCCGAAATCGTAACGATATCTTAACGAAAGTTGTATGAAGTGGTTGACATAATTTCGGAACGAAATGTCGGAGCGACATCGGATCGATTTCGGTCCGATTTCGTAACGAAATCTGAAGAAAATCCTTGGGAAATTCGGAAAGGAAATTTCTTTCCGACATTCGTTCCGAAATCGGAACGAAATCTGTACAAAATCTGAACTATTTCCTGTCCGAAAAATCGTTTAGAAATCGTAACGAAATCTGAACGACTTTGCTTCCGAAATTGTTCAGACTTGTCGGACATCAGACATTTGGTTTGCTGGGTGCTTAACTTCAATGCCATTGAATTGCGTAGTTTCCGAAAGGTATATGTTTCCATGTGTGTGTATTTGTACGAGTGTGTGTGTGTAACCTTCTTGCCATGGGAATAGGAAAATAACAAACCACGTAACGTAACATACAATGTAAACTGTAGTAAGCAGTAAGAGCGAAAAGTGCATAGAAGCCAATGCATTTACGCTGTTAGTCTAAAAAGGGGTTATCAGGATAATAGATTAAAAGGGTAAAATTGAGTCTTCATGCAAATGTGCAGTTGAAAGGATTTAACCATGACCGAAACAAAAAAGGGGGAACAGCATCGCACTGTTAACCATGACATACCCTCATGCTCGGAGAGTTTGGTTAATGCATAACAGTGGCAACATTTAAAGGTTTCCATTTACATATTGAATGCACACTCATGTTTTGTATTGAATGTCAATGTTTAGAATACATGCACATATTTAAATATAATTTATAACTCTCATATTGTAAGGGAATACCTACACATACATAGGTGGTACATCAAAATTTGTACATTCCGTTACCTAACTAAGGGCCAGAGGGCAGTTGTGGTTATACTGATTTTTATACCCTCCACCATAGGATGGGGGTATATTAAGTTTGTCACTACGTTTGTAACTACTCGAAATAATCACTGTAGACCCCACAAAGTATATATATTCTTGATCAGCGTGCAATTCTACATCGATATAGCCATGTCCGTCCGTCTGTCTGTCTGTCCGTCTGTGGAAATCACTCTAGCGTCCGAACGGATTGACGTAGGTTGATGAAATTTTGGGAAAATATGTTATATGTACGTAGGACTTTTGGTATTGAAAGCGGGCTATGTAGGTCCACGCTTTCGTATAGCCCCCATACAAAATGACGCGTGACGCGTCGTCGTTTTAAGGAATTTTTAAGATATTTGGCCCATTTTACCACCGAATTGGTTGTAATTTGGTACTTTGTGTCTCCAGAGGCCAAAAAATATTTCTACCAAAGTTGGGTTATATAGGTCCACGTTTTGGTATAGCCCCCATATAAGGCCCCATATAAAGTACGCGTCATTTTAACATATTTTGAATATATTAGACCCATTTGACCACAGAATTGGTTGTAATTTGGTATTTTGTGTCTTCAGAGGCCAGAAAACATTCTTACCAAAGTTGGGTTATATAGGTCCACGTTTTGGTATAGTCCCCACATAAGACCCCTTATAAAGTACGCGTCATTTTAATATATTTTGAATGTATTAGACCCATTTGACCAAAGAATCGGTTGCAACTTTGTATTTTGTGTTTCCTGAGGCTAAGAAACATTTCTACCATAAAATGTTTATATAGGTCCACGTGTTGATATAGCCCCCATAATACAAATCTCCCGATTTTCGATATTTTGAACGTTTTAGCCTCATTATCACACCGATATGGCTGAAATTTGGTATTTAGTCTTCTTTAGGCGTATAAAACTTTACCCCAGAAATTTGTAGGTATAGGTCCACGCCATCATATAGCCCCCATAGAACGGTACCTTTCGAATTTCGGTATTTTGAAGGTAGTGGCCACATTAATCCACCGAAACGGCTGAAATTTGTGGTGGAGGGTATAAAAAGTTCGGCCCGACCGAACTTAACGCTTTTCTTACTTGTTATACATACATCTTTATATATAAAACTCAATTGTCGTTTGTTGGTAATTGAATCAGTTGAAAACGGCTAGAGCGATTTGGATAATTTTTTGTGGAAATGTTAGTCATAGTCCAGTTTCGGTTTTTATGCAAAGAAAAATTGGCCACGCCCACTTTTCCGCCCACTTTTATAAATATGTTATATCTACTGAACTACTTAATAGATTTTCCTGAAATTTGCAGAGAACGTAGAGTGATGGCCCCCGGTTGAAGTAGGCTACATATTTGGTTGAATTTCGGATCGGGCGGGGTACCTCCCTTATGCCCTATTTTTGTAAAAATGCAATATTTGCAACAATTACAAATGTACCGCCTTGAAAATTAATTTCCGAGTCAATGGCGATTCTGTCTCCGACCTTACGTGCCTATTTGGGGCATTAAGACTGGACAACGCCCACTTTTTTAAATATGTTATATCTACGAAACTACTAAATCGATTTTCCTGAAACTTTCAGCGAATGTACAGGGCTGGTCCCCGATAAAAATAGGCTACATATTTTTTGACTTTCGGATCGGGCGGGTACCTCCCCTATACCCTATTTTTGTAAAAATGCAATATTTGCAACAAATGCGAATGTATCGGTTTGGGATTTTATTTGCGAGTCAATGGCGATTGTGTCTCCAACCTTACGTACTTATTTTGTGACTCACTCACTTTCTAATTAGGTTATATCTACAGGGGATTTTCAAGAAAATCGCGATTTGTCTAAACTTTTAAATCTTTATAAATAAAAATTAAATATCGTTCGTTGGTAATGGCATCAGTTGAGAACGGCTGGACCGATTTTCGACTTGGGTTTTTATGCAAAGAAAATTTTACCATGCCCACTTTTACGCCCACTTTTTTCAATTTTCTATTTCTATAATTTCAACAAAAACTACTGAACCGATTTTCCTGAAATTGCCAGGGAATGTACAGAGATGGTCCCCGATTAAAATAGGCTACAAATTCAGTTGAATGTCGGTCGGGGAACTTCCCATATACCCTACATTTTTAAAAATGTTATATTTACAATAATTACGAATGTATCTATTTGGAAGTTAATTTGCGAGACAATTGTGGTTGTGTCTCCGACCTTACCTACTTTATTAGGAACCAAAGACGTGACCATACCCACTTTTTAAAATATGTTACATCTACAAAACTACTGAACCGATATTCGTGAAAATGTCAGGGAATGTACAGGCATATTTTCTTGAATTTTGAAGAGGGCATATTTAAAAAAACCACTTACCTTTATGAATAAAAACCCAACCCAACTTAGGTTTTTTGGAAAGAAAAGTTTACCACGCCCCCGAAAACAGGTTACATATTTTATTGAATTCCAGAGGGGGCGGGGTACCTCCACTATGCCATATTCAAAAAAAAGAACGTTATATTTGCAAAAATTATGTATGTATCGGAATAAAAATTTACGGATTAGTCTACAATCTAGGTACTTCTTTGGGGCCTATAGGCCCGACCAAGCCTGTTTTTTTAGTATGTCATAACTCCAATACTACTGAAGGGATTTCCATAAAATTTGCAGCAAAAGCTCAATGTTTGCCGTTGTTATGTGGGGTACCTTCCCCATGCCTTTCTGTTAAACGCTATATGTATAAGCCAAACTTATGATTATGTCGGTATCAGCATACATTTTGGTAGGCAATGAAGTTATGTGCACCCTAGGACCGGACCAGGCCCACTTTCTTTAATATGTTATATCTTGAAAACTGATGACCACGCCCACTCTTTTCAAAACATTATTTATCCAAAACTACTGAAGCTAATTTTCAGAAAATATTCAGGAATGTCCCGTGGTCCAAAATGCTATATATTTGTAGACAAATTTCGGGGCCTATTATTTTATATTCGGTGTATTTGTTAAACTTATGAGTGCATCAGGTTGCAAATTAGTTTTCGAGACAACGGTGGTTGTCCACCGATCAAGAAAAACTATATATTTACAAATGTACTTAAATGGTGAGGTTCAACGGTCCATCAGCCATGAAAAGCTAAAACATATACGTCTAAATTAGCGGGAGAATTCGATTTAATCATTTTTTTAACTTTTATTATTAGATCGCTTTAGGATAAAGACAGTGACATGGACGATAATAAATCCTAAAAGGCAGAAATTGGCGAAAAATCCGACAAAGTCCGTAAGAGAAAAGAAAGGTTACAGACAAAATCTGTTGATAAATTTAAAATCCTTCTCGGTTTGAAAATGGACCGAAGAAGTGAGGGAGAAAATACCTACTTTTGAATTAAAACTCATTACGACGGGCCAGCAACGCGGACCGGGGTCTGCTAGTATACCTATATAAATAAAAATCAAATGACATTCGTTGGTATTGTTATCAGTTAAGAACGGCAGGACCGATTTGGATAATTATTTTTTGAAATGTTCGTCATAACCCAATTTATGTTTTTATGCAAAGAAAATTTGACCACGCCTACTTTTACGCACACTTTTTTTCAATTTTAATCTTTTCTAAAAAAACTACTGAACTTCCCCTGTATTTAAAATAATTACGAATGTATCGGTTTGGAAATTAATTTCCGAGACAATTGTGATTGTGTCTCCGACCTTAGCTACATTTTTAGGACCCAAAGATTTGACCACGCCCACTTTTAAAATATGATACATCTACAAAACTACTGAACCGATTTTCCTGAAATTTTTAGAAAATGTACAAGGATGGTCTCCGATATAAAATTCATATTTTCTTGAATTTTGAAGGAGTGGGGTACTTTCGCTTGCCATATTTAAAAACAAGTAAGCCGAGGCTATAGTCGGACGGGGCCGACCATGTGATACCCTACACAATTACCACTGAAAATTAGCTTTATTAACTTATTGTAAGAAATAACTTTGTGGATTCTGGTACCACATCACACCAAGCTTAAATAATTATGTAATAATTGTTTCACAAACATCTCAGAAGGGACAATGAAGATTAATCTCATGTCAACGAGTGAGCGTACCCCGAACGGCGTGCCCTAAGACACCACTTGTACAGAAGTTTTATATGGCTGAAATACTCAGAAAATATTGCAAACCTTACTGAAGGATATTTTGCCACCGTTGAAAAATTTATTTTGCCTGGCTGGGGAATCGTTTTGCAAAAAGGTGGCGGAGCGACCCATGCTGCAATGTATGTATAAAAATCCAATTGGACAATTAAAACGTTAGGGCACCATGTAATTTGCAATAATGCAAAAACTGGGAATGGGAAAATGAGGTTATCTACACAAAACGCATTATATATTAGGCAGTAGGCCCGTTATCTAGCAGACACGTTATTAAAATTTGCATCAAATGTAGGCTACTTTGCCGGTATATGCCCACCAGGAAATAAAATTTTGACCAAACATATTTTTTTTTTATTTTTCATACAAATGTAATTGTCCATTTCACGCGCTAAATAATATTAGATCATCATCCAAAATTGTAGGCATCTTCTTCTACCTAAAGTTTTACCTCGTGCAAAATTTCGTGATTATTGATCTATAATTGCGACATCTAGCGTGTTTATGATTATACTACAAAGAAATTACAGGGTATATTAGGCTGTAACTCTGTTATTTTATCATATACACCAACACAATTGACATCAATAGAAAGGTCAAGCGATCCTCTTCCAAGTATAGCTTACTTGCCTAGAATATCTCTTCCCGAAAAAAAGATATAAGCTGTATATTAAAATTTTTCACAATTTTCACACAAAAATTGTGGTCCATTTAACCCTATAAATATTATCTGATCGCCATCTCAAATTGCAAGCTTCTTCTTTGTCATATTCTCTTACCTTATTTTAAATTTCGAGGCGTTCGGACTATTATTGCGACCTATAGAGCAGCTACAAAATCAGATAAAAATTATGTTTTTGGTCCATTTCCGACCTCCACACCAAATTTCGTGACGATCGGTCCATAACTGCGGCCTGGAGTTTGATTGCAATTTATAATGGACAGACGGACACACGGACGGACGGACACACATCTCAAAATCGCATTATCTCGCATAGATATGAATATAAAGGATATAAAAAACACCATATCTTTATGGACAAAAATCAAATGCATTCATAACCCAACTTAGGTTTTTATGGAAGGAAAACTTTACCGCGCCCGCTTTTTATACCCTCCACCATAGTATGGAGGGTATATTTAGTTTGTTTTTCCGTTTTTAATGCATTGAAATAATCATTTGCGACCCTATAAAGTAAATATATTCTTGATCTGAGTCCATCTATGCATGTATGTCCGCCCGTCCTTCTGTGGTAATCACTCTAGCATCCACAAAAATAAAGAGAGGAAACGGAAATTTTGGGAAGATGCGTCTTTTGTTTGCAATTCTGAGTCCATCTATGCATGTATGTCCGCCCGTCCTTCTGTGGTAATCACTCTAGCATCCACAAAAATGAAGAGAGGAAACGGAAATTTTGGGAAGATGCGTCTTTTGTTTGCAGGCAGGTCAAGTTCGATGATGGGCTATATCGGTCCACGTTTTGATATAGCCCCCATATAACGGTACCGCCCGATTTCAGGTGTTTTGACGAATTAGCTATAAACCGAATTAGCTATAATTTGATATTTAGGGTTCCTAGTGATCAACAAACTCATATTCCAAAAGTTATGGACATAGGTTCATATTTTGGTATAGCCCCCATATATCTGTACCTATCGATTTTCGGCATTTGGAGGATTTTAGCAAAATTTTTGACCGAACTTTCTGTAATTTGACGTTTTAGATTCCCAGACGCCACAAATTAATTTAACCAAAACTTGTCAAAATTGTCACAAAATATCTCCACCAAAAACCGTTAACATAGGTCCGGTATAGCCCTCATCTAATGGTATTTCGCGATTTTCGGTGTTTTGAGGATGTTAGCTACCATTTTTGACATAAATACCTGCAATTTGGCGTTTGAGGGTTCCAGTTGGCACAAAACTTCTGTACCAACAATTTTCAACAAGGGTCCATGTTTCGGTACACGCAGAGAAAAAATATTTTTTAACTGGTGGTGGTCAACATTTTATTTTGGCTGGCACCAAATAATTTTGTGGCGCACATATTTTTTTAAAGGCGATAGTGTATATTGCCAATTTTGATTCTGTTCACCATATAAAATATCAACAAATCACAAAATCTCGATATACGGTATATAATATTTTCATAATTACCTGATGGACAGTCCAACCACAATCTTCTTAACTTTCTAATTTTGACATATGAAATGTCAGAAACTAGGGACAATGCCCGATGTACGCACAACAGCTGTCCACTGCATTTGAATTAAAAATTGTGACAATATTGAACGGCAAGCGATTTATTTGAGAGATTCCATCATGAGAAAGAATATATTTATTGAGGCTAAGCGACAAATTATTTTCTAGTTTTAAGTGCATTTCTAAATAAAATACTGAAACTTAATTTTTTTAAATTATTTTTTATTTTTATCTTTTTAGTAAATACATTTTTTGACCACTGAGAACAAAATTATAGTCAATTTTGGCCGTAAATTTAGATAAAAGCTTTAAAATGCCTGAAATCGTGTAGTACCGTTATATAAAGGCTATAACAAAACCAGGACTTATGTCCATAATTTTATATGGGGAAGTTTCTGTACCATTGGGGACTCCAGACGCCAAGTTACAGCCAATTCGGCCTAAAAATGAAGATAAAATCCCTAAAAAACATGAAATCGGGTAGTATCGCTATATGGGGGCTATACCAAAACCTGGACCCATGTTCACAATTTTTGTTGGGGAAATGCCTGTATCATTGGAAATCCCAAATGACAGTTAATTCGGGCAAAAATGAAAATAAAATCATCAAAGTACCTGAAATCTGGTGGTACCGCTATATGGGGGCTGTAGGGAAAATTGGGCCCATATTTATGTATTGTCTTCCAAATCTGAAAAGTGTGCAAAGTTTCAGTTCGATTGGTCAACTGCAACTGCGTTAAAAAAAAGTTACTAAATTTGAACTAAATCGGGTGGTACCGCTATATGGGGGCTATAGGAAAAGATCGACCCATATTCGATTTGGTTTCACGTTCATGTATTGTCCTCAAAATCTGAAAAGTGTGCAAAGTTTCAGTTCTATTGCTCAACTGCAACTGTGTCAAAATTGAGTTACCAGATTTGAAATGCAAGTTAAATAAAACACCGTTAAAACACTATAAAATGGACCAATCTTTGTTTTAATTTTATATTCATGTATTGTCATCCAAATCTGAAAAGTGTGCACAGTTTTAGTCCGATTGGTCAACTGCAACCGTGTCAAAATTGAGTTAACAGATTTGAAATGCAGTTTAAATAAAACACTGTAAAAATTGTAATAATGGACCAATATTAGTTTTGATTTCATATTCATACATTGTCATCCAAATCTGAAATGTGTGCAAAATTTAATTCGATTGGTCAACTGCAACTGTGTTAAAAATGAGTTACCAGATTTGAAAAGCATGTAAAATTGAGCACTGTGCAACACTGTACAAATGGACCAATATTGGTTTTGATTTCATATTCATGTATTGTCATCCAAATCTGAAAAGTTTGCAAAGTTTTATTTCGATTGGTCAACTGCAACTGTGTAAAAAATGAGTTACCAGATTTGAAAAGCAAAATACCAGAAATCGGGTGGTACCGTTATATGGGGGCTATAGGAAAAAAACGGACCCATATTGGTTTCGGTTTCATATTCACGTATTGTCATCTAAATCTGAAAAGTGTGCAAAGTTTTACTTCGATTGGTCAACTGCAACTGTGTGAAAAATGAGTTACCAGATTTGAAAAGCAAATTAGATAAAACACTGTAAAACAGTGTAAAAATGGACCAATATTGGTTTTGATTTCATATTCGTGTATTGTCATCCAAATCTGAAAAGTGTGCAAAGTTTAAGTTCGATTGGTCAACTGCAACCGTGTTTAAAATGAGTTACCAGATTTGACACTGTAATAAAAACACTGTAATAAAAACACTGTAAAAATAGTAAAAACAGCATTCCAAACAAAGGATGAAAAAATTCGAGTATTTGTTAACGGTTTTAATGTCTACAAATTTATTTGTGAATGAAGATATGGAAATGTGTAGAAAGAAGAATCAAATAGTGACAAAAAGATATCAGTGCATGAGCTGCGTTTCCTTTTTTAAGAAACCAAAGTAAAGAATGTCCGAATGTTTCGTGAAAATTTTGTGCATTATTTCATTTTGTCAATGACCCCGCATTTAATAATTAATAGAAATAGTATGCAAGTGATCGAAATAACAAGCAAAAGAATGTACATATCGCTCATTTACTCAAAAAATGACACATATCAAAAAATCGAGTTTCGAGAAAAACGAGTTTCAAGTTTGCAATTACAATATTATTTTATGAATCTTTTCGAAATCATTTTGCTTTTTGTCGATATTTTATATTCTTTTTTTTTTGAACATTTTTCGAAATTATTAAAGGGAAAAAGTTAGTTTTTCGTTTGTTATCGAACATTTTCGGCGATTTTTGTTGATTTTTCTTAATTTTTCGTAAATTTTGCTATTTTTGCTTGATTTTTTTGTAAGAAATCTTGGAAATTCTTGTCGGATTTGGAAAGAAATTTGATCTTTTCGCAAGAATTTAAACTTTTTTCGATTATTTGAGTTGGAATTCTTCGCTTTTATCGTTATTTTTCGCATTTTCTGCTTGATTTTTTTCGTAATTTTTGAAGTTTTCGTGCTATTTTAAAGAAAATCTTTGTAAGATGCCTTTCACTCCTCTCAATGATTTTACCCGAGTTTCGGATAATTTTGAAATATTTTGTGTTAAAATTAAAGACGCGAAGGAAGAAGACTTAGACTTCTTTATCTTAGAAGTAAAAAGTACCGAGTTGGTTAAAAATTGGTCCAAGGTGGAATGTTCCTTTGATAACTGTTTAGAGTATTTGAAATCGGCTGAGGATACAACTGCGGAAGACATTGGTGTTGTCGATGGAAAATACGCGGTTGTATATGAACTTTTTATGGAATGTCAGGCTATTATTAATAAATATTTAAATAAATTTCGGCGGTCTCGAAAATCGTCCTTGAGCTCATATAGCAGTTCAGTGGTTTCGTTAAATCAGGATCTTTCCGATATTCCTAAGGATGGACAGGGTTCGTCTGCCACTTCAAGGGAAGCCCAGAGAAGTGATCCCGGTTTAATGAACACGACTTCATCTACCCATACTGTTCGAAATGTGGATACTCAGGCTTCTAGCTCCCCAATATCAGGTATTGGGAATTCTAGGGATAGCTCGAATTTTGCTATTGACCTGCCAAATTTAGACATTGCCATAATTTGCCATTGCCAAGCATTGCCTCCTTGCGATATTCCCGTTTTCGAAGGTGATTTTCTCTCGTGGCCTACTTTTAGAGACTTGTTTAGCACGGTATATATTACAAATTCTAGATTGTCGGATATTGGGCGTTTTTGTCATTTGAGGCAAAAAACTAGTGGGGAAGCTCGTGAAATTGTTTCTAAATTCCCCTTGACTCACCGTAGCTTCAGTCTAGCGTGGAATGCTTTGAAATCGACTTATGACAATCCTCGTTTGTTAATTCATAGTCAGTTCAAAGTATTATTTTCGCTTCCGGCACTTGAAATCGAGACGTGTTCGGGTCTCAAACAAATCCAGCGTGGTATTAATGGTTGTTTGTCTGCAATGTCCATTTACGACGTTAGTACGCATAATTGGGATCCGTTCTTAGTTTTTATTTGTCTTCAAAGGCTCCCAAAATTAACGCAAACTTTGTGTGAGCAAGTTGTTCAAGATAAATAGTATATTTCGTTGTGGAAAGCTCTCGACAGTTTTCTAACTGAGCGAATTCAGACGCTCATGTGTCTTCACGATATGAGGGGAAATGATCAGGCTAAAAAAATCTAACGTGAATAAACTTCACTCGTACATGATTAATACGAATTCTTCTTGTTCTCTAAAAGTATCGCAAAAAAATGATTGTATTCTTTGTCCCCAGCAGTTCCACTTGCCTTTTGAATGTTATCGATTCAAAAATATGTCTGTCTCGGCTAGGTTTTCCACTGTGAAACGTCGTAGATTGTGTGTGAATTGTTTGCGTAATGGGCATGAAGTAAAAAATTGCACTAGTCTTCTTCGGTGTTCGAAATGTAATCGAAGTCATCACACATTGTTGCACCGTAGCGACTCGTCGCCAAACAGTTCGACCTCAAGTGTTTCCTCTGTCAGTAGAAACACCTCACCTCCTTCCAACACTTAACCCGTCGATCCTTCTCGTCCATCCACATCCTCGGCATCGGTAACCCGTCCTTCCAACCCTCCACCTCTCGACCCTTCTCGTCCATCCACAACTACGGCATCTGTAACTCGTCCTTCCAACCCTCCACCTCTCGACCCTTCTCGTCCATCCACATCCTCGGCATCTGTAGCTCGTCAGGTCTTTCATACCTCACAGAATATGTCGGTTCTGTTGGGAACAGCGATGGTGAACATAATGCTAGGGCTTTAATAGACCCCGCCTCTGAATCCTGTTTTCTAACAGAGCGATTGCAGAATAGGTTGAAACTTCCGGTAGGTTCAACGAATGCGGTTATTTCGGGTGTGAATTGTGCAATTTCGGCAAATTCACAAAAAGTTTGTCCCATAAAAATTGGAAGCCCTTGTGATCCTTCGGTGTTATTAGAAACTCGTGCTTTGGTATTGCCGTAAATTTCTGATAACTTGCCATCGTTTACTGTTTCATCTGATTTCAGAGCTCTAATGCCAAGTATTCGTCTGTCAGATGCTAATTTATTCGATTCACGTCCTGTGGATCTGTTGCTGGGTGCAGACTTGTATCAAAGACCTGCATGCGGTAACTTTTTTGTGATTTGCGATATACTTTAAAAAAAGAGGTACTCATACATAACGCAACTCTCTTTTTTGCGTTAGAATGTAATCAACATTCTCTTTAGAGCCCAACACAAACATTGTTGATTCTTATATAAGGGAGTGTTTGGTAATCAAATCAATGTTTCGTAAAATGATTACCTTTTATTTACAATGTTCGTGTCGTCTTCGTTTTAGTATGTATTAGAATATGAATGAAGAGAATGGGAGTACTAAATAGAAAGCAACAAAGAAAATCAACACGTTGATTCAAATTCAGTTTTTTGTGTTAGGCTGCAGTAAGAACTGATCGTTTAGTTTGATGTGCAGTAATTTTTTAAACAAACCATGTTTAGAAAAAGTCAGTGTTAATAATATTTTGAAAGATAATTTAAAGAAAAATATACTTCTGCATGTAAGTACATTTTGTAAAAACCGAAAGTTTGTCAAAAAATTTTTTTCACAATAAAAAATCGAACAACTCTTAGTGAAAAAATTTCAAATACATATGTGATAAAAATGTTGAGTTTTTTGCAAAAATTTGTTGGCCGACTTATTTAAAACAATCTTGAAAGTTTAAATAAAATACTAACCTACATAGTTCAACAAAAATAGCCAAACCCAATAACTACGTCTAATACAGAGTGTCAAAAAAATGTTTGTTAAATGTATGATAGAACTACTAATAGGGTTACCATATGGGTCAAACAAAGTAGTACCAAGTCCCACTTGATTTAAGATTTAAACAATGTCCTTTGTCCCTCCCTGTCCACACTCTTGTTATTTGATTGAAAAAATTTTATGAAAATATGAGTTCGTAAATAGAGTTCCATACTAAAGTGATTTTATGAAATTGTTGAAGTGAGGAACTCGATAAAAGAACTCCTAATTTGATGACTTTTTCAGTCAAACCTTTGTAGTATGGAAAGAGACTTTCGAATAACTTTATAAAGAGGGTTGCCGTATTGACTAAAACAATTACCAGTTTAAATAAAAAAATCTGAAAATAAATAAAATGTATCGCTCTAGCATTCCTAAGGGGTAGCATGATAATTCAGCTGATTTCGTGAAATGTCACTAAGAGTTAATAAATTTTGAGTTAAATAAACCACTTCTAGGCATGGTTCTGGACCTAGGTTTTCATATTTGTCGTTAATATATACTGGTACTTGTTTAGTTAATGTGGCAACCCGTTGCTTAAAACTAATAAGGAGATTTAGATGTATTTCCCGTATTTTCGTTTTTGTTATTTTTGGTCGGTTTTTTGTCATCATTTTGATGTAAACAGTTGACAATAAAGATTATGCAAAAATATCAACATTTATCATTAAATTTGTTGTTGTAAATCATTAATATAAAAGTACTATAAAAGGCCCTTGTAAAAACAATTCCTTGACAAACTATGTGTTACTGGTAAGAAAATATAGACACATTTTTGTAGAACCAGCAATGGCGGATGATCGAGATATTGTTGCTGATAAAATTTCCAAAGGCGAATATACCTTATCAAAAAAACATAAAGAGAGAAGCTATATTTGGAATATAATTCTGCAAATAATAAAAGAAGATTCTGCCATTCTCGATGGGTTTGTATACTGCGGAAATTGCAATAAAGTACTTAAAATCAGTGGTCATCAAACTTCAAATCTTTTACGACATAAGTGCTGCATAATGCTTAAAGAAATAGCAATATTAAAGAAGAGGATAAAATCGAAACGACTGAAAAATGTACGTCATGGGCTATTGAGGACTGCCGACCCTTTTCCGCTGTCGGTGGCTATGGATTTAAAAAACTTGTATAACATTTTATCAAAATTGGAGCAAAATATGGAGAAAATGTTGACATAAATGATTTGCTGCCTGACCCAACAACTATTTCCCGCTCATTGCAAAAGAATGCAGATGAAACAAAAATCAAAATTAAAAGTGATATTATCGATATTGTGCGAAGTGGTGCTGCGTCGTGTACTTTAGATTTATGGACTGACAATTACGTGAAGCGTAATTTTTTAGGTGTAACTTTACATTACCATATTGGATCAAAATATGTTGATATGGCTTTAGGAATGAAATCTATGGATTTTGAAAGATAAACTGGAGAGAATATTTTAAGAAAGCTCAAGTCGTTATTTAGCGAGTTCGGAGTGCAAGACATTAGGCCAATAATGTTTGTAACAGATAGGGGAAGCAATGTTATCAAAGCCCTAGAAAATAACACTCGTATAAATTGCAGCAGCCATCTGCTCTCAAACGTATTAGAACAGTCGTTCAATAACACCGTAGAGCTTAAAGATTTATTAAAGGCTTGCAGAAATCTAGTGAAATATTTTAAAAAAGCCAATATCCAGCACAAACTGATTACATCACTTAAAAGTCCTGTTCCTACACGATGGAATTCTAATTATACCATGCTGAAGTCCATTGTCGATAATTGGGCCAATATTGTTGAAGTGCTTGCCGAATGCGGAAAAAGCCAAAAATTGGATGAAATAAGTATTTCAACCATAACAGCTCTTGTGGAACTCTTGGGTAGTTTTGAAACAATATTTAAAAAACTGCAAGTATGCAACTCCCCATCACTGTGTTTTGTTTTACCCTCAATTTTTAAAATAAAAGACATTTGTGCACCGAATTCCATAGACGTTCCATCTATTTCCGCATTGAAGATCCAAATTCTTGTTCACATTGATGAAATCTGGTATAAAAACATAAGTATATGGCATAAAGCAGCGTTTTTCTTGTATCCACCTGCTGTAAGTATTCAGAGAGATGATATTTCGGCAATAAAAGATTTCTGCATTTCACGCATTCATAATTCGAGTAATCCATCCCTGTCAACTTCTCAAATGTCACTAATGCCAATGGGTATTGCTACACCCGCAATCGCTGGTGGGCCTACAAGCAGTTCAAATATTTCAGTCACTTCAAGCTGCAATATAGAAAATTATTCGATTTCGGCAATGTCAAGACAGGATATCCAATTTTTCTTCTCTGGTCTACTAACAGAGACAGCATCAGCAACACCAGAAACTCCAAATCAAGAAATTGACAGATATTCCAGGGAAATAGTTAAAATAACAGATAATTTTGATGTAATTGAGTGGTGGAAAATAAATGCTCAGAACTACCCTAGTTTATCTAAATTTGCACTGCAAATACACTCCATTCCGGCTAGTAGTGCAGCGGCTGAACGAGTGTTTTCTTTAGCGGGCAACATTATTTCAGAAAAACGAAATAAAATTGGACCAAAATCTGTTATTTTTAAATTCCTACAGAAAACATTATGATATTAATTTAGTTTAGAAATAGTTTTTATACTTTCATCCTTTAATAAAATCCAGAACTTTTAATAAATTAAAACATACATGCATATAGTTACGCCAAATATCTCATAATAACCTATGAATTCAAAATTCGTTATGATATTAATTTAATGTGGTAAATGAAATGAAAAATATTTTTTTGATACTTTCATCCTATAAAAAATTCTGAATTTTTGTAAAAAAAAATTATTTTAGAACTTTACACACGAAAGTATGTACACGAATATTAATGATCTCATGTAAAAAATATGTTTATGGTAAAACTAATTATATTCATACATACATATTTTAAATTGTTGCCTTGTTTTATGAATTGTTTTTTTTTTTTTTTTGTACTTAAAATTTAGTTTTTTTTTTCAACTTATGTTTATTAAAAATAGTAATCAAATGAATTGAAATAAACGTTATTTTTATTTTAAAAACTAATTTGGCCTTTTTTTACCTAAGAACTGACAATTGACCAAATTTATCTGCTGGCAACTCTGATTACAGCTTAAACAGAGCGAGAATGGATGAGTAGATAATAACTCATAACGGTACTACTCTCAGTATGTTGTTGATTTGTATTCCACTCTCTTTCTTTGTATACACTCGCATTGCATTACTCTTTATTCATTTAGTGGTTGTTTACATTTCTACGGCCACTCATTAGTAGCTCGTAGATCATACATATTTGTGAACGAATCAAACCGATTACATGAGATAAAAATGGGAATTTTGTGGTAATCATTGGCTTATGTTGATTTATGCTGATTCAATTGTGCTAACGGAAAATATTTTGGTAAAAATGAATGATTTGTTTACGAAATTAAGCGATACACTACCGAGTTGCGTTGATTCAACGCCGGCCTCTGACTTGTATCCAAAAATCTTGTTAGATGGTTGTCAGTCAATTTTGTCGGGAACTTTGCTCGCCCAAAATTCTGTTTTCGGATGGCTTGTGACTGGACCGATTCCTTTGTCGAAAAATCGAAGTTAACTGTGAATTTATTAAATTGTTTGGGACGACTTTCTCTTGTTCGCTACTCACGCGTAAATTCGTAGATGTGCTCGTGCATCTATTATCGACTAGACTAGAGTTTTCAGTGCACTTTTACCAGGAATTTTGCTGTTGAACGGATTCTACAATTGTGTAGTCGTGACTTAGTTGGCACACTCTGGTTTTCTATTCGACTAGATTCGTGGCGAATGGAATTCCAGTCGGATTGGTCTATTCGAGATCTCGCTCCACTTGGGTCTAAAATTTAAATACATTCTTACTTATCGTACTTTTCGACTGGGTTAGAATAAGTGCTGGAAAAGTTTCGTCACTCCGGAAAGCACGTCGTGGTTGTCCCCACCTTTCGACAACAGGTTCAAAAAAACGTTCGGCTTACATTTGAAGCTTTGGCCACCGTATTAGTTCGAATCGCGTCCTCTGAGCCTATCTCAGACAGTCTTGAATGGCTGGTAGCTTTAACACCAGGTCATTTGTTTATAGGTGCTCATTTATCGCTCATCCTGGACCTGTCGTAATTGACGAACCGTTATCGCTTGTGAATCGGGTTTTAGTAATGTTCAAGCTGAACTACATTTATTTTTGTGTACCGGAAGTTAGTACGGTAACCGCGTTGTGAAGCGGCTCATTTGTACTCTTTTGAACTCGGAGTAACATATTAATTTTTTCGTAGTAAATTGCACACTTCATCTGAATCCGTCACTGCGGGTTCTACTGACCCTGTGGGCCATCAGGAATTAGCGTTATATCTTTTTTCACTGTTGCTTAAGTGCTCTACAAAAACAACAAACAAAGATATAATGCCAATTCATGATGGCTTACCGAGTCTCTTGCAAAAACTTCATCACGCCTTAACGCGGAAGTTCGAATCACGGCGCATCTGTCCTTCGGGGTTTTTATCTCTGCCCCAACATTTGTGTTCACAGTGTAATTTATGCAATATTGGGAGGCAGTAGGAATCTATTCATTGTCGAAAAGTTGTTCCACCTAAAATTCTGAAAGGACATTAATTATTCCATTTTAATTAAGACTATTTTATGGTGGAGGGTATAAAAAGTTCGGCCTGGCCGAACTTAACGACTTTTTACTTGTTATACCCTACACCACTATGTGGGGAGGGTATTATAAGTTGGTTTTGCCCAAAAAGTTTGTAACGCATCGAAATAATGGTTGTAGACCCATACTTATATATACCAAAATGATTGTCTCGACGAGCTGAGGGCTATGTGTGTCCGTCCGTCAGTCCGTCCGTCCGTCTGTCCATCTAAACCTTGTAATCACGCTACAGGCCGCAATTTTGATCGGATCGTCACCAAATTTTGGATGTTGATGAGGGTCCCGGAGGGGAAGAAGCCCAGGGACGTACGCAGGATTTCATTTCGGGGGGGGGGGGGGGGGGGGGGCAACTTGACCAAAAATCATGAAAATTAAAAATGTTATGTACCGTTACGTAAAGCTATTTTATAGGGTTTTTTTGATGATTTTATGCACGAGGGACACTAAAAACATTCTGGCCTAGGCAACACGCTGTGTCGCCAGGCGTTATTTGACACTTTTTGGAAAGTTTGTCAGTTTTTAGCCCAAGCATACTCAGGACAGTTTGACATACGACCATGTGTTATGTTGTTGAGGCTATTAGCATAAGTTTTAAAAATATCGTCACTAATATGGATTTTGGAAACATTGTAATGATGAAGTTAGGCCAATGAGGGAATACTCCACACTTAAGCAATCATATGATTGAATCTTCAACTAAAACAAAACAAACAGGAAATCATTTTGGTGAAAGAACTTCCATGCAAAAAGTGCGAATATGTCGAATAGATATATACAGTGTTTGGAGGATATAAACAGTTTGACCCGAACATAACGCCGCTTCTTCTTTAAAGTGCATATATTACACACTAATTTCAGTGCCATTAAAAAAGGTTTGTTTGTTTGTTGGTTTGTATTATTGTAAGAAAAAAATATTCTTTAATTGCATAAAAACACCAAAGCTTTACTATTTTACCAGAAGTGATAGAACTAATGAAAGCCAACTAAACATTCAGAAAGTTACAATTAAAAAATTATCAGGAGCTGGGCGATGCAATCTACGACTCATAGAATGCGAATCCAAATCGTAGTACTGTTTGAGGCTTCACAAAAACATGATCGAAAATATATCCTGAAAAAAATAGGTTGAGTCGAAAAAAACCCATCTGATTCATCAATGGTTTCCAACAATCAATCACTTCTGTCGGCACAGCGGATGAAATGTTATGAAAATTCATAATTTTTGATTTCTGGAAAACAAGAAAAAGTAGCAGTCGGGTTTGCCTACATATATAGACATATAGAATACGGACTACATAGCCAATTTTTGTTCTGTAAATTGAAAAGCCAGAAAGTTTCCGAATTTCGTCTCCATTTTTGGACGTATAAATTTTCCGACAATAACTTCACAATATTTGGGGTGTACAACTTCTCGATTATTGGCGTTATCCCAGCAAAATTTATTTGAAGTTGTCCTATTGGAAGTAGTGATTGAATAGCTTTTTTAGAAGCAGTGTACGCAGAGTCATGAATAATGCATTCCGTTCTTCACATTTTGACAATGTCCGATTTAAATCCTCTTCATAAAATTTTCACATTGTAGCAATGTTTACATTTATAATAACTTTTGCAAAGAAAATTCTCAAGAACACAAGAAATAATTTATTTCATGGTATTTTAATTACTCAGCAAAATGTTTGTATCCAAAAAGATAATCATAGGTGCAAGAAATATCAGACTGCATATTTGTTTGTAGCCAAAAAAGTAGTTAAATCATGAGTGCAATTAACTATGTATTTTTAAGTGAAAGAAGTCATGTTTTTACAAGGGCATGGTGCAGCTAGGATGCAATCAATTTTAGATGTTTATCAACTATTTTGCATGACTCTATGCAAGAAGCGTTTTAAGATGTTTTTGGGTATTTATAAGTAATAAAAGCTAACTTTCTAGAATAAAATTATTTGATTTTTATTTGCACTCAGTCGCTTTTTAAAATGATTTATTTGAGATATTCCATTGTTTTATATTCATTATATTTCAAAATCATTAAGACTATCGAACAATTATCAAACTACTGTTTTTTTCAAACAAAAATGTTCTACAAAAAATGAGTTTGTTAGTAATTTGAAAGAAACTAGAGAAAGAGACCATAAATATTAATTAGAAGTTCTCACAACCCTTTTAAATACTCTTTTCCAAATGGCCCTGAGGTCTCAAATCAGTGAAAAATCTTCGCTTAATAGATTTTTACTTCTTCAATATCCTCAAAATGCATGTTTGCGAATAAATTTTTAAATTAATCGAAAAATCAATTCAAAATACATTCCATGGAATGTATATTTATTCACTACAAAGAAATAATGCAAAGTGTGTGCTTAAGAAGCAAATTAGACAGTATCCTCACTGCACCATGCCCTTGTAAAAATCAAGAATTCACGTAAAAAGATGTAGTCCGAAATCACTTGCACTCATGATTCAACTACTTCTTTGGCTACAAACATTTTGCTGGGTATGATAAAAATGTGACTTCGATGAAAGCGCAAAAGTTTTGCACTTTTGTACAGACGATACCTGAAAGAATAGACTGATATAGTCCATTTTGGAAGTGGACCTAATTTTGGAAGTCAAACTATTTGGTCGGCGTAAGATTTAGAGCTTTTGGACCAATCCTGATATAACCATTGACTCACCTACGAAAAATACAATATCTCTGTAAACAAGACCTCAAGTGAATCGATCTATATTCGAACCTACTGTAGCTCTTGAAAAAATCGAATTGGACTTTGCTCAAGATTTTAGAGAAATATTTTGAAGTCTGGCAGGGGAAGTGTCCAAAATATTGCGAGATCCAAATTTTGGACAAAATCTGTAGATCTGTTCGAGAGTTATAATGGTTTGGGAAATTGCAGTCATGACATTGTTTTATAAGGAGACGATACAGTCAGTGAATTGTCCCCATTTGAATTTCTATATTTCAAAAACAGTAAAACATAGGTAAATATCATAAGAGAACAATAATTTTCACTGCTACAACATTTTCTTTAGTTCCATTTGGATAGGGCTTGTGGTTTTCCAGCAAAACGGTCAAAACCTGAAATACCCTAAAAATGCGTTTTTATTTTTTTTCATCTATGAACCCAAGTGTAAGCTTCATTCGTTTAAAGTTGCTTCAGGAGCACCGTGATATACAACACGAATAACAGCAGATTTTAATATAATACCAAATAACCAAAGGTTGATCATTAATTTCGTTTACGGTTGTTTTCAGCTACAAATACTGATAGGAAAAATTCAGATGGGCATGCTATTTATAGGAGATATTATCACTTTATGATGCACAACAATAACTTTTTCTTCATTATATTCTCCCACTATTTAGCAATAAGTTAATATAAAATAGGAATACAAAATATTGATTAAGGCAGTAAATCAATTTTCTAATTGGTTTTCGAGATATAATCCACCGAAAATCCTTGATATGTCGTACATATTGTCCAATATACACTTCATTTTATGTATTTCTAATCCG
Organism: Musca autumnalis; assembly: GCF_047663935.1. NCBI lineage: Eukaryota > Metazoa > Arthropoda > Insecta > Diptera > Muscidae > Musca > Musca autumnalis. The sequence continues at coordinate 190,928,168 of NW_027411977.1, read as the reverse complement.
CACGATAATGAATTTGTAATCCTTTTAATACGATTCCAAAACACAAGCATGGCATAAGGAAGGAATTCAGTTTTACTGGAAGTTTCTCTCAAAGAGCGTATTCAAACAAAAAATTTGAAATATTTCTTCAGTCAGCTTGTTGATAAAGTACATTTTCAGTACAGAACCTTCAGAACAATATCAGTTTTCATTTGAAATTTCAAAAACAAAAATTATTTTAGAGAAAAAATTGAAAAAACAAAAAAGAAATAAAAAATAATTTAAACAAGTAAAAAAGCATTAAGTTCAGCCGGGCCGAACTTTTCATACCCTCCACCATAAATTATTCATTCCTGTCCTCAACTTTAAGTGAGTACGTTAAAATGTCAGATAATGTACATAAAATGCTTCATTCGGGAGGTCCTTTTTAATGGTGCCTATATCTAACTGTTGACAATTTTTGGTGGGCTAGAAATTGGGAGGTACTGTTATATAGGGGTTATAATAAAACATGGGCCTATGTTGACAGTTTTTAATGGGAGCCTTTAATGTCAAATAACTCCTAATTCGGTTAAAAAATTTAGCAAGAATCCTCAAAATATCGAAAATCGGTACATAACGTGGGAACTTCAAATGTCATTAACAGCTTGTTCGGAGGTATCTGGGCCATACGAAAATATGAACTTAAATGAACAATTTTTGTTGCAGAATTTTTGTTGACTTTTAAATTTCAAATTACAGAAAGTTCATCCAAAAAATAAAGCTAAGGTACGGAAAATCGGGAGGTTTGTTTTGGGGCTATACAAAAACATGGACCTACGTTCGGTTAAACATTTTAAGTAAAATCCTCAAAGTACCGAAAATCGGGAAGTATCGTTATATTGGGGCTATGTTGAAAATTGTTGATGCAGCTGTGTGGTGACCACTACAACCTTCAAATGTCAGTTCTGTTAAAAATTGTAGCTAAAATTGCCAAATTACTGAAAATTGGGAGGTACCGTTACATGGGAGCTATGTATATCCGAACATGGACCTATGTTGACAATTTTTGATGGAGAGGTGTTGTGACCACTAAGAACTTCAAATGTCAAATTACTGCTAGTTCGGTTTAATATTGTAGCTAAAATCATCAAATTACTGAAAATCGGGAGGTACCGTTATGTGGGAACTTTCTTGACAATTTTTGGTGGAGAGGTGTGGTGACCACTAAGAATTTCAAATATCAAATACAGATAATTCGGTTAAAACTTGTTGGTAAAATTCTCAAAATACCTGAAATCGGGCGGTAACGTTATATGGGGGCTATTCCAAACATGGACCTATGTCCACTAGCCATATAAGTTTATTGACATTTAAGAACCCTAAATGTCAATTGATAGCTAAATCGGTCTGAAAATGTAGATAAAAACGTCAAAATGCCGTAAATCGGGGGTACCGTTATATGGGGGCTATACCAAAACGTGGACCTAGGTCCACAACTTTTGTTATATAAGTTTAGTTACACTTAAGAACCCTAACTGTCAAATTATAGCTATATCGGTCTGAAAATGTAGCTAAAAACGTCAAAATACCGTAAATCGGGGGGTGCCGTTATATGGGGGCTATACCAAAACGTGGACCTATGTCCACAACTTCTAATATATAAGTTTATTAACACTTAGGAACCCTAAATGTCAAATTATAGCTACATCGGTCTAAAAATGTAGCTAAAAACGTCAAAATACCGCAAATCGGGGGGTACCGTTATATGGGGGCTATACCAAAACTTGGACCTATGTCCACAAGTTTTATTATATATGTTTATTGACACTTAGGAACCCTAAATGTCAAATTATAGCCAAATCGGTCTGAAATGTAGCTAAAACCGTCAAAATACCGTAAATCGGGGGGTACCGTTATATGGGGGCTATACCAAAACGTGGACCTATGTCCACAACTTTTGTTATATAAGTTTATTGACATTTAAGAACCCTATATGTCAAATTATAGCTACATCGGTCTAAAAATGTAGCTAAAAACGTCAAAATACCGCAAATCGGGGGGTACCGTTATATGGGGGCTATATCAAAACGTGGACCGATATAGCCCATCATCGAACTTGACCTGCCTGCAAACAAAAGACGCATTTTCCCAAAATTTCAGCGTCCTATCTCCATTTTTGTGGATGCTAGAGTGATTACCACAGACGGACGGACGGACGGACGTGCTCAGATCGACTTAGAATTTTACCCTGATCAAGAGTATATATACTTTATAGGGTCGCAAATGAGTATTTCAATGCGTTACACACGGAAAAACAAACTTAATATACCCTCCATACTATGGTGGAGGGTATAAAAAATTAAGTTTCAGTGTTTTATTTAGAAATGCACTTAAAACTAGAAAATAATTTGTCGCTTAGCCTCAATAAATATATTCTTTCTCATGATGGAATCTCTCAAATAAAACGCTTGCATTTGAATTAAAAATTGTGACAATATTGAACGGCAAGCGTTTTATTTGAGAGATTCCATCATGAGAAAGAATATATTTATTGAGGCTAAGCGACAAATTATTTTCTAGTTTTAAGTGCATTTCTAAATAAAACACTGAAACTTAATTTTTTTAAATTATTTTTTATTTTTAACTTTTTAGTAAATACATTTTTTGACCACTGAGAACAAAATTATAGTCAATTTTGGCCGTAAATTTAGATAAAAGCTTTAAAATGCCTGAAATCGTGTAGTACCGTTATATAAAGGCTATAACAAAACCAGGACTTATGTCCATAATTTTATATGGGGAAGTTTCTGTACCATTGGGGACTCCAGACGCCAAGTTACAGCCAATTCGGCCTAAAAATGAAGATAAAATCCCTAAAAAACTTGAAATCGGGTAGTACCGCTATATGGGGGCTATACCAAAACCTGGACCCATGTTCACAATTTTTGTTGGGGAAATGCCTGTATCATTGGAAATCTCAAATGACAGCTAATTCGGGCAAAAATGAAAAATGGGCCCATATTTATGTATTGTCTTCCAAATCTGAAAAGTGTGCAAAGTTTCAGTTCGATTGGTCAACTGCAACTGCGTTAAAAAAGAGTTACTAAATTTGAACTAAATCGGGTGGTACCGCTATATGGGGGCTATAGGAAAAGATCGACCCATATTCGATTTGGTTTCACGTTCATGTATTGTCCTCAAAATCTGAAAAGTGTGCAAAGTTTCAGTTCTATTGCTCAACTGCAACTGTGTCAAAATTGAGTTACCAGATTTGAAATGCAAGTTAAATAAAACACCGTTAAAACACTATAAAATGGACCAATCTTTGTTTTAATTTCATATTCATACATTGTCATCCAAATCTGAAATGTGTGCAAAATTTAATTCGATTGGTCAACTGCAACTGTGTTAAAAATGAGTTACCAGATTTGAAAAGCATGTAAAATTGAGCACTGTGCAACACTGTACAAATGGACCAATATTGGTTTTGATTTCATATTCATGTATTGTCATCCAAATCTGAAAAGTTTGCAAAGTTTTATTTCGATTGGTCAACTGCAACTGTGTAAAAAATGAGTTACCAGATTTGAAAAGCAAAATACCGGAAATCGGGTGGTACCGTTATATGGGGGCTATAGGAAGAAACGGACCCATATTGGTTTCGGTTTCATATTCACGTATTGTCGTCTAAATCTGAAAAGTGTGCAAAGTTTTACTTCGATTGGTCAACTGCAACCGTTTAAAAAATCAGTTACCTGATTTGAAAAGGGGGTTAAGTTAGACACCGTAACAACACTGTAAGAATGGACCAATATCGGTTTTGATTTCATATTCATGTATTGTCATCCAAATCTCAAATGTGTGCAAATTTTAAGTTCGATTGGTCAACTGCAACTGTGTGAAAGATGAGTTACCAGATTTGAAAAGCAAATTAGATAAAACACTGTAAAACAGTGTAAAAATGGACCAATATTGGTTTTGATTTCATATTCGTGTATTGTCATCCAAATCTGAAAAGTGTGCAAAGTTTAAGTTCGATTGGTCAACTGCAACCGTGTTAAAAATGAGTTACCAGATTTGAACTAAACACACACCGAAGCAAGTTAAATAAAACACTGTAATAAAAATCGTAATAATTTGTTAAAGTAGCTCAAAAAATTTGTCAGACCAAACCATTTGGGGGGGGGGGCCCCCGTGCCCCCCCCCCCTGCTTACGTCCCTGAAGAAGCCTATTGATTTTGGTGATGGTCGGATACTATTTAAGGGTCAGAATAGGCAAAAAACTTATTTGGAGAAAAAGGCAACGTTTTTTTCCAAAGCAAAAATCGCAGCTTCTATAAGGGGTATATCACAAGCAAAACCTGCTAATGAAAGAAGAAAATATCGCCTTTGCAACGATGTAACGTAGCTTGTCGTAGGTGGTCAAAAAACGAAGATATCGCAATAGCCGCTAATAGAACACAACTTTTCATTTTTCCGATTTAAGATATAATGACGAAAATCACAGCATAGGTTGGCGACTTTCCAAAAGCAAAGTCTGACTATGAAAGTAGAAAATCCCACCTTTACAATGATGCAAAGTAGGCTGGCGTACGTGGACAAATAACGGAGATATCGCAATAGTCGGTAATACATCCCATTTTTCAATTTTTTTGTAATCACGCCACAGGTCGCAATTTTAGTCCGATCGTCACCATGTTTTGGGTGTTGATGAAGGTCCCGGAGGGGAAGAAGCCTATTGATTTTGGTGATGGTCGGATAATATTCAGGGGTCGGAATAGGCAAAAAACTTATTTGGTGCAAAAATTAACATTTTATTTCAAAGCGAATATCTCCGCTTTTGTACGGGATATATCAAAAGCAAAACCTGTTGATGAAAGTAGAAAATATCACCTTTGCAGCGAGGTAAATTAGGTTGTCGTAGGTGGTCAAACAACAGAGATATCGCAATAGTCGGTAATGCATCCCATTTGCCGATTTTTTTGTAATCACCCTACAGGTCGCAAGTTTGATCGGATCCTCAGGTTTTTTGGGAGTTGATGCGGGCCCCTCAGAGGAAGAAGTCTATTAAGTTTGGTGGTAGTCGGATAATATTATGGAGTCGGAATAAGTAATTAGCTTATGTGGAGAAACATCAACGTTTTTTTTCGTTTGCGAATATCTCCGCTTCTGGTAGGAGTACATATTCCAATAGGAAAACCCGCCAATGAAATAAGAAAAGATCTCCTTTATATTGATGCAAAGTATGTTGGCGTAAGTGGGCAAACAACCGAGATATCGCAAAAGGCAGTAATATATCCAATCTTTCCATTTTTTGTAATCACGCTATATGTTGGAATTTTGATCGGATAGTCACGAAATTTTGGGGCTAGATGGGGCCCCACAGGTGGAGAAACCTATTGCTTTTGGTGATAGTTTTAGGAGTCGGAATTGGGAAAAATTCATGTGGAGATAAGCTTTAATTCTTTGTGAATATATCGGCTTCTAGTAGGGGTAATCCAACGGCAAAGCCTGTCGACGGAAGAAGAAAATATTACCTTTACATTGGTGTAAAGTAAGTTGGTGAAGGTGGTCAAACAAGGGAGATACTGTAATCACGTTACAGGTCGTAATTTTGATCGTATGGTCACGAAATTTTGGTTGCTTATGGGGGTCCCAAAGAGAAAGAGGCATATGATGTTTGGTGGTAGTCGGATTATATTCCATAAAAGAAATGTTTACCAGTGAAAAGCTTATGCAAAAGGGTAGTGGTGTAGGGTATCACATGGTCGGCCCCGTCCCGACTATAGCCTTTGCTCACTTGTTTAATTTATTTATTATTTACCCAATAAAGCTTCTGCTTTTTATTATTTGAAAATTAAAACGTTCGTGTTTTTATTTATCTCTTTTTCGAAACGCAATTTCGGCGCCTTTACAGTTATAACGTATAAGAGTATTCTATATTATAATTATTTATTATATTATATCCAAATTGTTCTTAAATAAATAAAACATTTATTAAACAAACATATGTCGAAAAATATTTTAATAGGTAATTGATCACAAAGGTACAGTATAATTCCAATAAAAATACTACTTATTAGAGGCAACCACAACATGATTTCTGTTGCTACCACGACATTGTATTGGAATATGATAGAGGTTACCATATATCTATAATATATATTTTTCTTTCAAAATATGGTGGCATGAATCATATTTTTTATCTGCGTGTATAGCCCCAATATAACGGTACCTCCCATTTTTAGTTATTTTGAGGGTTGTGGTAAAATTTTTTGATCGAACTACTTGAAATTTGACGTTTGATGTTCCCAGAGGTCACGGATCACCTCCACCAAAAATTTTCATAATTTGGCATAGCCCCCATCTGTTTACGGTTTTACCTAAATTTTCCCAGTGGTCACAAATTGTCTCCACCAAAAACTGTTAACAAAGGTCTATGTTTTGGTATACACCCCATATAACGGTACTTTCCAATTTTCAGTATTTTGAGGATTACCTTTTTGGCAGAAGTACCTGCAATTTGTTATTTGAAGCTTCCAGTTGTCACAAAACGACTCTACCAAACATTTTCAACATAGGTCAATGCCGTTTTTCGGTATTTATAGGGTTTTATATAAATTTTTTTCACCAAACTCCCTGTAATTTAACATTTGATGTTTCCAGAGCTCATGAAACATCTCCACCAAAAATTGTCAACATAGACCCGATTTGCGTTGTTTTTTGGGGATTTTAGCTCAAGTGTTTAACCGAACTAGCTGTTAATTGCCATTTGATGTTCTTAATGGTCACAAAATAATAATATCCCGACTTTCGTTGATTTTACGGATTTTAGCTCAAATTTTTAACCGAACTAGCTGTAACACTGTGACACAAAATGGAACTCAAAGTCTGGGGTGTGAAAAATTTCTTTTAGAGATGAAAGCGCTTGATTAGTTTACTAAGATCCCAAAAGGAAATTTTCGCCATAGGTCAAGTTTCTGAGATATCGCGTGATGAAGTTTTTGATTTTTTCCCTATAGTACTTGGGAAAATAGCTCCATATCTCTGTCTTCAGTCTTATCTTCAGTCAAATCGATTGGCGAATCTTTTTGTGGAACATTTCATTCTTCTAACTCAATGCCTTTAATGTCCTTTTCGTCCTTTATTTCTTGAAAGTACCACAAAATGAGATTTTTCAGCATCCAAATTTTCTACAGAAATGTTGCTCAGAAGATTTTAGGTACTCCCTCAAAAAAACTGTAACTGAGTTTCTCATAATTGGGAAAATAATTATTGAACAAAACAAAAAAAAAAAATTATATTTTTGAAAATTATGAGAAATTCAGTTATAGTTTTTTGAGGGGGTTTTCCGACTTAAACCACTATAACTTAGCCATTTGTTAACCGATTTAAACAAATAATAACTTGTTCTAAATATATTATTCGTCCTTTTAAAAGAAAGAAGGATCAATTGAAATCCGTTGTAAATTTGAAAATGTAAGAAACCCAGATTTTCACTACTTTTAGTGTTATAAAAAAATAAAACGGAGTTACCCAATCGAAATAAAGGCATTTTCGTTGTCCATGGATCCCGACACGATAGAATTTTGCATTACAACGCATGAATAATTTTCTGGTCAAATTTTGTAGCACAATGTCATTTATCGAAAAATATCCAAAAAAAGTCAATAAGAAACTTAAAGTCAAAATCGGGAGGCTGGATTTTCACGGTAGATATATGGTCCAGTGGACTTTTTTGCTCAGTTCAATCCCAGGAATCAGAAACGCGAAGGGCTCATAAAGGTTTTTTCCTTCCACACAAATCGCCCCACCCTAATAGGTATGTATGTGTTATTGCTTATGTAGACATCTGGGGAGCTTCTGAAATATTTACCAAAAATAGCTCTTGTAATGATGAAAACTTTAATAACAAATTTTCTTGGAGGATAGATCCGCTTATCTCAGTTTTTGAACCGGATATTCCGACATTAAAACCAATTTTTGAACCTGTTTTATGTAACCGAATAAATTTATATTTATACACGGTGCTCTTGAAATAATTTTAAATGGAAGGTGCTTACACCTCGGAAGTTTTTGCGGATTCTGAAACTACAATGTTCATAGATGAGAAAAATCAAAAAACAAAACAAATCGCCGGAGCGCTTTTTAAATAAATCGCGATAAAAATTGACATTTTTAGGGGTTGTTTAGGTTTTCACGATTTTGCTTAGAAACCGCAAGTCGAATCAAAATGGGACTAAAGAAAATGTTGTAGCTATGAAAATTCTTTACAAGATCGACCTTTATGATATTTTCGTAGTTTTTACCATTTTTGAGATATAGAAGTTCAAATTGGGACAATTCAAATTCAATTCACTTCTGTATCGCCCCCTATAAAACAATGTCATGAAGGGTGCGCCTTAACTAACTTTTGGTGAAAACCGCTTACACAGGGGAAGTTTTTGTGAATTCTGAAACAGCAATGTTCATAGATGAGAAAAATCCAAAAACAAGAAAAGATCGCTGTAGGGATTTTTAAATAAATCGCGGTCAAAATTCACATTTTTAGGTGTTTTATAGGTTTTCACGATTTTGCTTGGAAACCGTAAGTCCAATCGAAATGGAGCTAAAGAAAATGTTGTAGCTGTGAAAATTCTCTAGAGGACTGACGTTTATTATTTGTTCCCAGCCTGTACCATTTTTGAGATAAAGAAGCTCAGTTTAAATTTTTAGATTTTTTGTTAGGGTTTCGCGATTTTGCTTGAATACGGTAAGTCTTATCGATATGGGACCTGAGAAAATCTCAAAGCTGTGAAAATTCTCTACAAGACTGGCTTTAGTAACTTATCCTAAGTTGTACCATTTTTTAAGATATATGAGTTTAAGTTGGGAATTTGCAGTCATCAAATTGTTTTATAAGGGGGCGATACAGAATTGAATTTGAATTGTCCCGATTTGAACTTCTATATCTCAAAAACGGTAAAACCGACGAGAATACCATAAAGGTCAATCTTGTAGAGAATTTTCATAGCTACAACATTTTCTTTCGTCCCATTTTGATAGGACTTGCGGTTTCTAAGCAAAATCGTGAAAACCTAAACAACAGATAAAAATGTCAACTTAAATCGCGATTTATTTAAAAAGCGCTCCGGCGATTTTTTTTGTTTTTTGATTTTTCTCATCTATAAACATTGTAGTTTCAGAATCCGCAAAAACTTCCGAGGTGTAAGCACCTTCCATTTAAAATTATTTCAAGAGCACCGTGTATACCATTAAAAAGCTTATAGAGTTGTCAACAAGCTTATAGAGAACAAAAACAAAAAACAAAAAACGTTTTCTTAAACCGTTTTGCCATAGGTCTAAACTGTTTTACCACAACACCTCTCTACTGGCATTTGTCAATATTTTTATACCCTCCACCATAGGATGGGGGGTATATTAAGTTTGTCACTACGTTTGTAACTACTCGAAATAATCATTGTAGACCCCACAAACTATATATACAGTATTTTTTGCTTACCTGCACATTCAATAATTGCAGGACTTCTTGTGCAGGAATGTCCAAAATGCAGGAAGCTTAAATTCGCTTACCTGCCCAACAAATCAGATATCTTTAATATTGCTTACGTGCCAATGATGTGCAGCTATAAGCAATGTTGAAATAATAAAGTGAGAGTAATTTCATGCTCGGGAGAGAAAACGTTATATTTTTTACTTTGAATTCTCTTTTCTTGTGCTGTCTTTGTTTTGCACACTTCTTGTCAACACAAAATCAGAGTGGTTGAATTTTGTGCTTGTTTTGAGTTCGCAAAAAATTTCAAATTTTTTTCTTGTGCAGTTATATACAAATTCTACAACCAAATTAAAATAAAATCACCAATATGTTGATGCAGCAATGTCCAAAATGCAGCTATTGAATGTGCAGTAAAACATAATATATTGAAAGGAATCTAGAGAATAGTTACCTAAAAATGATTTTTGGTCAGGAAACGCCAAAATGCAGGTATGAATGATGCAGGTAAACAGAAATTACTGTATTCTTGATCATCGTGCAATTATACATCGATATAGCCATGTCCGTCCGTCTGTCCGTCTGTGGAAATCTCTTTAGCGTCCGAACGGGTTGACGTAGGTGGATGAAATTTTGGGAAAATCGATTATATGTACGTAGGACTTTTGGTATTGAAAGCGGGCTATGTATATCCACGCTTTCGTATAGCCCCCATACAAAATGACGTGTGACGCGTCGTCGTTTTTGTAACATAACATATTTTGTCGGAATTTGTAACATATTTTTCCCATTTAACCACAGAATTAGTTGTAATTTGGTATTTTGTGCCTCCAGAGACCAAAAAACATTCCTACCATGGTTGGTTTATATAGGTTCACGTTTTGGTATAGCCCCCATATAACGCCCCATATAAAGTACGGGTCATTTTAATATATTTTGAATGTATTAGTCCCATTTGACAACAGAATCGGTTGTAACTTTGTATTTTGTGTTTCCAGAGGCTAAGAAAAATTTCTACCATAAAACGTTTATATAGGTCCACAGAATTGAATTTGAATTGTCCCGATTTGAACTTCTATATCTCAAAAACGGTAAAACCGACGAGAATACCATAAAGGTCAATCTTGTAGAGAATTTTCATAGCTACAACATTTTCTTTCGTCCCATTTTGATAGGACTTGCGGTTTCTAAGCAAAATCGTGAAAACCTAAACAACAGATAAAAATGTCAACTTAAATCGCGATTTATTTAAAAAGCGCTCCGGCGATTTTTTTTGTTTTTTGATTTTTCTCATCTATAAACATTGTAGTTTCAGAATCCGCAAAAACTTCCGAGGTGTAAGCACCTTCCATTTAAAATTATTTCAAGAGCACCGTGTATACCATTAAAAAGCTTATAGAGTTGTCAACAAGCTTATAGAGAACAAAAACAAAAAACAAAAAACGTTTTCTTAAACCGTTTTGCCATAGGTCTAAACTGTTTTACCACAACACCTCTCTACTGGCATTTGTCAATATTTTTATACCCTCCACCATAGGATGGGGGGTATATTAAGTTTGTCACTACGTTTGTAACTACTCGAAATAATCATTGTAGACCCCACAAACTATATATACAGTATTTTTTGCTTACCTGCACATTCAATAATTGCAGGACTTCTTGTGCAGGAATGTCCAAAATGCAGGAAGCTTAAATTCGCTTACCTGCCCAACAAATCAGATATCTTTAATATTGCTTACGTGCCAATGATGTGCAGCTATAAGCAATGTTGAAATAATAAAGTGAGAGTAATTTCATGCTCGGGAGAGAAAACGTTATATTTTTTACTTTGAATTCTCTTTTCTTGTGCTGTCTTTGTTTTGCACACTTCTTGTCAACACAAAATCAGAGTGGTTGAATTTTGTGCTTGTTTTGAGTTCGCAAAAAATTTCAAATTTTTTTCTTGTGTAGTTATATACAAATTCTACAACCAAATTAAAATAAAATCACCAATATGTTGATGCAGCAATGTCCAAAATGCAGCTATTGAATGTGCAGTAAAACATAATATATTGAAAGGAATCTAGAGAATAGTTACCTAAAAATGATTTTTGGTCAGGAAACGCCAAAATGCAGGTATGAATGATGCAGGTAAACAGAAATTACTGTATTCTTGATCATCGTGCAATTATACATCGATATAGCCATGTCCGTCCGTCTGTCCGTCTGTGGAAATCTCTTTAGCGTCCGAACGGGTTGACGTAGGTGGATGAAATTTTGGGAAAATCGATTATATGTACGTAGGACTTTTGGTATTGAAAGCGGGCTATGTATATCCACGCTTTCGTATAGCCCCCATACAAAATGACGTGTGACGCGTCGTCGTTTTTGTAACATAACATATTTTGTCGGAATTTGTAACATATTTTTCCCATTTAACCACAGAATTAGTTGTAATTTGGTATTTTGTGCCTCCAGAGACCAAAAAACATTCCTACCATGGTTGGTTTATATAGGTTCACGTTTTGGTATAGCCCCCATATAACGCCCCATATAAAGTACGGGTCATTTTAATATATTTTGAATGTATTAGTCCCATTTGACAACAGAATCGGTTGTAACTTTGTATTTTGTGTTTCCAGAGGCTAAGAAAAATTTCTACCATAAAACGTTTATATAGGTCCACATTTTGATATAACCCCATAGGACGATATCTCCCGATTTTCGGTATTTTGACGGTTTTGGCCTCATTATCACACCGAGATGGCTGAAATTTGGTATTTAGTGTTCGTTGGGGGTATGAAACTTTCCTCCAGAAATTTGTAGGTATAGGTCAACGCCATCATATAGCCCCCATAGAACGGTACCTTCCGATTTTCGGTATTTTGAAGGTTGTGGCCACATTAATCCACCGAAATGACTGAAAATTGTGGTGGAGGTTATAAAAAGTTCGGCCCGACCGAACTTAACACTTTTCTTACTTGTTTTTGTCTCAAAACTTTTCCACAAAAATTGTCAATTGTCAGGACATGTGTAGGCCGAACTATCTGTAATTTGACATATGAGGTTCCCAGTGGTCACACAATTTTTCCACCAAAAATTGTCAAAATGGGTCCACACTTTAATATAGCCCCCAAAATAAAGGTGGCGACCAATTGAAAAAAGTTTGTTGATACATTTTCTGACCTTACTTATCTGCACTTAAAATTGTGGACAGGAAAGAAAGCTAAATAATATTTATTTTATGGTGGAGGGTATAAAAATTTCGGCCCGGACTCACTTAACGCTTTTTTACTTGTAAAATTTTCATTTCAATTTACAATTTTTCTGCAAATACTACTGAACCGATTTTCCCAAAATTGTCAAGGATGGCTCCCGAGAACATATTTTATTGAATTCCAGAGGGGGTGGGGTACCTTCCTTATCAGATATTTAAAAAAAAAACAATACTTGAAAAAATTACGCAATTATTGGTTTAAAAATTTACGGATTAATCGACCACGCCTGTTTTTATACCCTCAGCCTTTAGGCTAAAGAGGGTATTTACACTTTGATACGGCCAAAAATGTGCCTCATCGAAATAATGGTTTTAGACCCCAAGTATGTTTGTACGATATCCGTTTCAGACAATTTTGAGTCGATCTAGCAATGTCCGTCCGTCTGTCTGTCTGTCCGTCTGTCTGGCTGGCTGGTGCGCACGATAACTCTCGAACGGATCAATCGATTCGGTTCAAATTTTGGGTACCGAAATATTTTGTCTAGATTTGATTTAAGTTCGAAGATGGGCCATATCGGTCCACTCCTTCAGGTACCTCCCCCACAAAAGTTCAAAAATGTTCGGAAAAATTGTCCGCACGATAACTCTTGAAGGGAGTAACCGAATTAGTCCATACTTTGCATATCGTGACATTTCTACCAGACATAGATCAGGTTCCAATATGGACCCTATTGGTTCACTCTTTCGGGTACCTCCCACACACAATTTTGCTTAAGTGCAGTTTAAGGCCTGCTCTCGAATCGCTTTGATTTTTGTTGCAGCCACTTGTATTCACTACCCCCATTACGACGATATAATTTTTTTCAGGAGCAAGTCCATATATCCTCAGAAATCAGCACGAAAACCGCAAACAACCTATATAATACCATGTGTCGTAGTTGGTCGATAACTCTCGAACGGATCAACATATTTGGTTAAAATTTTGGGTCTTTCAATATTTTGTCCAAACTTAGTTTAAATTCGAAGATAGACCATATCGGTCCACTCCTTCCGGTACCTCCCCCACAAAGGTTCAAAATTTTTCGCCAAGATTGTGGGTATGATAACTCTAGGAGGGAATAACCGAATTGAGCCAAACTTTGCTATTGGTAATATTACTTTCAGGCATAGATCGAGTTGTAATATGGACTATATCGGTCCACTCATTTGAGTACCTCCCACACAAAATTTGGAAAAAGTATAGTTTAACAACTCCTCTCTGATCTTATTAATTTGTGACGCAGCAGGTTGCACTTGCGGCTCCTGTTACGACGATGTAATTTTTTTTCGTGGGAAAGTCCATACTTCCTGAGATAATGACCCAAAAAGTCCAGAAAATCCTACCGGCACCACCTAAACTGGCTAATGTGTAAAATAACCCTTTAAGAGAGAAATCAATTTAGCTCAAACTTTTTAAATTGAAAAGTAAAATTGTAATATATTTAAAATTCAGAAAATTAAGTACAACATATTTAATTATATAGTCTGTAAGGAAAATATCCATAGACTAATAAAGAAAAAAAAATATTTCCTACAGATTTGTATTAGGTCCGAATATGTACTACATCAGATCACTCCTATGGGTACTCCCTACCCAAAGTTTGGAAAAAATGCACTCGTCTTGGATCATTCTGAATTTTGTTACAACATGTAGTTTTTTGCAGCCCTTTCCATTCGGGAAAATTTTCCCAACAACTAAAAAACGTACAGAAGTATTGTGTTAACTTTTTTCTTCGGGTACGTGGCTGAAGGTATATCTCTGTCGGCTAAGCTGACTGATACTTTCTTACTTGTTTAATGTTATCTCCAATACAACTAAAACTATTTCCATTAAATTGGCAGCAAAAGCTCCATGTGTGCCGTCCCAATGTATATTTTATGAATTTCGGAGGAGGTGGGGTACTTTATTTTAAACACTATATGCATAAGCAAACTTATGGGTTTCAGCATAGATTTTGGGAGACAATGGGGTTGTGTGTTCGCCAGGTACATATTTGGAACCAAATTTTCGGACCACGTCCACTGTTTAAATATGTTATATCTTGAAAACACATGAAAACGCCCACTCTTTTCAATACATCGTGTACTTCCACACAAAATTTCGGATAAGTTCACATTAAGGCCTGCTCTTGGGTCACTTTGATCTTTGATGAAGCAAATTGCATTCAATGACCCCCTTTACGATGGGACAGGTTTTTTTAAGGGCAAGTAAATACCTTCTGAGAAAACAGCCCAAAACCTGTAAAAAATCTGGCTGGAGAGCACGTAAATCTCGAACTGGTCGACCGAAGTGGTCGGAAATTTGGCCTTCGACATATTTTGTCCAAACTTAGTTTCAGTTCGAAGATGAGCAATACCGGTCCACCAGTTCCAATACTTCCCCCCAAAATTTAAAAAAATTTCACTAAAATGGTTTGCACAATACACTTTCTTGAACGGGGTAACCAATTTGGTCCAAACTTTGGATCTTCTAATATTGTGTCCACATTTAGTTTAACTTCCAAAAATGACCCATATTGGTCCTCTCCTCAAGGTACCTTCCCTGCAAAAGTTCAAAATTTTTGTTTAAGTGCAATTTAGGGTCTGTTCGAAGATCCTTTGGAAATGTATACTGATGCTATTCGTTGCGGTCCTGTTTACAGCAATATTATGTTTTCCGTGGACAAGTTCATGCTTCCTGGCCTACTGGTCCAAATTTTATACGATGATCTACTGAAATGACTTATGGGTGCGATATCTACGAAAAGAGAAGACTCCCAAAATAAGATTCACTTTCATAATGGACTAAGTCGGTCCATTCCTTCAAGTACCTCCTCCGCAAAACTTTTGAACTTTAATCCCAATTTACATTTTTGTCTGAAAGTTCAAAAAGGGTCTCAAAATTCTGCAAATACCCTAAATACATTCGATCTGTCCGTAAATGAAAGTTTCAATTCACATAGGCCGAGGGTAGATCTCTGTCGGCAAAGCCGACTGATAGTTTTTACTTGTTTGGGTTGGGTTTTGAACGCTTCAACAGCATCTTCTAGAAACGAAAATCGTTGATAATGCCGTTTTTTCTTAATGTGCGGTAATATAAATAAGTCAATGGGTCCCAATCTGGGGTGTACGGCTGATGACCCCTCAATTCTTAATTTTTGTCAAGTCAAAATAGAACTGGTTTGAAGCGATGTGTGTCATGGTACACAAGGGTTCGTCTTCTCTTATTCGTTTTTATACCCTCCACCATAGTATGGAGGGTATATTAAGTTTTTTTTCCGTTTGTAACGCATTGAAATACTCCTTTGCGACCCTATAAAGTATATATATTCTTGATCAGGGTAAAATTCTAAATCGATCTGAGCCTTTCCGTCCGTCCGTCCGTCTGTGGTAATCACTCTAGAATCCACAAAAATGGAGATAGGACGCTGAAATTTTGGGAAAATGCGTCTTTTGTTTGCAGGCAGGTCAAGTTCGATGATGGGCTATATCGGTCCACGTTTTGGTATAGCCCACATATAACGGTACCCCCCGATTTACGGTATTTGGACGTTTTTAGCTACATTTTCAGACCGATTTGGCTATAATTTGACATTTAGGGTTCTTAAGTGTCAATAAACATATATAATAACAAATTGTGGACATAGGTCCACGTTTTGGTATAGCCCCCATATAACGGTACCCCGATTTGCGGTATTTTGACGTTTTTAGCTATATTTTTAGACCGACTTAGCTATATTTTGACATTTAGGGTTCTTAAGTGTCATTAAACTTATTTAACAAAACTTGTGGACATAGGTCCACGTTTTGGTATAGCCCCCATATAACGGTACCCCCCAATTTGCGGTATTTTCACATTTGTAGCTACATTTTCAGACCGATTTAGCTATAATTTGACATTTAGGGTTCTTAAGTGTCAATAAACTTATATAACAAAAGTTGTGGACATAGGTCCACGTTTTGGTATGGCCCCCATATAACGGTACCCCCGATTTACGGTATTTTGACGTTTTTAGCTACATTTTCAGACCGATTTAGCTATAATTTGACATTTAGGGTTCTTAAGTATAAATAAACTTATATAACAAAAGTTGTGGACATAGGTCCACGTTTTGGTATAGCCCCCATATAACGGTACCTTCCGATTTTCAGTAATTTGATGATTTTACCTACAATATAAAACCGAACTAGCAGTAATTTGACATTTGAAGTTCTTAGCGGTCACAACACCTCTCCATCAAAAATTGTCAACATAGGTCCATGTTCGGATATAGCTCCCATGTAACGGTACCTCCCAATTTTCAGTAATGTGGCAATTTTAGCTACAATTTTTAACAGAAGTAACTGTAATTTGATATTTGAAGGTTGTAGTGGTCACCACACATCTGCATCAACAATTTTCAACATAGCCCCAATATAACGATACTTCCCGATTTTCGGTACTTTGAGGATTTTACTTAAAATGTTTAACCGAACGTAGGTCCATGTTTTTGTATAGCCACAAAACAAACCTCCCGATTTTCCGTACCTTAGCTTTATTTTTTGGACGAACTTTCTGTAATTTGTTCATTTAAGTTCATATTTTCGTATAGCCCAGATACCTCCGAACTAGCTGTTAATGACATTTGAAGTTCCCACGTTATGTACCGATTTTCGATATTTTGAGGATTTAACCGAATTAGGAGCTATTTGACATTAAAAGCTCCCATCAAAAACTGTCAACGAAGACCCATGTTTTATTATAACCCCTATATAACAGTACCTCCCAATTTCTAGCCCACCAAAAATTGTCAACAGTTAGATAAAGGCACCATAAAAAAGGACCTCCCGAATGAAGCATTTTATGTACATTATCTGACATTTTAACGCACTCACTTAAAGTTGGGGACAGGAATGAATATTTTATGGTGGAGGGTATGAAAAGTTCGGCCCGGCCGAACTTAATGCTTTTTTACTTGTTCGAATTCCACCGTAGACTTCAGGCAAACAAATTGACCGTTCTACGTGCCAAATGGTGTCGCCTAGTCCCGAAATTTATCTGGAAGCCCTAGTAGACTTGGTAGGTTTTAATTTTGCATTAAGGTTTCCCAGTGATACAGAAACTTCTCCACCAAATGTTATGGACATAGGTCCACGTTTTGGTACAGCCGCCATATAACGGTACCTCCCGATTTAAGGTATTTTGACGTTTTTAACTACATTTTCTGTTTGAATTAGCTATAATATGGCATTAAGAGTTTTTAGTTGCTACAAAACTTTTGCACAAAAAATAGTGGAATAGTCAGAATGCTGGAATAGTCCTGTAGGTGCATACTTTACAATGTTTGTACTTGTAAACTTACATCACCTTTTCTTTGAATTTTAAATTGACAGAAAAATACTTTTTTCTTTTTGAAATTATAATTTTCAGTTCTTGTATTTCATTCGAACCAAATATACGTTTTGTTACTTTTTTTAAATGTGCCTTTGTTTCAATTAAAAAACACATAAACCTCACATATTAATTGGTGACCTCGCGTTTTAAATCGTTGAATACAAAAACCAAATACAAAACTAGTGTAATAATGCCCTCGGAAAATTCGGATCAATTAGCAGATGGTCGGAATGAAAATTCTCAAGCCCGTAATGTTGCTGCTTCTAGTGTCCACAAGCTGCCTCCATTCTGGAAAGAAAATCCAAAACTATGGTTTATGCAGGTTGAAGCTATTTTTGCAATTTCTGGTATAACTCGCGATGAGACCAATTTCCAATATGTTGTAGCCAATATCGATTCAAATTTTCTTCCTCACATTTGTGATATTTTGGAATCCCCTCCTGCTGATGGTAGATTTGTTGCCGTTAAAAATCGCCTTATGGAAACATTTTCCGAATCTCAGGAATCAAAACTCCGCAGACTGCTGAAAAATCAAGAATTAGGAGACCAAAAGCCATCGCATTTGCTGCAAATTATGAAAAACCTTGCTTCTGGTCAATTAAATGACGCTGTTCTCAAGACACTCTTTTTGGAACAACTTCCAGAAGATGTTCGGTCAATTTTAACAATAAGTCAAGTAAGTGATTTGCCTTCGTTAGCTCTGCAAGCAGATAAGATCATGAGCCTACGTTCGCCACAACTTTATGAAGTAACTGCTGCAGCTGGCAATATTGATCTGACCAAAATATCCCGTCAAATTGAAGCTTTAGAAAAGAAATTCAACAACTTTTCTAGAAACCGCTCTCAGACTCGTTCGGACACAGGTAATAACAGCAAGTCGCGTAACAGAAGTAAGTCACGACGCAGAGACTGGTGTTGGTACCATAATCGGTTTGCAGAGAAGGCAACAAAATGCGTGTCCCCATGCTCTTTCTCAAAAAACTAGAGGACCACTCGGAAGTTGCGACAATTCCAGATTACAGTGGTATCTCGTGTCGCCTTTTTGTTAAAGATAAGCTTTCCAACAGAGATTTTTTAATTGACACCGGAGCCGATGTGTCTGTAATTCCTCCGAGCTTCAAGACTTCAAAAACGTCAGACTGTGGTATTAAAATTTTTGCTGCAAATGGTTCTTCAATTCGTACTTTCGGTCAGAAAATTATGCATTTAGATTTCGGATTACGCAGAAATTTTTCTTGGACCTTTATTATAGCAGATGTTACAAAACCCATTATTGGTTCTGATTTTTTAAAACATTTTCATCTTCTTCCTGATCTTAAGCGTAAAGCATTGATTGATGGCAAAACTAATCTGCAAGTTTCAGCGAAAATTTCTAAATCTCCGTCACTAGGCATAACAACTTTGGTGAAAAATGAATCTGTGTACAACAAATTGTTAATGAAGTATCCAGAAGTCTATCAAGCCTCCACTCTTCCTGGAATTAAAACGGAACATGGAATATATCATCATATTGAAACGACTGGACCACCCGTACAACCCTACTTGAGTTAATTTGAAATTTTTAGCTACATTTTCGGCTATTCGAATAGTGGCCCCAAAATAAAATCACCCCAAACGTGAAGTTCGAAATTGCCCCAAATTCGAAGTACACGTGTATTATGAAGTTTGACCCCAATATCAAAAAGAAAAATTGCCCCAAAATTGGGACTATTTTTCATTATGCATTTTTACCCTAAATCAAAAAAATCAATTTCACCCCAAAAACAATGTTTTTAGATTAAAACTATTATTGTGTCTTACTGGTTATCTGCAGTAAGGACTTAAGTAAAAAGATTTGTATAAAAAAATAGAAGTAGGACTATTTGATATGGATATTAGCGTCAGAATGGTTGAAGGGATTGGTAGGGTTAATGAAAAAATCGCGCGATTTTTTTCGTTACCACTACCGATCCCTTCAACCATCCTGGCGCTAAGCTCCATACCATTTTATTCATAAAAATATTATAACGAATAAAATTATATGGATATTAGTTGATTTTTTTCATGATGGTGGCGAAAAAGGTCGGCATGGGAAACATAAAATTGCACAATTTTTTTATTTCCCATGCCGACCTCTTTCACCACCATAGCGTAAATATCTGTATCTGACCTAACTAAGGTTAAACCCAAAGTATAACAAGTAGGAAAAGAGTTAAGTTCGGTCGGGCCGAACTTTTTATACCCTCCACCACAAATTTCAGCCATTTCGGTGGATTAATGTGACCACAACCTTCAAAATACCTAAAATCGGAAGGTACTGTTCTATGGGGGCTGTATGATGGCGTGGACCTATACCTACGAATTTCTGGGGGAAAGTTTTGTACCCCAAACGAAGACTAAATACCAAATTTCAGCCATCTCGGTGTGATACCGATACCTTCAAAATGCCGAAAATCGGGAGATATGGTCCTATGGGGGCTATATCAAAACGTGGACCTATATAAACATTTTATGGTAGAAATGTTTCTTAGCCTCTGGAAATGCAAATACAAAGTTACAACCGATTCTGTTGTCGAATGGGACTAATACATTCAAAATATATTAAAATGACGCGTACTTTATAATACAAAGTTTATATGGGGCGTTATATGGGGCTAATACCAAAAGGTGGACCCCTATAAACCAACTTTGGTAGGAATGTTTTTTGGCCTCTGGAGACAAGAAATACCAAATTACAACCAATTCGGTGGTAAAATGGGACAAATATCTTAAAAATTCCTTAAAACGACGACGCGTCACGAGTCATTTTGTATGGGGGTTATACGAAAGCGTGGACCTACATAGCCCGCTTTCAATACCAAAAGTCCTACGTACATATCGACGCCTCCAAACAATAGTATGCTAAGTCGACTTAGCATGTTTTCAAGTTCTTTACATTTTTATATTTAACGTCCTTGAACTTAAATTCTGTCAAATTTTGGTAATGATCGGACAATCCGAACAGAAGTTATAAACAAATATTTCCTTAGCATAGTACTGAAGGTCAAAGAAATTTTCAAACTTTTAGAGCTTGTCCTGCAAAACTCGCTTTTCAGAATTAGCAAACTATTATTTGGAGGTGTCGAACGTTCTTTAACCCTTTCGGTGATTCTATGCCATATGGCATAACCAGTTTTTGAAGCCCGTTGTAAGGCAAAATACTTATGGGCATTATTTTTCTTAATAATTTTGTATTTTTCCCTGAAGTGTTATCTAAAAATAATTCGACAAAAAATTTTGATTGGTGGACCCTATACATTGTTATGTCTCAAAGAGCAAGCGCTCCTCGTTCGATTTAAAATTTGCACGAAAATACCATCTTATAATTTTATATATTTTATTAACAAAAATATTTTTTTTTGTTAACTTTTTGTATTTAATTTAGTAGACAATCATTGCCTTAATAATTAAAACGAAAAAAAAATCCGAAATATAGTTCAATGGAGCTGCCAGATTTTTTATATTTCATACTATGCCATCTGGCATAGATTTTTCCCAACGGAAATGTTTCACTTTGTTTGACTCCCAGATCTTCTATTGTAAAACCCCTAGATCTTCTATAAAAAGACCTCCAGATCTTGTATAAATAGACCTCCAGGTCTTCTATAAGAAGGCCTCCAGATCTTGTATAAGTAGACCTCCAGGTCTTCCATACGAAGACTTCCAGGTCTTCTATAAGGAAACCTCCAGATCCACCATAGGAAAACCTCCAGATGATGTATAACAATTCTTGCAGATTTTCTAAAATAACTCCTCCAGATATTATATAAGATGGCCTCCACGTCTTCATCAAGCTGACCTCCAGCCCTTCTATAGGATGACATTCAGGTGTTCTATAAGAAGTCCTTCCAATCTGCTATATGAAGACATTCAGGTCTTCTATATGAAGTCCTCCAGTTTTTCTATAAGGCCTCAAATCTTCCATAAGAAGACCCTAGGTTTTCTATAAGAAGACCCTAGCTTCTCTATAAGAAGACCCTAGGTTTTCTATAAGAAGACCCTAGGTCTTCTATAAGAGGCCTTAAATGTTCTAAAAGAAGACCTCCAGATATACTATAAGAAGACCTTCTATGTGAAGACCCCCAAATCTTCTCATAGTAGACCTCCAGATATTCTATGAAAAACCTTCATGTCTTCTATAAGTAGACCTCCTGGTCTTCAATGAGAAGATCTTATGCTTTTCTATAAGAAGGGCCACTGCTCTTCTATAAGAAGACCATCTGGTTTTTTATAAGAAGGTCTCCTGCTCTTCTACGAGAAGACGTCCTGCTCTTCTATGAGCAGACCTCCTGATCTTGTAGAAGAAGACCTCCTTCTCTTCTATAAGAATACCTCCCGCCCTTCTATATGCAAACGTCCTGCTCTTATATGAAAAGACGTCCTGCTCTTCTATGAAAAGACGTCCTGCTCTTCAAGAAGAGGACCTCCTGATCTTGTAGAAGAAGACCTCCTTCTCTTCTATAAGAATACCTCCCGCCCTTCTATATGCAAACGTCCTGCTTTTTTATAAGAAGACCTCCTGCCCTTCTATATGCAAACGTCCCGCTCTTCTATCTGAAAACATCCTGTCCTTCTATGAGACGACCTTTTGCTCTTCCAGTAGAAGATATCCTGCCCTTCTATGAGAGGACCTTCTGCTCTTTTATGAGAAGACGTCCTGATCTTCTATAAGATGACCTCTTCCTCTTCTATAAGGCCTTCTGGTCTTCTATAAGATGAAATTTAATTAAAAACTTGAATTTTTAGTTTTGTTTTTTTTTCCTTTAAATACATTCTATGCCATATGGCATAGTGCCCAAAAACCACTTTTCCAAACAAAATGTTAAAAAAATAGTTTTCATTATTCATATAGTGGGCTTAAGTATATATAAAATTGGAAAAATGTATTTTTCAGATCAAAAACAAACAAGTAAAAAAGCATTAAGTTCGGCCGGGCCGAACTTTTCATACCCTCCACCATAAAATATTCATTCCCGTCCCCAACTTTAAGTGAGTACGTTAAATGTCAGATAATGTACATAAAATGATTCATTCGGGAGGCCCATTTTTATGGTGCCTATATCTAACTGTTGACAATTTTTGGTGGGCTAGAAATTGGGAGGTACTCTTATATAGGGGTTATAATAAAACATGGGCCTATGTTGACAGTTTTTGATGGGAGCCTTTAATGTCAAATAACTCCTAATTCGGTTAAAAAATTTAGCTAGAATCCACAAAATATCGAAAATCGGTACATAACGTGGGAAATTCAAATGTCATTAACAGCTAGTTCGGAGGTATCTGGGCTATATGAGAATATGAACTTAAATGAACAATTTTTGTTGCAGAATTTTTGTTGACTTTTAAATTTCAAATTAAAGAAAGTTCGTCCTAAAAATAAAGCTAAGGCACGGAAAATGGGGAGGTTTGTTTTGGGGCTATACAAAAACATGGACCTACGTTCGGTTAAACATTTTAAGTAAAATCCTCAAAGTACCGAAAATCGGGAAGTATCGTTATAATGGGGCGATGTTGAAAATTGTTGATGCAGATGTGTGGTGACCACTACAACCTTCAAATGTCAAATTACAGTTAGTTCTGTTAAAAATTGTAGCTAAAATTGCCAAATTACTGAAAATTGGGAGGTACCGTTACAAGGGAGCTATATCCGAACATGGACCTATGTTGACAATTTTTGATGGAGAGGTGTTGTGACCACTAAGAACTTCAAATGTCAAATTACTGCTAGTTCGGTTTAATATTGTAGCTAAAATCATCAAATTACTGAAAATCGGGATTTACCGTTATATGGGGGCTTTCTTGACAATTTTTGGTGGAGAGGTGTGGTGACCACTAAGAATTTCAAATGTCAAATGTTCAAATTACAGATAATTCGGTTAAAACTTGTTGGTAAAATTCTCAAAATACCTGAAATCTTACCGCCCGATTTCATGGGGGCTATTCTAAAACATGGACCTATGTCCACTAGTTATATAAATTTATTGACATTTAAGAACCCTAAATGTCAATTGATATCTAAATCGGTCTGAAAATGCAGATAAAAACGTCAAAATGCCGTAAATCGGGGGCACCGTTATATTGGGGCCATACCAAAACGTGGACCTAGTTCCACAACTTTTGTTTCATAAGTTTAGTTACACTTAAGAACCCTAAATGTCAAATTGTAGCTATATCGGTCTGAAAATGTAGCTAAAAACGTCAAATTACCGTAAATCGGGGGGTACCGTTATATGGGGGTTATACCTAAACGTGGACCTATGTCCACAAGTTTTGTCACATAAGTTTATTGATATTTAAGAACTTCAAATGTCAAATTATAGCTTCATCGGTCTGAAAATGTAGCTAAAACCGTCAAAATACCGTAAATCGGGGGGTTCCGTTATATGGGGGCTATACCAAAATGTGGACCTATGTCCACAACTTTTGTTATATAAGTTTATTGACATTTAA
Organism: Musca autumnalis; assembly: GCF_047663935.1. NCBI lineage: Eukaryota > Metazoa > Arthropoda > Insecta > Diptera > Muscidae > Musca > Musca autumnalis. The sequence goes on along the minus strand of NW_027411977.1, from coordinate 190,903,658 downwards.
GAACCCTAAATGTCAAATTATAGCTACATCGGTCTGAAAAAGTAGCTAAAAACGTCAAAATACCGCAAATCGGGGGGTACCGTTATATGGGAGCTATACCAAAACGTGGACCTATGTCCACAACTTCTAATATATAAGTTTATTAACACTTAAGAACCCTAAATGTCAAATTATAGCTACATCGGTCTGATAATGTAACTAAAAACGTCAAAATACCGTAAATCGGGGGTACCGTTATATGAGGGCTATACCAAAACGTGGACCTATGTCCACAACTTTTATTATATATGTTTATTGATACTTAAGAACTCTAAATGTCAAATTAAAGCCAAATCGGTCTAAAAATGTAGCTAAAACCGTCAAAATACCGTAAATCGGGGGGTACCGTTATAGGAGGCTATACCAAAACGTGGACCTATGTCCACAACTTTTGTTATATAAGTTTATTGACATTTAAGAACCCTAAATGTCAAATTATAGCTACATCGGTCTGAAAATGTAGCTAAAAACATCAAAATACCGCAAATCGGGGGGTACCGTTATATGGGGGCTATACCAAAACGTGGACCTATGTCCACAACTTTTATTATATAAGTTTATTGATACTTAAGAACCCTAGATGTCAAATTATAGCCAAATCGGTATAAAAATGTAGCTAAAACCGTCAAAATACCGTAAATCGGGGGGTACCGTTATATGAGGGCTATACCAAAACGTGGACCTATGTCCACAACTTTTGTTATATAAGTTTATTGACATTTAAGAACCCCAAATGTCAAATTATAGCTACATCGGTCTGAAAATGTAGCTAAAAACGTCAAAATACCGCAAATCGGGGGGTACCGTTATATGGGGGCTATACCAAAACGTGGACCTATGTCCACAACTTTTGTTATATGAGTTTATTGATACTTAAGAACCCTAGATGTCAAATTATAGCTAAATCGGTCTAAAAATGTAGCTAAAAACGTCAAAATACCGCAAATCGGGGGGTACCGTTATATGGGAGCTATACCAAAACGTGGACCGATATAGCCCATCATCGAACTTGACCTGCCTGCAAACAAAAGACGCATTTTCCCAAAATTTCAGCGTCCTATCTCTATTTTTGTGGATGCTAGAGTGATTACCACAGACGGACGGACGGACGGACGGACGGACGGACGTGCTCAGATCGACTTAGAATTTTACCCTGATCAAGAATATATATACTTTATAGGGTCGCAAATGAGTATTTCAATGCGTTACAAACGGAAAAACAAACTTAATATACCCTCCATACTATGGTGGAGGGTATAAAAAGAAGCACCGAAAGGGTTAACTTAAATTCTGTCTAAGTTTGGTAATGATCGGTCAATCCGGACAGAAGTTATAAACAAATATTGGCTTAGCATAGTACTGAAGTTCAAAAAAATGTCCAAACTTTGAGAGCTTCTCCTGCAAAACTCACTTTTTAGACATAGCATACTATTATTTGGAGGTGTCGATATAATAGATTTTCCCAAAATTTCATCCACCTACGTCAATCCGTCCGGATGCTAGAGTGATTTCCACAGACGGACGGACATGGCTATATCGATGTAGAATTGCACGCTGATCAAGAATATATAGTTTGTGGGGTCTACAATGATTATTTCGAGTAGTTACAAACGTAGTGACAAACTTAATATACCCCCATCCTATGGTGGAGGGTATAACAATTTGTATAAAAATGGAAGCAAGACTGTTTAAAATTATGGCAAATGTATATAGATAAATGCATGAATTACAACAACTAACAAATTTATAAAAACGACATTGTTTTTATTGAAAATTTAATGTCAAAGAAAATATTGAATAATGGGGTCGTTCTTTTTCTCATTAAAACAAAAATACATTTTGAAAATCCTCTTAAATAGAACAAATTTGCATCAAAATGTAAATTTAAAGCATTCAGAACTGTCGTAGGTCATTGTTATTATACGTTTACGATAAAAAACCAAATTTACAAAAAAGTAAAAATACAGCTTATTGTCACTTCTACCTTATATAAATGTTCCCTGGTATAATTTTTTCGAAAATTGATCGGTAGGGGTTATGTTAGCCCGGAGTTACATGGAGCGAAATAAAAAGTGGCATTAGATAGAACTAGGTTTAATAACTTTGTTCTTGCCCTATGCTCCTTATAGGAGTTTAAAGGAATAAATATATATAATAACATATATGTACTTAGAATCCAAGTATTTATTTAAATATCATAAAGTTCTCTACCTTAAGCTTCTTCTTTTTAAAACTGCATAGCATATTCAGAAAATGTTTTTGCCTTTTCCAAAAATAAAGAATTTAAGGAATGTAGACAAAATTATATTCACGCAAAGTTACCTTATTTATGAACATCTAAATATATTGTTATTTTTTCGACATAGCAACAAATGGATAATATCAAATTAAGGTTTTCCAACATTCCTTAAGTGTGGATAAAATTATAAAATTATTTTGAAAATTGTTGAAGATAGGATTAATGTTAGCTACACCACACATACAACGTTTAAGGTTACCTAAAATCGTTACAAGAAACATACTAATATGTGTAGTTGTATATGAGATACGAAAGCCCCTCAACACACAATCTCATGTATTTATTTGAATATTATGAAAACCGAAAAGCAAATGAAATGTTCATGTAGTTTTATAATAATAGAAGCCAAGTCTGGCAACAACAATTTCTTATTTCCTCTTTGTTGTTGCTTGTTTATTTATCCTTACCACAACATTTTAAACATTTAAAGAGCCACAGGCTATAGTGAAACGAAAACTAACTTCTGCTTAACCAATTTAACCTTAACTATAACAATAACAAAAACAATTGTACAGTTGTTAAGTATAAATTCAATGGCAATACGTTGTGTTCGGCCCCATACCTAGGCACTACTGACAAGCAAATAAAGACGAAGTCTATCTCCAGAATAAATTAGACTTCACAAACAGCCAAGCAACGTAAAGGGGTTTATGAAGAGGAGTGATGTATTTTTGATTGTTGTGAAAGCATTGGGAATCAGATATCATTCACTCTTAGCTAATGAAATCCCTTTATATTGGAAATCCGAAAAAATTAGGAAGTCCAAAAGCTATTACAAAATGTATAGGCAAGAAACAGCTTCAGGGGCACAACGGCGAACGCTGAAACAACAGGGAACCCTTGACCAGAGAGTGACAAAATAAATTCGAACATGACAAAAGTACCTACGTTATTTGTTTCAGACCATGGGAATTCCAAAAAATGTGGTTCTCGCTGACGAGGAAGTTGGCTGCGGAGATCCCAAATGATACCAGCGGAGATTACCTAAGGCTATGTAAAGACCACCTAGGAGGCAACATCGACGAAGTCAATCCCTGGGTTCGGCGGGTGATCGCCACCTATAAGCGACGAAGAGAGGATCCTATCTAGAGAGACTTGATATACACTATCCCAATTTCTCTCTGGAATCTCTAGATACCTCAATAGCTACATCTCTCTTCTGAATTTAAAGATTCCGGATACGTGCCAAAATGTGGCCAATAACCACACATCATATGATACCTCTCTCTTGATACCTTGATACTTTATACCCGAGTCACTATCGGACCATCAAATAGCTGCGGCCCGCTTGTTAGGACTAGATGTGGATGCCTAGATACTAGCCTATTAAATTTCAAATTTTCTTTTCTTCTTTAAATACACCGATACCACTTGCCTGTATGGGATACCACAACAACATCACATCCATCGGAAATAGACATGAATAATCTATCTGACGGTTCAAATGAGTAAAGGTAATATGTATTTTGCTACACGGTTAACTTGACGAGAACGGACATTGAGTCCGTAAAGTTGTACAAATCAGTTGAATAATCTTGATATATCGATGTCATGCTTAAGTGTTCCATACGCCATTTTTGGCTTTGTGAGATATATTTAGGTGTTTTCCAGTATGTTTTACGGTATGCTCTTTCTGAATTTTTAGTCGGCTTTCTCCTCTCTGCTCTAGTTTCTGGGATATCCATTCTTCGATGTGAAAGCTTAAACTTTTTTCAGTTATGAAATTAATATTTTAAAAATTTACAAATTTAAAAACACATTTCAAAAATCAGAACTTTAACAGCCTGTTTCTGTATATCGAAATGAAAATGTGTGTGAATGAAAATCGACCAAACTTTTATGTATTTTTCCAAATTTGTTTTTTTGTTTTGAAGAAAAAGCAAAGTTAAAAATATTTCGATCACTAAAGTTTGGGCGTGTTTCGTTCGCACATATTTTGGTTTCGATTAAGAAATTTTAATTTACATTGTTTTATAAGGGGACGACACAGTCAGCGAATTGTCCCAATTTGAACTTCTATATCTCAACAATGGTAAAACCTACGAAAATATCAAAAAGGACAGTCTTGTAGAGAATTTTCACTGCTACAGCATTTTCATCAATCACATTTCGATAGGACTTGCGGTTTCCAAGCCAAATCGTGAAAACCTAAAGAAACCCAAAAAATTTGAAATTTGACCTCGATTTATTTAATGAGCGCTCCAGCTATTTCTTTTTATACCCTCCACCATAGTATGGAGGGTATATTAAGTTTGTTTTTCCGTTTGTAACGCATTGAAATACTCATTTGCGACCCTATAAAGTATATATATTCTTGATCAGGGTAAAATTCTAAGTCGATCTGAGCACGTCCGTCCGCCCGTCCGTCCGTCCGTCTGTGGTAATCACTCTAGCATCCACAAAAATGGAGATAGGACGCTGAAATTTTGGGAAAATGCGTCTTTTGTTTGCAGGCAGGTCAAGTTCGATGATGGGCTATATACCCCCGATTTGCGGTATTTTGACGTTTTTAGCTACATTTTTAGACCGATTTAGCTATAATTTGACATTTAGGGTTCTTAAGTGTCAATAAACATATATAACAAAACTTGTGGACATAGGTCCACGTTTTGGTATAGCCCCCATATAACGGTACCCCCCGATTTGCGGTATTTTGACGTTTGTAGCTACATTTTCAGACCGATTTAGCTATAATTTGACAGTTAGGGTTCTTAAGTGTCAGTAAACTTATATAACTAAATTTGTGGACATAGGTCCACGTTTTGGTATAGCCCCCATATAACGGTACCCCCCGATTTACGGTATTTTGACGTTTTTAGCTACATTTTCAGAACGATTTAGCTCTTATTTGACATTTAGGGCTCCTAAGCGTCAATAAACTTCTGTGACAAAACTTGTGGACATAGGTCCACGTTTTGGTATAGCCCCCATATAACGGTACCCCCCGATTTACGGTATTTTGACGTTTTTAGCTACATTTTCAGACCAATATAGCTATAATTTGACATTTAGGGTTCTTAAGTGTAACTAAACTTATATAACAAAAGTTGTGGACCTAGGTCCACGTTTTGGTATAGGCCCCATATAAAGGTACGCCCGATTTACGGCATTTTGACGTTTTTATCTACATTTTCAGACCGATTTAGCTATCAATTGACATTTAGGGTTCTTAAATGTCAATAAACATTTATAACTAGTGGACATAGGTCCATGTTTTGGAATAGCCCCCATATAACGTTACCGCCCAATTTCAGGTATTTTGAGAATTTTACCTACAAGTTTTAACCGAATTATCTGTAATTTGAACATTTGAATTTGAAATTCTTAGTGGTCACAACACCTCTCCATCAAAATTTGTCAACATAGGTCCATGTTCGGATATAGCTCCCATGTAACGGTACCTCCCAATTTTCAGTAATTTGGCAATTTTAGCTACAATTTTTAACAGAACTAACTGTAATTTGACATTTGAAGGTTGTAGTGGTCATCACACATCTGCATCAACAATTTTCAACATAGCCCCAATATAACTTCCCGATTTTCGTACTTTGAAGATTTTAATTACAATGTTTAACCGAACGTAGGTCCATGTTTTGGTATAGCCCTCAAATAAACCTCCCGATTTTCCGTACCTTAGCTTTATATTTTGGACGAACTTTCTGTAATTTGTTCATTTAAGTTCATATATTCGTATAGCCCAGATACCTCCGAACTAGCTGTTAGTGACATTTGAAGTTCCCACGTTATGTACCGATTTTCGATATTTTGAGGATTCTAGCTAAATTTTTTTAACCGAGGAGCTATTTGACATTAGAGGCTCCCATCAAAAACTGTCAACATAGGCCCATGTTTTATTATAACCCCTATATAACAGTACCTCCCAATTTCTAGCCCACCAAAAATTGTCAACAGTTAGATATAGGCACCATAAAAAAGGACCTCCCGAATGAAGCATTTTATGTACATTATCTGACATTTTAACGTACTCACTTAAAGTTGGGGACAGGAATGAATATTTTATGGTGGAGGGTATGAAAAGTTCGGCCCGGCCGAACTTAATGCTTTTTTACTTGTTTGTTTTTATACCCTCCACCATAGTATGGAGGGTATATTAAGTTTGTTTTTCCGTTTGTAACGCATTGAAATACTCATTTGCGACCCTATAAAGTATATATATTCTTGATCAGGGTAAAATTCTAAGTCGATCTGAGCACGTCCGTCCGTCCGTCCGTCCGTCCGTCTGTGGTAATCACTCTAGCATCCACAAAAATGGAGATAGGACGCTGAAATTTTGGGAAAATACGTCTTTTGTTTGCAGGCAGGTCAAGTTCGATGATGGGCTATATAGGTCCACGTTTTGGTATAGCCCCCATATAACGGTACCCCCGATTTGCGGTATTTTGACGTTTTTAGCTACATTTTTAGACCGATTTAGCTATAATTTAACATTTAGGGTTCTTAAGTATCAATAAACATATATAACAAAACTTGTGGACATAGGTCCACGTTTTGGTATAGCCCCCATATAACGGTACCCCCCGATTTGCGGTATTTTGACGTTTTTAGCTACATTTTTAGACCGATTTAGCTATAATTTAACATTTAGGGTTCTTAAGTATCAATAAACTTATATCACAAAAGTTGTGGACATAGGTCCACGTTTTGGTATAGCCCCCATATAACGGTACCCCCAGATATACGGTATTTTGACGTTTTTAGCTACATTATCAGACCAATGTAGCTATAATTTGACATTCAGGGTTCTTAAGTGTTAATAAACTTATATATTAGAAGTTGTGGACATAGGTCCACGTTTTGGTATAGCCCCCATATAACGGTACCCCCCGATTTGCGGTGTTTTGACGTTTTTAGCAACATTTTTAGACTTATTTAGCTATAATTTGACATTTAGGGTTCTTAAGTATCAATAAACATATATGACAAAAGTTGTGGACATAAGTCCACGGTTTGGTATAGCCCCCATATAGCGGTACCTCCCGATATACGATATTTTGACGTTTTTAGCTACATTATCAGACCGATGTAGCTATAATTTGACATTTAGGGTTCTTAAGTGTTAATAAACTTATATAATAAAAGTTGTGGACATAGGTCCACGTTTTGGTATAGCCCCCATATAACGGTACCCCCCCCCATTTGCGGTATTTTGACGTTTTTAGCTACATTTTCAGACCGATGTAGCTATAATTTGACATTTAGGGTTCTTAAATGTCAATAAACTTATATAACAAAAGTTGTGGACATAGGTCCAAGTTTTGGTATAGCCCCCATATAACGGTACCCCCCGATTTACGGTATTTTGACGTTTTTAGCTATATTTTCAGACCGATATAGCTATAATTTGACATTTAGGGTTCTTAAGTGCAACTGAATTTATATAACAAAAGTTGTGGACCTAGGTCCACGTGTTGGTATAGCCCCCATATAACGGTACCCCCGATTTACGACATTTTCACGTTTTTATCTACATTTTCAGACCGATTTAGCTATCAATTGACATTTAGGGTTCTTAAATGTCAATAAACTTATATAACTAGTGGACATAGGTCCATGTTTTGGAATAGCCCCCATATAACGTTACCGCCCGATTTCAGGTATTTTGAGAATTTTACCAACAAGTTTTAACCGAATTATCTGTAATTTGAACATTTGAACTTTGAAATTCTTAGTGGTCACCACACCTCTCCACCAAAAATTGTCAAGAAAGCCCCCATATAACGGTACCTCCCGATTTTCAGTAATTTGATGATTTTAGCTACAATATTAAACCGAACTAGCAGTAATTTGACATTTGAAGTTCTTAGTGGTCACAACACCTCTCCATCAAAAATTGTCAACATAGTTCCATGTTCGGATATAGCTCCCATGTAACGGTACCTCCCAATTTTCAGTAATTTGGCCATTTTAGCTACAATTTTTAACAGAACTAACTGTAATTTGACATTTGAAGGTTGTAGTGGTCACCACGCATCTGCATCAACAATTTTCAACATAGCCCCAATATAACGATACTTCCCGATTTTCGGTACTTTGAGGATTTTACTTAAAATGTTTAACCGAACGTAGGTCCATGTTTTTGTATAGCCCCAAAACAAACCTCCCGATTTTCCGTACCTTAGCTTTATTTTTGGACGAACTTTCTGTAATTTGAAATTTAAAAGTCAACAAAAATTCTGCAACAAAAATTGTTCATTTAAGTTCATATTTTCGTATAGCCCACATACCTCCGAACTAGCTGTTAATGACATTTGAAGTTCCCACGTTATGTACGATTTTCGGTATTTTGAGGATTCTAGCTACAGTTTTTAACCGAATTAGGAGTTATTTGACATTAAAGGCTCCCATCAAAAACTCTCAACATAGACCCATGTTTTATTATAACCCCTATATAACAGTACCTCCCAATTTCTAGCCCACCAAAAATTGTCAACAGTTAGATATAGGCACCATAAAAAAGGGCCTCCCGAATGAAGCATTTTATGTACATTATCTGACATTTTAACGTACTCACTTAAAGTTGGGGACAGGAATGAATATTTTATGGTGGAGGGTATGAAAAGTTCGGCCCGGCCGAACTTAATGCTTTTTTACTTGTTTTTTTTTTATTTTTCTCATCTATGAACATTGTAGTTTGCTTTCTTTTAAAGTTGGTTCAAGAGCACCGTGTTTTATGAGGCAAAGACAGAAAAAATTTACAATATTTCACATTTGTGTTATAAGTGTGGATATGGAATAAATAAAAAAATTATATTTTTAAAAAAATTCCCTATAACTTTAATGTTCCAATACATATTCCTCTATATTTTGCAAGTATGTTCTATATACTATATTTATTTAGTATATAGTATTATTAATTCAAGTCAAAAATATAAATATTTTCTTAAGTAAGCTCCATGCAGCACAGTGTCACGACGGCATAGTGCGAAATATGGGAAGTTAAGTGGAACTTTAAGGAATTTTGAAAGTACATAAAATTAATTAAATTTTGATTGAATTCGTTAGCTAAGTACTCCACTGCAAATGGTCCATACTCAGTTTGGCGATTTACTCCGCGAAACGACATAAACATGCACATTAAGTTGCACTTTTGTTTCATATTTTTTTTTTTAAGAAATATATTTTCGATTTATTAAAAACATGGAGTGGCGCGGACAAATGGTAAGTCAGTATGCCATGATTTATACATACACTAGCTGAACCGGGTGAGCTTTGCTGCCCCGACTACCGATAAAATATAATAGAATGCATAATTATATTAACGTTTTTAATTTTTAACGAATAAATATAGGAGATATGAAGGCGTTACATACATCTTCAGGGTTGTTATGGAGCTACTATGGTATTTTTGTATGTTTCAGGAGGTAACATAATAAAACATAATTATATATAGATATATCATAATAAAACATAAATCTTAAGAAGTCTCTCAAAGATATGATACTTAATAGCTGTAGCCTTGGTCAGTTCCTTCCCAATTATAAGTACTTGTGTAAATAATGATGACTTCTACTGACTGCTAAGTCTTCAAAATTTCATTGAAATTGAACATACGTAACAAAAACATGAAATCGACCGAAAATATATATGGGAGCTATATTCCTATATGGACCGATCTCCATATAATTTGTCAAATTTGTTTTTAGACCAAATCCCGTCTCACATTCCAAATTTCATTGAAATTGAACATACATGGCGTGTTTTGTGCATAAAATATAGAAAATCAGCCGAAAATATATATGGGAGCTATATACAAATCTGAACCGATTTCGATATAATTTGTCCCATTTATTTCTAAAACGAATTCCGCCACGCTTTCCAACTTTCAGTGAAATCAAATACAGAAAATCGGCCGAAAATATATATAGGAGCAATATCCAAACCTAAACCGATTTCGATATAATTTGGCACATTTATGTCTAGACCAAATCCTGTCATTCCAAATTTCAGCGAAATTGGACATATAGCGTGCTTGGTGCATAAAATAGAGGAAATCGCCCGAAAATATATATGGGAGCTATATTCAAATCTGAACCGATCTCGATATAATTTGGCACATTTATTTATAGACCAAGTTCTGTAACACATTCCAAATTTCAGCGAAATTGGACATATAGCGTGCTTGATGCATAAAATACAGGAAATCGGCCGAAAATATATATGGGAGCTATATTCAAATCTGAACCGATCTCGTTATAATTTAGCACATTTATTTCTAGAACAAATTCCGTCAGAACCTCAAAATTTCAGCGAAACTGGACACATATAGCGTGTTTGGTCCATCAAATGTGGAAAATCGGCCGAAAATATATATACGAGCTATATCCAAATCTGAACCGATTTCGATATTATTTGGCACATTTAGTTCTAGACCAAGTTCTGTAACACATTTCAAATTTCAGCGAATTTGTACATATATAGCGTATTTGGTGCATCCAATGCGGAAAATCGGCCGAAAATATATATGGAGCTTCATCCAAATTTGAACCGACTTTGATATAAGTTGGCATATTTATGTGTAGATCATGTTCTGTAACACATTCTAAATTTCAGCGAATTTGGACACATATAGTGTGCTTTGTGCATAAAATACAGGAAATCGGCCGAAAATATATATGGGAGCTATATTCAAATCAGAACCGATCTCGATATAATTTAGCACATTTATTTCCAGAACAAATTCCGTCAGACCCCCCAAATTTCAGCGAAATTGGGCATATATAGCGTGTTTTGTGCATCAAATGTGGAAAATCGGCCAAAAATATATATTGGATCTATATCCAAATCTGAACCGATTTCGATATAATTCGGCACATTTATTTCTAGACCAAGTTAAGTCAGACACTCCAAATTTCAGCGAAATTGGACATACATAACGTGTTTGGTGCCTAAATTACAGGAAATCGCCCGAAAATATATATGGACAATATCCAAATATGAACCGATTTCGATATAATTTGGCACATTTGTTTCTAGACCAAGTTCTGTAACACATTCCAAATTTCAGTGAATTTGGACATATATAGCGTGTGCATCAAATGCGGCAAATCGGCCGAAAATATATATGGAAGCTACATCCAAATCTGAACCTATATCTATATAATTTGGCACATGTATTTCTAGACCAAGTTTCGTCGCACGTTCCAAATTTATTGCAATTGGATTAAAATAGCGTATTTGGTGCCTCAAATACATGAAATCGGCATCTAATATCCATCACACATTTTAAATTTCAGCGAAATTGAACATATGTAACGTGTTTGGTGCATAAAATAAGGAAATCGGCCGAAAATATATGTATATTTTAGCTATATCCAAATCTGAACCAATCTCGATATAATTTGGCACATTTATTTCTAGAACAAATTCCGTCAGACAATCAAAATTTCAGCGAAATTGGACATATATAGCGTGTTTGGAGCATAAAGTAAGGAAGTCGAAAATATATGTGTATGGGAGCTATATCCAAATCTGAACCGATTTTGATCTAATTTGGCACGTTTATTTCCAGACTAAGTTCCGTCGCACATTCCAAATTTCATTGAAATTGGACATAAATAGCATGTTTGGTACATAAAATAAGGAAATCGGCCCAAAATATATGTATGTGGGAGCTATATTCAAATCTAAACCGATTTGAATATAATTTGGTAAATTTATTTCGACATCAAATTCCGTCACGCATACAAAATTTGGAGATTGTATCTGTAACAGTTCTAAAGATATTTGCATACAAAATCTAAATTTTTTGGAGGTACCTCCGGTTTTGATGATATATCTCCAGATCAACGCGAAATTTAAATAATTGTTCCACAAACATCCCTTCTCTCATATCAATGAGTGCACCCCGATTCATATTTAGCTTAATGATATGGCACCTACTGTTTATTGCCGAGTCCGAACGGCGTGTCTTAAGACACCACTTTGTAGAGAAGTTTTACATAACTGAGGGGTATTTTGTCACCGCTGAAAAATTTTTGATGTTGCTTGGCCGGGGAATCGAACCCACGACCTTCAGCGTGCAAGGCGGGAGTGCATACCATTGCACCACAGTGGCACCCTATGCAATGATTTATTTTTCTTAATATTTTACAAAACAATTATGATATTTTACTCTTTAAACAAGTGAGCAAAGGCTATAGTCGGGACGGGGCCGACCATGTGATACCCTACACCACTACCCCTGCGCGTAAGCTTTTCACTGGTAAACATTTCTTTTAGGGCATATAATCCGTAGCGTGATTGCAAAAAAATTAAAGAATTGGATGCATTGCCGACTATTGTGGTATCTGCTTCTTTGACCACCTTCGCCAACCTACTTTACACCAATGTAAAGGTAATATTTTCTTCTTCCATTGAAAGGCCTTGCCGTTGGAATACCCCTACTAGAAGCCGATATATTCACAAAGAATTAAACTTTCAATTTGTCTTCACATGAGTTTTTCCCCATTCCGACCCCTAAATATTATCCGACTATCATCAAAATCAATAGGCTTCTTCCTCTGTGGGTCCCCCTTTATATGACTATCCGATCAAAATTCTAACCTATAGCGTGATTTAAAAAAATGGAAAAATTGGATATATTACTGAATTTTGCGATATCTCGGTTGTTTGCCCACTCAGGCCAACATACTTTACGTCAATATAAAGGAGATTTTTTGTCTTCTTCCATTGACGGGCTTTCCTTTTGGAATACTCCTACCAGAAGCGGAGATATTCGCATAAGAAGAAAACGTCGACTTTCCTCCACATACGTTTTTTGCTTATTCCGAACTTAATAGGCTTCTTCCTCTGTGGGTCCCCATTAACCCCCAGAATTACTGACTTTTGCGATATCTCGGTTGTTTGCACACTTAGGCCATCATACGGGCTTTCCGTTTGGAATACTCCTACCAGAAGCGGAGATATTCGCATAAGAAAAAACGTTGACTTTTCTCCACATAAGCTTTTTGCTTATTCCCACTCCTGAATATTATCCGACCATCACCAAACCTAATAGGCTTCCTTCTCTGTGGGACCCGCATTAACTCCCAAAAAATTCGTGACGATCCGATCAAAATTGCGACCTGTAGCGTGATTACAAAAAAATCGGAAAATGGGATGCTTTCATTTTAAAAAACTGGGAAGTTCTTTATCATGATTTGAAAACTTGTCCATAATGATTGCGACATTTTCTAGTGTGCGGTAAATGTAGTTATTTGCAAACAAATATTTTTTCCAAACTTAGTTTAAGTTCGAAGATAAGTCATATTGCTCCACTCCTTCAGGTACCTCCCCCACAAAGTTTCAAAAATGTTCGGAGAAATTGTGAGCACGATAACTCTTGAAGAGAGTGACCGATTTAGTCCATACTTTACACATCCTAACATATATATACCAGGTATAAATCAGGTTCGAATATGGACTGTAAGGGGTGAACCCTTTGGGTACGTTCCACACAAAATTTCGGACAAGTTCACTTTATGACCTGCTATCGAATCCCTTTGATTGTTGTTGAAGCAAATTGCATTCACTGACCACCTTTACTATGGTACACGTTTTTTTTCAGGGGCAAGTAAATACATTCTGAGAAAATAGCTCGAAAGTTGTAAAAATCTCTATGGCACCATGTGTAGGGGCTGGAGCGCACTATAGCTCTCGAACTGGTCGACGGATTTAGTCAAGAGATCAAAAAACTTCTGCACCAAAAATGGTGAAGATAGGTTTTTGTATAGGTCTCATATAACGGTACTTTCCGATTTAAGGTATTTTGAGGCTTTTAGCTGAATTTTTTAACGAATAAGTTGAAATTTGACATTTGAGGTTCCCAATGACCAAAAAATTCTCTACTAAAAGTTTCCAATATACGTCCACCTTTTGGTATAGCCCCCATATAACGGTACCACCCGATTTCAAGTACATTGACGTTTTTAGCTACATTTGCAGACCGAATTAGCTATAATTTGTCATTTAGGGTTCCCAGTGATCAAGAAACTTCTCCAACAAAAATTATGGACATAGGTCCACGTTTTATTGTAGCCCCATATAACGGTACCGACCTACTGATCAGAATATTTCATGGTAGAGGGTGTAAAGAGTTCGGCACGGCGGTACCGACCTACTGATCAGAATATTTCATGGTAGAGGGTATAAAAAGTTCGACACGGATCTTACCGCTATTTTACTTGTTTATTCTGGGTAGCTACATACTTTGTGAACTTTACCTACATTGCCCGACCAAAGTAGCTTTAATATAAAGTTTAAAGTTTCTAGTGGTTAAAAAATTTGTCCACAAAAACTGTAGATGTACATTTATCCACATTTTGGTATAACCCCTTTAGTACTATTCCTCTCGAGCGAAGTTGCTGTAATTTCGTACAGACTGGAAGGTAAACGATACCGCCCTAAGTGGTTAGTATTTCGAATTCTCAATGGGTAGCAACCCTTCACGCATCAGTAAAGGCTATATTTTGGAATATACCTCATATCTTCCGATTTTACTTATTTTAAAGGTTGCACATACTTCTTCCAAATGATATTTTAGTGTTGGAGAGGGTAGAAAACATCGATCGATTCATTTAAATAAAACCTTCATTATTCTTCATTTAGCATATTTATTCTACTTCCTCTAGGACGGAGGAATTTAATTTTTCCATTTTTCTTTAAAACAACTCGTGGCGGAGACTGTATAAAGTTCCGCTCAACACCGTTCTTACTTGTTATATTTATATTAAGTGTTCGACATACCAAATGATCGTCTATGGACGTGTCAACTTACAACATTAGTCCAGGGTTCACGCTGAAGGAATAGGAATATATATATAAAAGAGTTGAGTAATGATGACTGACAGATCTACAATTCCCAGACGAAAATGGCTGAAGCTAGAATCCTGAAATTTTGGGTGAAGGTTAGTCTAGGGGCGAAGGTGGTCGATAAGACTGGGTTTTTGGAAATTCGTCCTAGAAGGGTGCGAAAAGTACTAAAAATTGTATAAATTGTGGGGAGGACCGACTAATAATACTGTGACACAAAATGGAGGAGGAAATCTGGGGCAGAGATAATTTCTTTTAGGAATGAAAGCCTTTGGTGAGTTCATTAAGAATTCCGAAGTACAGATCCGCCGTGAGTAGAACTTCCGAGTAATGGTAAGGCATCTGAAATTATTCATGAGACGACACGTCTTCTGTCAAATCGAATGAGGATATTTTTCGTACAGCATTTTGACCTTCTAACTGGCTTCCTTCAATGTCCTCTTCGTCCTTTATTTCAAGAACCGCTAATCAAAAGATTACGTTTCTCATCTTCGAAATTTTCTTCAAAAATGTCCCTCAGAATATTTTAGGTACGGTTCTCATTAACAACTTATCGATATTGTCGCATTTTCATAGTCCTTTTGTGCATTTACCCGGGTTTTGTTTAGAGTACTAAATTGTACTAAGTACTAAGTTGTATTAAAAATGGTTCAATTTATGGGGAGGATCGACTAATAATCAACTCCCAGAGGAAACGGCTGAAGCTAGAATCCTGAAATTTTGGTTGAGCGTTAGTCTTGGGGAGAAGGTGGTCGATAAGGCTGGGTTTTTGGAAACTCGTCCTAGAAAGATGCAAAATGTACTAAAAAGTGTGTAATTTGTGTGGCGGACTGACTGATACCCAACGCCCAGACGAAATAGCTAAAGCTAGAATCGTGAACTTTGGGTTAGTCTTGGGACGAAGGTGCATGATAAAACTGGGTTCGAGCTAGAAGTGTGCGAAAAGTACTAAAATGTACTAAAAATGGTATCATTTGTTTTTTTGCGGACCGACTAATAATCAACGCGCACACGAAACAGCTGAAGCTAGAATCCTGAAATTTTGGGTGAGGCTGTGTTTTTGGAAATTCGTCGTAGAAGGCTGCGAAAAGTACTAAAATGTACTCCAAAAGATACTAAAATGTACTAAAAATGGTATCATTTGTGTGGCGGACCGACTAATAATCAAAGCGCAGACGAAACAGCTGAAGCTAGAATCCTGAAATTTTGGGTGAGGCTGGGTTTTTGGAAATTCGTCGTAGAAGGGTGCGAAAAGTATTAAAATGTGCTCCAACAGGTACCATCTGTGTGACTGAGACGAATAATCAGCGCACAGGCTAAACAGCTGAAAACGTGGCTGGGTTTTTGGAAATTCTTACTAGAACGGCACGGAAATTACTAAATATGGTACCATTTGTATTTGGCGAACAGGTAGAGTTAGAATTTGAAATTTTAAATGAGCGTCACTGATGGATTGAAGAATAGATGTACCAAGCGACTTTTAGGAACTCGACATATATGTGTATGAAAAGTACAAAAATGTAATAAAATTTGTACCATATGGTAATAAGTGGACGGATGTAGCTAAAGGCTTGAAATTGGAAGAAGAATCAAGGTTGAGAAGTAGAGTTGATATAAGGAAGTAATTTTAGAAATGTGTACTATTATGTACGATTTACAGATACGAAGAGTACTAAATCGTACTACATTTTGTACAATTTGAATTTATGTGAACGTATATAGCTGGAATCCTGAAAATTAAGATTACTATTGACGGAGGTAATATTGGAAATTCGAAGAAAAGCACTAAACGGTACTAAATTTGGTACAATATAGATTTGGGTAAAACATAGTGGAATTTTGAAATTTTAAGTTAATTATACCCTACACCACAATGTGGATAGGTATTATAAGTTTGTTTTGGTAAAAATTCATGTAACACCGCGAAATATTCGTCGGAGACCCCCAATGTGGTATATAGAGTTTCTGGTCGGGAATTCCCGACCCGGGATTTCCCGGGAATTCTCGATTTTTTTCGGACGGGATTTTCCGGGAAATTTTTTTGAAATTCCCGGGAATACTGGTATTTGTATTTTTCATATTTAAGTCTTATCTTAATTGTCTTATAGTTACTTAATGTTGAAAATATAGTGGAATAGCGATTATTCATGCCCCGATAATTCGTAATTCCCGATCATTTGTAACAAACTTAGGGTCCATAGTAAAAATCGCGAAAAATACTGAAAAAACATACATTTTGGTCCTCTCAATAATGTATAAACTCACATAAATCTTAACTTTTTGGAACCATTTCCTTGTTATTCTAGTCCATATTTTTATTAATGACATTCTTGAAGTATATTAATTTGCTAAGATATAAACTCTGTGATCGATTTGAATCGTTGTTTTATCCACAATTATTGTAAAACCTGTATAATGTGTAAGTGACAAATCGTGTATATTAGGAATGGAGGACAGTAATAACTTTAGTTTGTATGTTTATTTATCTATATCCTTGATGTCACCGTGGTGCAATTGTGAAGCCTTGTACACAAAAGGTCAACCTTGTAATAATCCTTTATCAACGGATTTATTCTATGATCGAAATGTCCTTCGAACCATAAAAGAACGTCCCATATCATTGACCTAAAAAATAGAGTCGCACAGCAATCTTTTATGTGAAGAAAGTCAGGACGAATTGGTTGGGTTGACCAGCTGCCATATAAGATGTATTGGTACTTTCAAGATCTTGGCGCATCGTTGTTAATATTGTTCCAAAGAGATAACTAATGATACAACTATAAATATAAGAGGTATTTATTTTCTTTATGTTTTCTCTCTGTGATGTCTATGCCCCACGAACTCGATTTCTCATAGTCCCGGGAATTCCCGGGTTCCCGGGAATGAGAAATTTTTATTCCCGATTTCCCGGGAATGGAAAAAAGTCGGGAATTCCCAAACTATAGTGGTATACCAATCTTCATATCTCGACGAGATAAAGCGATTTTGAGATGTGTGTCCGTCCGTCTGTCCGACCGTCCGTCTGTCTATTATAAATTGTAAACACGCTCCAGGCCGCAATTATGGACCGATCGTCACGAAATTTTGTATGGAGGTCGGGTTCAGGGCAGAATAGATCCCTAGTCTTATTGGTGATGATCGGAAATATTTAGCTGGTGAAATGGACCAAAAACAAAATTTTTATCCGATTTTGTAGCGGCTCTGTATGTCGCAATTATAGTCCGATCGAAATTTTGAATAATGTAAGATTATATGACAAAGAAGAAGCTTGCAATTTGGGAAAATTGTGAAAATTTTTAATATACCGCGAATATCTTTATTCCTGTACCACACATTCCGCCCACATAAATAATATTTGGAAGGACAACTCTTGTCCTTTCAATTAATGCCAATTATGTTGATTTATGTGGTCAGATAACAGAGTAACAGCCTAATATATCCAGTGCTTTGCTTGTAATGTAATCAAAAGCATACTAGAGGTCGCAATTATAGATCAATAGTCACGAAATTTTGCACGAGGTAGGGGTTTAGGTCGAAGAAGATGCCAACAATTTTTGATGATGATCTGATATCATTTAGCGGGTGCAATAGACCATTACTTTTGTATGCTAAATAAAAACATTTTATTTTTGGTCCATATTTGAATCCCTGGAAGCCATATACCGGCAAAGTCGCCTATATATGAAAAATTAACTACCGATCTTTCCTCTGATGAAAATTGCAATAATATGTGTGCTTGGTAACTGACCTACTACCTAAGATATAATGAGTTTTGTGAAGAGAACCATATCTTCCCATAACTATATCTTCCCATGCGACAAGTTGTCTCTATCATGACAGACAAATTCCTAGTTCTTACAAATTGCGTGGAACCCTATTTAAAGATGTAGCAGAAATTGCTAAACAACGCCAATTTTCAAATTTAAGAATATTTCTTAAAATGTACTGTATATAATTGTTCCACAAACATCCCAGTAGGGACAAGGGAGCCTTCTCTCATATCAATGAGACCACCCCGATCAATATCAGCTCAATGATATGTAGACAGCGGAATTTTATGCAACACCTCTTTTTGTAAAATTTGCATATTTTTGGCTTCTAATTAAGTTCCAATCGAAATATATCACATATGCAAAAATATGCGAAATGTATAAATTATGCATATGCAAATATTATTTTTGCATATGGAAAATGTCTGTATTTCACATATTTTCGTATGCTACCTATATTTCAATAATATCTTCTAAAATGTTTATGTGTACATTTTTCTGTTTAAAATTCACTTCAGACAAGACAATAAAATAGAGAAATCTGTAACCAGACCCATAATCTTCAAAATGTCGAAAATGGGGAGTTTTCGTTGTATGGGAGCTATATGAACGCCTACACCTATACCGTCAAATTTCAGATGGAAAGTTTAATACCCCCAATGAAGACTTAATACCAAATTTTAGCCAATTGGGAGGGATATTGAGACCATAACCTTCAAAGTACAGAAATTCGGTAGGTTCTGGTTATGGGAGCTATATGAATGAAGACGTGGACATATAACGACAAATTTCAGGTGGAAAGTTTTTTTACCTCCAACGAAGACTGAATACAAAATGTCAGCCATTTCAGTTTGATATTGAGGCCACAACCTTCAAACTACCGGATATCGGGAGGTACGATTTTATGGGAGCTATATAAAGACCTGGACCTATACCGATAAATTTCGGGTCGAACATTTTGATGAACGAATACTTTGTACAAACTTTCAGTCAATTCGATGGGATATTTAGGACACAAAGTCTTGCATATGGTTTAGCAAATATGTCAAAATATGCAAAAAATTAGGTCCAGACTAAATGTACGTTCTAAAATTACTTATTGGTGCCACCATGGTACAATTGTTTGCACACCCGCCTTGCACGCTGAAGGTCGGGCGTTTGATTCCCGGCCAGCTAACATAAAATTTTGCAACGACATGCCTTTCGGACTCGACGATAAACAGTAGGCCCCATACTATTGCTGTAATATGAATCGTGGCGCACGCCCTGTCCCTTCTGTGATGTTTGTGGAACAATTATTATATTGTTATTTAAACTTAATGTGATAAGGACTCCAAAAATGTATTTCTTACAATGAGCTTATTTGTCCAAAAGAACCTTTGATTTGCTGAAAGCTAACTCACAGGGTAGTGGTGTAGGGTATCGTATTGTCGGCCCTGTCCGAATATAGCCTTTGCTTACTTGTTTACTGTTGAAGTAGTAGTAGGTGAATAGATAGGGATTTTAAATTAAGAGTACAGTTGGAATGTAGGATTGAAAAATTCATGCTTTAGTGTACAAAAAGTACTAAACTTGGTATAATTTGGATTTGGATGGACAGATAGAATTGAAAATTAAGATTGCTAATTGGGTCAAGGATTACGATATGGTGTTAGTTTCCGAAGTTCGTACTTAATTCACACGAATAGTACTAAATGTGTAATCATTTTTGGCCTATATTGACTTTTTGATTATTAATAAAGTTTGCAAATAAAAATAAAAATGTGATACTCTTTGGTATTTGCTAAAATATAGAATATTGGTATTAGGGCCAATATTGGTTTGCAGAATTTATATAAGAACGATATTTCTAAATAGTACTAAATTTAATATTGTGTGTAGAAATAGAGATGGAATTCGGAAATTCGGTATTATAGACGCTGTTTTTGTGTGGGGTTGAGATATGGATGTGGTAGCGCTAATATGTACCACAGATTTCAAATCTTAAGTACTAATCGGTACGAAATTTAATATTGCGTGTACGGATAGAGTTAGAATTCTAAGTTTTTGTATTAAGGGATAAAACTGGAATTCAGAGTTTTTGTTCACCATTTCTCTATTAAATATTGTTTTAATGTATTTTATTCCCTTTCCGCATACAACGTAGCGGACACTTTGTTAGTGGAAGTATAATTTGGTGTTGAAAATGTTGTTCCTTTTCTGCAATTGCAGTATGTATTGAAATACAATGAATATCCTCTTTGAAGCCAGTATTTACATAATATTTTAAACATTTGTCGTTACGAAAATTTAACCGGTGTCTGGTGAAAATTCCCCAAAATTTCCTCATTCCAATTGATTTGTGAATGCTGTCATAAGGAATTTACCATTATAGCTGTACTAACTAACAATTATACCTTATGACAACTATTCGTGCATACTAATTAAGTTCACTACAACCACATAATCATAACAGCAATAATTCTTATGTTCATAGTTAAGTGTGTGAGTTTGTGTGCATTATTCGGTGTGTTCAACCTGGTGTTTATCTGCATTTGAGTGGCTGTGAGTATAAATGTGTTAAGATGTCTTTCTTTTCGGTTTAATAAACTTCAGTGCAGACATGCATGCAAACGCATATACATATGCACGTGCATACGTATATGCCCAGCAAACCAATCGTACCGACATCGTAACGAAATCGCAACAAAATTCGGACGCTTCCTCCGATGTCGGATCTGAAATCGTAACGATATCTTAAATTCGGAAGGGAAATTTAATTCCGACATTCGCTCCGATATCGGAACGAAAGCGGTACAAAATCTGAACTATTTCCCCTCCGAAAAATCGTTTAGAAATCGGAACGAAATCTGAATGATTTTGCTTCCGAAATTGTTCAAACGTATCGGACATCCGACATTTGGTTTGCTGTGTGTCTATATGACTATGTAAGTATTTGCGCATTATGGCTTTTGTGAGCAAAATTTAATTGCATGTGTTTGTTGAATTTTGGTATCTACCTTTATATGTATGTGTGTGTATGTTGGTTTATATACTCACAAAAGTGTCCGTAGTCTTAAGGCTTATCCTCAAATACTCAGAAGTCTATGTTAGATTTTAATTAACTCAAGTTTTTAAAAACATAATTGTAATCGATTATGCATTTTCAGGTGAATTCAAACCGAAAACTGTTGAACTAATAATATGGCAAGTTTACAGCAGGGATAATAAAATAAGTAAGTCTATATGTTTGCAAGTGTGTTCATGTTCTATAATAAATAAAATCACACAGGTTTACAGAATGACAAAAAATACATGTATTTTATTTAATTTCCATGTTTCACAAGTTGTTCAAATCGTGAACAAAATGGATGACGTAGAGTATGAATGATACCAAGCAACGGTGCTGACCGTCTTATACATGGCAAATACCAGGACTTATCTTGGTGTCCTTTCAGTCATGCGTTGAGGTCATTCGCTTGCTATAATCAATGCTGAATAATTCTCATTCACTTTGTACCTGCTGAGCCTTTAGTATTCCGGTTTTCGCCATAGAAGTCAGCTTGCTACTGCTGGGGGCTTGCTATCCACCGAGGTAGGGTGTTGGCAAATTTTGGAAGGGACTACCTATTGTGGCTAATACATTGCACACAGCAAATTCTTGTTTACTCTCCCACACAGAGACTTCGGTCTCCTGTTCCACACAGAGCTTTCGGTTTCTGCCCAACACGGAAGCGTCGACTATCCGTCCCACACAGAGAAATCGACTTTCTCTCCCACACGGGAGCTTCGGCTTTCTGTCCCATACAGATATTTCGGTCTTCTGTCCTTCACATAAACTTCGCTTTTCAGCTTTTTCGTTGGTTTTCTGCCCAACACGGAAGTTTCGGCTTTCCCTCACAGGAACGTCGGTTCCCTGTTTGCAGTAGCATAAGCTAGTTATTACATCGTCGTCATCAATTAACATATTCCCGATCATTACTTAATCGTGGAATTAAGAAGCTTCGTCGCTCCCGTTCATTGACAACTCTCATCGATCACCGTTTTTCCCGAACTCCATATTACAGTGGTTCCTATTGTCAATCCGGCTCGTCGTTCTCGATCAGCGTAGAACCCGATCATCAACGCAGTAGATCATAAACGAACATCGTCAATACTGAAACATCAATCAACATCATTATTCCCGATCACCCCTACCAACTAGTCACCCTTATCACCGGCCCTACTACAAGCATTTTCAAGCCTATCATTATCGCATTTCATTGAATTATAGATCAATAAACATCCGAATGAACCCCTAGAAGGGATAAACCTAATATTTTATTTCGTAAGGTATAGTTTGTCCTTATAGAGGACCTGAACGCGGTTGGACTTATCCCAGCCTACGAGCAAAACACGTTACACTCCACAGTGGGACATCTAGCAATGGTATGAGGCTGGTAGACTTCGCAGCGGCAAAAAACATTTTTGTTAGCAGTACCAGATTTAAGCATCACGACATTCATAAGGGCAACAGGCTGTCACCAATCCAGAAAACAAGAAATCAGCTTGATCACGTTGTGATAAATGAAACACATACATCGAGCATGTTGCATGTACGGTCATTCGGAGGAGCAAACATAGACTCGGACCAGAAACTTGTTGCAGCAAAGATACTCACCCGGTTAAACGTATCAAAAAAAGTACGAACAGATACAACACGGAAGTTGGACATGGGTAAGCTACAATCACAACAGATAGCCACAGCATATTCCACTCAACTGGCCCGATTGCTTAATCAAAGCTCTCCTTATCCTTATAACTATCAACACAGTGGCAAAGTATTGCCCATTCCATGGAAACATCCACAAAATCCATAATTGGATACAAGAGACGTTCACCAAGGAACCCATGTTATGACCAGATGTATTGTGCTGCTACAGAAGAGAAAAATGCGGCATATAGGGTTACCCTACAATCAGTAACAACGCGTAGCACACGAGAGTAGCATCGGGAGAAATAGAGAGAGGAGAAACGTCTTTTCCGCAGAGAAAAGGGGGATGTGAAAAAATCGAAATGTACAGGAGTCGTAATGAAGTCTGAAAATTCTACCAAAGAGTGAAATATCATACTGATGTCCTTGGTACAGGCACTGTATAGTATGCTTAGGATATGGAAAGAGCGTTTTTCCAAATTGTTGGTATCCAATAGTAGTGAAGACGATGAAGATACCACAGATCCAATCCCAGAATATAATATTGAATATATACCACCCGTTCAAGATGAGGTAAAGACAGCAATAAATCTGCTGAAGAATAATAAGGCAGCAGGAGACGACGGACTACCAGCCGAC
Organism: Musca autumnalis; assembly: GCF_047663935.1. NCBI lineage: Eukaryota > Metazoa > Arthropoda > Insecta > Diptera > Muscidae > Musca > Musca autumnalis. Next base: position 190,879,429 of record NW_027411977.1, on the reverse strand, counting down.
CTATTCCACCTGTTGGCGACACGCTGATAAGGTGTATGCATCAGCTAGTAAGCACCATCTGGCAGAAAGAACGCGTACCCGACGATTTAAAAAAAGGAGATATGGCTGTACGCACTAACTATAGGAGCATAAATGCGTTCCTTATTGCTTACAAGATAGTACCAGGGATATTATGCGAACGACTAAAGCCTATGGTCAATGAAATAATTAAACCATACCAATGCTGCTTTAGACATGGCATATCCATCATTCACCACATATTTCCCTGCGGCAAATTCTAGAGAAGATCCAAGAGACGCAGATCGACACCTACATCCTTTTTATACCCTATATAATTAAATTTGTCATTCCGTTTGTAACATCGAAATTTCTATCGAAGACCTTATAAAGTATACATATTCTTGATCAGGGTAAAATTCTAAGTCGATATAACAATGTCCGTTTGTCAGTCTGTTGAAATCAAGATACGGCTCACAATTTTTAATATAGAGCTTTGTAATTTGGTATAGACGTTTCTATTACTATTAGAATGTTTGGTATTGCAAATGGGTTATATCGGTCCACGTTTTAATATATCCCCCATAGAACGGTACCAGGCGATTTTCTGTATTTTGAAGGTTTTAGCCTTATTATCACTCCGAAATGGCTGAAATTTTGTACTTAGTCTTCGTTTGGGGTATAGAACTTTCCCCGAAAATTTCTGGTCCAGCTCCAGAGAACGGTTCCTGTCGATTTTCGGTATTTTGAAGGTTGTGGCCACAATTACCCACGGAAATGGCTGAAATTTGGTATTTAGACTTCGTTGTTGGTATTTATTGCTGAAATTTGGTATTTAGTCTTCTTCATACAACTCGTGGTGGAGGGTATAACAAGTTCGGCCCGGCCGTCCCTTACGTTTAAAAGTATTCCCAACCATGTTTCAATTTGGTATCCCCCCACGCAAAGTTCATTTAGGTTTGTAAGGCGACCTTGGTCCTTAGTTAAAATAGGAAATATCCTCTCCGAACAGTTCATTACCGAAAAGGTTTCAGACAAGGAGGCAGCCTCTCGTGTGATCTCTTCAACAATACCAAGTTGACACTATCAAATACTTGGAACCAATGTGGAAGATGGTTCCTATAATTTTGAGGTAGTTAAAGATTTCATCTACATCGGCACCACCATAGACACAACCAACAATAGCAGTTGTAAAATAAGAAGAATTGGATTGTCCAAGGCGAATTTAGGAAGGTGATCAAAAAGGCGAATAGAGGCGAATTCAGGTCGTATTCTTCATTTGCTGTCAAAATTTTTTGCGTCAAATACCCACAAAAGGTAGAGGAAAACTGTAAAAAGATAAATATAAGTTATTTATTTTTTATTAAAAATATATTTCGTCAGGAAATGAAGACATCAGTTGGCATTATTGTATCACCTTCTTTCTTGCACCATGGTATTGTCCAACATATGCTACTTTCGCTTAAATGAGGAATTTAACAAGTAAAAAAGTATCAGTTAGCTGTGCAGACGGAGATATATCCTCAGCCACCGACCAAAAAAAAGCAAACAATAATTATGCCGTATATAAAATAAATTTTGTTTGCGAATTTGCTTTAAAATCTGTACGTACCGTAATATGGGGCTTTACCAAATCATTGATATATACCAAATATTTTTAGTAACCACACTTCTTAATAAAGGAATCGAGATATTTAATTACGTTAAACTAAGTTTGGAAGAAATTTTTGAAAAAGTTTTTGAGTTATCTTTAACATTAGCCATTTTAGTATGTGCCGCCAGGGTTTTGGAGCATTTTAGGCTATTATCTCAGGAAGTATTGACTTACTCCAGAAAAATTGTATCGGTGTAAATGAGGCCGCTAGAACAACCTACTGAAAAAGGAATCAAAACGATGCGAGAGGAGCTCTTAAACTTCACTTTTTCCGAATTTTGTGTGGGAAGTACCCGAAGGATATATGACGGGATGAAATAATACGATGTGCAAAGTCTGCATCAATCAGAAACTCCCTTCGAGAATTATTTTACGGATTTGTCAAAACGATCCGAGAGGAGCTCTTAAAATTCACTTTATCCGAATTTTGTGTGTGAGGTCCCCTAAGGAGTGGAACGATATAGTTCATATTCGAACCCGATCTATATATGGAAGGAATAATACGATGTGCAAAGTTTGGACTAAATCGATTGCTTCCTTCGAGAGTTATCGTTCACACCAATTTACAGGAAAAGTTTGAACTTTTGTGAGGGAGGTACCCGAAGGAGTGGACCAATATGACCCATCTTCGAACTTTAATTATGTTTGGATAAAATATTACGATACCCAAAATTTGGTTCGAACCGGTTGATCCGTTAGAGAGTTATCGTGCGCACCAGCCAGACAGGCAGACAGACGGAGGGACGGACATGGCTAAATCGACTTCAAATTGTCTGAAAGGAATTTCGTCCATTTTGGTCGTATCAAAGTGTATATACCCTTTCTAGCCTAAAGGCTGACGGTATAAAAATAAAGCCCGTTCTCATCAAACAAAAATAACACTTTACAAAACGCTGATACTTCCCGTGCTAGTGTATGGTTCCGAACTACATCAGTATTGGATGGCCAAGGCTTCGATGGAGCAAACAAGTGGAAGACAAGCTCGAAAAACACGGTATTCCAAGTTGGAAAAGCAAAGCAACAAATGGATAGGAATGGAAATCTTTTCTTAGTGCGGTATATATAACAAATGTTCTGCAGAGGGCTAACTAATTAAGTTAGTAAGAAATAGTAAAATAACCACAATTAAAACAAAGTAAAACCAATAATAGCAACAAGCAATGCTTTACCCAGTAATTCCAGAACTTGTTTTTGTTTGTATACAGAAGGCCGGAGAATAATAATGAAGCAATTGCCAGTAGTTTATCATCTGACAAGATGAACACAAACCCGATGATTGGGTCCTTAGTATGGTATACCGGTCCACCAAAAACTAGATCATACATTACGTTCAAATTACGAATACATAAGTGTGCTCATCATCGGTTATAAAACCGTAACAAGGATACTGTGAGAGTGACTATAATAAGGTGTTCAAAATTGAAAATTATGGACCGATATTTAAGACTTTAGTTTATTTTCTGTAACAATTGACTCTAAATTAGACTCTGCATCGAATTTTTATGCAATTTCCTGAAAAAATATCTTTCGTAAATTTGCTTGCAATTCTATCAGCCATGTCACAGTAACAATATCCGATCGAAAGTGGAATTAATTCCATATTTAGCTTCTTCAGTAAACGAAAAACAAAATTTTGGGAATGAAACTTCTTTTTATTTTGCAAGTGGAATTGTTTTGTGTGTGTGTGTTTTTTTTAATTTCGGACTTAATCAAATTGATCTAAAGCCGACGAAACTAAAGCAAAAACGATCGAAATGTAAACCATTCAGATCCGAATTGTTGACAACCTCTATACTTCTTGTAACTATATTTGTCGACTAGTATTGTGTATGTTTTCCACATAACACACTCAATTATACGAATAACATCCATTGTTACTGATGTTGTCATTCATTCCCTTTCTATTGTAATATTGTGTGCAAATATATTTATGTCTGTATATGGTAAATTTCAAATTTCCTTTACAATTACATAGAAAAAAAATTAAAAACTTTTTTGGCGAGCACATCCGCCATTTTTGGTACATGGATTACGACAAAAATTGTGGTTTCAAATCTGTTCGCGTTCACAAAATTGGATGCTGCACTCAAAAGTTATATGCGGTTTTACTCTCTTGTAAAGAAAAAATATTTAAAAATTCCTATTGTGTTGTAATATGAACATGTATATATGAATCGTTAGCAGCATTTGATATCTATCCGTAGATGCTAAAATAGTTGCTAAATTTATTTTTATTTTCGCGGAAAATCAAAAAATATTGAAGAAATCTTGGAATAAATTTTATTTATTCTAAATCAGAGTCCAAAAAATCTCTAAAAAAATAATTTAAAAATACGTACAGAATCTAGACAACGCGTAGAAAAATGTAAGACCAAAATTATAGAGATCGCGTTTATAACTTGCATATTACAGCAACAACAAAGAACGGAAACTTATTGTTGGAAATTATTTCAAAAATATATTTTTGGTTAAATACGAAAAATTTGAAAAATAAATGTTGAGAGTTATTCTATTATTTCGCTAAATTTCGATCCAAATCCTGAAGTATTTTGCTTAAACTTCTACGAGAAAAGTAATTAGTCATCGTGAAAGTATATTTGCTTTCTGTGATAAGCTATAGAAATAAGAAGTAGAGAGTAATATTGAAATTACAACCAAAGAAAAAACACAAAAATTAAAAGGCGTGTAATTCGCGAATCCGTTGAAATCAGTTGGGGTGCATGTGCTTTTCGGATACAGGGAGTCCATGTCTATCAATATGCATGGATTTTCCCATGTTTCATTCAGCGGCCAAAGTGTGCCATCAGTTGCATCTTACTATTCAAAAAACCTTCAAGTGGGCAAAAATTACGCGATGTGCATATGATTATAAGGTGCATCCGATTTCAATGGCCCCCTATTAAAAATACGTCAATATAAATTATTTTAGACAGATTCGTCAAGAACTGCGGATGTGCCACCACATTCTATTTTGGGATAAATAGGGATATTACTCCCGAATCTTTGTAATTTGTGACACACCTTTTTAGCAAATATAATAATCGCGTATAAAGGATTACATTTATGTAAAAATAATCAAAGAAAATCGCGGTTCAATTCGCGGAATTGTCAAAATATATTTTTGCAGATTTTCCTACTTTCAAGGTATCTATATCCGGCGTTTTAGTGGATGGATTTGACCGCTGAAGAGCTCATTAGATCCGGCACGTAAAAAAACTAAAATCACGCGGGGTTCAGGGGTACCTGTACGACAGTTGTAAATTCTAAAGCCAATAAATAGGGTTTTTCAGAAAATTTACGCACCAAATTTTCGCCTTTGGACTCCTATTACTAGGAAGCTGTAGGGAGCACACTCATGAGATATACATCGAACGACGTGGAATCGCGAGTTCTACAATCCTATAAACTAGTTTCGATTATTATCTAGTTGCACCATCTAATTATAAGAAAAATTCGAAAAACACTGAAATCAAAACTTCAAAATGTCAGCATCGATTTTAGGGGGATACAGTGTATATATCGAAAAGTCATAAACTAGAACCATATTGCCTAAGGGGTATTCTTTAGTTTTTTCTTTGAGCATAGGTTTGAATTTTCCGTGGTTTGGCCAGAAATCAAGAAAGAACACAAAAAAACTTGTAAACTTCAACACATTTTTCCCATTTTTTTATATTACAACCAGCGCAGCTTCCACGAAAATTATTTGTTATGGTCCATATTATGAGATCGTAGCTAAAACACTTCAATATATATAAATGTATTCATATTTTATAAAATATATTAACAGTTCGCGACTTATTAAATGGTGAACCTCAACTTCAACGATTGTAAAACTTTTTTGAATATTACCATATGTACAAATATTTCTCTAGTTTCACTGAATGTTGTTTAATATCCATGGCAACCGCACATTATCAATTTAAATTATAATGAAATTAGAGTCTTTCGGTTAATTGAATGACTAAAGCCATTTCTTTAGGTGTGTCCCTAACAATTACTTATTTGCCCTCTTTGTTTTTGGCCTGGCCTAACAAAAGACTAATTCACATGCTGAACTGAAATGAATGAGGAGCGGGTGATAGTTGAGGTAAGTTAAGTTGAATTCGTATGTTAGTGGGTGGTCATTATTGTGGCCACAGGCATATTTTGACCATTTGGCCTCAATGCCCATATCGACGTCATCATCGTCGTCAAAGGATATAGCCCAATTGTTGGAATAATTTAATGGCTGCTCTCTCTGTATGAGGGCCCAACCACTACTCATGCCGACATGTAATAATGGATTTTACACACCAGTGATTACACCAATGTAATTACATGGCATCGTGCGAGCAAAGAATGTGAATTTTAAATTTGATAAAAATGTTGTTTGTGTTTACATGTTTGCGATAATATCGGGAAAATGTGCAGAGTTTAAATTGTAGGTTTTAGTTTAGAGATATAAATAGAAACAGTTACATATGCGTTAACAAAAATTTTTTGAACTGGAAATATGTAAGTGTAGAAAGCATTTGAAGAAATATGCAAATATTCAAAAATATTTATGGTAAAAAACAAAATACCTTTAAAACATCAATTGAAAAAAAAAAATTAAAAAAAAATTTTGCGAGGAATTCTACGAGTTTTGGTATAGAGGTTAAGGAAAAAATTCTGGTTTCAAATCTCCTTGCGTTCATAAAATTGGCCGATGCGCGCAAAAGTTATAGCGGTTTTTATTATATTATAAGGGAACAAGTAAGCAAAGGCTATAGTCGGACGGGCCGACCGTGTGATACCCTACACCACAACCTCTAGGAATTAGTTATGTGCAACCGCCTTGCACGCTGAATGTTCGGGTTCGATTCCCAGGCCTAGTCACATCAAATTTTCAACGGTGACAAAATACCCCTTAGTAATGTTGGCGATATTTCCCCAGCATTTAAGCCAAGAAAAACGTCTCTACAAGTGGCAACTTAGGACATGACGTTCGGCCTGAGCGATTAAAAACTACTGGGATGTTTGTTGAACAAATATATAAATTATACATTCCTAAAGATATTCGAAAATTGGAAAATTCACATTGATTAGCCTCTCCTGCTACATCTGCAAATTGTCTTTGAATATCAGGTTCCTTTTTGGAATAACCTTAAAATTAATAATTAAAAACACAATGCAATTTGCTATACTTCTGATTGTGAGTTGTGAGTTTATTGAAGATCTATCATCCAAAAATTTTGCACTTGTGCCTCAAATATGCTTGATAAAGCACGTAGTTTTGTGCTTTTCAGTGTATTTCATTGTGGGTATATATTGTGATATCAAAAATATATTTTATACCGGTAAAAATAACTAATAATTTGCATGCAAACAAATTTGTATATCCCAAAATTATTCATATTTAAATACACACCAAAGAAGATAGTATATGTCAGTTGCGGCGGTATACACTCAGCAGTGACATACACTCAGCCTCTGATTTTGTATCACGAGATTGCTTCAAAATACGTGGAATCTGTAGGTATCGTAATGTGGGGCTTTACCAAATCAATTTTAGTAAGCTAACTTCTGAGTTTTGAAAAGTTTGAGAATTATTTTTCGAATTTGTAATTTTAGTTGGAGCCGGTATGGGTTTTTTGGAACGGTTGGACCATTAGCTCAGGAAGTATGGACAGACCCCAAAAAATTGTACCGTTGCAGTAGGGACCGTGAAAAGAACCTGCTTCAAAAAATTCAAATAGATCAGATACGAGTCCTCAAACTGCACTTTTCCCAAATTTTTTGTGCGAGGTACTCGAAGGACTGGAACGATATAGTCCATATTCCAACCTGATACATGACTGGATGAAATAATAAGAAAATCCCCTTGAAAGTTATCTAGTGGATTTGGCATTTTATTTAGGTTTCTTAATTGTTTTTCAGGGTTTCTTGGAGCTTTTCGGTCATAATCTCAGGAAGTATGGACTTGCTATTGTAATTTTACCATCGTTAAGGGGACCGCAAAGACAATCCGCTGAAAAAAAATCAAAACGATTCGAGAAGACTCTTAAATTTCACTTTTCCGAATTTTGTGTTCGGGTACGAGTGGACCGATATATCTATCAACCGATCGCTCACTTCAAAAGTTATCGTTCACACAATTTTTCGAAAAAAATTTTGAACTTTCTTTGGGGGAGGTGTGGAGCTATATAGCCAATATTCGAAATTAAACTACGTAAGTGCGCACCAGCCAGCTAGATAGTAAGAAAGACAGATGAACGAACAGGGCCAAATCAATTTTTCGATGAGACACATCTTTGGTCGTATTTTATATGTATCCCCTTTACTGTAAATCCTGAGGTATAAGATAGGTGGGGAGGCGACCCCATGCTGCAATATTTGTATAAAATTTTTGTGTTGTAAATTATTATATATTGGAGAACTGAACTGAAAATTTCTCTGTCATGATCGACAATTTGTAGCATGGGAGGAAATTGTGGTTCTCTACACAAAACCCATTATACATATATTAGGAAGTAGGCCCGTTATCTAGCAGACACATTATTGCAATTTGCGTCATGGGAAAGGTCAGTAGTTATTTTTCCATGTGTAGACTATTTTGCCGGTATATACCCTCCAGGAATTAAAATATGGACCAACAAGTAAAAAAGTGTCAGTCGGCTTTGCCGTCAGAGGTATACCCTCAGCCAATGTGAATTGAAACTTTTATCTACGGACAGATAGAATGTATTTAGGGTATCTTCAGAATTTTGTGGCCCTTTTCAACATTTGAACTTGCCGACAAAAATGTGGATTAGGAATTAACACAAATGTTGAACTTTGGTGGGGGAGGTGCCCTTAGGGAGGGCCAATATGGGCCATTTTAGAAGTTAAACTAAATTTTGACAAAATATTAAGAGATCCAAAGTTTGGACCAAATTGGTTGCACCATTCATGTGATATCGTCCTAACATTTTAGTGACATTTTTTAAATATTGGGGAGAAGTACCGGAAGTTGGGGACCGGTATAGCCCCATGAAACTAAGTTTGGATAAAATATGACGAAGACCAAATGTTGCACCAAATCGGTAGAACCGTTCGAGAGCCACATATGGTGACATAAGGCTTTTTACACCTTTCGGGATGTTTTCCCAAGAAATATGGACTTGCTCCTGAAAAAACTTTTACCGTCGTAATGGAGGTAGTGAATGCAAATCGCTTCAAAATCAAAGTGATTCGAGAGCAGGTCTTAAAGGGAACTTATCCGAAATTTTGTGTGGGAGGTACCCAAAGGAGTGCACCAATATAGTCCATATTCGAACCTGATCTATATCTGAAGTATATATTAGGATGTGCAGAGTATTGATTACATCAGTCACTCCCTTCAAGAGTTATCGTGCGCATATTTTTTCCGAAGATGTTTGAATTTTTGTGAGGGAGGTACCTGAAGGAGTGGACCGACATGGTTTATCTTCGAACTTAAACTATGTTTGGACAAAATATTACGAAGGTAAAATTTTCGACCGAATTGGCAGATCCGTTCGAGATTTATCTTGCGCTCCAACCACTACAAACGGTGTCATAGGGGTTTTTTTTTGCACCTTTCAGGCTATTTTCTCAGGAAGTATGGACTTGCCCCTTATGAAACTTGTACCCTCGTATGGGGGACAGCGAATACAAGTTGCTACAACAAAAATCAAAGCGATTCGAGAGCAGGTCCTAAACTGAACTTTTCCGAAATTTTGTGTGGGAGGTACCCGAAGGAGTGGACCGATTGAGTCCATATTTAAACTTTAGCTAAGTCTGCTAGAACTTTCACGATGTACAAAGTGTGGGCCAAATCGGTTACTCCCTTCTAGAGTTATCGTGCGCACAAATTTTCCGAACATTTTCGAACTTTTGTGGGGGAAGGGGTGGACCGATATAACCCATCTTCGAACTTAAACTAAGTTTGGACAAAATATTACGAAAGCCAAATTTTGAACCGAATCGGTTGCTCCGTTCGAGAGTTATCGTACGCACCAGCCAGACAGACAGACGGACGGACATGGCCAAATCAACTCAAAATTGTCTGAAACACATTTCGTCCAAACATACTTGGGGTCTAAAACCATTATTTCGATGAGGCACATTTTGCACGTATGAAAGTGTATATACCCTCGTTAGAATAAATGCTGAGGGTATAAAAATAAAATTTGTATATTTTTCAAACAAAAGTAATGGTCTATGTCACGCGCTAAATAATATCAGATCATCATGCAAAATTATAGGCATTTTCTTCAACCTAAACTCTTACCTCGTGCAAAATTTCGTGACTATAATTGCGACCTCTAGCGTGTTTATGATTACACTATGCAACACTGAAAATGCAAACAACTAGTTAGCATTTTTTGAAAGTACATATTTAGACTACAAAAACCCTTCCTTCGAGAGTTATCGTTCACACCAATTTACAGGAAAAGTTTGAACTTTTGTGAGGGAGGTACCCGAAGGAGTGGACCAATATGACCCATCTTCGAACTTTAATTATGTTTGGATAAAATATTACGATACCCAAAATTTGGTTCGAACCGGTTGATCCGTTAGAGAGTTATCGTGCGCACCAGCCAGACAGGCAGACAGACGGAGGGACGGACATGGCTAAATCGACTTCAAATTGTCTGAAAGGAATTTCGTCCATTTTGGTCGTATCAAAGTGTATATACCCTTTCTAGCCTAAAGGCTGACGGTATAAAAATAAAGCCCGTTCTCATCAAACAAAAATAACACTTTACAAAACGCTGATACTTCCCGTGCTAGTGTATGGTTCCGAACTACATCAGTATTGGATGGCCAAGGCTTCGATGGAGCAAACAAGTGGAAGACAAGCTCGAAAAACACGGTATTCCAAGTTGGAAAAGCAAAGCAACAAATGGATAGGAATGGAAATCTTTTCTTAGTGCGGTATATATAACAAATGTTCTGCAGAGGGCTAACTAATTAAGTTAGTAAGAAATAGTAAAATAACCACAATTAAAACAAAGTAAAACCAATAATAGCAACAAGCAATGCTTTACCCAGTAATTCCAGAACTTGTTTTTGTTTGTATACAGAAGGCCGGAGAATAATAATGAAGCAATTGCCAGTAGTTTATCATCTGACAAGATGAACACAAACCCGATGATTGGGTCCTTAGTATGGTATACCGGTCCACCAAAAACTAGATCATACATTACGTTCAAATTACGAATACATAAGTGTGCTCATCATCGGTTATAAAACCGTAACAAGGATACTGTGAGAGTGACTATAATAAGGTGTTCAAAATTGAAAATTATGGACCGATATTTAAGACTTTAGTTTATTTTCTGTAACAATTGACTCTAAATTAGACTCTGCATCGAATTTTTATGCAATTTCCTGAAAAAATATCTTTCGTAAATTTGCTTGCAATTCTATCAGCCATGTCACAGTAACAATATCCGATCGAAAGTGGAATTAATTCCATATTTAGCTTCTTCAGTAAACGAAAAACAAAATTTTGGGAATGAAACTTCTTTTTATTTTGCAAGTGGAATTGTTTTGTGTGTGTGTGTTTTTTTTAATTTCGGACTTAATCAAATTGATCTAAAGCCGACGAAACTAAAGCAAAAACGATCGAAATGTAAACCATTCAGATCCGAATTGTTGACAACCTCTATACTTCTTGTAACTATATTTGTCGACTAGTATTGTGTATGTTTTCCACATAACACACTCAATTATACGAATAACATCCATTGTTACTGATGTTGTCATTCATTCCCTTTCTATTGTAATATTGTGTGCAAATATATTTATGTCTGTATATGGTAAATTTCAAATTTCCTTTACAATTACATAGAAAAAAAATTAAAAACTTTTTTGGCGAGCACATCCGCCATTTTTGGTACATGGATTACGACAAAAATTGTGGTTTCAAATCTGTTCGCGTTCACAAAATTGGATGCTGCACTCAAAAGTTATATGCGGTTTTACTCTCTTGTAAAGAAAAAATATTTAAAAATTCCTATTGTGTTGTAATATGAACATGTATATATGAATCGTTAGCAGCATTTGATATCTATCCGTAGATGCTAAAATAGTTGCTAAATTTATTTTTATTTTCGCGGAAAATCAAAAAATATTGAAGAAATCTTGGAATAAATTTTATTTATTCTAAATCAGAGTCCAAAAAATCTCTAAAAAAATAATTTAAAAATACGTACAGAATCTAGACAACGCGTAGAAAAATGTAAGACCAAAATTATAGAGATCGCGTTTATAACTTGCATATTACAGCAACAACAAAGAACGGAAACTTATTGTTGGAAATTATTTCAAAAATATATTTTTGGTTAAATACGAAAAATTTGAAAAATAAATGTTGAGAGTTATTCTATTATTTCGCTAAATTTCGATCCAAATCCTGAAGTATTTTGCTTAAACTTCTACGAGAAAAGTAATTAGTCATCGTGAAAGTATATTTGCTTTCTGTGATAAGCTATAGAAATAAGAAGTAGAGAGTAATATTGAAATTACAACCAAAGAAAAAACACAAAAATTAAAAGGCGTGTAATTCGCGAATCCGTTGAAATCAGTTGGGGTGCATGTGCTTTTCGGATACAGGGAGTCCATGTCTATCAATATGCATGGATTTTCCCATGTTTCATTCAGCGGCCAAAGTGTGCCATCAGTTGCATCTTACTATTCAAAAAACCTTCAAGTGGGCAAAAATTACGCGATGTGCATATGATTATAAGGTGCATCCGATTTCAATGGCCCCCTATTAAAAATACGTCAATATAAATTATTTTAGACAGATTCGTCAAGAACTGCGGATGTGCCACCACATTCTATTTTGGGATAAATAGGGATATTACTCCCGAATCTTTGTAATTTGTGACACACCTTTTTAGCAAATATAATAATCGCGTATAAAGGATTACATTTATGTAAAAATAATCAAAGAAAATCGCGGTTCAATTCGCGGAATTGTCAAAATATATTTTTGCAGATTTTCCTACTTTCAAGGTATCTATATCCGGCGTTTTAGTGGATGGATTTGACCGCTGAAGAGCTCATTAGATCCGGCACGTAAAAAAACTAAAATCACGCGGGGTTCAGGGGTACCTGTACGACAGTTGTAAATTCTAAAGCCAATAAATAGGGTTTTTCAGAAAATTTACGCACCAAATTTTCGCCTTTGGACTCCTATTACTAGGAAGCTGTAGGGAGCACACTCATGAGATATACATCGAACGACGTGGAATCGCGAGTTCTACAATCCTATAAACTAGTTTCGATTATTATCTAGTTGCACCATCTAATTATAAGAAAAATTCGAAAAACACTGAAATCAAAACTTCAAAATGTCAGCATCGATTTTAGGGGGATACAGTGTATATATCGAAAAGTCATAAACTAGAACCATATTGCCTAAGGGGTATTCTTTAGTTTTTTCTTTGAGCATAGGTTTGAATTTTCCGTGGTTTGGCCAGAAATCAAGAAAGAACACAAAAAAACTTGTAAACTTCAACACATTTTTCCCATTTTTTTATATTACAACCAGCGCAGCTTCCACGAAAATTATTTGTTATGGTCCATATTATGAGATCGTAGCTAAAACACTTCAATATATATAAATGTATTCATATTTTATAAAATATATTAACAGTTCGCGACTTATTAAATGGTGAACCTCAACTTCAACGATTGTAAAACTTTTTTGAATATTACCATATGTACAAATATTTCTCTAGTTTCACTGAATGTTGTTTAATATCCATGGCAACCGCACATTATCAATTTAAATTATAATGAAATTAGAGTCTTTCGGTTAATTGAATGACTAAAGCCATTTCTTTAGGTGTGTCCCTAACAATTACTTATTTGCCCTCTTTGTTTTTGGCCTGGCCTAACAAAAGACTAATTCACATGCTGAACTGAAATGAATGAGGAGCGGGTGATAGTTGAGGTAAGTTAAGTTGAATTCGTATGTTAGTGGGTGGTCATTATTGTGGCCACAGGCATATTTTGACCATTTGGCCTCAATGCCCATATCGACGTCATCATCGTCGTCAAAGGATATAGCCCAATTGTTGGAATAATTTAATGGCTGCTCTCTCTGTATGAGGGCCCAACCACTACTCATGCCGACATGTAATAATGGATTTTACACACCAGTGATTACACCAATGTAATTACATGGCATCGTGCGAGCAAAGAATGTGAATTTTAAATTTGATAAAAATGTTGTTTGTGTTTACATGTTTGCGATAATATCGGGAAAATGTGCAGAGTTTAAATTGTAGGTTTTAGTTTAGAGATATAAATAGAAACAGTTACATATGCGTTAACAAAAATTTTTTGAACTGGAAATATGTAAGTGTAGAAAGCATTTGAAGAAATATGCAAATATTCAAAAATATTTATGGTAAAAAACAAAATACCTTTAAAACATCAATTGAAAAAAAAAAATTAAAAAAAAATTTTGCGAGGAATTCTACGAGTTTTGGTATAGAGGTTAAGGAAAAAATTCTGGTTTCAAATCTCCTTGCGTTCATAAAATTGGCCGATGCGCGCAAAAGTTATAGCGGTTTTTATTATATTATAAGGGAACAAGTAAGCAAAGGCTATAGTCGGACGGGCCGACCGTGTGATACCCTACACCACAACCTCTAGGAATTAGTTATGTGCAACCGCCTTGCACGCTGAATGTTCGGGTTCGATTCCCAGGCCTAGTCACATCAAATTTTCAACGGTGACAAAATACCCCTTAGTAATGTTGGCGATATTTCCCCAGCATTTAAGCCAAGAAAAACGTCTCTACAAGTGGCAACTTAGGACATGACGTTCGGCCTGAGCGATTAAAAACTACTGGGATGTTTGTTGAACAAATATATAAATTATACATTCCTAAAGATATTCGAAAATTGGAAAATTCACATTGATTAGCCTCTCCTGCTACATCTGCAAATTGTCTTTGAATATCAGGTTCCTTTTTGGAATAACCTTAAAATTAATAATTAAAAACACAATGCAATTTGCTATACTTCTGATTGTGAGTTGTGAGTTTATTGAAGATCTATCATCCAAAAATTTTGCACTTGTGCCTCAAATATGCTTGATAAAGCACGTAGTTTTGTGCTTTTCAGTGTATTTCATTGTGGGTATATATTGTGATATCAAAAATATATTTTATACCGGTAAAAATAACTAATAATTTGCATGCAAACAAATTTGTATATCCCAAAATTATTCATATTTAAATACACACCAAAGAAGATAGTATATGTCAGTTGCGGCGGTATACACTCAGCAGTGACATACACTCAGCCTCTGATTTTGTATCACGAGATTGCTTCAAAATACGTGGAATCTGTAGGTATCGTAATGTGGGGCTTTACCAAATCAATTTTAGTAAGCTAACTTCTGAGTTTTGAAAAGTTTGAGAATTATTTTTCGAATTTGTAATTTTAGTTGGAGCCGGTATGGGTTTTTTGGAACGGTTGGACCATTAGCTCAGGAAGTATGGACAGACCCCAAAAAATTGTACCGTTGCAGTAGGGACCGTGAAAAGAACCTGCTTCAAAAAATT
Source organism: Musca autumnalis (assembly GCF_047663935.1). Taxonomy (NCBI): domain Eukaryota; kingdom Metazoa; phylum Arthropoda; class Insecta; order Diptera; family Muscidae; genus Musca; species Musca autumnalis. The sequence goes on along the minus strand of NW_027411977.1, from coordinate 190,864,226 downwards.
CAAATAGATCAGATACGAGTCCTCAAACTGCACTTTTCCCAAATTTTTTGTGCGAGGTACTCGAAGGACTGGAACGATATAGTCCATATTCCAACCTGATACATGACTGGATGAAATAATAAGAAAATCCCCTTGAAAGTTATCTAGTGGATTTGGCATTTTATTTAGGTTTCTTAATTGTTTTTCAGGGTTTCTTGGAGCTTTTCGGTCATAATCTCAGGAAGTATGGACTTGCTATTGTAATTTTACCATCGTTAAGGGGACCGCAAAGACAATCCGCTGAAAAAAAATCAAAACGATTCGAGAAGACTCTTAAATTTCACTTTTCCGAATTTTGTGTTCGGGTACGAGTGGACCGATATATCTATCAACCGATCGCTCACTTCAAAAGTTATCGTTCACACAATTTTTCGAAAAAAATTTTGAACTTTCTTTGGGGGAGGTGTGGAGCTATATAGCCAATATTCGAAATTAAACTACGTAAGTGCGCACCAGCCAGCTAGATAGTAAGAAAGACAGATGAACGAACAGGGCCAAATCAATTTTTCGATGAGACACATCTTTGGTCGTATTTTATATGTATCCCCTTTACTGTAAATCCTGAGGTATAAGATAGGTGGGGAGGCGACCCCATGCTGCAATATTTGTATAAAATTTTTGTGTTGTAAATTATTATATATTGGAGAACTGAACTGAAAATTTCTCTGTCATGATCGACAATTTGTAGCATGGGAGGAAATTGTGGTTCTCTACACAAAACCCATTATACATATATTAGGAAGTAGGCCCGTTATCTAGCAGACACATTATTGCAATTTGCGTCATGGGAAAGGTCAGTAGTTATTTTTCCATGTGTAGACTATTTTGCCGGTATATACCCTCCAGGAATTAAAATATGGACCAACAAGTAAAAAAGTGTCAGTCGGCTTTGCCGTCAGAGGTATACCCTCAGCCAATGTGAATTGAAACTTTTATCTACGGACAGATAGAATGTATTTAGGGTATCTTCAGAATTTTGTGGCCCTTTTCAACATTTGAACTTGCCGACAAAAATGTGGATTAGGAATTAACACAAATGTTGAACTTTGGTGGGGGAGGTGCCCTTAGGGAGGGCCAATATGGGCCATTTTAGAAGTTAAACTAAATTTTGACAAAATATTAAGAGATCCAAAGTTTGGACCAAATTGGTTGCACCATTCATGTGATATCGTCCTAACATTTTAGTGACATTTTTTAAATATTGGGGAGAAGTACCGGAAGTTGGGGACCGGTATAGCCCCATGAAACTAAGTTTGGATAAAATATGACGAAGACCAAATGTTGCACCAAATCGGTAGAACCGTTCGAGAGCCACATATGGTGACATAAGGCTTTTTACACCTTTCGGGATGTTTTCCCAAGAAATATGGACTTGCTCCTGAAAAAACTTTTACCGTCGTAATGGAGGTAGTGAATGCAAATCGCTTCAAAATCAAAGTGATTCGAGAGCAGGTCTTAAAGGGAACTTATCCGAAATTTTGTGTGGGAGGTACCCAAAGGAGTGCACCAATATAGTCCATATTCGAACCTGATCTATATCTGAAGTATATATTAGGATGTGCAGAGTATTGATTACATCAGTCACTCCCTTCAAGAGTTATCGTGCGCATATTTTTTCCGAAGATGTTTGAATTTTTGTGAGGGAGGTACCTGAAGGAGTGGACCGACATGGTTTATCTTCGAACTTAAACTATGTTTGGACAAAATATTACGAAGGTAAAATTTTCGACCGAATTGGCAGATCCGTTCGAGATTTATCTTGCGCTCCAACCACTACAAACGGTGTCATAGGGGTTTTTTTTTGCACCTTTCAGGCTATTTTCTCAGGAAGTATGGACTTGCCCCTTATGAAACTTGTACCCTCGTATGGGGGACAGCGAATACAAGTTGCTACAACAAAAATCAAAGCGATTCGAGAGCAGGTCCTAAACTGAACTTTTCCGAAATTTTGTGTGGGAGGTACCCGAAGGAGTGGACCGATTGAGTCCATATTTAAACTTTAGCTAAGTCTGCTAGAACTTTCACGATGTACAAAGTGTGGGCCAAATCGGTTACTCCCTTCTAGAGTTATCGTGCGCACAAATTTTCCGAACATTTTCGAACTTTTGTGGGGGAAGGGGTGGACCGATATAACCCATCTTCGAACTTAAACTAAGTTTGGACAAAATATTACGAAAGCCAAATTTTGAACCGAATCGGTTGCTCCGTTCGAGAGTTATCGTACGCACCAGCCAGACAGACAGACGGACGGACATGGCCAAATCAACTCAAAATTGTCTGAAACACATTTCGTCCAAACATACTTGGGGTCTAAAACCATTATTTCGATGAGGCACATTTTGCACGTATGAAAGTGTATATACCCTCGTTAGAATAAATGCTGAGGGTATAAAAATAAAATTTGTATATTTTTCAAACAAAAGTAATGGTCTATGTCACGCGCTAAATAATATCAGATCATCATGCAAAATTATAGGCATTTTCTTCAACCTAAACTCTTACCTCGTGCAAAATTTCGTGACTATAATTGCGACCTCTAGCGTGTTTATGATTACACTATGCAACACTGAAAATGCAAACAACTAGTTAGCATTTTTTGAAAGTACATATTTAGACTACAAAAACCCTAGTAGGGTTTTGTCCTGTCAGATCCAGTTCGGGTTTTATGACCTCATCTAAACCGGGCTAAATCTACACTTTTTTGCATTTATCAGGCCCTTATCTCAGAAACGAATAGGAATTTGGCCTAGCTGTTTTCAGCAATATTGTAGCCCTAAACTAGTAGAACTTATATTTTGAAAAAACCACATAAGAAAAACTCCATCTAGGGCATCAAAATCTATAAAATATAGAAAAATTTACATAATTTCTGAAATTCTGGTCAGTATCGGCTAAACTATTGGTAGTTGAACCAAGTAACCTGTTGCAAAAATCTTCCAAACAAAGTTCTCAACAATTATGTTCTAAAACTCTAAAATGCTCTAAAATTCTGAAACTCTAAAATGCTTACTTCATGTTGTTTCAGCGGTATTTTGCATCATATATTTTACAACACGTATTTCAAACACAGTTCACACCAACAGTTTATTCTCGCATTTCGGATTTCACTACATTATTGACATTTTTATTAAATCGTCGTTGAAAAATGTACTGAAAACAACGGCATAGAGGCATTTTACAACAATGACATGTTCATGTATATTACGTTCCAGGGAATATTTTTCTAAAAGAAAATATTCAGAAACAATTAACGGTTTTGGAGATACGGTGCGAAATGTATAAAAATTGTGGAATTTTTGCATATATTTTGAAATTTGAGGCAATAAATGTAGTTTTTCGAGTTCATTATTTCTCCAAATATTGTATTCTTGTCCTTATCTACAAATTTGCTTCAGAGGTCAGAAGAAGATTCGCATTGGTTTCAGAGATATAGCCCCGAATTTCTTTAAAAACGCAATATTTAAACATGTTTAGATGGGGCCATAAAATCCGAGCTGGATCTGACACAACAAAACCTAACTAGGGTTTCTTGTCGTGTGGGTCTGTACTTTCAAAAAAACTTTCAGTTCGAATTGTTTGCACAAGATCACCTTAAAAATGTTGCACAGTGTTACACTACAAACAAAAAATGGAACTGTAACTCTGTTATATGATCATGTGCATCGACATAATTGACATCAATGGAAAGGTCAAGAGATCGTGTTCCAAATATAACTCAGAATGTGTCTTTTAGGAACAAAGATATAAGCTGTATATTAAAAACTTTCACAATTTTCACACAAAAGTTGTGGTCCATTTCACCCACTAAATATTTCACTATCATCACCAATAAAAATAGGGATCTATTCCGTGACGATCGCTCCATAATTGCGGCCTGGAGTTTGATTACAATTTATAATGGACAGACTGACGGACGGACGGACACATCTCAAAATCGCTTTATCTCGTCGAGACATGAAGATTGGTATACCACATTGGGGGTCTCCGACGAATATGTCGCGGTGTTACATGAATTTTTCCCAAAACAAACTTATAATACCTTTTCCATATAGTGGTGTAGGGTATAACAAGAGAGCAAAGGCTATAATCGGGACGGGGCCGACCTTGTGATAACCTACAACACTACCCCTGTGTATAAGCTTTTCACTGGTAAACATTTCTTTTAGGGAATATAATCCGACTACCACCAAACATAATATGCCTCTTTCTCTCTGCGAACCCCATAAGCAACCAACATTTCGTTATCAAAATTACGACCTGTAACGTGATTGCAAAAAATGGAAGAATTGGATATATTATTGACTTTTGCGATATCTCGGTTGTTTGCCCACTTACGACAACATACTTTGCATCAATATAAAGGAGATCTTTTCTTCTTCCATTGACGGGCTTTCGTTTTGGAATACTCCTACCAGAAGCGGAGATATTCGCATAAGAATAAAACGTTGACTTTTCTCCACATAAGCTTTTTGCTTATTCCGACTCTTGAATATTATCCGACTACCACAAACTTAATAGGCTTCTTCCTCTGAGGGACCCGCATCAACTCGTGACTATCCGATCAAAATTGCGACCTGTAGCGTGATTACAAAAAATCGGCAAATGGGATGCATTACCGACTATTGCGATATCTCTGTTGCTTGACCACCTACGACAATCATTTGTCATCGTTGTAAAGGTGATATTTTCTAATTTCCTTGCCAGGTTTTGCTTTTGATCTACCTCTTAAAGAAACAGAGATATTGGCTTTGAAATAAAGCGTTGACCTTTTTTCCAAATAAGTTTTTGACCATTACGACCCCTGAATATTATCCGACCATCATCAAAATCAATATGCTTCTTCCTCTTTGGGACCCCCATTAACCCCAAAATTTCGTGACGATCCGATCGAAATTGCGACCTGGAGCGCGATTTCGAAAAAAATTGAAAAATGGGATGTATTACCGACTATTGCTATATCTCCGTTATTTGACCACCTACGCTAACCTAATTTGCATCGTTGTAAAGATGGGATGTTCTACTTTCATAGTCAGGCTTTGCTTTTGGAAGCTCCCCATCCAAAGCTGTAATATTCGTCATTATTATTAAAATCGCAAAAATTAAAAGTTGGGTTGTATTAGCGACTATTGCGATATCTTCGTTGTTTGACCACCAACGACAACCCACTATACATCGTTGTAAAGGTGATGTTTTCTACTTTCACTAACAGGTTGCTTTTGATATACCCCTTATAGATGCGTAGATATGCGCTTTGAAATAAAACGTTGACTTTTTCCCCAAATAAGTTTTTTGCCCATTCCGTCCCCTCCGGGACCCTCATCAAAACCCAAAATTTGGTGACGGTCCGATCAAAATTGCGACCTGTAGCGTGATTACAAGGTTTAGATGGACAGAAGGACAGACGGACGGACACACATAGCCAGATCGACTCAGCTCGTCGATACATTCATTTTGGTATATATAAGTATAGATCCACGACCATTATTTCGATGCGTTACAAACTTTTTGGCCAAAACCAACTTATAACACCCTCCCCACATAGTGGTGTAGGGTATAAAAAGTTCAAAATTTTCACACAAAAGTTTTGGTCCATTTAACCCTCTTAATCTTATCTGATCACCTTCTCAAATTGCAAACTTCTTCATTGTAATATACGCTTACCTTATTTAAAATTTCGGACTATTATTGCGACCTACAGAGCAGCTACAAAATCGGTTAAAAATAAAATGCAAAATTTCGTGACGATCGGTTCATAATTGCTAGGTATGGCATTTACCCTGTAAATACCCACACGGTGGATAAATACCGGGTAAATACCCATTTGTGTGTATTTATTTGGGTACTTACTATATTGAGTCGCCAATACAACATCTTACACCCAACTCCTGGGTTTAGTCGTTTCAAAATGGATAGTTTTACAATACTTTAAACAAGTGGGTAAATACTTGGGTAAATGCCCGAGTATTAACCCAAATGTTGTGTAAAAGCTCTGTAACTGCCGAACCACTTGACGTAGGCTGACCAAATTCAGCTCAAATCTTTCTTGTGTCAACTGTCTCTGGGTCCATGTTTTGATATAGCGAGATATGAAGATTGGTATACCACATTGGGGGTCCACGACGAATATTTCGCGGTGTTACATTCATTTTCCCAAAACAAACTTATAATACCCTTTCCATATAGTGGTGTAGGGTATAAAAACACCTAAAATCAAAATATCAGCATCATTAAAAGGTTGATGCAGTGTAAATTTTGAAAAGGAATACATTAGAAGTGTAATCTTTACTTTGTATTCTTCTACTTTTACTTTGGACAGTTGTCCGTCATTTGAATGGTTTAACCAGCAATCGAATAGCAATGTAAAAAACATAATTTGCTTCAACGTCTTTTTACCTATTTTTATGCATTGACGCGGCCATAACTTCCACATAACTTTTTTGTAAAATTGTTGAGCTTTGTTCAAAAACACTTAACTTGATGGAGGGTATATTAAGTTTGTTTTTCCGTTTGTAACGCATTGAAATACTCATTTGCGACCCTATAAAGTATATATATTCTTGATCAGGGTAAAATTCTAAGTCGATCTGAGCACATCCGTTCGTCCGTCTGTGGTAATCACTCTAGCATCCACAAAAATGGAGATAGGACGCTGAAATTTTGGGAAAATGCGTCTTTTGTCAAGTTTGATGATGGGCTATATCGGTCCACGTTTTGGTATAGCCCCCATATAACGGTACCCCCCGATTTGCGGTATTTTGACGTTTTAGCTACATTTTTAGACCGATTTAGTTATAATTTGACATTTAGGGTTCTTAAGTATCAATAAACTTATATAACAAAAGTTGTGGACATAGGTCCACGTTTTGGTATAGCCCCCATATAACGGTACCTCCCGATATACGGTATTTTGACGTTTTTAGCTACATTATCAGACCGGTTTAGCTATAATTTGACATTTAGGGTTCTTAAGTGTTAATAAATCTATATATTAGAAGTTGTGGACATAGGTCCACGTTTTGGTATAGCCCCCATATAACGGTACCCCCGATTTGAGGTAATTTGACGTTTTTAGCTACATTTTCAGACCAATGTAGCTATAATTTGACATTTAGGGTTCCTAAGTATCAATAAATTTATATAACAAAAGTTGGGGACATAGGTCCACGTTTTGGTATAGCCCCCATATAACGGTACCCCCCGATATACGGTATTTTGACGTTTTTAGCTACATTATCAGACCGATGTAGCTATAATTTGACATATAGGGTTCTTAAGTGTTAATAAACTTATATATTAGAAGTTGCGGACATAGGTCCACGTTTTGGTATAGCCCCCATATAACGGTACCCCCGATTTGCGGTAATTTGACGTTTTTAGCTACATTTTCAGACCAATGTAGCTATAATTTGACATTTAGGGTTCCTAAGTGTCAATAAACTTATATAACAAAAGTTGTGGACATAGGTCCACGTTTTGGTATAGCCCCCACATAACGGTACCCCCCGATTTACGGTATTTTGACGGGTTTAACTACATTTTCAGACCGACTTAGCTATATTTTGACATTTAGGGTTCTTAAGTGTCATTAAACTTATTTAACAAAACTTGTGGACATAGGTCCACGTTTTGGTATAGCCCCCATATAACGGTACCCCCCGATTTACGGTATTTTGACGTTTTTAGCTACATTTTCAGACCGATTTAGCTATAATTTGACATTTAGGGCTCTTAAATGTCAATAAACTTATATAACTAGTGGACATAGGTTCATGTTTTGGAATAGCCCCCATATAACGTTACCGCCCGATTTCAGGTATTTTGAGAATTTTACCAACAAGTTTTAACCGTATTATCTGTAATTTGAACATTTGACATTTGAAATTCTTAGTGGTCACCACACCTCTCCACCAAAAATTGTCAAGAAAGCCCCCATATAACGGTACCTCCCGATTTTCAGTAATTTGATGATTTTAGCTACAATATTAAACCGAACTAGCAGTAATTTGACATTTGAAGTTCTTAGTGGTCACAACACCTCTCCATCAAAAATTGTCAACATAGGTCCATGTTCGGATATAGCTCCCATGTATCGGTACCTCCCAATTTTCAGTAATTTGGCAATTTTAGCTACAATTTTTAACAGAACTAACTGTAATTTGACATTTGAAGGTTGTAGTGGTCGCCACACATCTGCATCAACAATTTTCAACATAGCCCCGATATAACGATACTTCCCGATTTTCGGTACTTTGAGGATTTTACTTAAAATGTTTAACCGAACGTAGGTCCATGTTTTTGTATAGCCCCAACACAAACCTCCCGATTTTCCGTACCTTAGCTTTATTTTTTGGACGAACTTTCTGTAATTTGAAATTTAAAAGTCAACAAAAATTCTCCAACAAAAATTGTTCATTTAAGTTCATATTTTCGTATAGCCCAGATATCTCCGAACTAGCTGTTAATGACATTTGAAGTTCCCACGTTATGTACCGATTTTCGATATTTTGAGGATTCTAGCTAAATTTTTTAACCGAATTAGGAGTTATTTGACATTAAAGGCTCCCATCAAAAACTGTCAACATAGGCCCATGTTTTATTATAACCCCTATATAACAGTACCTCCCAATTTCTAGCCCACCAAAAATTGTCAACATACATAGTTAGATATAGGCACCATAAAAAAGGGCCTCCCGAATGAAGCATAAATGTACATAAACATTATCTGACATTTTAACGTACCCACTTAAAGTTGGGGACAGGAATGAAAAGTAATTATTCCATTTTAGTTGAGAATATTTTATGGTGGAGGGTATGAAAAGTTCGGCCCGGCCGAACTTAATGCTTTTTTACTTGTTTTCATACGGGTCAGTGGAGTGACTAGGGTACCTCCCCCACAAAATTTTTTAAGAAAACATGAAATTAAGGATATATTTGAACGTATTGTTTAAAAATTACTTGCAAAACTATGTTAAATACTGACTCGATCCCGAATGGTCTTCTCGGAAGTGGAATATCGCGGTCAACCCAATTTTTCAAAAATGTACTATTATAGATAATATCCTTAATTTTAGTAACCGTGACTACACAAACCCTATAAACACGGACTTCAATAAGTGGGAAAGCGCGATCAACCCAACATTTTGGAATACAGTACAACCTCGATAATGTATAATGCTGCGTGATCGAAATTCCAAAAAATTGATTGAGAAATCAGGCAAAACGTACTTTCAAAGATGGTTAAATAACTGGAACGTCTAAAAATATGAAATGGCCACCAAAACGATGGGTAAACTATGCTATGATCTATCTAAACGTATATAAATTCTTTAAGACTGGCATGATGTTCTAAATTACACTTCCGTGTGTGCAGATTCATAAGGTGATAGAATACAAAAAATGGAGCGGATGGGGGACCTCTCCTATAACAAGTTTTAACAAATCGCGAAACTCAGTGATTATTAGACGTATTAGTAAAAACAATTGTAATTGTGGCCTCTGTCAATGAAAGGTTTTTTGAATCAGAATATCGCAATTGAGTCCAATTTTTTAAAACTTTATTCTTTCTGATCAAATTCACTAATTTAATAAACTAAGCAAACACGCCGTGAACATTAACTTTAGGGCTTGAAATACAGCAGAGTCTAGATAAATTCAACTAGCATTTTGAAGTCATTTTTTATGAATCACCGATGTTTCATGTTTAAAAGTGTAAAATAATAACGTGCTCAATGAAACAGCACTTTGCTAACAACAAGTAAAAACGACGTTGAAAAAATCCCAAAAATCGGTAGGTATCGTTTTATGGGGGCTATATGGAAACGTGGATTTTACCGACAATTCTCTGCTAAAATATTTGATACCTCTAAAGGAGACTACACACCAAATAATGTTGAATAATGCCGCTAAAACCTTGAAAATACCGATAACCGGAAGGTGCCGTTCAATGTAGGCCACATAACAACTTCTACCGGTAATGTTTTATACCCATAATGGAGACTAAACACCAAATTGTAGTCTTTTCTAAAAACTCCAAAATATTGAAACTCGGAGGTACAGTCCTATGGTAGATGTATTAGAACGTGGACCTATGCCAATAATTCTCTGCCGAAATGTTTTATGCCACCTAGGGAGACTAAATACCAATTATAGCCATTTCGTATGAATAATGTGGCTATACACATACAAATACCGAAGTTAGAAATCTAGCGATGACTATTTACAAAACCTGGATCTGTACTGAATATTCTATATTTTATACCCACACTGTACACTTAAAATATCGAGACTCGGGAGGTACCGTTTAAGAGTCTCTATCAAAACGTGGAGCTATGTCGATAATATATTACAGAAATATTTTATGCCTCCAAGGGAGACTAAATACCAAATTATTGTCATTTCGGTAAGATAATGCTGTTAAAACCTTGAAATACTGCAAATCGGGCGGTCAGTGGTGTGGCGGCTATATCAAAATGTGGAGTGATATAATAATAATAAAATATAATAACTTTTCAATACCAAACATGCTACGAGTAATAAATAGAAACTTCTGTACCAATTTGAAGAGTTCTATGTTAAATATCGCGAGCTGTATCATGATTTCAACAGATAGACATTATATCGACTTATTTTTTATGTTGATCACAAATTTATACATACTTTATAGGTTCTCCGACGAATATTCCGATGTGTTGCAAACAGAATCACAAAGTTAATTATCCCCTTAAACATCGTATGGTGGAAGCTATAATTTAAGTAACTTTCTATTATACATCTGGAGATACCATTGTATGAGGGTTATACTAAAACATCGACATATCGTCAATTCGGTTCGAGAATCTAGAGGTATCAATATTAGATAGATAAATTGTTGATAGACTACTAATGCTTTCATGGAAATCCAAAGCGACGGGCCAGCAACTCGGAACCGGGTCAGCTAGGTCCCTAGGTGAGCAGGTCTACTTTACGAACAATTATGACGGAGAAAACCAAATATTGCCAAGGACTAAAGTCGAACCACTAAACACAATGTATTTTTTTCCTTTTAAAAATTTTAAGAAGTAACCCATTATTATTCATCTTACTGGTAATGCAGAAAGTAGGGACTAAATAACAAATTGTAGCCATGACGGTAGGAAACCTGCAAACTGTTCTATGGTACCTATATCAGAACGCTGACTTATACAGACAAGTCTCTGCAGGAATGTTTACGACCCCCGACGGAGACCAACAACAACCATTTCGGTTGGAAAATTAGGCAAAACCTCTTTACTATAGAAATTCATGAGGTATCGTTCTATGGGAGCCTTATCAAAAAGAGGACCTGTAGCGACAATACCCTGCAGAAGTATTTACCACCCCCAACAAACCAAATTATAGCCATTTCAGTTTAATAATTTGGCATAAATCTTGCAAATACCCAACATCGGGTGCTTTATCAAAAACTGGACACAGAATGGAAATGCTTATACGCCAAGGAAGACTAAATTCCATTTAATGGCGAATACCGAAATTCGGGTGGTACAGTTCCATGGGGTTTATATCAAAACGTGGACCGGTATAACCCATTTCCAATGCTAAACATCCCAGGAGAAATTCATTACAAAGTTCAATGTTAAATATTGCGGGCTGTATCATGATTTCAGCTGAAGAACATCGCTACATTAGCTTATTTTTTTCCGATCAAAAAAATCGAAGTGTTAGAAAGGTAAACAAAAAGTTAGTTATACCTTTCATCTTATGGTGGAGGGTATAACTAAAAGAATTTTCTATTTTAAATCTGGAGATACAATTACATGAGAGTTTTGCTAAAAATTTTATTTTATGAAGTTTCAAGAGGAATGCATAGTTACGTCAATTCGGTTCGAAAATCGCAACATTTCATTCGTAATTCGAATATTGTATTTGTAATTCAAATTATTCCATTTGTAATTCGACTATTACATTTGTAATTCAAATTGTTCCATTTGTAATTCGAATTATTCCATTTATAAAAAGCAAATGGACAAAAAGGAATAAATGGAATAATTCGGATTACAAATAAAATAGTTCGAATTACAAGTAAAATAAGTCGAATTACAAATGGAATAATTCGAATTACAAATATAATAATTCAAATTACAAATAGATAAATTCGAATTGCAAATGGAATAATTCGAATTATAATTAAATTTTTCGAATTACAAATGCAATTATCGAATTATAAATAAAATGTTACGAATTAAAAATGGAATTCTCGAATTACAACTAAAATGATTCGAATTGCATCTGAAAAGGTGTAGATATATAAATATGTAGATGGGTTTTAAATGTTTACACGGAAAACTAAAAACGGGCCAGCAACACGGACCGGGTCAGCTAGTATTTGTATAAAATGTTTGTGTTGTAAATTATTATATATTGGAGAACTGAACTGAAAATTTCTCTGTCATTATAGACAATTTGTAGCATGAGAGGAAATTGTGGTTCTCTACACTAAACCCATTGTATATTAGACAGTAGGCCCGTTACCTAGCAGACACATTATTGCAATTTGCATCAGGGGAAAAGTCAGTAGTTATTTTTCCATATGTAGGCTCCAGGAATTAAAAAATATTAAAATATCAGATCATCATGCAAAATTATAGGCATTTTCTTCAACCTAAAATCTTACCTCGTGCAAAATTTCGTGATAATTGAGCTATAATTGCGACCTCTAGCGTGTTTATGATTACACTACAAACAAAAAACAGGATATATTAGGATATATTGGACTGTAACTCTGTTATCTGATCATGTACATCAAACTAATTGACATCAATGGAAAGGTCAAGAGATCGTCTTCCAAATATAAATCATTGGGCAGAAATGAGTCTTTTAGGAACAACGATACAAGCTGTATATTAAAATTTTTCAAAATTTTCACACAAAAGTTGTGGTCCATTTAACCCTCTACATATTATCTGATCACCTTCTCAAATTGCAAACTTCTTCTTTGTAATATACGCTTACCTTATTTAAAATTTCGCGTTGATCGGACTTATATTGCGACCTACAGAGCCGCTACAAAATTTGATAAATATTATGTTTTTTGTCCATTTCACCCGCTAAATATTTCACGATCATCACCAATAAAAATAGGGATCTATTCCGGTCTGAACCTGACCTCCATACAAAATTTCGTGACGATCGGTCCATAATTGCGGTCTGAGTTTGATTTACATTTATAATGGACAGCCGGACGGACGGACACACATCTCATTGGGTGTCTCCGACGAATTTTTCGCGGTGTTACATGATTTTTTCCCATAACAAACTTATAATACCTTTTCCACATAGTGGTGTAGGGTATAACAAGTGAGCAAGGCTATAGCCGGGACGGGGCCGACCATGTGATAACCTACAACACTACCCCTGTGTATAAGATTTTCACTGGTAAACATTTCTTTTAGGGAATATAATCCGACTACCACCAAACATAATATTCCTCTTTTTCTGGGACCCCCATAAGCAACCAAAATTTCGTGACCATCCGATCAAAATTAAGACCTGTAACGTGATTGCAAAAAATGGAAGAATTGGATATATTATTGACTTTTGCGATATCTCGGTTGTTTGCCCACTTACGCCAACATACTTTGCATCAATATAAAGGAGATCTTTTCTTCTACCATTGACGGTCTTTCCTTTTGGAGTACTCCTACAAGAAGCGGAGATATTCGCATAAGAAAAAAATAACGTTGACGTTTCTTTTTGCTTATTCCGGCTCATGAATATTATCCGACTACCACCAAACTTAATAAGCATCTTCCTCTAAGTGACCCGCATCAACTCCCAAAAAATTCGTGACGATCCGATCAAAATTACGACCTGTAGCGTGATTACAAAATGAACTACCGACTATTGCGATATCTCTGTTGTTTGACAACCTACCTTACATTGTTGTAAAGGTGACATTTTCTACTTTCCTTGCAAGGTTTTGCTTTCGATATACCTCTTAAAGAAACAGAGATATTGGCTTTCAAATAAAACGTTGACCTTTTCTGCATATAAGTTTTTGCGCATTCCGACCCCTGAATACTATCCGACCATCATCAAAATCAATATGCTTCTTCCTTTTTGGGACCCCCATTAACTCCGAAAATTTCGTGACGATCCGACCAAAATTGCGACCTGTAGCGCGATTTCGAAAACAATTGAAAAGTGGGATGTATTACCGACTATTGCGATATCTCCGTTATTTGGCCACCTACGCCAACCTACTTTGCATCCTTGTAAAGGTGGGATATTCTACTTTCATAGTCAGGCTTTGCTTTTGGAAGCTCCTCATCCAAAGCTGTGATATTCGTCATTATAATAAAAATCGCAAACATTAAAAGTTGGGTTGTATTAGCGACTATTGCGATATCTTCGTTGTTTGACCACCTACGGCAACCCACTATACATCGTTGTAAAGGTGATGTTCTCTACTTTCATTAGCAGGTTTTGCTTTTGATATACCCCTTATGATATACCCCTTATAGATGCGATATGCGCTTTGAAATAAAACGTTGACTTTTTCCCCAAATAAGTTTTTTGCCCATTCCGTCCCTTCCGGGACCCTCATCAAAAACCAAAATTTGGTGACGGTCCGATCAAAATTGTGACCTGTAGCGTGATTACAAGGTTTAGATGGACAGACGGGCAGACGGACACACATAGCCAGATCGACTCAGCTCATCGAGACATTCATTTTGGTATATATAAGTATAGAACCACGACCATTATTTCGATGCGTTACAAACTTTTTGGCCAAAACCAACATATAACACCCTCCCCACATAGTGGTGTAGGGTATAAAAAGTTCACAATTTTCACACAAAAGTTTTGGTCCATTTAACCCTCTTAATCTTGTCTGATCACCTTCTCAAATTGCAAACTTCTTCTTTGTAATATACGCTTACCTTATTTAAAATTTCGGACTATTATTGCGACCTACAGAGCAGCTACAAAATCGGTTAAAAATTTTGTTTTTGGTCTGAACCCGACCTCTATGCTAAATTTCGTGACGATCGGTTCATAAATGCTAGGTATGATATTTACCCTGTTAATACCCACACGGTGGGTAAATACCCATTTGTGGGTATTTATTTGGGTACTTACTGTAGTGAGTCGCCAATACAACATCTTACATCCAATTCCTGGGTTTAGTCGTTTCAAAATGGATATTTTTACAATACTTTAAACAAGTGGGTAAATGCCCCAGTATTAACCCAAATGTTGGGTAAAAACTCTGTAACTGCCGAACCACTTGACGTAGGCTGGCCAAATTCAGCTCAAATCTTTCTTATGTCAACTGTCTCTGGGTCCATGTTTTGATATAGCGCTCTCCCGTTTTAAGGTGTTTTTTATCTATTAGCCACATTTTACAGTCTTATTGGCCACTAATGGGAATTTACCTGGTATTTACCCAATTTACCGGGTATTTACCCATTGGGTATTTAATCACTGTCCATCTCTAATAATTGCGGCCTGGAGTTTGATTACAATTTATAATGGTCAGACGGACGGACACACATCTCAAATTCGCTTTATCTCGTCGAGATATGAAGATTGGTATACCACATTGGGGGTCCGCGACGAATATTTCGCGGTGTTACATCCATTTTCCCAAAACAAACTTATAACACCCTTTCCATATAGTGGTGTAGGGTATAAAAACACCTAAAATCAAAATATCAACATTATTAAAAGGTTGATGCAGTGTAAATTTTGAAAAGGAATACATTAGAAGTGTAATCTTTACTTTGTATTCTTCTACTTTTACTTTGGACAGTTGTCCGTCATTTGAATGGTTTAGCCAGCAATCGAATAGCAATGTAAAAAACATCATTAGCTTCAACGTCTTTTTACCTATTTTTATGCATTTACGCGGCCATAACTTCAACGCAAATTCATTTTTTGTAAAATTGTTGAGCTTTGTTCAAAAACACTTAACTTGATCAAGCAATATTCATAGTTACTGGTAAACTACAATAGTTCGCGTATTATAATAGTACAAACGTTTTCTTTATGGAAACTTTGTCTTTCACTCATACATAAGTTTTTATCATATCATTTTGAAAAGCACAAAACCGTGTGCATTACACTATGCAACACTGAAAATGCAAACAACTTGTAGCAGGAATTTTTGGAAAGTACATATTTAGACTACAAAAACCCTAGTAGGGTTTTGTCCTGTCAGATCCACCTCGGATTTTATGGCCTCATCTAAACCGGACTAAATCTACACTTTTTTGCATTTATCAGGCCTTTATCTCAGAAACGAATAGGAATTTGGCCTTGCTGTCTTTAGCATAATTGTAGCCCTAAACTAGTAGAACTTATCTTTTGAAAAAACCACAAGAGAAAAACTCCATCTAGGGCCTCAAAATCTATAAAATATAGAAAATTTTACATAATTGCTGAAGTTCTGGTCAATATCGGCTAAACTATTGGGAGTTGAACCAAGTAACCTTTTGCAGAAATCTTCCAAATAAAGTTCTCAACATTCTTTAGAACATTCTAAAACTCTAAAATGCTTACTTCCTGTTGTTTGAGCGGTATTTTCATCATATCTTTTACAAAACGTATT
The DNA here is from genome assembly GCF_047663935.1 of Musca autumnalis. Lineage (NCBI taxonomy): Eukaryota > Metazoa > Arthropoda > Insecta > Diptera > Muscidae > Musca > Musca autumnalis. The sequence continues at coordinate 190,847,599 of NW_027411977.1, read as the reverse complement.
TCAAACACAGTTCACATCAACAGTTTTTTCTCGCATTTCGGATTTCACTACATTATTGACATTTTTATTAAATCGTCGTTGATAAATGTACTGAAAACAACGGCATAGAGACATTTTACAACAATGACATATTCTGAAGAGTTGTGTATAACATTCCAGGGAATATTTTTCCAAAAGATAATAGTTAGAAGAAATTAACGGTTATGGAGGTACGGTGCGAAATGTATAAAAATTGTGTAATTTTTGCATATGTTTTGAAATTTGAGGCAATAAATGTATTTTTTCGAGTTCATTATTTCTCCAAATAATTTATTCTTGTCTTTATATACAAATTTGCTTCAGAGGTCAGAAGAAGATTCGCATTGGTTTCAGAGGTATAGCCCCGAATTTCTTCAAAAACTCAATATTTAACCATGTTTAGATGGGGCCATAAAATCCGAGCTGGATCTGACACAAAAAAAAACCCAACTAGGGTTTTTTGTCATTTCGGTCTGTACTTTCAAAAAATCTACAATTCGAATTGTTTGCACAAGATCACCTCAAAAATGTTGCACAGTGTTATCAAGCATAGATAGATCTTCAATAATTTCACAAATTCCCTTTGGAGGTGTGTCATTGTAACTGGGAATATTTGTATTCCAAAAAGGAACCTGATAATCAAAGAAAATTTAATGATGTAGAGGAGGGGCTAAACAATGTCAATTTTCCGATTTTAGAATATTTATTAGAAATGTATGTTATATATAATTGCTGCACAAACATTTCCTGGCCAAGCAACATTAATTTTTGAACCACCTGGTGACATTTTCTGAACATTTCAGCCATGTAAAACTTCTATACAAGTGGTATCTTGAGACACGCCGTTCGTACCCTGCCATAAACTGTAGGTCCCATGCTAGTATCATTGAACCAATATGAATCGGGGTGTACCCAATGATATGAGAGAATATAATTTGTTCCATAAAGGAATTTTGATTTGTTGAAAGCTAATTCCCAGGGGTGGTGGTGTAGGGTATCACATGGTGGGCCCTGTCCGACTATAGCCTTTGCGTACTTGTTTTATCCTATTTTGTAACTACCCAGTAGGTCGGAATAATAATCCGATCGGCATGAAATTTTTAATAAAGTTTGAGTTTATGGCAAAGAATCCTAAAATTTAATATGGCGATTAGATTATGATTAAACTTGTGTGGGAAAATGTTTAATATATCCTGCAAAATACATTCGGGCCAAGTAGAGATCTAAGTGTGATGATATAACATATTTGGAATTCTTCACCTTTCCACTGGCAAGTTATCCCTTTCCATTTATATCTACGTTATGTGATGACAGATTGATATAATTTGTATATCCTACACTAAGATGTTCTACCCAAAAATCATGCAACACATCGAAATATTGGTTCTCGACGCACATAAAACGATCTAGCCAAAAGGATTTAGGTGTCCATTATAAAATATGGAAAATAATTCTTGACTTATTCTTAAAACCCTTATGTACATGTGTCTATAGGTTTACGTTTAATAAACGACATTTTCGACATCACGTTATATTTCTTAATTTATCTTTAGAACATAATCTCCCCAATCCCCAATTAAATAAAACGTTTTCATACATACGAGGATATCGTAATAACACATCAAACGAAGACATATCACTAAAGTATGCAAACATTCGCATTAATATTTGTGTCGATAAATGCCTCAAGAAATTGTTTTCATTTTATTCGTATTTGCAAAATGTTACATTAAAAATTTAAGAACAGTGGTCAACCCTTAGCCCTTTTCTAAATTTATGACATCACGTTTTATAACTAAGGGAAAATAATTTTTAATGGACGTCAAGGGATATTGTTATGTGCAATTGTTATACACCCTATTTAATGTAATGTAGGAACTACTTTGTTATTCAGTCGGTATGTAGACAAAGTGTACTGTTTACACTTATTCTTAATAAAAAAAATAATAAATCTGAATAAATAACAAGTAAACAAGTATCAGTCGGCTTTGCCCTCAGCTTTTGAAACTATCACCTACGGCATGATCGAATCTAATTAGGGTATATTCAGAACTCTGTGGCCCTTTTTGGACATTTGAGCTCGCCGACAAAAATGTGGACTAGGATTAAAGTTCAAAAGTGTTGTGGAGGAGGTACTTAAAGGTATGGGCCGACATAGTCCATTATGGAAGTGGATCTTATTTTCAGAATCATTTATTTTAGATAGATATCGCGCTAATTAGTCATTTCAGTGGATCATCGTATAACTTTTGGAACAGTATTCCTGGAAGCATGGACTTGTCCACGGAAAATTTAATATCGCTGTAAACAGGACCACAACCAATAGCATCGGTATACATTTCCAAGGTATCTTCGAACAGACCCTAAATTGCACTTGAACACAAACGTTGAACTTTTGTGGCGAATGTACCCTAAGGGAAGGAATGATATGGACCATTTTAGAAGTTAAACTAAATTTAGAAAAAATATTATGAGATCCAAAGTTTGGACCAAATTGGTTGCCCCGTTCAATAGATGTCGTGCATACCATTTGAGTGACATTTTTTAAATATTGGGTGAGGTACCAGAAGGTGTGGACCGATATGTCTCATCTTCGAACTGAAACTAACTTTGGACCAAATATGACGAAGGCCAAATTTTGGATGAAATCGATTGATCAGTTTGAGAGTTATCGTGCACTCCAGCCACTACATATGGTGCAATAGGGGTTTCTTACAGCTTTGTAGCTGTTTTCTCAAGAAGTATGGCCTTCCCTTAGCAAAAACTTTTACAGTCGTAATTGAAGCTGGCCTTAAAGTGAACTTACCCGATATTTTGTGTGGGAGGTACCCGAAGGAGTGGACAAATATAGTCCATATTCGTACCTGATGTATATCTGGTAGATATATTAGGATGTGTACAGTATGGACCAAATCGGTCACTCCCTTCAAGAGGTACCGCGCGTACAATTTTTCCGAACATTTTTGAACTTTTGGGGACAGGTACCTAAAGGAGTGGACCGATATGTCTTAACTTCGAACTTCCACTAAGTTTGGACAAACTATTACGAAGGCCAAATTTTGGACCGAATCGACAGATCCTTTCGAGAGTTATCTTGCACTCCAACCACTACACACGGTGTCATAGGGTTTTTGCAACTTTCAGGTTTTTTTCTCAAGAAGTATGGACTTGCGCCTGAAGAAACTTGTACTGTCGCATAAGGGGCAGTGAATACAAGATGTTACAACAAAAATTAAAGCGATTCGAGAACAGGACATAAACTGAACTTTTCCATATTGGTAGAAAGTTCTGGTAGAAAGTTCTTGTTCCACACCACCTTTGTTCCATCACCGAGTTCTCGATTATCATCAAATCATTTGCTACCCAACAACGAATCCCCTAGCCGTATACTCTTCCGTATATTGCTAAACCCCGAGTCATCCAGCTCCAAGGCATCAACGAATCGCCGCATCCGAACCTAATTACAATCCTAGTTGCCGACTTCCCTCCAGCGTCAAAGATCCGCTTTACCTTTGCTTTAAAACACCTATTATGCATATACTATCAGTTGATTATAAATTATTTTAACATCTATAAACATTCGATTCAACCCCCAGGAAAGGGATATTATTCGTATTTCATTCCGTAAGGTTTAGTGGGCCCTTATGGCGACCCTGGACACGACTAAGTCTACCTCTGCCTACGACAAAACCAAGTTACAGTTAAAGGACGTTGTTACCGTTTGCTCGGATAGTGATGTGGAAATGGATCTCATTAGAACAAGATCAAATGGACAGATGGTATACGTAACATGGGCAATGCTTCCATTTACCTCACTAAGAAATTCAAAATCCAAATCCTGTAAACCTATAGAGTTTTCCTGATTTTTTTTGGGCTGTGAAAAAAAGTGAAAGTCCTCAAACTTCTTCCTCAAGACACTCGAATTAGTGAGCCATGTGAACAAAGCCTATCTAAGCAACTCGTAACATTAAAGGCAAAATTGTAAAAATAGGTCTTCATGACTCGGAACGGACGAAGAGAGGATTAACAATCCACCGGCAGCGGGTTCTTTCGTACCGGATTGACCGGAAACAATAGCGTTTCGCCAACAAAGCACCTGCCAACAAAGTATCAAACCTGTGCTTCTACGTAGGTTTCATGCTGCTACACCAACACCAACAACAGATGATTAATTGCTCTCTATTCGTGTAAGAATCCCAGCAAAATTTGAAGGAAGGCGTTCTATGCGATGACGTGATTTCCTGTCATCTTTAGCATTTTTTCAAAGGAAGTCGTGGAAGATCCGATCCTTTCATCAGCATTTGAACCCATTCAAAGGAAGTCGTGGAAGATCCGATCTTTTCATCAACTTTTGAACCCATTCAAAAGATCCGTGAAAGATCCGATCTTGTCATCAGCATTTGAAACCATTCCATCGATTCAATGGAGATGAAAATTGTGTTTTTATTTACACACTTATATATTTTCTTTTATTAATCTAAATATGTTTAAAGCTATATAAGGTTTATTATTTACATTAGGGTTGATGTTGTCGGAGACTCAAAATCAGGATCAAAGTTGTTACAACTCTCGTCGTACATTTCCTGTATATCAGACAAGTACAATTTCTAAAAAATTGGTGTTATACCTAGCTCGAAACGTAGTTAAGACTCTGCATAAATTATATTTTCCTGAAAAAGTCTCTCCTCTCCGTTCGTTACATTTTATTCTCTAGAGATCCCTAAAAGTAAGACGATTTGTAGATCCCTACGTAGCGATATCAAAAAGATGTCAATATTATAAGATAGGAAAAATCAATTGTGAAAAATTAACTGTGGAGGGAGTTAACCTCTGTTGCTACGATATCATAGCAACATTCTGTTAAACGAAAACTGTTACCCATTGGAATATTGACAAGAAAAACATTAAAACTCAAGTTTGACGGCATTCGCTTTTGATTTTTTCATTGAATGAATAATAAAAAATGAAAATAAATAAATTTCAGCCACAAAACACGACGTTAATGTTTTCTGCCGCGAGAAATGGGAATCAAAAACGATTGGCATTGCTGTTACCAATTCCAGTGAGTTGTGTAGCCATCTGTAACCAAAATGTGGAACTATTAGCATATGTTTTTGGAAAATGCATTTCTTCTAGTCTTTACTTCTCTACGTTTTTGGATATCATTTCTTCCAGATAAATTAACTATAGTTATTTCATATATCAAGCTTTTGTAGAAAATTAACTTATGTTGAAACTGAGGTATGGGGTATTGTAACTCGCGATCAGTTTTACTATACCATAACTTTTGACCGCATTTCGGTAAAATAAACTGTTTTAGCTCGATTCACCGAGGGGTTTCTTAAAATAATAATTTGAGCGGAAGCTGTGGTCGTACTAATGTAAAAAAATCGGAAAAAAATCGTTGAATTAAACGAGTTTCATTATGTTATTTTCCAATTAGTGGTTTTACAACACAATGTAGAGCTTAATGCTCAAAGGAGAAGTTAAAGAGTACACTTCAGAGTTGAAGTTTCTAATGTATGATTTTTTTAATATATCCACTGTATCTACCTCAAACGGATGCTGACATTTTGAAACCTGAAAAATTGGGTTTTTTGAATTTTTGCTCTAATTGAGACGCGCAGCTGGATTTCCCTAAAAGCTTATTATTTGATTGTAGTACTCGCGATTTCGCATTTTTTAATGTATAACATGAGGGTGTTGCCCTCACAGGATCACAGTAATCTGCGCCCAAACACGAAATTCTTGAGCGTAAATTTTTCTCAAAAACCTATTTTTTTGGTTTAAAATTTACAAACGTCATTCGATTTCCGTGGAAACCCTCGTAAATTTAGTTTTTTTACGTTCTGAATCTAACAAGCCACGACGCGTAAAAATCCACCCACTATATCGGCGGATATGATACCCCTCAAATTTCAAAAATTTGCAAAAAATTATTTTGAAAATATAGCATATTAAAACGCGTTTTGGATGTCTCAGTTCTACTTAAATAAATAGTTCGATACGCGTGTTTAAACTGTGCGAAAACAGATATTTAAAAACTCTCGTAAATCCAGAGATATAATAGATTTTTTCTAAAAATTTAGTGCGATGCTACATCCACGGTTCTTGATGGATCGCATTGAAACGGCATAGAAAGATGTATTTTTTAATGGTGATTATTGAAATCGGATGCGCATAAAATGTAAATGAACTTCGCGGAAATTATGACCATTTTACAGTATTTTGCACCCTAATATGCAGCAGATGCTACATCGTGGCCGCCAAATAGAATTTGACAAACTGTACATCAAATAAGAGGGATTGATTCGCTGTGTTGGAAAATCGGATGCGCATCATGTCATTTTCATAATTACGCGGTTTATATGCGTCTCAAATGTTATAATATTCAATATAACATTATTTTAACGTTATGCCACAATTGGAATTCCTTGTGATTTAATATAAGGTTCTAATAATATTATCCAATAGGAAAACTATAAGCGAAAAATTTTTTACAACGGAATATCATCATTATTGCGTGAAATTTTCACGAAAATGCCGAAGAACTCAAACATTTTTTCTCCAACTTTTCCTATAAAACCATAAAAAATAAAATTAGAATAATATGATTTTAATTTTTTCGTAATATTTTCTTCGTATTTTTGCAAATAAAATGAATGAATACTATAGCTCCAACCTTCACAACTTAGTTTTCATTTTATTCCTCAAAATGTCTGGATGCTGTTATAATTTTTTTATATATTTTTCGTAAGTATGAGCGCTATTGTTTCAAAAATATGTTTGTAAATACGTGAAATTATTTAACAAATTTGATTTTTCGCGAATCCATTGAGACTTTGCGATTATTTTTTGCATCATTGCAAAGGTTACGAATTCAGTTAACGATAATAGGATATGACAACTAAATATATTAAGCCGCGATTTTTTTAGAATTTTTTCTAATTATCATAATTAAAACGGTCATATCTTTTGCGCGCAACGATCAAAGTTAGTAACGAAAACAGATTTGGAATGCAGATTTTTTTCTTAATCTGTGTACCAAAAATCATTGATGTAGTGTCAAAAATTTTTTTTGATTTTTTTGAAATGGAAAAGACAATTTTATACATTTTTCCTGATATATGTTTGAATTAATAAAGAGTTTCGTTTGTCATGGAAATCATACTTCAATACAGCATTTTTCATTTTCCAAACAAGACATGAAAATTTGATGGTTATGATCCAAAAATGAACGTAATCTTTTGGGGGTTACGCTCATATAAAATTCAAGAGTGAAAATGATAAAAATATGACATGCCAGATCACTTGCACCCATGATTAAATGGCATCCTTGGAATTTAGTATGGAAATCAAGGTTGGGTAGTGGTGTTTATAAAAGGAAATGGTTTTGGAAATTCGTACTAAGGTATACGAAAAGTATTAAATGGTACTAAATTTGGTAAAATTTTTTTTTTTTTGAACGGATAGAGCTGAGATCCTGAAACTTAGAATTAAGATTACTGTTGGAGTGTAGGATTGATATAGTTTTGTGAATTTCATGCTTATGTGTACGAAAAGTATTAAATTTGGTACAACTTGGATTTTGGTGAATGGATAGAGGTGGAATCCTGAAATTTTGAATTAAGATTACTATTGAAGTGGAGGTTGTTTTGGAAAATCGTACTTTTGTGCACCAACTGGTACTAAATTTGGTAAAATTTGGATTTTGTTGAATGGATAGAGCTTGAATTGTGAAATTTAGAATTATGATTACTGTTGCGTGGAGGATTGATACAGATTTCGGAAGTTCGTATTTATGTTTACGAAAAATACTAAACGGTACTAAATTTGGTACAATTTTGGTGGAGGATTGAGATATCTATTGAAATTCGTACATTCGTAAGAAAAGTATTAAATGGTACCAAATTTGGAATATGAATAAAGGTGGAATTCTGAATATATAGATATGGATATGCATATATAGATATGGGTGTGGTTGTGGATAGACGTACCATAAGTGAACGAAAATTAATAAAAGTCACAGAATTTGGTTCAAATTGTTATTGTTTAAAGGGGTAGAGCTGAAATTGTGAAACTCGTTATTAGGATAACAGTTGACGTTTAGAGGGGAGATAAGAAGGAGGCTTTGGAAATTCTTACTTATGTATACGAAAAGTACTAAATACTAATACAATTTGTTTTGGGAGAGCAGATAGAGCTGTAAATGAGTATCGCGGTTGGGATATAGGCATGTAATTTTTGAATCTTATGCCTATTCCAATTTAAAAATTTGGCACCATTTTGATGCTGCAAAAAGGGATGTAGCTGGAATTTCGAATTTTTATTAGGGTATATGCTGGTGTTTAGATAAGAAGTTTTTGAAGTGTATACAAATTCAGAAATTAGGTATGGGGGTCGCTAAAGACTGAATTATTGAGTTGGTGTTGGAAATACGAAAAGTAGAAAATAATATTAAATTTGGTGTTGGGTGAAGCTGGAATTATATATTTAGTGTGCGAAAATTACAAAACCGCAATAAATTTGGTATTGGACTAAGGTAGAAGTGGTATTCTGATTTATTATTTATTTGTCAGGTTCACAGTTAGAGGTGGTAGTACGATAAATGAAATTAAATATCAATTTAACTAATACCTATTTAAATTCATCATCAAAATTTTCAGTGTTCCCCATTTTCATATTAAATATTGTTTATAGTATATTATTCGCTTCCGCATACGAAGTAGCGGGTATTTTGCTAGTAAGGAATAAAAGACCATAATATCGACACCTCCAAATAATAGTATGCTAAGTCTAAAAAGTGAGTTTTGCAGGAGAAGCTCTCAAAGTGTGGAATTTTTTTTGAACTTCAGTACTATGCTAAGTCAATATTTGTTTACAACTTCTGTTCGGATCGACCGATCATTACCAAAATTTGACAGAATTTAAGTTAAAGGACGTTCGACACCTCCAAATAATAGTTTGCTAATTCTGAACTGTGAGTTTTGCAGGACAAGCCCTAAAAGTTTGGAAATTTCTTTGACCTTCAGTACTATGCTAAGTAAATATTTGTTTTTTAACTTCTGTTCGGATTGTCCGATTATTACCAAAATTTGACAGAATTTAAGTTAAAGGACGTTAAATATAAAAATGTAAAGAACTTGAAAACATGCTAAGTCGACTTAGCATACTATTGTTTGGAGGCGTCGATATGAAAAGAAAACACAAATTACGACCAGGCAGGTTTCCTCCCAAGCGGGAAATGACGAAGAAAATCTTTACTTTCATTAACTTCATAAAAATAAACAAATATGTATTAATGATCTTTAAACACTATCATGCATCAACGCGCATAACAAAAATAAACCAAATTTGTTCTCCGATACATAAATTAAAACCCGAACACTAATTTTTTCGTTCGTACTACATCAACGTCGACACATCAACAATGACACATTTACAATTTGTTCACAATGTGCGAGCGCAACATGTACAATTCTTTTCTCTGCTTACAAGGCTGCCAGATTATTTTAATCAAAAATCATCTAAATGCACAATTAGATATATGTTTTTATTAAAAGAAACATAAAATGGATATTCAAGTTCTTATGCATATTAGTAAACTTCAAATCAGTAAATTTAACGAAAAAGTTATTCATTTTGTAAATATATATTTTATCATCTTTGTTAGTTTTAATTATTTACAAACATTTCCTTAAAATCCAAAACTCGTAATTAAATGATATTTTTGAGACTTTTGAAGCATTTAAATAATCGGTTCTTCTTATAAAAATACCGAAACCTTAGAGGTATATTCATTGTAGGTATATTTTTACCTACATCCCTGTCCCGTCTGGGATGTTTGTGGAATAATTATTATTATATTTTTAAATGACAATCCCTTGGTTTTTGATTAAGAAAATTATTCAAAAGACGAAAAATACAAAAAGTCGATTTTTTTAATTGCTTGCGTTTCAGGCAAAAAGATTGGAAATTCATACGCCAAATTAAATTTTATAAACAGACAGATGACAGACAGTACTATAACAGACAATACTATAACAGTATTCAAAAAAACCCACAAAAATCAATTTTTGTAACCATTTTTGTGACTTTAAGTGGGTTTATTATTAAAATCAACTACAAATATTCGATCGTTCATGTTTTACAAAATTACTTACGACTGTATTAGTAAAATAACAAAAATTGTCATTTTTTGGGTAAAAATCGTAAAATCGTCATTTATCAATTTTTGACCACAAAATCGTCAAAATGACGTTAAATCGTCAAATCTGGCAGCCGTGTCTGCTTATTTGCAATGCAATATTGCCAAAGCAGCACAAGAGAAAATAGAAAAAAATCCCTTCAGAGAGAGTGAGAGAGAGACTAACCGGACAGAGTTCGGACCGAAGTCGGTCAGACGCGTCGGAAAAAACTTCCGACTTTCGGGCTTCCGACATTGTGTTTGCTGCGAAGAATCTCATTGTTGGTGTGGGATACATAGACAAAAAAAAACAAAAATAAAATCATTCTGTCAAACAAAAGTCACGAGAGAAAAGAACGAAATTGACGAAAAAATTATAATGACAAAAAATATTGTTGGATATGACAAACACAATTGTTGTAATTGACAAAAACGATTGTTGGAGTGATAATACTACATTCAGAATCTAACAATATCTTTAGATAGATATTTTGCTCTTCAACTATTGTTGGATCAATTATATTTTTTTCTCTACGTGTCAGCCCACCTTTTGGTACAGCTAAGGTGACCAATATTTTTGGATGAAAATATAGTACATATAAACACATGAAAAGTTACAAGTGATAATACATTCAGAATCTAACAATATATTTACAATAAATATTTTGCTCTTCGAATATTGTTGGATCAACCATATTTTCTTCTCTACGTGTCGGCCCACCTTTTGGTATATTTTTGGATGAATATAGAGTACATATAAACACTGATGAAAAGTTACAAGCCAAAAAGAGAGTACGGGTATTATAAAAAATCGAGATTTTTATTACCTAGTTTTAAAGTATAGGTAAAATAGAATATTTTGCAAAAAATCCGACTCGATCGATCCAAAATTGTTGTGTTGTTTGTGTGTAGAGGCGCAGGTTATTTTTATTATACAGTGCCCGAAATAAACATAGGTTCACATGCAAATTTCTATTTTTTCATAATTCCGATGACTTTAATAGGATTTTATAATTTTGTATTATGGAGTTGGACACTCCTCATGATATCAATATATCAATTATTTGATTTTGCGACAAAATAAAAATTTGTAAAATTTTACATTTTTTCCCCTTATTTTTGGTGCGAAATAATGATAGGTTCAGGGCAATTATTGGGGATTTACAGGTATAAATTTGAGGAAAACTTTTTACAAAGCGTTGTTTTTTTAGATCGCCGATGTCCAACGTGTAATTTAGTTTAGATGTTGTCCGCGAATTATTTTCAAAATGCAGATTTGTTCAACACTCTAAAGCAGTTTTTAAGAAACAAATTTTTAACGTGGGAGATGAGGTGATTCTGTTGTTGTCAGAGGCAAGGATCATTTCAGATTGCATGAAAAGAGTATCAATCAAAAAACTAAATCCAGTTTTTAAAAAGTTTCATAAACTGGTCGCAAATTTCAACGTCAAAAAAATCTGGAGGGTTCTCCAACGCCACTTTATTTTCGTTTATTTTTTTCCCATTTATTGCAGTTAAAATAATTTTGCATTTCAAAACAACAGTCAACTTGATCTTCAGGTATCGAAAATGCGATGTAAACAAACGTTAGTAAGCTCGAATCGACAAAGGAAGAATACAAAAATTGCCGAGTAAAACTGCAACCGAGCCCAAAAAAAAAAACCGACAGATTTCGACTAAAAATTCTGTGAACTCTCATGCAAAATGGCTAGGATGGATTTTTTCTATTACTCGAACAATTTCCCATCCATTTTTCATAAGCATTTTTACGTAAACCTACGTCTGTTCTTCTTCAGGCTCGATTGCTGTTTTCCTTGGCAATTTTTGTCTTCTTCCTAGGTCGATTCGAGCTCACTAACGTTTGCTTACATCGCATTTTCAATACCGGAAGATCACGTTGACTGTTGTTTTGAGATGCAAAATTATTTTAACTCCAATAAATGGGAAAAATAAGCGATTCTTGCCGTGAAAGTGGTGTTGGAGAACCCTCCAGACTTTTTTGACGTTCAAATTTTGCGCCAATTTATGAAACTTTTTAAAAAATTGAATTTAGTTGTTTGATTGTTACTCTTTTCCTCTCCCACGTTAAAAATTTGTTTTTTGAAAACTGCTTTAAAGTGTTGAACAAATCTGCATTTTGAAAATAATTCGGCGACAACTTCTAAACTAAATTACTCGTTGGACATCGGCGATCTAAAAAAACAACGATTTGTAAAAAGTTTTCCTCAAATTTATACGTGTAAATCCCCAATAATTGCCCTGAACCTATCATTATTTCGCACCTAAACTAAGGAAAAAATTTTTTAAATTTTTATTTTGTCGCAAAACCAAATAACTGATATATTGACATCATGGGGAATGCCCAACTCCAAAATACAAAATTATAAAATCCTATAAAAGTCATCTGAATTATAAAAAAATTACAAATTTACATGTGAACCTATGTTTATTTCGGGCACTGTACATGGGAATGATTACCTGAAGGGAAATTCCTTGAAAATTTTTACGGTATTGTAATATTTATAGCCTATACCGCTAAGTGGAAAGGGTATTATAAGTTTGTTTTGGGAAAACTTCATGTAACACCGCAAAATATCGGTCCTAGACCCCCAATGTGGTATACCAATCTTTATATCTGGACGAGATAAAGCGATTTTGAGATGTGTGTCCGTCCGTCCGTCTGTCCATTATAAATTGTAATGAAACACCAGGCCGCAATTTTGCACGGATCGTCACGAAAATTTGCATGGAGGTCGGGTTCAGACCATAATAGGCACCTATTGTTATTAGAGATGATCGTGAAATATTTAGCGGATGAAATGGACCAAAAACATAATATTTATACAATTTTGTAGCGGCTCTGTAGGTCGCAATAATAGTCCGCTCAACGCGAAATTTTAAATATGGTAAGAGTATATGACAAAGACAAAAGTTGCAATTGGAGATGGCGAGCAGATAATATTTAGAGGGTTAAATGGACCACAACTTTTGTGTGAAACTTGTGAAAAGGTTTAATATGCAGTTTATATATTCCTGGAATATACATTCCGCCCACGTAAATAACATTTGGAAGGCCATTTCTTGGCATTTCCATTGATGCCAATTATGTTGATTTACGTGCTCAGATAACAGAGATACAGCCTAATATATCCAATTATTTGTTTGTAGTAAATTCAGAAGCACGCTATAGGTCGCAATTAATTATCAATAGTCACGACATTTTGTACGATGTAAGAGTTTAGGTCGAAGAACATGCCTACAATTTTGGATGATGATCTCATATTATCTAGTGGGTTAAATGGACCATTAATTTTGCATGAATAATATACAAATTTAAAATTTGGTCCATATTTTACTTCCCGGAGGCCATTGATGGTATATGGTAGCCTACATATGGAAAAAGGAACTACTGACCTTTCCCCTGATGCAAATTGCAATAATATGTCTCCTGGGTAACTAACGCCTAATATATAATAGGTTTTGCAGAATACAACATTTTCCTCCCATTCTACAATTTGTCTCTATCATTATTGCAAATTATGTGGAGTCCTAGCATATTAATTTTCCAATTGAATTTTTTTATACATATGTTTATTGCAGCATAGGGTGGCTTCGCCACCTTTTTTCAAAGTGCACTCGGTGTCGCTACCGTAGTGGGTGACGTATGGGATGGAAGATACCAAGGAACGGTCCTGACCGGTTTTCACATGGCAAAACCCAGGATTTATCTTGGTCCTTCTTTCATCTCAAGTGGACACTGACCTACTTGTGGAGTCACCTGGGGAACTGCCTTTAACACCCGTTAAAGGTAGTTAGCTAACATGTGCCGCGCGTTCGCCCATAAGAACGTTAAAAACTTGGGTTTGGGCGTCGGGTTAGTAACCCTCCCCTAGAAAAAACAGCCTACTATGAAAAAACGAAAGAAAAGAAAAGCGAACCCCTCTAAAGTTGACGAACCCCGCAAACGTTTTAAGGGCCATGATCTGCGAATCTGCACCTGGAATGTTCGCACTCTTTATAGATAAGGTGCAGTCTTCACATTTTCAGACGTACTTGGAAAGTACAAGGCCGATATTACATACTGCCATACAGGAAATACGATGGATTGGGAAAGGCGTCACAACAACACCTAAAGGTGACGCACTGTATTATACATAGCTGCCATGACGTAAAGCATGAGTTTGGTTGCGGATTTGTAGTTAGTCGTAGACTAAAACATCTGGTATCCAGCTTCACCCCAGTGAATGAAAGACTTGCTGCAATTCGAATAAAAGCTAAATTCTTCAACATCAGCTTTATTTGCGCTCATGCTCCCACTGAAGAAAAGGACGAACAGACCAAAGATATATTTTACGAGCGCTTAGAAGAAACATATGACCGTTGCCCTGCCCATGACATTAAAATCATTCAAGGCGATTTTAATGCCAAAATTGGAAAGGAGAATATCTTTGGCCCAACAGTCGGGAAATTCAGTCTCCACAGTTATAAGGGCGCCTGGCTGTCTCCAGATCAAAGAACAAGTAATAAAATTGATCATGTTGTGATAGATGGAAGACATTCATCGAGCTGGATGTACGATCGTTCCGAGGCGCAAACATTTATTCGGACCACTACCTTGTTGCAGCAAAGGTACGTACCCGTCTAAACGCTGCAAATAAAGCACGAACAGACACAACACGGAAGTTGGACATTGATAGGCTGCAAACACAAGAGATAGCCACAGCAAATTCCACTCAACTAGCCCAGTTGCTTAATAAGAGCACTCCTTGTCCCGATAACATAACAATACAATGGCAAAATATTGCCCACTCTATGCAAACAGCCGCAAAATCCATACTTGGATACCAGAGACCTCCACAAAGAAATTCATGGTATGACCAGGAGTGTCGTGCTGCTACCGAAGAGAAAAATGCGGCATATAGACCTACTACACAATCACTAGCAACGCGTAGCGCACGAAAGAGATATCGGGAGAAAAGGAGAGAAGAGAAACGTCTTTTCCGCAAGAAAACGAGAACAATTAAAAAGCGGGAGTGTGAAAAAATCGAGACGTACAGGAGCCAGAATGAAGTCCGAAAATTCTACCAAAGTGTGAAACATCAAACAGATGGCTTTGGTACAGGCACATCCTCCCGTAGAAACCAACAAGGTAATCTGGAAACAGATACAGATAGCGTGCTCAGGATATGGAAGGAACATTTGTCCAATCTGCTGGTATCCAATTGTAGCGAAGACGATGATATCACAGATCCAACCCCAGAAGATGGTAAAGAATGTATACCGCCCAGCCAAGATGAGGTAAAAACGGCAATCAACCGGCTGAAGAATAATAAGGCAGCAGGAGCCGATGGCTTACCAGCCGAGCTGTTCAAAACCGGAGGCGACACGCTGATAAGGTGTATTCATCAGCTAGTTAGCACCATCTGGCAGGAAGAACGAGTACCCGACGATTGGAACGTGAGTATCCTGTGCCCCGTCCACAAGAAGGGAGATAAGACTGTATGCTCTAACTACAGGGGCATAAGTCTACTCCCTATTGCCTACAAGATCGTGTCAGGGATATTGTGCGAACGACTAAAGCCTATGGTCAACGAGATAATTGGACCATACCAATGCGGCTTTAGACCTGGCAAGTCCACCATTGACCAGATATTTACCCTGCGGCAAATCCTGGAGAAGACCCAAGAGATGCAGATCGACACCTACCACCTTTTTGTCGATTATAAAGCAGCCTTCGACAGCCCGCTGCGTTCAAAGGTATTCCAAGCCATGTCTGAATTTGGTATCCCCGCAAAGCTCATCCGGCTTTGCAAAATGACTTTAACTGACACGAGGTCATCAGTTAAAATAGGAAAGAACCTCTCCGAAGAGTTTGGTACCAAAAGAGGTTTCAGACAAGGAGACAGCCTTTCGTGTGATCTCTTTAACATCCTGCTAGAAAAGGTTATACGAGAGGCAAACGTCAAAAGAAGTGGCACAATCTACACCAATAGTCACATGTTACTTGCTTACGCTGATGATATAGACATCATAGGCCGATCAGTAAAAGAAGTAACCGATACCTTTATGAAGGTCGAAGGAGAATCTGCTTAAGTGGGTCTGGCGGTAAACGGTGAGAAGACCAAGTTGATGGTGTCGACGCGCAATGCGTCCATTGAGCTCGGACCGACTGTGGAAGTTGGTTCCTATAATATTGAGGTAGTAAAAGACTTCGTCTACCTCGGCACCTCCGTAAACACAACAAACGACATCAGTTGTGAAATAAAAAGAAGAATCGTATTGGCAAACAGATGCTACTTTGGTTTAAGTAAGCAGTTTAAAAACAAAGCCACATCTCGTCAAACAAAAATAACGCTCTACAAAACACTGATACTACCCGTGCTAATGTATGGCTCCGAAGCCTGGGTACTTGCGCAAGCAGACATGGCAGTGCTTGGTGTGTTTGAGAGAAAAATTCTTCGAAAGATCTACGGACCAATCTGCGTTGACGGTGAATATCGACGTCGCATGAACCACGAGCTGTATCTGCTATACAACGAAATCAATATAGTATGCTCTAACTACAGGGGCATAAGTCTACTCCCTATTGCCTACAAGATCGTGTCAGGGATATTGTGCGAACGACTAAAGCCTATGGTCAACGAGATAATTGGACCATACCAATGCGGCTTTAGACCTGGCAAGTCCACCATTGACCAGATATTTACCCTGCGGCAAATCCTGGAGAAGACCCAAGAGATGCAGATCGACACCTACCACCTTTTTGTCGATTATAAAGCAGCCTTCGACAGCCCGCTGCGTTCAAAGGTATTCCAAGCCATGTCTGAATTTGGTATCCCCGCAAAGCTCATCCGGCTTTGCAAAATGACTTTAACTGACACGAGGTCATCAGTTAAAATAGGAAAGAACCTCTCCGAAGAGTTTGGTACCAAAAGAGGTTTCAGACAAGGAGACAGCCTTTCGTGTGATCTCTTTAACATCCTGCTAGAAAAGGTTATACGAGAGGCAAACGTCAAAAGAAGTGGCACAATCTACACCAATAGTCACATGTTACTTGCTTACGCTGATGATATAGACATCATAGGCCGATCAGTAAAAGAAGTAACCGATACCTTTATGAAGGTCGAAGGAGAATCTGCTTAAGTGGGTCTGGCGGTAAACGGTGAGAAGACCAAGTTGATGGTGTCGACGCGCAATGCGTCCATTGAGCTCGGACCGACTGTGGAAGTTGGTTCCTATAATATTGAGGTAGTAAAAGACTTCGTCTACCTCGGCACCTCCGTAAACACAACAAACGACATCAGTTGTGAAATAAAAAGAAGAATCGTATTGGCAAACAGATGCTACTTTGGTTTAAGTAAGCAGTTTAAAAACAAAGCCACATCTCGTCAAACAAAAATAACGCTCTACAAAACACTGATACTACCCGTGCTAATGTATGGCTCCGAAGCCTGGGTACTTGCGCATGCAGACATGGCAGTGCTTGGTGTGTTTGAGAGAAAAATTCTTCGAAAGATCTACGGACCAATCTGCGTTGACGGTGAATATCGACGTCGCATGAACCACGAGCTGTATCTGCTATACAACGAAATCAATATAGTTAAACGTATCGAGATGCAGCGATTGCGTTGGCTAGGCCATATCGTAAGAATGAGCGATGATGACCCCGCTAAAAAGGTGTATAAACACGGACCGCTTGGCGGTGCACGCAGAATTGGCCAAGGAATAGATGGCGCAAACAAGTGGATGATGATATGAAAAGGCGCGGTATTCAAGAAAGCGAAGCAACAAATAGAGAGAATTGGAGATATTTTCTTAGTTCGGCCTATAAAACAAATGTTCTGTAATGGGCCAGCTAAGTAAGTAAAGTAAGTAAGTAATGTTGGCGACATTTTCTGAGTATTTTAGCCATATAGAACTCTAAAAGTGGTGACTTAAGACACGCCGTTCGGACTCGGCAATACACTGTTGTGATAAGGTGGCAGAATCGAAAAAGTTATTTCTTACAATAAGCTTATTTGTTCCATAAAGGAATTTTGATTTGCTGAAAGCTAATTCCCAGGGGTAGTGGTGTAGGGTATCACATGTTCGGCCCCGTCCGACTATAACGTTTGCTTACTTGTTTGTTTATAGGTATAGTTCAACGTAACACCTTGCTATTTTAATGGATTATCTAGCGATTGTATAGGCATCATGATTCCTGTATTTTCCTTTTGCCTTACTCCAAAGAAACTTTACATTCCGTCGTTGAAAAACCGCATGCCACCCAAGACCCAGACGAGCCCGATGGATCCCATCTTCAGTATTTTGATTTTTTCGTACTAACACTAAAGGATATTTGACTCAAAAATAACCATAACTTTGCAAATACTTAAACAAATTGTTTTGGAATTAAAATTGGCTTTTAGTGTCCTCCAAATATGTGAAATAAACTAAGTAAATTCAATATTAAAAAAATTGAGTTGATTTCCAATAGCGGCGAAGTATATTTCACATTCGACCTAAAGGAACCAAACAATAACTTTTTACTCCCTATAACAATAAAGAAAATTTACTTGAACAAATTTAAACTTGTAATGGTCATGTCTTGGGAAATTGTCTAACACACTCATTATTTTTAATGTTGACCACTGTAAATAAATATACACACGTACATACATACAAATATGTTTGTTTATTTATGCGTAATTTTGTTTTTGTATTTTTTATAAGGTCCGGTAATTGTAGAAAATATGGAAAATAACAATTGCGTGTTTGGCATATCACATTATAATCTGACATAAAACATTGATAAGACCCTCTGGTTCAGTTTGAGCTCACTTTAGTTGAAACGCTTTGGTCCTATTGGTCTTATGTGTGTGCCCAACCATCCATATATCCATACGTGACTACATAACCCGTACGTAGATAATGTCCTGAATGAGTGAGTAGTGGTCATACAAGTGTGTAAATGTGATTCCTTTTTTTTTTTGCTTTTGCTGAGTTGTTGTGTGGCAGGAGTAGGTACGTGTTTATGTACATACCTCTATGGATATTGGGTGCGGTTAAAAATTGCAAGGGATATATGAGTGTGTGTGTTTGAGAGTGGTCATGTTTTCTGGTCTCCTTTAATAATAAATTATGCAAAACAAAAACACAACGTTTAAACTGACCACCATCAGACCAGTGTAAACAAAAAATATATTGTATGTACGTATATACAGAAATGCCAACATATGTGTCCATAAATGAGCCCACATTCGTTTTAAAAACACAAATCGACACACATACTGTTATACTTGCTTGTACTAATATAATGTAGACTATGCGTTTTGATTTGTTACGAGGTATGAGCAGATTATTAGGCATTTCAAAACAAAGTGTTTATTTTTACAAAACAAAACGTTTAGCGTTAGAATATTTTTGACAAATGTTTGCGCATAATAAGCCTTTGCCTCTAATAAATCATATTTCGTTGGACATAGGCGATGGAGAAACATCACATATACATACATTTGATTAAATCTTCTGTCATTGCGGTTTCAGTGGAAATATATCATTTTTGTCAAAAAAGGGGGGAGTGAGGGAGGACAGCACACAGATTAAGTCATAAGGTTGGGAATGAAATAATCTTCAAAGAGTATAATGAAATCATTTGGTAAAATTATTTTTATAGCAGACATTGATACGGTTTGTTCTATAACCCACAATGTATGTAACCCAAAAATGTGTGTAACGAAAATGTTTAAAACGCGAATCTATGTCTATTTGATCACCTAAAATTGAGTTTTTAATTTTAGAATAAAGAGTTTATATTCTGCAAAGGCCTTTAGGCTAATGAGAAATTGTGGAAAAGTATTGTGACTGCACCGAAACTAATATATCAAATTACGAGAAATTCCGCCAAACAATGTAGCTAAAACTCTCAAAATAACGAAAATCGAAAGGGGTCGTTATATGGCCCCTATACCAAAACATGGGCCTATATTGACAAACTTTGGTGGAGAAGTCTTGTGCGCAATATAAGCTTCAAATGACAAATTACAGCAAGTTCGGTAAAGAAATACTGCTAAAATACTCAAAATATCGAAAATCGGGAGGTACGCTTAAAGGGGGCATATACCAAAAAGTGGAACTATGTTCAATATTTTTAGTGAGAACGTTTTGTGAATGCTGGGAATCTCAAATGTAAAATTAAGGTTAGTTCCGTCAAACAATTTAGATAAAACGCTCATAATACCTAAAATCGGGAGGTACCTTTATATGGGTGTTGTACAAAAGCATGGGCCTATGTTGAAGAAGTTTCGTGCCAACTGAGAACTTCAAATGTCAAATTACGGGTAGTTCCGTCAAACAATGTAGCTAAAATCCTAAAAATGCGCAAAATCAGGAGGTAGCGTTATATGGGGCTATACCAAAACATAGACCTATGTTGTCGATTTTTGGTGGAGAACTTTCGTGACCACTCAGAACCTCAAATGTCGAATTACGGATAGTTCCCTCAAACAATGTACATAGCTAAAATCCTCAAAATATTGAAAATCAAAAGGCACCGTTATATGGGGCTATATCAAAACATGGACCTATGTTTTAAATTTATATAGGGTGCTATACAAAAACATGGACGCATGTTGACAGTTTTTGGAGGAGATAGTTTGTGACTACTGGTAACCTCAAATGTTAAATTACAGGTAGTTCGGTCAAAAATTGTAGCTAAAATCCTAAAAATGCCCAAAATCGGGAGGTATCGTTATATGGGGCTATACCAAAACATAGACCTATGTTGACGATTTCTGGTGGAGAAGTTTCGTGCCAAATGTCAAAAAAGCTTGGTTAAAAATTTTAGCGAAAATCTTCAAAATAACGAAAATCGGGAGGTACCGTTATATGGTGGCTATATCAAAACATGAACACATAGCTCATTTAATCAAAGAGAGTGACACATGCAAAAAAATCCAGATTCGAGAAAAACGCGTTTTAAGTTGGCGATTGCAACTTGATTTCCAACTAAAAAAGATTACACAAAAACTAAAATATCTACATGGACCATATTTTGTAAACAGCTGGCCAGATATCAGTACACTGAAAGAAAAATGCTTCGTTGTATCAATGGACGGGTTTCATTGATTATTTTTCATTGATGCTATGCAACGTTTCATTAATACAATGAAATGTTTCATTCATGCAATGAAACTTTACGTTATTTAAAATCCAATGATTTTTGATTTCATTGTATAAACGAAGCGGATTTCATTGATACAAAGAAACGTTTAATTTATATAAATTTAAGAAAAATATGTGTGTTTTGAATTCAAACTAAATAGAATGTGCTAAAAACAATAGTACGCAAACATCTTCTTAAAAAGATGGCGAAAAATGTGTTTGGTTTGCTTTAAAAATGAATGAAACAGTTTCATTAAATAAATGAAAGAGTTTCATTAGACAAATGAAAGAGTTTCATTAAATAAATAAAACATTTTTATACCCTCCACCATAGTATGGAGGGTATATTAAGTTTGTTTTTTCGTTTGTAACGCATTGAAATACTCATTTGAGACCCTATAAAGTATATATATTCTTGATCAGAGTAAAATTCTGAGTCGATCTGTGCACGGACGGACGGACGGTGGATGCTAGAGTGATTACCATCTGTGGTAATCACTCTAGCATCCACAAAAATGGAGATAGGAAAATGCGTCATTTGTTTGCAGGCAGGTCAAGTTCGATGATGGGCTATATCGGTCCACGTTTTGGTATAGCCCCCATATAGCGGTACCCCCCGATTTACGGTATTTTGATGTTTTTATCTACATTTTCAGACCGATTTAGCTATAATTTGACATTTAGGGTTCTTAGGTGTCAGTAAACTTATATAACAAAAGTTGTGGACATAGGTCCACGTTTTGGTATAGCCCCCATATAACGGTACCCCCGATTTACGGTATTTTGACGTTTTTAGCTACATTTTCAGACCGATGTAGCTATAATTTGACATTTAGGGTTCTTAAGTGTCAATAAACTTATATAACAAAAGTTGTGGATATAGGTCCACGTTTTGGTATAGCGTTGACGTTTTTAGCTACATTTTCACACCGATTTAGCTATAATTTGACATTTAGGGTTCTTAAGTGTAAATAAACTTATATAACTAGTGGACATAGGTCCATGTTTTGGAATAGCCCCCATAGACATTACCGCCCGATTTAAGGTATTTTGACGTTTAAATTCACATTTCTAGACCGAATTAGCTATAATTTGATATATATTTTTAACCGAACTAACTGTAGTTTGACATTTGAAGGTTGTAGTGGTCACCACACATCTGCATCAACAATTTTCAACATAGCTCCAATATAACGATACTTCCCGATTTTCGGTACTTTGAGGATTTTACTTAAAATGTTTAACCGAACGTAGGTCCATTTTTAATATAGCCCGAAAACAAACCTCCCGATTTTCCGTCCCTTAGCTTTATTTTTTGGACGAACTTTCTGTAATTTGAAATTTAAAAGGCCACATACCTCCGAAATAGCTGTTAATGACATTTGAAGTTCCCACGTTATGTACCGATTTGCGGTATTTTGAGGATTCTAGCTAAAATTTTTAACCGAATTAGGAGTTATTTGACATTAAAGGCTCCCATCAAAAACTGTCAACATAGGTCCATGTTTTATTATAACCCCTATATAATGGTACCTCCCAATTTCTAGCCCACCAAAAATTGTCAACATACATAGTTAGATATAGGCACCATAAAAAAGTGTCTAGCGAATGAAACATTTTATGTACATTATCTGACATTTTAACGTACCCACTTAAAGTTGGGGACAGGAATGACAACAAATTATTCCATTTTAGTTCAGAATATTTTCCCGGCCGAACTTAACGCTTTTTTACTTGTTGAAATTCCGTTTTGCGTTGTCTATTCTTTGTAAATCTGTTAAGTTATAAAATTTGTCTTCTAATTATTTTGTCTTTATTAAACAAATTAAATTTTTGGCAATCATAAAAAGAACACATTTACATATACGCAGATAGCATCCCAGCTAGCATTTGGAAGATTGTTTTTTCAAAAATCACATTGCGGAGTCTTTTTAGAGCCCTTTTGGTGATCAAAAACTGATTAAGTCGCTTGTATGATCAGAAAGGGACTCGAATGTGACTCCCTGTAATGATTAAAAAGAGTTCAATTTAAAATACAACAACAAATGCGTAGCAATCACAAATAAATCATTGAGGCGTTTAAAATGTGACTACTTTTTCGTTATTTATTGTCACATTTTGATCTTCATGAAGACTGAAAAATGCTTAATCAAAAACGGGTCATGTAGGTGTTTGAAAAGTGATTATAATTATGTATCTTCTGATCATATTTTGAACAGTTAGGTGATTAAAAACTGTTTTGTTTTACTTTTGTTTGGTTCTCATATACACTTTCTACAAAACTTTGATATAAATGTAACGTATAATATTAAGAGTATAGACAAACACAATACATGTTCAGGTTTTGCCAAGTGAAATGAAGAAGCAGTATACTAACCACCGCGCAACATAAGGGACAATTAAAAGAAATAACAAAGCAGAAAAGACAACAGAACAAAGAAAAGAAACAAAAAGGATAAAAAGAAAATTCTTTTAATTTATTTTGCCTAATAAAAGACTCATAAATGACTCCCTAAAGACTCGTAAACGATTATAAACATGACTCTTAAAAGACTCGAAAAAGAGTCCCAAATTAATCAACAAATCACCAATAAATGATTTAAATACGACTCGAAAAAGACTTAATATACCATCAGAAAATGGGCAAAAATGACTCGAAACTAATGCAGAGGAAGACTCATGTGCGATTTGTTTAGAAGAGTCGCCTGAGGTTACGTTTTCCTCCCGACAAACGAGTCATTTATGATCAGAAAATGAGCTCATATTCCAGCTTTTTAATCGTGCAGTCGGATCAAAAAAGACTCGAATTTGATTAAAATTTTTATAAAATGCTGGCTGGGATTTGGAAGATTGTTTTTTCAAAAATCACATTGAGGAGTCTTTTTAGAGTCCTTTTGGTGATCAAAAACTGATTAAGTCGCTTGTATGATCAGAAAGGGACTCGAAAGTGACTCCCTGTAGTGATTAAAAAGAGTTCAATTTAAAATACAACAATAAATGTGTAGCAATCACAAATTAGTCATTGAAGTGTTTAAAATGTGACCATTTTTTGTTATTTATTGTAACATTTTGATCATCTGGAAGATTGAAAAGTGCTTAATCAAAAAAGGGTCATGCAGGTGTTTGAAAAGTGATTATAATTATGTATCTTCTGATCATATTTTGAACAGTTAGGTGATTAAAAACTGATTGCTTTGTTTTATTTTTATTTGGTTGTAAATAAAAAAATAAAATTCCCATATACACTTTCTACAAAACTTTGATATAAATGTAACGTATAATATTAAGTGTATATACAAACACAACACATGTTCAGGTTTTGCCAAGTGAAATGAAGAAGCAGTATACTCACCGCCCAACATAAAGGATAATTAAAAGTTATAACAAAGCAAAAAAGAAAACAAAGGAAAGGAAAGGAAAGAAAAAGAGAATAAAGGGAAAATTCTTTTAATTTATTTCGTTTAATTAAAATACTCATAAATGACTCCCTAAAGATTCATAAACGATTATAAACATGACCCAAAAAAGAGTCCCAAATTATTCAACAAATCACCAATAAACGATTGAAATGCGAATCGAAAAATACTTTATATACCATCAGAAAATGGGCAAAAATGACTCGAAACTAATGCAGAGGAAGACTCATTTGTGATTTGCTTAGACGAGTCGCCTGAGGTTATGTTTTCCTACCGACAAAGGAGCCATTTATGATCAGAAAATGAGCTCATATTCTAGCTTTTTAATCGTGCAGTCGGATCAAAAAAGACTCGAATTTGATTAAAATTTTCAAAAAATGCTGACTGGGTATATCACATACATAAATATGTATGCATGTATGCATTGGTATACATACATATTCATCCACATTAAAAAGAATGCTCTTCTCAGTTCTTTGTGAATGTTTGTGTTGTCGTTCATTGAATTCAATTTGTGGTTGTGTGTGAATATTTAACAAGCAGAAAAACACATGTTGGCAAAACAACCACCGCTCTCTTAGCTACATCAAACGATGTTCAAGAACATTCTTTTAGTTTGCGCTAAACCACAGTCAAGTGTGGATGAAAAAAAAAACGTTATTTTACGTCTGGTGTTTTCAGGTGTTCAGTTGTTCTTTTAAGTGAATTTTCATTTATATTTTTCTTGTAACGGAAGCATTCAATAGAAAATCTAAAGATGAGTGGAATGGCGGAGAAACTGTTACTATTGGCCAACGAAGCATCTCTCACTTAGACAAAGAAAATGTTGTATTGTTGTATAGTTTTCTGTCCAACAGCGAAAGTTAAAGGTAAGTTAATGTTTAGAAGGAAAACATTAACTCAATTTTGCTTACAGATGACAACGCTCGAAAGGATAATTAATGCCCTAAACACATCCAACGTTTGAGTAGTTTTGTGTCATTTCTGGTAGATGAATAAAATACAAAGTGCTGCCAAGTCTGCCAAGTTTAAATTGTTCTTTATTCTTCTACCAGAAATGACACAGAACTTTACTCAAACGTTTGATGTGTTTAGGTCTTAACTTCGCTGAAGGTAAGTACGAAGTGTTTAATAATGTGAAATGAAAATTCAAATAGTGGTTAAATTATTTTTTGTAGTTTTTATGCATTCGATTATTTACATTTTTAATTTTCATTTATAGTTGCAATAAAGATAAAAAATAGAAAATCCAATGATCAGTGGAATTACGGGACGTACACAGGGGATGACTCAGCGGCAAAAGTTGGAGGTAAGTTATTTGTTAGCAATTTGTTTATTGTTTAAATTTTACTTACAGATGACAACGTCCAATACTATCATTAATGTGCTTAATACCTGAGGTATTAAATATGACTTGTTGTATTAATGGTCAAAACTAATTGCAATAAAAGATTTGAGAACTTCAAATGTCAAATTACAGATAGTTCGGTTAAAAATTACACATTTACTAAATCATGGAAACGTCAAAATACCTGAAATTAGGCTGTACCGTTATACCAAAGCGTAGACCGATATAGCCCATCATCGAACTTGGCCTGCCTGTAAACAAAACACGCATCTTCCCATAATTTCACTCTTATACCTCCATTTTTGTGGATGCTACAGTGATTACAACATACATAGATGGACTCAGAATTTTACCTTGATCAGGAATATATATGTGATAGGGTCGCAAATGGTTATTTCAATGCGTTACAAATGGAAAAACAAACTTAATATACCCTCCATACTATGGTGGAGTGTATAAAAAAGAAACAAGTAAAGGCCTCGGCACATACGGCGCCTTGAGCGTTGTGTTACAACAACCACATGAAAACTTCAAGAACAAACTTGGCATCACTTACACATTTTTCATGTGGTTGTTGTTTTCAACGTGCAACGCGTCGTACAACGTACCGTATGTGCCGCGGGCTTAAGAAAGAGTTAAGTTCGATTAGGGCGCTCATTTTGCCAAATTACATCCAATTTGGGCCAAAGATGTCAATAAAAACTAGAAATAATCTGAAATCGCTTGGTAATGCGATATGGGAGCTATTCCAAAATAGGGGCCTAAGTCCAATATTTTTAGTGTATACATTTTTTGATCACTAGTAATCCTAAATGCAACATTCTAGCTTATCTGGACAGATAGTATAGCTAAAAACTCCAAAATATCTCAAATCGGTAGGTACTGTCAAATTAAGGCTATTCCATATCGACCATTTGCGAACTCGACCCGACTGAAAACAAACTTCAGTCATTTCGGTGGGATATTGAATCTAACATTTTAAAAATATCGAAAATCGCGATTTACAGTTCTTTTCGAATACCACTACCAAATAGGTCTTGATTTGAATTTGAAATATGCAATGGTTAAACCTATCGCGGGCACAAAAGAACTCCATTAAGTAATACCCACTTATGCTGGTACACTAATTGCTCAATCGTCCTTAAAATCGCAAAATGAAGAAGTTCTTAAGATGTTTAAGATAAATACCGGAATAATACAACACAACAAATGTTAATAAATGCAACGTATTATTTTTAAATTTTAAACAATTTAGAAAAAATAGTACTTATTCGGACTTAAATTTTTTGTAATTAAAAATTTTGTAAATATCGAAAAATTACTTTCAACACACTGTGCATTTTTTATTAGTTAGGCCAAAGAAAGAAAATTAAAGAAGTCATGAGTATTTCTGTGTATATAGTTTCTACAGAATTCGACTTTTTCAAGGCGCGATATCTCTGGAACCTTTGTTAAAGAAATTTGGAAATGTACTAAAATGTTTATATTACGAGCAGTATCACTACAGCAAAAAATAAAGGAAATCAAATACCTCATTATACCCTACACCACTATGTGGTAAGGGGTATTATGTGTTAGTGCATTTGTATGTAACATACAAAAGGAAGCGAGATAGACCCATAGTTCCTTCTAGGGATATACATAGAATCACTTTCTGAGTCGATTTATGCATGTCCGTCCGTCCGTTCGCAACATACAGGTCGCATTTGTTGACCGATTTCGCTGAAAAATGGGGAATACCATTTTTTTAGCCGTCGGAAGATCAAGTTCGAAGATGGGCTATATCGGTCCAAGTTTTGGTATAGCCCCCATATAACGGTACCTCCCGATTTAAGGTATTTTAAGGATCTTAGCCGCATTTGTTGCCCAAACCAGCTGAAACTTTACATTTGAGGTTCCCAATGGCCGCGAAATTGCTCCACTAAAAATTGTCAAGATAGGTCCACGGTTCGGTATAGTCCCCATATAACGATACCTCCCGATTTAAGGTATTTTATGGATCTTAGCCACATTTTTTGCCCAAACTAGCTGAAATTTTACATTTGAGGTTCTCAATGGCCGCGAAATTGCTCCACTAAAAATTGTCAAGATAGGTCCACGGTTCGGTATAGTCCCCATATAACGATACCTCCCGATTTAAGGTATTTTAGGGATCTTAGCCACATTTTTTGCTTGAACTTGAATTGTTAAGATAGGTCCATGTTTTTTTGTAGCCCCCATATAACGGTACCTCCCGATTTTAGGTATATTAACGATTTTCCCCAAATATGGCTCCAATTTGCGTATTGGGATGTATACTAATTATTCCATTTTTACATATTTCGACTGGTGTAGGGTATTACATAGTCGGCCCCGCCCGACATTGGTCTTTTTCCTACTGGTTTTTAATAAGTGGCCGATTTTACTCAGAAATCCCCATATACGTTTCTTGTTTCCCAAATAACGGAGATATCGCAATAGTCGGTAATACATCCCATTTTTTAATTTTTTTGTAATCACGTTACACGTCGCAATTTTGATTGGATTGTCACGAAATTTTGGGTGTTAATGGGGGTACCACAGAGAAAAAAACGTATTGATTTTGGCAATGGATATTATTCAGGGGTCGGACTGTGAAAAAAACGTATTTGGAGAAACGGCCAACGTTTTATTTCAAAGTGAATATCTTTCTTCTGTAAGTGCCCAGCAAAAATTCGGATCCGTTAGTCATTACGTAACCCATTACAAAGTAATGTAAACAAACTTCTTTTCGCATTACAAGTAATCGGAAAAGTAATGGGTTATTTCTTAAAAAAATTACAAGGCAAACCTAGACTAGAAATCCTAAGGTTGTGTGTTCAACGCTCAACGTCGGCACGCGAGTGTTTTTTAATTAAAAAATAACAATTCGTGGTGCACATGTGTACTGCACATTTAAGTTCTTAAGCAACCCTTTAATATTCGTGTGCGTGGCATAGTATGTAGTGTCTTTGGCTAGAAATCAGAGGGTTCGTGGGCTCAATTCGGGCAGACAGCGAAATAAAATAAAGTAAAATAAAAGTAAGAAGTGTGATGAAATTAAAAACAAATTCTCTGCATCAACTGTTCTAAAAATAGAATTTTTTTCATCTTACTTTTCAACTTCTAGTGGCCACAGAATAACTAGTTATTCTAGTGGTCATAAAATAACTACAAACTGAGTGCGACATGCCCTTGTAAAAATAATGGGGAAGAAAGGGGGTTTGAGAGTAGTTACGGCTGCCAAAAATCCCTTACGAAACCCATGATTTTGGGAGGACTTTTTTTGCTGGGTGGTATATCGAAAGCAAAACCTGGCAGGGAAAGTAGAAAATATCACCTTTACAACGATGTGAAGTAGGTTATCATAGATGGTCAAACAACAGAGATATCGCAATAGTCGGGAATGTATCCCTTTTTCCGTTGTTTGTGCAATCACACTACAGGTCGGAATTTTGATCGGATCCTCACGAAATTTTGGGGGTTTATGGGGGTCTCACAGAGAAAGAAGCCTATTGATGGTTGGCGTACATATCACTTTTCCATTTTTTATTTGAGTTGTACTGACGATGATGCACTTAAATGCGTTTCAACAAAATTGACGTGTATTAATGAAGACATTCAGAGCAAAGGCGCTATGCTATCCAAATTTTAATATTTTGAATTTTACCAGTCAAAAGCTTAAGCACAGGGGTATTGGTGTAGGGTATCACCTACTCGGCTCCGACCCGACTATAGCCTTGGCTCACTTGCTTATAATTGTCATGAAAGGTATGTGAAACGTATTTAAAATGTTCAGTGTCGCCAATGAAGTGGGTTTTTTTACAGTGTTTTATTTTAATAGTTGATGTCAAATATTACCGTACTTGTTGATTTTTTAAGGTCGATTTTCACAATAAATTATGAAAAAAGTTGTGAGTAAGATCGAGTTGGAGAAACAGAGAAGAGTTTTCACCAATTTCCATCGAAAAATCCTGCACGAACTTGCATGTTTTGTTCTTATGTGATATTTTGGATTTCGAACTTCAAAATATAGTGTAGCGTCATTTCCCGGCAATTAGGTAAAATTTTGGGTTTTGATGTATTCTGGGACAGTACAATTTTATGGCTAACAAATTTCTAGAATACTTGATCTGATACAATCTCATTTTATATGAGATTTTTGGAAAAAGGTACCAAATAGACCCTTTTGATGACCAGCACAAGGGTTATTATACCCTTGACCATAATATGGAGGGTATAATTAAATTTGTCATTCCGTTTGTAACACATCGAAATATTCATCGGAGACCATATAAAGTATATATATTATTGATCAGGGTAAAATTCTAAGTCGATATAACCATGTCCTACTACCCGTCCGTCCGTCTGTTGAAATCAAGATACAGCTCGCAATTTTTAAAATAGAACTTTGAAATTTGGTATAGAAGTTTCTATTACTCCTAGGATGTTTGGTGTTGGAAATGGGCTACATCGGTCCACGTTTTGATATAGCCCTCATAAAACGGTACCACCCGATTTTCGGTATTTGGAAGGTTTTAGCTTCATTATCACATCGAAATGGCTGAAATTTGGTATTAAGTGTTCGTTGTGGGTACGAAACTTTCCCCCAGAAATTGGTCGGTATAGGTCCACGCCTCCATATAGCCCCCTTAGAACGGTACCTACCGATTTTCGAATTTCGTTGGGAATATAAATTTTCCACAGAATTTTGTTGGTATGTATCCACGCCTTCATATTGCCTCCATAGAACGGTACCTCCCGATTTCCGGTATTTTGAAGGTTGTAGCCTCAATATTTCTCCGATATTGCTAAAATTTGGTTTTTAGTCCTCATTTAAGTTATAAAACTTTCCATATGAAATTTTGTCGGTAAAGGTCCACGCCTTCATATAGCCCCCACAGAACGGTATCTCCCGATTTTCCTTTTTTTGAGGGTTGTGGCCATAAAAACAAACAAAAATGGTTGAGATTTGTTTTTTACTCTACGTTGGAAGTAAAACCCTTTCCGACTAAATTTCGTTGGTATAGGTCCTCGTTTCGATATAGCCCCCATAGAACGGTACCTCCCGATTTTCATAATTGTGAAGGATGTGACGTTTATATCCCACCGAAATGACTGAAATTTGTTATTTAGTCTTTCATGGGGTTATAAAATGTTCCAGAAAAGAATTATCAGTATAGGTCCACGTCTTCCTATTTCCCCCATAGAAGCGTACCTCGTGATTTACGGTATTTTTTAGGTTTTAACCACATTATCCTACTGAAATATCGTTAGTTTGGTATTTAGTCTTCTTTGAGTCTAAAAACTTTACGCCAGAAAATTTTCGGTATAGATCGACGTTTTGATATAGCCCCCATAGAACGGTACCTCCCGAAATTCCGTATTTTGAAGGTTAGCGATATTGTTTTACCGAAATAGCTGAAATTTGGTATTAAGTCTTTTTCATAAACGAAAAGAAATTAATTGTTCCATTTTACTTTAATACCACTCCTGGTGGAGGGATAACAGGTTAGGCCCGGCCGAACTTAAAGCCTTTCTTACTTGTTTTTCTTGTAAAGTTGAAGTTTTCAGTAAAGTTGCCAAAGCTATCATATATGTACATCAAGTGCAAGGCATCCAAGAAATCTTAACACAGGTATTTCTAAAAGTGCACCTCCTTTTTAGTATCTTGGTTTTATGGCAAAATGTTTTTGTTGGTATCTAATATAAATCTTCTTCTTTGGTGACTTCCGATGCAATTTAGTGAAGAACAGTTTTGCCTTTGGCAATATTCTTCTAAAATAATGCTCGGTGCTCTTGAAACACCTTTAAATGGAAGGCGCTTACATCTGGTAAGTTTTGGTGGATTGTGAATGTACAATTTTCAAAGATGAGAAAAATCAAACACCAAAAAATATCGTCGGGGCGCTTTTTAAATATATCGCGATTCAAGTTGACATTTTTAGGGGTTTTTTAGGTTTTCACGATTTTGCTTGGAAACCACAAGTCCTATCGAAATGGGGCAAAAAATGTTGTAGCTACGAAAATTCTCTGCAAGATTGAATTTTATGATAATTTCGTAGTTTTTGCCGTTATTGAGATATAAAATGTCATACTTGGTGCGCCTTAACTAACTTTAAATGAAAATCGCTTACACCTGGGAAGTTTTTGCGGATTTTGAAACAGCAATGTTCATAGGAGAGAAAAATCCAAAAACAAGAAAAAATGACTGGAGGGATTTCTAAATAAATCGCGGTCAAAGTTCTCATTTTTTTTTTAATTTTTCGCGATTTGACTTGGAAACCGCAAGTTTAACGAAAGGGACTAAAGAAAATGTTGTAGTAGTGAAAATTCTGTACAAGCTTAACCTGCATAATATTTTCGTAGGTTTTACAGTTTTTTGAGATATAGACGTCCAGATCAATCATTTAGATTTTTTCTCAGGTCTTCAGGATTTTCCTTGAAAACCGCATGTCCTATCGGAATGGGACTAACGAAAATGTTGTAGATGTGAACATTTTCTACAAGATTCGTATGATTTCCCTAGGTTGTACCATTTTTAAGATATATAAGTTTAAGTTGGGAAATTGCAGTCATGACATTGTTTTATAAGGAGACGATACAGTCAGTGCATTGTCCCAATTCGAATTTCTATATCTCAAAAAAAGTGAAACCTACGAAAATACCATAAAGGTTAATCTTGTAGAGAATTTTCATAGCTACAACATTTTCTTCTGTCACCTTTTGGTTGGGCTTGCGGTTTCCAAGCAAAATCGTGAAAACCTAATAAACCCTTACAAATCCCGACTTGAATCGCGATTTTTTTGATTTTTCTCATCTATGAACATGTAGTTTCAGTATCCGCAAAAACTTCGCAGGTGTTATCACCTTCCATTTAAAGTTGCTTCAAGAGCACCGTGAATGGTTTGTGGGACAATTTTGCATAAAGTACGATTTTAACCCTAAAATGTATTTTAGCAGGGACCAATGCATGGTGTTTTCAATGGGACCTAGAACCCTCCGGCTATAAAAATTGTTCATACCATGTTTGAACATTTTGCTTCAACAAAAGAAATCAATATCCATTCATTTTTATGATTTTGGCCAGGTTTTTCGGAAAATTGACCACTTTGTTACGGTGAGTTTTGAACGCACAACTCTCGGATTGGTAGTTGGACACACACACTCTGTGCCACCGTAGTGGAATTTTGAAGAAATAGCCCAATGTTTTTCAGCTTACTGGTAATGCAGAGTGGAGCTTGTTTAAATAACTTTGTAATGGGTTATTCGGCACATGTGGCTTCAAATTTGTTGCTGGATGCCGTATATGGGGGATATACCCAATCGTGGACTTATATAGACAGCTTTTTGTGAAAATATTTTCTTACCTCTGGAAACAAAAAATTCTAAATTACAACTAATTTGGTGGTCAAATGGGGCTAATTTCTTCAAAATTCCTGGAAATGAGGCGTCAAGTTGTATGGGGCGTCATACGGAGGCTATACCAAAACGTGGTCTTATA
Organism: Musca autumnalis; assembly: GCF_047663935.1. NCBI lineage: Eukaryota > Metazoa > Arthropoda > Insecta > Diptera > Muscidae > Musca > Musca autumnalis. The sequence goes on along the minus strand of NW_027411977.1, from coordinate 190,813,988 downwards.
TTAACAATTTTTTGAAGAAAATTTGTTAAGCCTATGGAAACACAAAATACCGAATTACAAGTGACACGTCACAGCGATCCCAAACATTTTGCGAGAATTCTACCTTCTGCTAGAAATTATCCATTTTGTGGAATGTTATGGAAACGTTCAAATTGAAAATGTAACGAATTTTCATTGATGTTTTTTAAAATATTTTCGATTGTTTGAGTGGAGTATTCCCCCATTGGCTCAACTTCATTTATTACCCTCTATTACAGAGAGTAATGTTTTTCGAAACGAACTGACAGTGTTGCAAAATTTTACTGATCGCTACCAATATCATGATTTCATCCCGGCGAAGGGAATTATCAATTGGCTTCTCAGTTTTTGAAATGATACCTTTTTTAGCGAAAAACCGAACTCTTTAAGTGTCTAGTATTCTCATATGAATGAGAATCACACTCACTTTTCAGCTTTTCCATTTTAAAATATTTAATGAAATGTGAAAAAATATTAGTTTTTTAAATTCTAATAATTTATAGACATTTCCTTCTTTTGTTTACAAATACCGGTGACACTAATATTACAAACAAAAACAATTTTCTATATGGTTGTTGTTGACTTGTATTTGTTGTAGTATTTACTTTACCTTGTTTGTTCTACCATGAGCATTTGTACATATACAAACCAGTAAGGAAAGGATCAAAGTCGGGCGGGGCCGACTATATGATACCCTACACCACTGTGAATATGTAAAATATAAATCGGAGCTATATCCAGATCTAAACCGATTTTGATATAATTTAGCACATTTATTTCCAGACCGAATTCAGTCACACATTCCAAATATCATTGAAATCCGACTTATATAGCGTGTTTGGAGCAGCAAATACGCGAAATCGGCCGAAAATATATATGGGTGCTATATCCAAATCTGAACCGATTTCGATTTAATTTGGCACATTTATTTCTAGACTGAATTCAGTCACACATTCCAAATTTCATCGAAATCGGAAATATATAGCGTGTTTGGTACAGAAAATACGTGAAATCGGCCGAAAATATATATGGGAGCTATATCCAAATCTGAACCGATTTCTATATAATTTGGCACACTTATTTCTATACCAAATTCAGTCAAACATTCCAAATTTCATTAAAATCGGACGTATATAGCGTGATTGGTACATCGCATACGTGAAATCGGGCGAACATATATATGGGAGCTATATCCAAATCTGAACCGATTTCGATATAATTTGGCACATTTATTTTTAGACCAAATTCAGTCACACATTCCAAATTTCATCGAAATCGGACATATATAGCGTGTGTGTTACAGAAAATACGTGAAATCGCCCGAAAATATATATGGGGGCTATACCAAAACTTGGACCGATATAGCCCATCTTCGAACTTGATCTTCCGACGGCTAAAAAAATGGTATTCCCCAATTTTCAGCGAAATCGGTCAACAAATGCGACCTGTATGTTGCGAACGGACGGACGGACGGACGGACGGACGGACGGACATGCATAAATCGACTCAGAAAGTGATTCTATGTATATCCCTAGAAGGAACTATGGGTCTATCTCGCTTCCTTTTGTATGTTACATACAAATGCACTAACACATAATACCCCTTACCACATAGTGGTGTAGGGTATAAAAATGTTAATTCAAAATTTGAAAATTAATTAATATGACGATTCGAATACAAATTCGATCGAACTACTACAAAAGTTATATTTTTTACACATATGTGATTCATTTTTGTTTTCAATCAAACAAACATTTTCTGAAACAACAAGAGTTTGGTAGTAATTCGAATGAATTTGAATCCGAATCGTCTTAGAGAAACAAGCTATAAAATTTTATAAAGAAAAAAAAAAAAATAACCAAAGGACATTAGAAATCGCCTTCGGTAGGGGAACTTTTTTGACCGAATCGACCTGTAAAACTTGTTTTCATTATCAGGACAATATTACCCACACGGAACAGGCCTGGCATTGTTTTGATTATAGCCCTAATGGAGATGGTTATCTTGTTGTAGAATTCCACGCTGATCAAGAGTGTATATACATTGTGGGATTTAAATTCATTATTTCGAAGAGTTACAAACGGAATGACAAACTTAATGCACCCTCCAGTACATATGTATATGATGGAGACTATAAAATGTGCCGCAACGAAATAATGCTGTTGGACCCAAATTATGTTTCGATATCAGATTTGGAGTCGATATTTGAACATTTTTGCTAAAATGGTGGGCACGATAACTCTCGAATTGGATTTGATCCAAGTTTTGAACTCCCACACAAAAGTCAATGATATGTCGTTTCGTTTTGTCCTCGTGGCCCTATGACTAATGGGCACGATAACTATCGAGACTGACCTTGGCCCCATCTATGACTGACTTTCCAATCTTGCATAATACGTCCCCCAAACTTAAATCAAGTTCGAAGATATTAAACAACTATTTTTGGTACCTCCCTCAAAAAAGTTCAAAATCCTCGCTTAGGTGCAAGTGTTGATATTTCCTTTTCTTCTGATTAAAATGAAAAGTTAGAAGGTTATTTTTGGGAATTTTTGGAGTAATTCTAGATTTGTACCTCTTTACAGCCTCCCGCTAGATAAGAAGGATGTAGACACCACAGAAAAAAATTAATAAAAAAAATAAAAACAAAAATGCTTGGATATGTAACCTTGTCTGAAACCTCGTTTTTTCTGCTCCTTTACTTTAAGGCCGCATATCAGTTAATGTTATCCTACATAGCCGTTAGAGCTTGAGGGAATAACAAATTCAAACATGACACTTTTTGTCGTATAGGGATTAGAGTGATGACTTTTTACAACCCTAATTATTATTTTTTCCCAAAGTAAGTATTTGAAAAGGTATTTTCACGGCACCTTATGATAGTTCTGGTTAGGACTTTTCAATCTATCCAAAATAACATGTTTCACCTTGAATACAAACAAATATTTTTAATTTAGAAGGTGTTGAACGTTGTCTAATAATATTGTTACCCACCTCGTTAAATTTAAAACGTGCTCATATATAGCTTTCCTTTAAACATAAACAAAACATAAAAAGCTTACGGAGATTTGCAATCTTTCTGATATTGTTTTTTACTTTAAATAATTGACAGAAATATCGAAAAATGGTTTAAGAATAGATTTACTTATCTGCAACAGTTTTGAAATATAGTATAATATATTTTCGACAATAGTATAATATTTCTTAGCTCAATGCAATCTTTTTATAATTTAGGTCAGCGTTTTGTTGTTTTATGTTCTCTTCATGTTTTCAATATTTTATGATTGTAATTATAATTATAAAGCCTTAAAAATAAGTTAATTTTTTTAATTAGAATGAAAGTTTAAATTAAATAAATATAATATAGAATGAAGGTTTAAATTAAATAAATTTGCGCAAGAACCTACAATTTTTATAAGCCTTGAAGTCCCAAACGAACGATTCCCATTATCCTCACACAATAATACCACGGTAAACACGGCCACAAACAACTCTTTTATTGTCCTTGTGTCCGCGTACATTTATTTTAAAAATTTTGTATTGTTTATATTTGGTTATGCAAATTATAGTTTGCTGCATAAACCATTTATATTTAAATTATATGTTTATGAATAAAATACACAAAACAAGAGCGAGAAAGCATATTTAAATTTGATTATTGTGTAAACATGTATCGAGGTTAAATATAATTTTTGCACGAAAAATTAAAATAAAAGGAAAACAGCAAACATAAATGACCAGCCAACGACAATTCTCCTTAAATATTATGCCACAGGGTCATTTTAATAGCAACAATAAATACGATAACTAAATTGTTAAATATTCAGATGATTTTTCTTATTAATAAATAAACATTCATAGAAAAAATTAAAAACAATTGCAGATTTTATGAAATTCTCTGAGGTGTAATTTTGAATATCTATAAATAAAAAAATCACATGGAAATCGCCACAAGACAAAGTAGGAACTTTGTTAATAATAAAATTGACTACATGTCTACACCAAGAGCCATGCCGATGATATAGACATCATGGGACGATCAGTACAATAAGTAACCGATACCTTTATGACGGTCGAAGAAGAATCTGCTAAAGTGGGTCTGGCGGTAAACGGCGAGAGGACCAAGCTGATGGTATCGACGCGCAATGCGTCCATTGGGATCGGACCAACTGTTGAAGTTGGTTCCTTTAATTTTGAGGTTGCAAAAAACTTCGTATACCTCGGCACCGCCGTAAACACAACAAACCACATCAGTTGTGAAATAAAAAGAAGAATTGTATTGGCCAACAGATGCTACTTTGGCTTAAATAAGCACTTTAAAAACAAAGCCACAACTCGTCAAACAAAAATAACGCTTTACAAAACACTGATACTACCCGTGCTGATGTATGGTTCCGAAGCCTGGGTGCTTGCGCAAACAGATAACGCAATGCTTGGCGTGTTTGAGAGAAAAATTCTTCGAAAGATCTAAGGACCGATCTGCGTTGACGGTGAATATCGACGTCGTATGAACCACGAGCCGTATCTGCTATACAACGACATCAATATAGTTAAAGGCATCGAGATGCAGCGATTGCGTTGGTTAGGCCATATCATAAGAATGAGCTATGATGAACCCGTTTAAAAGGAGTATAAATTCGAGCCACATGGCGGTGCACGCAGAATTGACAGGCCAAAGAATAGAGTACATTTCTGTAAGTGTCCAGGAGCTGATGTTCCTTCGGACTATGCATTCAAAATATAAGTTTTGCTACCAACCAGAAGAAAACATACAAAACAATAAGTTAATATACACAAACAGGGACGTACGCAGGATTTCATAAAATGTTGTGTAGCATTATGAATTATTGATACAAAGTATATAAATTCAATAGAGACAAAGTTCACAATATTTAAGATAAAATTGTGAAGCTCCCAATACAAAAAGTTCCACCCGGTTTTCGGTATTTTCAAATCTTTAACCATGTATGTTGTCGGCTTGGTACATATGTATATCCAAACAATTTTTAGCCACATTCGCTCTTAATAGGCATTTAATGTTCTAATTCCCACAGATAATTGTCGTTGTTTTCGCTATAGTAAAATTTTGAGAATTTCGGAGATTTTAAGCTATTATTTAAGAACATCGACTATAATATGGATTTTGGGTTCCCTTTCACATTGTAGAAACTCAATGCAATCCCGATATAACGAATATGTCGAATAGAGTTACATAGAGGTTATATGTCATAAAGGTTATAAAAAGTTCGGGTTTTCTTCTTTAAAGATAATTTACAGTTATCACACTCTAACTTCAGTCGCTTATTTCAAAACGTTTTTAATTTAACAAATCTTCAACATTTCACCGTTCACAGAGTCCGTGCAAGCCAATTTAAACAGTCAGAAATGTACATTAAGAAATATGATGCCGACAATGTGATACCCTACACCGCTACCCCTGTGCATAAGCTTTTGGCTGGTAAAATTCAAAATATTAATATTGGGATAGCTTAGCGCCATTGTTCTGAATGTCTTCACTAATAAAGGTCAATTTTGTTGAAACGCATTTAAGTGTATCGTCAGTACAATTCAAATAAAAAAAGGAAAAGTGGGTCTTTGTGAGACCCCCATCAACCCCCAAAAATTCGTGAGGATCCGATCAAAATTCCGACCTGTAGTGTGATTGCACCAAAAAAGGGATGCATTACCTACTTTACAACGTTGTAAAGGTGATATTTTCTACTTTCCTTGCCAGGTTTTGCTTTCGATATACCTCTTACAGAAGAGAGATATTCGCTTTGAAATAAAACGTTGGCCTTTTCTCCAAATAAGTTTTTTTCACATTCCAACCCCTGAATAATATTCCACCATTACCAAAATCAATAGAGTTTTTCCTCTGTGGGACCCCCATCAACACCCAAAATTATGACGCACAGTGTCACGACCGTGGCCAAAAATGGTCAATATCAAGTACTTCGGAATACAAATTTATTAATGAGAATTTAAAGTAAACATTTCAATTTAAAGGAATTTGAATTATGTCATTGATTTCTCAAATAGTTTTGTCCATATGACGGCTCAAATCAGATAATTGTTGGAAATATGTATTTTTATCCTTATTTTACTAAAATTAATAACTTGTATTATGCTCCAATATTTTAATAATTAAAGTAATTTTTCGTTCTAAAATAAGTTTTTACAGTTGCTTTGGATGTTATAAACATGGATTTAATTTTGTTTGGAAGTAAACGGTGATCATATGGTGTCTGTGATCATAACCAAGTCTGTGGTACTTACTTACTTACTTAGTTGGCCCATTACAGAACAATTGTTCCATAGACCAAACTAAGAAAAGATCTCCATTCCTCTCTGTTTTTCGCTTGACTTTTTGGAATACCGCGCCTTTTCATTTCTTCATCCACTTGTATGCTCCATCGATGCTTAGGCCTGCCGATTCTGCGTGCATTGCCATGTGGCATGTATTCATACGCCTTTTTTAGCGGGTTCAGCATCGCTCATTCTTATGATATGGCCTAGTCAACGCAATCGTTGCATCTCGATACGTTTAACTATATTCATGTCTTTGTATAGCTTATATAGCTCGTGGTTCATACGACGTCGATATTCACCGTCAACGCAAATCGGCCCGTAGATCTTTCGAGGAATTTTCCTCTCAAACACACCAAGCACTGCCTTATCTGCTTGCGCAAGTACCCATGCTTCGGAGCCATACATTAGCACGGGTAGTATCAGCGTTTTGTATAGCGTTATTTTTGTTTGACGAGATGTGGCTTTGTTTTTAAATTGCTTTCTTAAACCATAGTAGCATCTGTTGGCCAATACAATTCTTCTTCTTATTTCACAACTGATGTTGTTTGTTGTGTTTATGGCAGTGCCGAGGTAGACGAAGTCTTTAACTACCTCAAAATTGTAGGTACCAACTTCCACGGTTGGTCCGAGCTCTATGGACGCTTTGCGCGTTGACACCATCAATTTGGTCTTTTCGCCGTTTATCGCCAGACCCACTTTTGCAGATTCTGCTTCGACCTTCCTAAAGGTATCAGTTACTTCCTTTACTGATCGTCCCATGATGTCTATGTCATCAGCATAAGCAAGTAACATGTGGCTATTGGTGTAGATTGTGCCATTTCTTTTGACATTTGCATCTCGTATTACCTTTTCCAGCAAAATGTTGAATAGGTCACACGAAAGGCTGTCTCCTTGTCTGAAACCTCTTTTGGTACAAAATTCTTTGGAGAGGTTCTTTCCAATTTTAACTGAGGACCTAGTATCAGTTAAAGTCATCTTACAAAGCCGGATGAGCTTTGCGGGGATACCAAATTCAGACATTGCATGGAATACCTTTGATCGGAGGGGACTGTCGAATGCTGCTTTATAATCGACAAAAAGGTGATATGTGTCGATCTGCATCTCTTGGGTCTTCTCTAGGATTTGCCGCAGGGTAAATATCTGGTCAATGGTGGACTTGCCAGGTCTAAAGCCACATTGGTATGGTCCAAGGATGCTCAGGTTCCAATCGTCGGGTACACGTTCTTCCTGCCAGATGGTGCTAACTAGCTGATGCATACACCTTATCAGCACTTCGCCTCCGGTTTTAAACAGCTCGGCTGGTAAGCCATCGGCTCCTGCTGTTTATTATTCATCAGCCGGTTTATTGCTGTTTTTACCTCATCTTGGCTGGGCGGTGTACATTCTATACCATCTTCTGCGATTGGATCTGTGGTATCATCATCTTCGCTACTATTGGATACCAGCAGATTAGAGAAATGTTCCTTCCATATCCTGAGTACGCTATCTGTATCTGTTATCAGATTACCTTGCTGGTCTCTACAGGAGGATGTACCTGTACCAAAGCCATCTGTTTGATATTTCACTCTTTGGTAGAATTTTCGGACTTCATTCTGGCTCCTGTACATCTCGATTTTTTCACACTCCCGCTTTTCCATTTCGGAAATCACGTTTCTCTTCTCTCTTTTTCTCCCTGCTGATTGTAAAGTATCTCTATATGCCGCATTTTTCTCTTCGGTAGCAGCACGACACTCCTGGTCATACCATGAATTCCTTTGTGGAGGTCTCTGGAATCCAAGTATGGATTTTGCGGCTGTTTGTATGGAGTGGGCAATATTTTGCCATTGTGTTGTTATGTTATCGGGACAAGGAGTGCTCGCGTTAAGCAATTGGGCTAGTTGAGTGGAATATGCTGTGGCTATCTGTTGTGTTTGCAGCCTATCGATGTCCAACTTCCGCATTGTGTCTGTTCGTGCTTTATTTGCAACGTTTAGACGTTTACGTACCTTTGCTGCAACAAGGTAGTGGTCCAAATCAATGTTTGCGCCTCGGAACGATCGTACATCCAACACGCTGGATGAATGTCTTCCACCTATCACAACATGATCAATTTGATTACTTGTTCTTTGATCTGGAGACAGCCAGGTGCCCTTATGAATATCGAGATGATTAAATCTGGTACTGCTAACTACCATGTTTTTGCAGCTGCAAAGTCTATCAGCCTCATACCATTGTCAGATGTTTCACTGTGGAGACGGAATTTCGCGACTGTTGGGCCAAAGATATTCTCCTTTCCAATTTTGGCATTAAAATCGCCTAGAATGATTTTAATGTCATGGGCAGGGCAACGGCCACATGTTTCTTCTAAGCGCTCGTAAAATATATCTTTGGTCTGCTCGTCTTTTTCTTCAGTGGGAGCATGAGCAGCAAGTCTTTCATTCACTGGAGCAAGTCTTTCATTCATGCTTTACGTCATGGCAGCTGTAATACAGTGCGTCACCTTTAGGTGTTGTTGTGACGGCTTTCCCAATCCATCGTATTTCCTGTATGGCAGTAATATCGGCCTTGTACGTCTGCCAATGCGAAGACTGCACCTTCTCTATAAATAGTGCGAACATTCCAGGTGCAGATTTGCAGATCATGGTCCTTGAAACGTTTGCGGGGTTCGTCAACTTTAGAGGGGTTTGTTTTTCTTTTCTTTCGTTTTTTCATAGTAGGCTGTTTTTTCTAGGGGAGGGTTACTAACCCGACGCCCAAACCCAAGTTTTAAACGTTCTTATGGGTGAACGCGCGGCACATGTTAGCTCACTACCTTTAAAGGGTGTTAAAGGCAGTTCCCCAGGTGACACCACGTGGAGGTCAGTGTCCACTTGAGATGAAAGAGGGACCAAGATAAATCCTGGGCTTTGCCACGTTAAAACCGGTCAGGACCGTTGCTTGGTATCTTCCATCCCCTACGTCTTACTTAGTACATCGATTATGTGAACCAAATTTTAAAATCAGTGGAGTGGGAAAAAATTGTATAAAAGTGTATGTCGATATTATTTGCTGTTTGAGTTGTGAAAAGTGAGGACTTCAAACGTATAAAGGTTCCAGCTGCAGAGGTTTGCAGACGAACACGTTATTTCTCTTTTTCAGTGACGACCTTACTCAGGGGTTACACCCTTATTTAACAAAGCGTTTTGCGGTCATTCGAGTGGATATTGAAGCCACAACATTCAAAATACCGAAAATGGTGAAATACGGTTCTATGGGGGCTATATGAAGACGAGGACAGATTTCTGGTGGAAAGTTATAATGAGGTTAAAACCTCCAAAATACCGAAAATCGGGAGGTATCGGTTTATGGGGGCTATATCAAAACGTGGGCCTACACCCACAATTTTCTGTTGGAATGTTGCATACCTCTGCCGAAGACTAACCACCAAATTTCAGTCATTTCGGTTGGTCATTGTGACTTAAACTTTCAAAATACTGAAAATCGGGAGGTACGGTTCAATGGGGGCTATATCAAAACGTGGACCGACCATCCCAGTTTTGTTGTCCTAGAGATTCTAAGGCAATAATAGGTACGTCTACCAAAATTGTTGCACCTACGATAACTCCTTTATTTTTGGCCACACTTAATATGAACTCGCGACATAGTGTGACGTGTAGCGTGATTACAAAAAAAAAAAAAAAATAAACAAATAAATAAAAAATGGGATGTATTACCGACTATTGCGATATATCCGCCAACTTGCTTTACATCATTGTAAAGATGGGTTTTTCAGACTTTGCTTTTGGAAGGTCCCCAACTAAAGCTGTGATATTCGTCATTATTATTAAAATCGCAAAAATTAAAAGTTGTGTTCTATTAGCGGCTATTGCGATATCTTCGTTGTTTGACCACCTACGTTACATTGTTGCAAAGGTGATATTTTCTATTTTCCTTGCCAGGTTTTGCTTTCGATATACCACTTACAGAAGAGAGATATTCACTTTGAAATAAAACGTTGGCCTTTTCTCCAAATAAGTTATTGTTCACATTCCGACCCCTGAATAATATCCGACCATTACCAAAATCAATACGTTTTTTTCTCTGTACCTGTAGCGTGATTACAAAAAAAAAAATAATAAATGCGATATCTCAGTTATCTGGCCACCTATGCCAACCTACTTTGCATCATTGTAAAGATGGGATTTTTACTTTCATAGTCAGACTTTATTTTTGGAAGGTCCCCAACCAAAGCTGTAATATTCGTCATTATTATTAAAATCGCAAAAACTAAAAGTTGGGTTCTATTAGCGGCTATTGCGATATCTTCTTTGCCACCTACTACAACCTACGTTACATCGTTGCAAAGGTTATATTTTCTACTTTTTAAGTTACGGTTACTCCCTTCAAGAGTTATCGTGCGCATAAACTTTTCGAATTTTTGTGGGGAGGTACCGAAAGGAGTGGACCGATATAACCCATCTTCGAACTTAACTAAATTTGGACAAAATATTACGAACGCAAAATTTTGGACAGAATCGGCTGATCCGTTCGAGAGTTATCGTGCGCTCCAGCCAGCCAGACAGACGGACGGACATGGCTAAATCAACTCCAAATTGTCTGAAACGGATTTCGTCCAAACATACTTGGATGAGGCACATTTTGCCCGTATGAAAGTGTATATACCCTTGTTAGCATAAATTATACCCTCAGCAAAACGCGGTATTCCAAATTGGAAAAATGAAGCAACAAATAGAAAGGAATGGAAATTTTCCTTAGTTCGTCTTATAGGAAAAATGTTCTGTAGAGGGCTAACTTAGTAAGTAAGAAAGTAATACTGATTTTTGTACATATGAAATAGTGTAATTTAGGGCACCCCACTATCAAATTTCCAGTCCATACCCAATATATAATATTGTGTTCCCAATTTTCGCGCTATAATATCGATCGTATACGGTTTATGAAAGCATATATCAATATTTTCTCTCGAAAATAGAGACAAAATTCCATATGTTTCATTGGCGCACATTCAATTTGATGTGGGTGCCACCGTGGTGCAATGGTATGCACACCCGCCTTGCACGCTGATGGTCGTGGGTTCGGTTCCCCGTCCATGCAACATCAAACATTTTTCAACGGTGGCAAACTACCGCTCAGTAATGTTGGCGACATTTCCTGAGTATTTCAGCCATGTAAAACTTCTCTGCAAGTGGTGTCTTAGGACACGCCGTTCGGACTCGGCAATAAACTGTAGTTCCCATATCATTGAGCTAATATGAATCGGGGTGCACTCATTGATATGAGAGATGTCTCCATTGTCCCTTCCGAGATGTTTGTGGAACAATTATATTATATTATTTTGATGTAATCCCATATATTTTCCGAAAAGTGCGAATTATTGCGCTGGCTAAGAGTGTCGCTTTCTCCGGAACAACCTCCGTAATATGTAAGTAAGTGTGGTAGGTTGGCATTGAATGTATAAAAATTCTCATACTGCGATGTGTCTCACCTTCCTTCTCCTTATCTCCGGGGCTAGTAATGCAACGTTAATGTCAATTTTTATCGATCCATTTTATGTATAACGTATTAAATTACAAACCAACTAATTATTTCTATTATCTATTTATCTACAATTAACCTTGCTTGACATAATTTAGTTTTATTTTCAACAGTTTTTTGTTTCATTCTCATAAAACGTTCCCTCTGGCATTTCGTGTGCGTGTTTTAATTTTCCTATATTTCTATTAAACGAAAATTGTTTTAATTATTTTATACTGAGAATTTTTAAATTAACTGTTGTGAGTCCTATTAAAATGAATACAGTAAACTTTAATGAATACCATTTTTAATAATTTTATTTTTTTATGAACATAACATTTTAATTAACATATACCCCAACACATACATACATGAGTACACACACACTAGCAGATGAATGCGGTGGTGTGCCATAGAAAAGTAATTGTTCTAATAACAAAATGGAGAAAATGAGAACATAAGGGTGTTAACATAAAAATTAGGTCAAACAAATTGAGTGTACAACTAACTCTTTTTGCAATGAAATTCCATGGTAACAATTTGGCGAAAATGAACAGAAAAAATGGAAGAAACTAAAATGAAATAGAAAAAAATGGTTTATTTTAGGAATCATTGCAACAACCGCAAAATTTAACAAAAATTGTATTCTAGAAAAATAATTAAATGAAAATGGATACAAAACAAGAAGAATGCATATTTAAGGGGAATAAATAGCAGTTGGAAGTAAAATATTTCTTGCCTTATCTACTTAGTTGAAAAATTTACATTTCTCTATATTCGTTGCTTTATTCCTCCAATTTGGAATACTATTGTGTAGCCGACACAGCGCCGATATTGTGATTCAACCAACATCGCTATTCACCGTCAACATATTGGCCCGTAGATCTTTCGAAGTACTTATCTCTCAAACACACCACGCACTGCCTTATCAGCATGCGCAAGTACCCAGACTTTGGAACCATACATTAGCACGGGTAGTATCAGTGTTTTGTAAGGTGTTATTTTTGTTTGACAAGATGTGGTTTTGTTTTTAAAATGCTTACTTAAACCAAAGTAGCATCTGTTGGCCAATACAACTCTTTTCTTTATTTCACAACTAATTCTGTTTGTTGTGTTTTTGGCGGTGCAGAGGTAGACGAAGACTTTAACTACCTCAAAACTGTATGAATCAACTTCCAAGTTCTATGGATGCATTTCGCGTCGACACTATAAACTTGGACTTGTCGCCGTTAACTGCCAGACCCACTTTAGCAAATTATTCTTCAACCTTCTTGAAGGTATCAATTACTTCTTCTACTGATCGAGCCATGATGTCTATATCGTCATCATAAGCAAGTAACATGTGGCTGATTGGTGTATATATCAGCAAAAATTTGGGATCCACATGAGCCGAATAACACATTACCAAATTATGTAAGCTACTTTCTACATTATCAGTAGGCTGAAAATTAATGGGTTATTTCCTAAAAAATAACAAAGAAAAACTATTTACATTAATCATTACTAAGAATTGGGTACAGTGGCACAGTGCGAGTATGTCCGATTACAAAACAGAGAGTGGTTTTGGTTGTTTTTTTATACCCTCCACCATAATATGGAGGGTATAATTAAATTTGTCATTCCGTATGTAACACATCGAAATATTCATCGGGGTAAAATTCTAAGTCGATATAGCCATGTCCGTCCTTCTGTTGAAATCAAGATACAGCTCGCACTTTTTAAGATAGAGCTTTGTAATTTGGTATAAAAGTTTCTATCACTCCTGGGATGTTTGCAAATGAGCTATATCGGTCCACGTTTTGATATAGCCCCCATAGAACGATACCACCCGATTTTCGGTATTTTTAGGGTTTTAGCTTCATTATCACACCGAAATGGCTGAAATTGGATACTTAGTCTTCGTTGGGGGAAGAAAACTTTCCCCCAGAATTTTGTCGGTAAAGGTCCACGCCTTCATATAGTCTCCATACAACGGTACCTCCGTGGTTATCAGTAGTCACAAAACTTCTCCACTAAAAATCGTCAACATAGGTTCATGTTTTGGTACAGACCCCATAAAACGGTACCTTCCGATTTTCGGTATTTTGAGGATTTTAGTAAAAATTTTTAACCTAACTAGCTGTAATTTGACATTTGAGGTTCTCAGTGGTCACGAAAGTCCTCCGCCAAAAATCGTCAGCATAGGTCCATGTTTTAATATAGCCCTGATCGAACAGATCTTCCAATTTTCGGTATTTTGAGGATTTTAGCTAACATTTTTAACCGAACTAGCTGCAATTTGACATTTGAGGTTCTCAGTGGTCACGAAGCTTCTCCACCAAAAATTGTCAACATATGTAGATCCATGTTTTCATATAGCCCTTATAAAACGGTACCTCCGGAATTTCGGTATTTTGAGGATTTTACCTCGGTATTTTGAAGGTTATGGCCACAAACATCAATCGAAATGCCTGAAATTTGGTATTTAGTCTTCACTGGGTGTTTCCAACTTTTCCCTATTAATTTGTCGGTATGGATCTACACCGGTATGTTGAGGGTTGTGGCCTCAATATTCAACCGAAATGGCTGACATTTAGTCTTCGTTGCGGGTATAAAACTTTTCCCCAGAAATTTGTCACCACAGGGCTATGCCTTCATATATCCCCTCATAGAACGGTACCTCCCGATTTTCGGTATTCTGAAGGTTATGGGCACAAAATTCCATCGAAATGTCTGGAATTTGGTATTTAGTCTTCGTTGGGGGCTTCCAACCTTCCCCTCTTAATGTGTTGGTATAGAACGGTACATCCCAATTTTTGGTATTTTGAAGGTTGTGGCCTCAATATTCCACCGAAATGGCTGGAATCTTCATTAGGGGTATAAAGGGGTATAAAGTCTTTGTTAGGAGTATAAAATTTTCTATACGAATTTTGTCGGTATAGGTCCACGCCTTCATATATCTCTCATAGAACGGTACCTCCCGATTTTCGGTATTTTGAAAATTGTGGCCTTAACATTCCTCCGAAAATGGCTAAAATTATGTATTTAGTCTTCGTTGGAGGAAGCCTTAATATGACCCTAATAGAACGTTACTTCCCGATTGTCGGTATTTTGAAGGTTATGACCACAATTATCAATCGAAATGGCTGAAATTTGGTATTTAATCTTCGTTGGGGGGTTTTCAACTTTACCCTCTTAATTTGTCGGTATGGGTGTACGCCTTCATATAGCCCCCATAGAACAGTAAATCAAAATGTTCGGTATTGTGAAGGTTGTGTCCTCAATGTTCCTTAAGTTTGTAGATATAGGTCCACACCTTCATATTGCCCCCATAGAACGGTAATTCCCGATTTTCGGTGTTTTTAAAGTTGTGGCTTGAATATTCCATCGTAATGGATGAAATTTGGTATTTAGTCTTCGTTGGTGGTATAAAATTTTCCACTAGAAATTTGTCCGTACAGGTCCACGACTTCATATAGCCCCCATAGAACGGTACCTCCCGATTTTCGGTATTTTGAAGGTTATGGCCACAATAATTCATCGAAATGGCTGGAATTTGGTATTTTGTCTACGTTGGAGGTTAAAACCTTTCCGAATGAACGGTACCTCCCGATTTTCGTAATTCTGAACGTCAATATCCCACCGAAATGAGTTAAATTTGTTGTCTAGTCTTCCATGGGGTTATAAAATATTCTAGAAGAGAATTATCAGAAACGTTCGAAGTCTTCGTATATCCCCCATAGAAGCGTACCTCTTGGTTTTTAGGTTTTAGCCATATTATCTTACCGAAATATCGAAAATATGGTATTTAGTCTTCTTTGAGTGTAAAAATTCTCCGCCAGAAATTTGGCGGTATAGATAGACCTTTTGATACAGTAGAACGGTACCTGCCGAATTTCGATATTTTGAAGGTTAGCCACATTATTTGACCGAATTTTCATTGGTGGAATGTGGTATTCAGTCTTCTTCATAAACGAAAGGAAATTAATTGTTCCATTTTACTTAAATACAACTTGTGGTGGAGGGTATAACAAGTACGGCCAGGCCGAAGTTAACGCCTTCTTACTTTTTTTTGTTAACAAAATACATGTGCACCGTAAGCGTTTAAACAACCCCTAATATTTGTTTGCGTGTACAGTGTGTAGTGTGTTTGGCTACAAATATGAAGTTCGCATGATCAAATCCAGCACAGAGCAAAATGAAACAAAATAAAAATAAACTTCTAGTTACCATAGAATAATTAGTCAATCACTGCAACATGCCGTTGTTAAAATAATGGGTAGGATGTGTAGGGTGTTTTGTAAGTTGTGACGACTACCAGAAAGTACTATAAAATCCGTTATTTGGTAATGATTTGTTTGCCGGGTTGTGTCATTTCTTTTTACATTTTCATCTCGTATAACCTTTTCTAACAGAATGTTGAATAGGATCACACGAAAGGCTGTCTCCTTGTCTGAAAACTCCTTAGGCACTGAACTGAGGACCGGGTAGGAGAGTCATCTTACAAAACCATGGTACAAGACTCTTCGGAGAGGTTCTTTCCTATTTTAACTGAGGATCGAATGTCAGTTAAAGTCATTTTACAAAGCCGAATGAGCTTTGCTGGGATACCAAATTCAAACATGGCTTGGAATACCTTTGTAATTAACGGACTGTCGAAGGCTGCTTTATAATCAACAAAAATATGGTTTGTGTCGATCTGTATCTCTTGCGCCTTTTCCAGGATTCCTCGCAGGGCACCTATAGACCTTTATTCTCTAGATTAAATTGTGACTGGAATGATCACGACTATAACACCCAACCAGGTAATGAATGCATCAACAACATCCTGTTGTGCTTATGCACCGGTAAAACCTTCGCCTCCTCATGAAGATGGTTCACCTGTGTCATTTGAAAGCACTCTGTTGCAGTCCTCAGGTCGGTATTTTGGAAGGTTTGAATATTCTTCCATTGCTTTGTAAGAGGCCTTTAAAGATTCTTGTCGGCACCACAAATGCTGCCGACCAGCGACTTGAGGAGGCAACCTACATGAGGAGGCAAAGATTCTTCCAATGAAGCAACACAATGAGATGCTTTTGTTGCAGTACCTGCTTGGATGTTACCGTGTGAGCCATCCCAATCACCATCTTGTGGGTAGGCCCGACACATTCAGGCAAATCAGGAAGGATATCCATGCTCTCGAGGGAGAGGTCCAACGACACAGGAGAGAACCCCTAGATCAACAAGCATATCAAGCAGGTTTAATAGTATAGGCCTTTAGCAATTATAGTGTGAATAAAGTCCTCGAAATACATCCCCCATCTATTGCAGCTGAGGAGCGTCAGCTGCACGACAAACTAGAGTAGTTTTGGCTCAGCTACGCTCGGAATATTGCAGTCGAATAAATTCTTATTGGGCTGAAATCGATCGCGCCGTGCAGGACATCTGCCCAGTATTTGGCATGGGCCCGCACGACACAAAACACCTTTTCAACTGCCAAGCCAAACCTACTCATCTAACTCCAGTGAATCTGTGATTACATCCCATCGAAGCAGCCACTTTCCTGGAACTGGAGATAGACCCAGAGCTAGATTGAACAGAAGAACGAACATACAAACATAATAACAAACACTGTTACAACAACAACCAGCGACTTGAGTACCTTGTTCCTACTTCTGATCTTATCGCAAATAGCTGTGGCTTGCGCGGACGACTTTAACATGAGATCGAACGTTACAATCAATATTTTGGGGTAGTTAGTGGTCGGAATCAGTACACCATCGACCAATATGTTCAGCGGGAGCCTCATTTCAGTCGTCCACATGGAGAACAGCATTGTAGTGGATTTAACACATAAGTCATCGACGATAGGACCCGACGCCAAGATCGTACAATCGTCTATATACCTTACTAGCAAATGCCCGCTACTTCGTATGCGGAAAGGGAACAAAATATATATAAACAATATTTAATACGGGAATGGTGAATACTGGAGATTCTGCTGTACTAAGACCTATTTTTATTACCAATATTTTTTTCGATTATAGTCAGAATTTACAAAAAAAAATCTGAAGTATCGCATCCCTACACAACTACCATATTTTTTATTTCGAATTTCCAAAACCACGTATCATATTGCAAATTTCGGATTTGACTCCTGGTTTTAACCCTTCACTAACACAGCAGTACGAATTTCCAAACACTAAACTTTATCTCACGCCTTCACAACAACAATCACGCACATTTACAATGCAAGGTTTCTGCTTTAGCGGTTTCGCCCAGAACCCGAATAGGTCCGTTAAATTTTCGGCATTCAAAATGGCCATAAAAATCCAAAATGACCATAAAAATCGACGTTTACGTATATCCCCATATAACGGTACCTCTCGACTTAGTGTATTTTAAAAGATTACTTCCTTATATTCAACATATATCCTAACCCCAATTCACTTTTCCAGCTTTATCTGTTCTCCTGAAACCCATTATAGTACTATTTTGTACTTTTTATATAAATAAGTACAAATTTTCAAAACCTCCTCCCTACCTCCACTCTAAACACCAATTGCTAATCTAGTACCGAATTTCAAAATTCCAGTTCTACCCTTTATAAAGTCACAAATTGTACAAAATTCTCTACCATATAGCAAATACCAAAAGATACCAAATTTTGTACCATTTAGCACTTTTCGTACACGATTTTCCAAAATGTACTTTCATATCTCAGCTCTATCCGTTCACCTAACCCCAATTTATAGCCAATGTAGTCCCATTTAGCACTTTTCCATAAGTATGAATTTCCAAAACTAACTCAATTCTCACTCCAACAGTAATCTGTTCACGCAAATACAGCGAATTCCGTACCAGTTAGTACTGCTTCGTTCACATTAGTACCATTTTCCAAAGCTTCCTCCATATCTCAATTCTATATTCTAACAGTAATCTTAATTCCAAATTTCAGGATTCCAGCTCTTCAAATCCAAATCAAAATCATACTAAACTCACTACCATTTAGAACTTTTCGACCTTTGGTACATCTTTCTTACTCTTAATCAGTGACCCCCATTCCAAATTTCAGGATTCCGGCCCTATTCGTTAACCCATATCTAAATTGTACTATATTTAGTACTATTTAACACTTTTCGTATAAGTTTAGTTCGAATTCCAAAAACCTTTCATTTTTACTCTTCAACAGTGATTCTCATTCCAAATTTCAGGATTCCAGATCTATCCGTTCACCCAAATTCAAATTGTACTAAATTTTGTACCATTTAGAACTTTTCGTGCACTTATAGTTCGAATTTACAAAAACCTTTCTTTGTTACTCTCCACCACTGACCCTAATTTCAAATTTCAGGATTCCAGCTCTATCCGTTCATCCAAATCCAAATTGTACTAAATTTAGTACCATTTAGTACTTTTCGAATTTCCAAAAACCTTTCATTGTTACTCTTCATCAGTGACCCTCATTCCAAATGTTTGTATTCCCGCTCTATCCGTTCACCCAAACCCAAATTGTACTAAATTTAGTACCATTTAGTACTTTTCGTGCACTTATAGTTCGAATTTCTAAAAACCTTTCTTTGTTACTCTCCATCAGCGACCCTCATTACAAATTTCAGGATTTCAGCTCTATCCGTTTACCCAAATCCAAATTGTACTAAATTTAGTACCATTTATTACTTTTCGTACACTTATAGTTCTAATTCCAAAAACCTTTCATTTTTACTCTTCATTAGTGATCCTCATTCCAAATTTCAGGATTCCAGCTCTATCCGTTCACCCAAATCCAAATTGTACTAAATATAGTACCATTTAGTACTTTTACCCTTATAATTCGAATTTACAAAAACATTTCATTGTTACTCTTCATCGGTAACCCCCATTCCAAATGTCTGTATTCCAGCTCAATCCGTTCACCCAAATAAAAATTGTACTAAATTTAGTACCATTTAGTACTTTTCGTACCCTTATAGTTGGAATTTCCAAAAACCTGTCATTGTTACTCTTTATCAGTGACCCTCATTCCAAATGTCTGTATTCCAGCTTTATCCATTCACCCAAATCCAAATTGTACTAAATTTAGTACCATTTAGTACTATTGCACTTATAGTTCGAATTTCCAAAAAGTTTTCTTCGTTACTCTCCACTATTGACCGTAATTTCAAATTTCAGAATTCCAGCTCCATCCGTTCACACAAATCCAAATTGTACTAAATTTGGTACCATTTAGTAATTTTCGTACACATAAGTACGAATTTCCAAATTCACCCTCATGTCTCAATCATACACTTCAACAGTAATCTTAATTCCAAATTTCAGGATTCCAGTTCTATCCGTTCACCCAAATATAATTTGTACTAAATTTAGTATCATTTAGTACTTTTCGTACACATTAGTACGATTTTCCAAAAACATTTAATTACATCAACACTACTTCCCTACGTTGATTTCCATACCAAATTCCATGATTCTAGCTATATCCGTTCAAAATATACAATTGGTACTAAATTTTGTAAATTTTAGTACTTTTCGTACACTTAGAGGTCGATTTTCCAAAAACCCTTTGGTACATCTTTCTAGATCCCCATCAGTTACCCTCGTTCCAAATTTCAGAATTCTAGCTCTTACCGTTTCCCTAATACAAAGGGTACCATATTTAGTACCTTTTAGTACTTTTCGTACACTTCTGGGTCGAATTTCCAAAAACCCAGCCTTATCTCACCCCTACACACCAACAGCAACCTACACTTAAAATTTCAACTTTCTAGCTTCAGCGGTTTCGTCTGGGCGGTGATGAATCAGTCAGTCAGTCAGTGAATACCTCACCTCACTGCTCTTTTATATATATAGATTATCTCTTTGCCGTCTGGAGTGTGTGGAATTTCAGAATGGTAAAGGTTAAACAATTCCGGAGATATCATCATTTATGTGACTGTATTCGTGGGTTTCTTGGTGGAGGTCTCTGCTATCAACGTATGCATTTTTTGGCTGTTTGCATGAAGTGGAAAATACTTTGCCACTGTCCTGATATATTATCGGGATAAGGAGTGATTTGATTAAACAATTAGACTAGTTGAGTGGAATATGATGTAGCTATCTATTCTGATTGCAGCTTACCGATGTCCAAGTTCTGTGTTGTGTCTGTTCGTATTTTATTTGCTACTTTTAGTCGGACAGCAAAGGTACGTGCTGCATCAGGCAGGAGGTTCGTGTCTATATTTGCTCCTCGGAACGATCATATATCCACCACGCTATATGAATGTCTTCCATCTATCACAGCGTTATCAATTAGATTTCTTCTTCAGATGTTTCAATGTGGATATTTTCCTTCCTATTCTTGGCAATTAAATCGCCTCCAAAAATTTAAATGTCATGGGCAGGACAACGGTCAGGTATTTCTTCTAAGCACTAATCCGCAACCAAACACATTCTTTATACCTAGGCAGCTAAAATACAGTGTGTTACCTTTCGGTGTTGTTGTGATACCTTCCCAATCCATCGTATTTCCTGTATGGCAGTAATGTCGGCCTTGTGCTTTTCAATTACATCTGCCAATACGGAACCTGCACCTTCTCTATAAAGAGTACGATTGCCGATCATGATCCTTAAAACGTGTGCGGGGGTCATAAACTTTAGAGGGATTTGTTTTTCTTTTTTGTTTGTTTTTTTTCATACTATGTTTCCTTTTGGAGGGATATGAACCTAGCCCCACGCCCAACCTATGTTTGGTTAACGCTCGGCACATCTTAGCTCACTACCTTTAACGGGCGTTAAAGGCAGCTCCCCAAGTGACACCACTGTGAGGTCAGTGATCACATGAGATTAATGAGGGACCAAAATAAGTCCTAGGCTTTGTCATGTTAAAGTGGGTCTAGGCTGTTGTGTGGTACCTTTCATTCCCTATGTAACGCAGATATTTACTGCCAGTGATCCCAATACGGTTAAGTTTATCTATTTAAGCCCACCTTATTATACATCGGGGGTATAATTAAATTTGGCATTCCGTTTGTAACACATCGAAAGGCGATATAACCATGTCCGTCTATCCGTCCGTCTGTTTAAATCAAGATACAGATCGTAATTTGGTATTTAGTCTTCGCCAAGGGGTATACAAATTTCCACTTGAAATTTGTCGGTATATGTCCACACATTCATGTAGCCCCCATAGAACGGTACCTCTCGATTTTCGGTATTTTGAAGGTCTTAGGGTCAATATCGCTCTGAAATGGCTGATGTATACAATGGAGGTATACAACTTTCCACTTCAAATAGCTCCCATAGACCGGTTACTTCCGATTTTCGGTAATGTGGAAGTTTGTGCCCTAAATATACCATCGAAACGGCTTTAGTATTTATTCTTCGTTGGTGTGGCAAAACTTTCCACCTGAAATTTCCGGAATTGGTCCATGTCTTCATGTAGTCCCCTTGGAACGGTCCCTCCCAATTTTCGGTATTTTGAAGATTTTGTCTTCAACATCCCGCCGAAATGGCTGAAATTTGGTATTTAGTCTTAGTTGGGGATTTAAAACTTTTCACCAGAAATTTGTCGGTATAGGTATAACAGTGGTTTTATCAAAGGCTGAGGTTAGCTCAGCCGCTGCCAGGGTCGAATTAAGGACCCACAAAACTTAAGTAAAGAAAACGATTAGTTGTACTTCAATGCTTTGTTGATACGATTCAGTAAAGATGAGGATTAAATGGGTTTGCAAATAGGAGGAGTTCTAGTGTAGGTTGCCTCAATGGTGATCAGGTTTATGAGATCGTTTCGGTGCTGTCGGCTGGGTGACAATCCGGAGCGGGGCTCGGCTTAGTGCTATTCATGTGGCTGTCGGCTCGGCGCGGTGTTATTCGGCTGTTAATGGCTCATTGACAATCGCCGGGTGTGTCGCTCGGCTCTGGGTAATCGGATGCCCTCGGCTCGTTGACAGTCGTCGGGTGCTGTGTGGTAATCGGATGCTGTTGGCTGGTTGACAGTCGTCGGCAACACTGGTCTCGGCTTGGCGTTACTCGTCTCTGCGAACGATCGGTTTTCGGCTGTGTGACGTTCGGGTCGGCTGTGTGACGATCAGTTGTGCTACTCTGTAAATAGAATATCGGGAATGGTTAGGTAACTGAGCGAACGAGTCGCAAGATGCGAACGAATAGCGAGAAGCGAACAAATCACAAGAAGCAAACGAATTGGCAGGAGCGAACGTGTCGCAGGGGCCGACGGCTGTTATTACATTCGGTTCCAGTGACTGCGGTCAATGCCACACCTATAATCTTGTACTTCGTTTAACGCCAACACTCGACAAATTCAGCGACAAAAACTAAACATCTTATCCGACTAGCTGTATGCAGTGAATAAGAATTATGTCCGAACGGATTGTGCGTTGAAGTTTAAATCATGTATGAATGATGTTGTAGTTAAGCATGAAGATGGAATTATGCATACACTAATAAGATAATTTTGTATTGATACGGCGGCAGTGCAATGTAGCGGCCACGTTACATAGGCCTACGTCTTCATAATGCCCCCATATCGTAACCGCTCCCCCGATTTTTGGTATTTTGAAAGTTTTGGCCATAATATTTAGCCGGAATAACTGAAAAGGCACAATAAATTTGTTCAGGTACAAAACATCCCTTAAAAAAAATCAGATGTACAGGTCCACGTTCTGGTATAGCCCCCATTTAAGATTTTTTATAGATTTGGTCACATTTTTCTAGCGAATTGATTGTAGAATTTTGGAATTGTGCGTTCCAAGAAGATAGAAAACTTAATCCCAAAAAATAATTCCAACCCAGGACGTCCAGGTTTAAGTCTAGCACGTAAGAGGAAGGGCTTAGTACTTTCATAAACGAAAGGAAACTAATTGTTCCTATTCATTTCAATACAGTTCGTGGTGGAGGGTATAAAAAGTTCGACCCGGCCGAACTTATCGTCGTTCTTACTTGTTTTTCTTCGCAGCTTAGACAGTCTTTCTAAATTAAAATTTATTAACTACTTGTAAATCATTTATATATTCTTCAGCACCACTTTCTATTTTTACCTTTATTAGTTTTCCACAATATATAAAGATTAAATTACTTGTCTATTAATTTCTATCTGAATTATTATTATAAAGCTTACATACAATAACAAGGATTGTTGTTTAAACATCACCCCATACTATATTTCATCATTGCATTCATATGACTTCCGGTCATCAGTGTACGTTGGCGTTGCAAGTGAACACAAAACTTATTCCGACAACATCCTGAACTTCAAAAAAAAAAAAAATAAAATATAGAAATAGAAACAAATCCTAACCACAAAATATGGTGTAAACTATAAATATTGTTCTGAGTATAAATACCGCAACAAATGCGCACTCGTTGTCCAGTTATAGAAACAGAACACACACACACACAAAATAGAAAAATGGTAAAAATAAAAATAAATTAACCTCTAGCTAAACAGCGAGTGAACAAATGAAGGCTAGCTGGTGTCCGCAGAAAATATAAATAAATATTTTTTAAAACGGAAGCTGTAGTAGAGTATACATGAATGTACTCTACTGCAATGTTGTTCCCTATATATATATGTATGCTAAGCTCAATGGGTGTGTTTGCTGAATATTGGCAACACTGGTGGCATTAGCTGACAAACTGCTAATAGCCCAAAAGCATACTTTCATTTATGCAATCAAACCAAGAGTACCGCACACAGCTGTCATAAACATTCACAAACTATTTTTTGGTTCACATTTGAGTCATTGAACAGTAAACGGGATGATGGAGTAATCTGGATTTTTATATTCTTAATCTGGAGAAACAAGATCTTTGCGGAACTGGTTTGGTAACACTATGCAACATTTTTAAGGTGATCTTGTGCAAACAATTCGAACTGAGGATTTTTTGAAAGTACATACCCAAGCAACAAAAAACCCTAGTTGTGTTTTGTTGTGTCAGATCCAGCTCGGATTTTATGGCCCCATCTAAACATGGTTAAATATTGAGTTTTTAAAGAAATTCGGGGCTATACCTCTGAAACCAATGCGATTCTTCTTCTGACCTCTGAAGCAAATTTGTAGGAAATACAAGAATAAAATATTTGGAGAAATAATGAACTCGAAAAACTACATTTATTGCCTCAAATTTCACAATATATGCAAAAATGCCACACTTTTTATACATTTCGCACCGTATCTCCAAAACCGTTAAGTTATTCTGAATATTTTCTTTTGGAAAAATATTCACTGGAATGTAATACACAACTCTTCAAAACATGTCATTGTTGTAAAATTCCTCTATCCCGTTGTTTTCAGTACATTTTTCAACGACGATTTAATAAAAATGGCAATAATGTAGTGAAATCCAAAATGTGAGAATAAACTGTTGGTGTGAACTGTGTTTGAAATACGCGTTGTAAAAGATATGATGCAAATTACCGCTGAAACAACATGAAGTATGCATTTTAGAGTTTCAGAATATTCTAAAGAATTGTTGAGAACTTTATTTGGAATATTTTTGCAAAAGGTTACTTGGTTCAACTCCCAATAGTTTAGCCGATACTGACCAGAATTTCAGCAATTATGTAAAATTTTCTATATTTTATAGTTTTTGATGCCCTAGATGAAGTTTTTCTTATGTGGTTTTTTTAAAGGTAAGTTCTACTAGTTTAGGGCTATAATATTGCTAAAGACAGCAAGTCGAAATTCCTATTCGTTTCTGATATAAAGGCCTGATAAATGCAAAAAAGTGTAGATTTAGTCCGGATTAGATGAGGCCATAAAATCCGAACTGGATCTGACAGGACAAACCCCTACTAGGGTTTTTATAGTCTAAATATGTACTTTCAAAAAATGCACACTAGAAGTTGTTTGCATTTTCAGTGTTGCATAGTGTAATCTAGCGAACGAAATATTAGTTTGGCTTCCTACATTACTCAGTCTGTTCCTTTACTTTTAAAAATGGTAAAACCTGCAAAAGTAGTAAAAGTTGTAAACTGCTTCCACATGGTAGAACAATAAAACGTAACAGCAATACCCAGCTGGCTGAACTGGGGTGTAATGTTAGTGTCAAATTCCGTACGACATTTTATATATTTATTTGTATATTCGATGTATATTAGGGATATATTTATTTTGAAAAGAAAATATATTCAT
The DNA here is from genome assembly GCF_047663935.1 of Musca autumnalis. NCBI lineage: Eukaryota > Metazoa > Arthropoda > Insecta > Diptera > Muscidae > Musca > Musca autumnalis. The sequence continues at coordinate 190,788,084 of NW_027411977.1, read as the reverse complement.
CAGAAGAAAACTATTTCCCATTAAGACTTCTTCATATCAATGAAATGTAACCTCCTCCAAGTCCGAACGACGTGCCGCACACTAAAACACCGCTTATAGAAGCGCACTATGGGCCCAATGACAGGTTTTTGAGGCAACAAGTCACTGGAAGCTCCTGGACCTTTCAAATTTCGTCCTGATGTTTATAGTGAGCATAAAAATATATCTGCAAAATTTGGAAAGAATCGGTTCAGATACAGATATAGCTTTCGTATACATATTTGTTTCAACCGTATACATATACGTTTCAACCGTATACATATATGTTTATATTTAAGCCGCACTAAGGCCACAATTTGCATCCGATGACTTTAAAATTTGATATGGTACATCCTGATCAATTAAGAATCACGTCCAGAAAATTTGGTTCTGATCGGTTCAGCTATATATACATATCTACATATATAGAAAATTATTCAGGTCTGCCATGATGTTCGAAATATAAATCCTCCGAAGTGGCTGGACCGAATTTGATAACATTTTGACTGTAGGTTCTTTAGGTCTTAGAATAGATCGTTAGGTAGTTTTTATACCGAAAAATGGAGGGGCCCCCACAACGGGTTTTAGCCAAACGCGAAATCTTAGAGATCATTTGACGTATTGGGATACAATACAATAGTAATTGTGACCTCTGTAATTAATTGATTATTTGGAAGTAGAATACCGCTATCGCGTTCAATTTTTGAATAATTTATAGTTACAGTTCAAGATTTTTAAATTTAGTAGGTTTTTGTAGTCCCAATTACTAAATTAAGAGATCTTGAACATAAAAGATGTCAATGCTTGGTTTTAAGATAACTATCAAATTTCGCGACTCCCAGCCCAGCCCAATACTTAACAAGTAAAAAAGCATTAAGTTCGGCCGGGCCGAACTTTTCATACCCTCCACCATAAAATATTCATTCCTGTCCCCAACTTTAAGTGAGTACGTTAAAATGTCAGATATTGTACATAAAATGCATCATTCGGGAGTCTCTTTTTTATGGTGCCTATATCTAACTGTTGACAATTTTTGGTCGGCTAGAAATTGGGAGGTACTGTTATATAGGGGTTATAATAAAATATGGGCCTATATTGACAGTTTTTGATGGGAGCCTTAAATGTCAAATAACTCCTAATTCGGTTAAAAAATTTAGCTAGAATCCTCAAAATATCGAAAATCGGTACATAACGTGGGAACTTCAAATGTCATTAACAGCTAGTTCGGAGGTATCTGGGCTATACGAAAATATGAACTTAAATGAACAATTTTTTTGCAGAATTTTTGTTGACTTTTAAATTTCAAATTACAGAAAGTTTGTCCAAAAAATAAAGCTAAGGTACGGAAAATCGGGAGGTTTGTTTTGGGGCTATACAAAAACATGGACCTACATACGTTTGTTAAACATTTTAAGTAAAATCCTCAAAGTACCGAAAATCGGGAATTGGGGCTATGTTGAAAATTGTTGATGCAGATGTGTGGTGACCACTACAATCTTCAAATGTCAAATTACAGTTAGTTCTGTTAAAAATTGTAGCTAAAATTGCCAATTACTGAAAATTGGAAAGCACCGTTATATGGGAGCTACATCCGAACATGTCAATTGATAGCTAAATCGGTCTGGAAATGTAGATAAAAATGTCAAAATACCGTAAATCGGGGGTACCGTTATATGGGGGCTATACCAAAACGTGGACCTAGGTCCCCAACTTTTGTTATATAAGTTTAGTTACACTTAAGAACCCTAAATTTCAATTTATAGCTATATCGGTCTGAAAATGTAGCTAAAAACGTGAAAATACCGTAAATCGGGGATACCGTTATATGGGGGCTATACCAAAACGTGGACCTATGTCCAGAAGTTTTGTCACATAAGTTTATTGACATTTAAGAACTTCAAATGCCAAATTATAGCTTCATCGGTCTGAAAATGTAGCTAAAAACGTCAAAATACCATAAATCGGGGGTGCCGTTATATGGGGGGCTATACCAAAACGTGGACCTATGTCCACAACTTTTGTTATATAAGTTTATTGGTACTGAAGAACCCTAAATGTCAAATTATAGCTAAATCGGTCTGAAAATGTAGCTAAAAACGTCAAAATATCGTAAATCGGGAGCTACCGTTATATGGGGGCTATACCAAAACGTGGACCTACGTCCACAACTTTTGTTATATAAGTTTATTGATACTTAAGAACCCTAAATGTCAATTTATAGCTACATCGGTCTGAAAATGTAGCTAAAAACGTCAAAATATCGTAAATCGGGGGCTACCGTTATATGGGGGCTATACCAAAACGTGGACCTATGTCCACAATTTTTTTTATGTAAGTTTATTAACACTTAAGAACCCTAAATGTCAAATTATAGCTAAATCGGTCTGAAAATGTAGCTACAAACGTCAAAATACCGCAAATCGGGGTGTACCGTTATATGGGGGCTATACCAAAACATGGACCTATGTCCACAAGTTTTGTTAAATAAGTTTAATGACACTTAAGAACCCTAAATGTCAAAATATAGCTAAGTCGGTCTGAAAATGTAGCTAAAACCGCCAAAATACCGTAAATCGGGGGGTACGGTTATATGGGGGCTATACCAAAACGTGGACCTATGTCCGCAACGTTTGTTATATAAATTTATTGACATTTGAGAACCCTAAATGTCAAATTATAGCTACATCGGTCTCAAAATGTAGCTAAAACCGTCAAAATACCGCAAATCGGGGGGTACCGTTATATGGGGGCTATACCAAAACGTGGACCTATGTCCACAAGTTTTGTTATATATGTTTATTGACACTTAAGAACCCTAAATGTCAAATTATAGCCAAATCGGTCTGAAAATGTAGCTAAAAACGTTAAAATACCGTAAATCGGGGGGTACCGTTATATGGGGGCTATACCAAAACGTGGACCGATATAGCCCATCATCGAACTTGACCTGCCTGCAAACAAAAGACGCATTTTCCCAAAATTTCAGCGTCCTATCTCCATTTTTGTGGATGCTAGAGTGATTACCACAGACGGACGGACGGACGGACGGACGGACGGACGGACGGACGTGCTCAGATCGACTTAGAATTTTACCCTGATCAAGAATATATATACTTTATAGGGTCGCAAATGAGTATTTCAATGCGTTACAAACGGAAAAACAAACTTAATATACCCTCCATACTATGGTGGAGGGTATAAAAATATCCAAATTTTTAAGTGTCACGCTATCTGTAAGTATTTTTCTATAAGCTTACGGATCCATACGGGAATAAAATTTTCTACAAATATAGTACTCACTATTACCTTCTACCACATACATATATATAGTTTCGCGAATACGTCGCAATACCGAGAGTTATATTCCAAAAAACCATATAAACTACAATACAAACTACACAAAAAAATACACCACAAGTCTACATCAAATATTCCTTACCAAATCTAACTTTTTTAATTCTTAATCAGAATATTAATTTATATACCTTTACACGTGTTAACCATTTAAAAACTGTTTATTATGTTAATTGTTTTTAATTGTCGAGCGAAACAAATGCGTTCTTCGTTTGATAGATTTTTATAAAATTTTACAATGTAAGATGCAATATCTTTGACAGACCAGTATGTGGTCATGAAGCGTTGCCAGGTTGAAATGATTTTGTTTCTAAGTGGCTCAAAGTGTTAAGAATCTAATCCCGTTACTCTTTTATCCACATATATGACTTCAAAAATAGACTTTTTGCCTCAGAAACCTGCCATTGGGCCTATAGTGAAGCGGTACAATATTTGTTAATATGTGTGGTATTTTGCTAAATTTGAAAAAAAGACCTAATAAACATGTGCTTCTTTGATTTCAAAAACAACAGTTGGAGACAGCTTCTCCTTTTTCAATGAATTTTCAGCGTCCTCAAACCTATTTGCAAGAATTCTACTTCTTGCGAGAGATTATGCATTTAGTGGAATGATATGGAAACATTCAAATTGAAAAAAATATTTGTTTTTATTACAGTGTTTTATTTAACTTGCCTTGGTGTGTGTTTAGTTCAAATCTGGTAACTCATTTTTAACACGGTTGCAGTTGACCAATCGAACTAAAACTATGCACACTTCTCAGATTTGGATGACAATACACGAATATGAAATCAAAACCAATATTGGTCCATTTTTACACTGTTTTACAGTGTTTTATCTAATTTGCTTTTCAAATCTGGTAACTCATTTTTCACATAGTTGCAGTTTACCAATCGAACTTAAAATTTGCACACTTTTCAGATTTGGATGACAATACATGAATATGAAATCAAAACTAATATTGGTCCATTCTTACAGTGTTTTTACGGCGTCTAACTTGACCCCCTTTTCAAATCTGGTAACTGATTTTTAACACGGTTGCAGTTGACCAATCGAACTAAAACTTTGCACAATTTTCAGATTTAGATGACAATACATGAATATGAAACCAAAACAAATACGGGTCCATTGTTTCCTATAGCCCCCATATAACGGTACCACCCGATTTCCGGTATTTTGTTTTTCAAAACCAATATTGGTCCATTTTTACACTGTTTTACAGTGTTTTATCTAATTTGCTTTTCAAATCTGGTAACTCATTTTTCACATAGTTGCAGTTTACCACCGTTTGGGGGCCACCGTGGTGCAATGGTTAGCACGTCCGCCTTGCACTCAGAAGGTCTGCGGTTCGAATCCCAGGCCAAGCAACATCAAATTTTCAACGGTGGCAAAATTCCCCCTCAGTAATGCTTGGCGACATTTCCTGAGTATTTAAGCCATGAAAAACTTCTCTACAAGTGGTGTCGTAAGACACGCCGTTCGGACTCGGCAATAAAAAGTAGGTCCCATATCATTGAGCCAATATGAATCGGCGTGCACTCATTGATATGAGAGAAGTCTCCCTTGTCCCATCTGGGATGTTTGTGGAACAATTATTATTATGCAGTTTACCAATCGAACTTAAAATTTGCACACTTTTCAGATTTGGATGACAATACATGAATATGAAATCAAAACTAATATTGGTCCATTCTTACAGTGTTTTTACGGCGTCTAACTTGACCCCCTTTTCAAATCTGGTAACTGATTTTTACCGCGGTTGCAGTTGACCAATCAAACTAACACTTTGCACATTTTTCAGATTTAGATGACAATACATGAATATGAAACCAAAACCAATATGGGTCTATTTTTTCCTATAGCCTCCATATAACGGTACCACCCGACTTCTGGTATTTTGAGGATTTTGTCTTCATTTTTAGCCCGAATTTGCTGTAACTTGGCATTTGGAGTTCTCAATAGTCCAGGAACTTCCCCACTAAAAATTGTGGACGTAGGTCAAGGTTTAATATAGCATCCATATAACTGTACCATCCAATTTCAAGCATTTTAATCTACATTTTCTGCTCAAATGGACTGTAATTCGGCCTTTGGGGATCTCAGTTGTCAAAAAATTTATTTACTAAAAAGTTAAAAATAAAAAATAATTTAAAAAAATTAAGTTTCAGTGTTTTATTTAGAAATGCACTTAAAACTAAAAAATAATTTGTCACTTAGCCTCAATATATACATTCTTTCTCATGATAGAATCTCTCAAATAAAACGCTTGCCGTTTAATTTTGCCACCATTCATAATTTAAATGCAAGCGTTTTATTTGAGAGATTCTATCATGAGAAAGAATGTATATATTGAGGCTAAGCGACAAATTATTTTTTAGTTTTAAGTGCATTTCTAAATAAAACACTGAAACTTAATTTTTTTAAATTACTTTTTATTACAGTGTTCTGTTTAACTTGCTTTGCTTTCCGTTTAGTTCAAATCTGGTAACTCATTTTTAACACAGTTGCAGTTGACCAATCGAACTGAAACTTTGCACACCATTCAGATTTGGATGACAATACATGAATATGGGCCCATTTAGCGGTACCACCCGACTTCAAGTTTTTTGAGGGCTTTATCTTCATTTTTAGCCCGAATTTGCTGTCATTTGGCATTTGAGATTCCCAATGATACAGACATTTCCCACCAAAAATTGTGAACATAGGTCCAGGTTTTGGTATAGCCCCCATATAGCGGTACCACCCGATTTCAAGTATTATGAGGATTTTATCTGCATTTTTAGCCCGAACTGGCTGTAACTTGGCAAAGGGACCCTCCATTGGTACAGAAACTTCCTTACTAAAAATGATGGAAATAGGTACAAGTTTTGGTATAGCCCCATATAGCGGTACCACCGATTTCAAGTGTTTTAAGGATTTTATCTTCATTTTTAGGTAGAATTGGCTGTAACTTGGCATTTAGAGTCCCCAATTGTACGGAAACTTCTCCACTAAAATTTTTTGACATAGGTCCAATTAAGTTTCAGTGTTTTATTTCTAAATGCACTTAAAACTAGAAAATAATTTGTCGCTTAGGCTCAATAAGTATATTCTTTCTCATGATGGAATCTCTCAAATAAAACGCTTGTATTTAAATTATAAATGGCGGCAAAATTAAACGTTGAAGTCTTTCGTATAATATTTTCGCCTATTCATACATAACCTTCATAGTCATGATCTAGGACAGCTCTGAGGATATTCTCTGGAATGTGTTATCTATGTGATATTAGTTTGACAATGTAATATTATGAAATCGTTGAAGATATAGAACTTCAGTTGGAGAATTCTGCAATCGCAGGTTATCTGTAGTGGAAAGCAGGCGGTTATATCAACTTACAAGTCAGGTTTTAAAATTAGTCCAATAGAATGACGTTAACCTAAGGAGTGGACCGATATGGCCCATCTTCGAACATAAACTAAGTTTGGGAAAATATTACGAATTCAAAATTCGGTTCGAATCGGTAGATCCGTTCGAGAATTATCGTGCGCACCAGCCACTATACTTGGTACCGTAGGGCTTTTCACAGCTTTCGGACCATTTTCTCAGAAAATATGGACTTGTCTCTGAAAAAAGGTGTACCTTCGGAATGGGGGCAGTAAATACAAGTTGCTGCACAAAGAATCAAAGCCTTGAACTGCACTTTTCCCTTATTTTTGTGTGGGAGGTTAGCGAATCTATCATCTATGTCTAGTAGAAATTTTACGATGTGCAAAGTATGAAACAACTCGGTTACTACCTTCGTGAGTTATCGTGCGCACAATTTTAGCGAAAAGTTTTGAACTTTTGTGGGACAGGTACCCGAAGGAGTGGACTGGTATGGCCCATCTTTGAAATTTAACTATGTTGGTCAAAATATTACGAAGGCTGAATTTTGCACCTAATTTGTTGATTCGTTCGAAAGTATCGTCCGCTACAAAGGGTGCCATAGGGGTTTTAACAACTTTCGGAGAATTTTCTCAGGAAGTAAGGACTTGCCCCAGAAAAAACTTGTACCGTCGTATTGGGGGCAGCGAATACAAGTTGTTGCAAAAAGAATCAGAGAGACTCGCGAGCAGGCTGGAAGATATCCGAAAGAGTGAACCGATAGTGACCAGATTCGTATATCAAACTTAAGGAGCTGATTCGATCTGGATGGGGGGTTTATGGGGTTCCTGCAGTTCCCCTCCTCCTATTGATTTGGGTGATGGTCGGATCATATACAGGGTTCGGAAGGGGCAAAACACTTCAGTGGAGAAATGTCAAGGTTTTATTCTAACACGATATCTCCGCTCCATTATGCCAAACCAAAGCCCAATAATGAAAGTGGAAAAACTTACCTATACAACAATGAAAAGTAGGTTGGCGTAAATGATCAAACAACAGAGATATCGCAATAGACGCTATTGCAACCCAAGTTTTCATTTTTGGAATTTCAATTGTCTGTCAATGAAAGTAAAAAATCTGTTTTGATAAAACCCCCATTTAACGGTATCGTCCGATTTCAGGTATTTTGACACTTTAAGATACATTTTCTGGCCAAATTAGCTATAATTTCGCATTTGGTATTCGCAGCGATCAGGAAACATCCTTAACAAACATTGTGGTCCACCTTTTAGTATAGGCCCCATCTAAGGGTACGGCCCGATGTTGGGTATTTTGACGTTTTAAGCTACATTTTCAGACCGTATTAGCTCCAATATGGTATTTGAGGTTTGGATAGTGGTCAGAAAATTTGTGAAATGGACAAAAGTCGTGTTTTAGTATAGCTTCAATATAACGACATCTTCCGATTTTAGGTATGTTGAAGCTTTTTTGACATTTTCGGCCTTAATTGGCTGCAATTTGACAGTTGGGTTGCCAGTGGTCACAAACTTCTCAATTAATCATTTTGCATATAGGTCCACGTTTTGGTATAGTTCACATATACCAGTACCACCCGATTTCAGGTATTTGGAGGTTATTACCTACATAAGTTTTTTATACCCTCCAACATATGGAGGGTATAATTAAAATTGTCATTCCGTTTGTAACACATCGAAATATTCGTCGGAGACCCTATAAGGTATATATATTATTGATCAGCATAAAATTCTATGTCCATCTAACCATGTCCGTCTGTCCGACCGTCCGTCTGTCTGTCTGTTGGAATCAAGATACAGGTCGCAATTTTAAAGATAGAGAGTCAATATTTGGTACAGAAGTTTTTATTACTTGCAGGATGGTTGGTATTGAAAATGGGATATATCGGTCCACGTTTTGATATAGCCCCCATAGAATGGAGCCTCCCGATTTTAGATTATCCTACCAAAATAGCTGGAATTTGGTACGTAGTCTTCTTTAGGGGTATACAATTTTATCGGTATCGGTCCACGCATTCATATAACCCCCATAGAACGGTACCTCCCGATTTTCGGTATTTTGAAGGTTTTAGCTTCATTATAACACCGAAATGGCTGAAATTTGGCACTTAGTCTACGTTGGTGGTATAAAACTTTCCCCCAGAACTTTGCCGGTATTGGTCCATGCCTTCATATAGCCCTCATAAAATGGTACCTCCCGATTTTCCGTATTTTGAAGGTTGTGGCTTCAATATTCCACCAAATTTAGTATTAGTATTAGAAATTTAGTATTAAGTCTTCTTCATACACGAAAGGAAACTAATTATTCCATTCTACTTCAATACAACTTGCGGTGGAGGGTATAACAAGTTCGGCCCGGCCGAACCTAACGCCGTTCTTACTTGTTTGGCTGTAATATGGAAGTCAGTGTTCCCAGTGGTCAACAAAATTCTTCTACACAAAAAATTGCGGACATAGGCTCACGTTTTGGTATGGCCCCATGTAACGGTACCAACAAATTCAAGTGTTGTTATCTAAAATTTTCGAGCAAAATTTTATGTCATATGACATTTATGGTTCCCTGTGGTTAAAAACTTCTACATCAAAATTGTGGGCATAGACCCACGGTATTGTGTAGCCCCAATAATGGTATCGACCGATTTCCAGTATTTTTTAGTTATTAGTTGACCGAATTAGCTGAACTTTGGTATTTGGGGTTCCCAGTGGGCAGAAATGTTTTCACCATTTAGTTTATATGGTGAAGGGCTATAAATAGCATACCTCATAAAGCTATTTTATTTATAGGAGGTCTTCCAACTCTCTATAGGAGACGTCATAACGGTCTTCCGTTTTGATATAGCCCCAATATAATGGTACCGTCCCATTATCGGTATTTTGAAGGATTTTTCCTCATTATCCCACCGAAATGGGGGAAACTTCGTTGGGCTAAAAAAACTGTCCTCCACAAATTGATGAGTACAGGTTAACATTATCGGTATTTTGAAGGATTTTTCCTCATTATCCCACCGAAATGGGGGAAACTTCGTTGGGCTAAAAAAACTGTCCTCCACAAATTGATGAGTACAGGTTAACATTTTTATACAGCTCCATTGAACGGAACATACCGATTTTCGGTATTTTCCGAGTTTAAGTCAAAGTGACCTACCGAAATTTGTAATTGTGTAGTCTTCGTTGGAGGTATAAAATATTTCTGCAAAAAATTATCTGTAAAATTCCACGTTTTTAAGTTTCAGGCACATTGTGCTACTAAAATGGTTGAAATTTGGTTTCAATATACATATTTAAGGGGGGAGGGCCCGCCGAAATTGCTACCATCTGTACTTGTTTTAAATATGTTTTAATTGTCTTTCCCCTGTTATTAAACAAGTTGTTTGTAGAGGAACAAACCTTAGGGACCTTTTTTGTATTCATACACCAATATTCAGTGTTATTTAAATCGCAATTTTGTCTGATTTTAAATCTTGACACTTCCCAATAAAATGACTCATACACATAAATATTCCAAATTTTTCAAATAGTTTGTATAAATGAGTGTTCGTGTCAGTTTTGCGCTTTTGTTGTTGATATAGACTGTGATAAACGCAGCCAGAGAAAACTGACTGACCTATGGGGGTTTTTATGGCGGACATGTACACAGCAATACATATTTATTTGACGACAAGCTCGGGTTTATAGTAACAAAAAAATTAAAAAAAAAAAATGGTGCAAAAAGTTCATGTTCATGCACTGGAGTTTGTGTAACTGGACAAAAGTATCAAACGTATACGCCAACAATCATAGAAATAGCTCTCCAAAGCATCATGAACTATGGCAGCAACAAATGAAAAATTAAAAATTTCATAAATTAAAAGAGTTTATGGCAGCAACGTGATAAAATGTCGACAGCATCATCAACGTATCACAACATAAAATTGTTGTAGGACGATGCTTACATCACGAAGAGAGATATATGTACATTTTTTTAGTTACAGGGTGAACGAATACAAGCGGTACTTTAATTGGCAAAAAAAGGATCGAGGGGTTTGTAATTGAAAATTCTGTAATGAGGGGAATACATGAGAGGGGTATATGGTATATATGTAATGGGAATAATTTGATGGTTTCAGAAATTTCAACAAGATGCATTGCAATTTTTCCATCAACCAGAAGTATTAAACGCCAAACGTGTTGACCAACCAACCAACCCAACCATCCAACCAACAAAAATGTCATCCGCCACCATTCGTCCATGTTAATGTCAACACTTGCACAAAACACTGTGAGTATTGTTTTAAACATATATGAATGTCCTGCAAAGTGTTGTCACTTTTTAACATTGTTTCAACACAATGTGACCAACTATCCGTCCATCCATCCAACCATCCATCAGTGTTCTATGCATCAACACATCTAGCCAACAAAATCGCCCATCCATCCATCTATCCATCCATTCGTTAATTCATTCACTCGTTTATGAGAATGAATGACAATAACAGTAAAGCGTCAACAACAGCTTTGTTACAGCATTACGACCTTCCAGCTATGATTTAAATGGATCTCCACGAAAATATTTATAATTGCCAAAAACACATAGCAGTGACAAGGAAAGGGAATCAGAACATAAATCCAAGGATTTTGCTAAAATTGTTTGTGGCGCTTGTGTAGTTGTTTAGGAGAAGCTAGTATAGATGAAAATGTTAACACCAATCAGGGAGGCGGATGATTGATATGACTTTAAGATAGCGTTAATATTATGAATGCAATATCGAAGTGGAGGTAATCGTCACAGGTTAAAGGATCTTAACTAAATCGTTGAAGATTTAAATATAAAATAATGGCGACTTTATTTTTCTTCAACAATAGCTGGAGACCCTAAATTCATTTTTAGTGCTTTAATTGACACCATTTGCAGATTCCTGGTATACCTTCCTGTTATGTTATATTTTGTTGAGATGTGCTCTAAATTTATTGGACAAAAGCCAGCTTGTGGAAATTGGAATGCGAAAAGACTATCTAACCCACACTGATGTTCCATCTGTCAGGATTAGAATAAAATATTTGCAGGCCGCTGCATCGCTTAAACTACAAGACCTTTTGATTCGATATTATCGCCTACCCCCCGGTAAGGTCGAGGAAATAGTGGATTTCATGAGTCGGAAAAATATCAATTTAGCGGTGGTGCAGGAAACCAATCTCAACAACAACTGCAGCTTACAGCTTCTGATGGTTACAGCGTACTGAGGAAGGATAGCAGCAGAAGTGGAGGTGGGGGATTAGTCTTCGTCTTCAACCTGTGTATTCAATACAGACCTAAATTGCTTGAACCTGGCTCTAATGAATGTATGGGGGTAGCAGTCAGATGTAGAACTGCCGAGGTAGAGTTACAGAACGTATACATCCCGCTGACAAATAGCTCTCCTTCAGATTATAGGCCGACATTAGCCCGCTTTTGGAATGCCATAACAGTCTGCTAATCATGAGTTGTGGCATTCGGTTCTATAAAACGACCAGCTGAGAATATATGTATATATTGCTCTACGTTTTGCTCGGTAAATGAGAACGCCCTCACCAGAATTAGCAGAGAGTGTCACGATCTAATGGACAAGCATCACCCGCCCAGTCACATCAGTAGAGATTTTCATAATATAGGAAGACAGTTCCAAAGGTATAAAAGAGAACCCCTAGACCAATGACCCTATCAGGCAAGCTTCGATAGTATTCACACTGACACGATTGCGCAGGCAGTATAGATGTACAGAGTGAATGTCTCACCTTGGGACCAACCCCCATCCATCGCAGCAGAAGAACGCCAGCTGCCAAGGCAAACACGAGGGGTTTTAGGTCAGTTAACATCCGGACGATGCAGCCGCCTCAATTCCTATTGGGCCCGAATTGATGCCATGATACCCAACACATACCCGACATGTGGATTGGGACCACACGACACACTGCATTTGTTTAGCTGCCCAGTTACCCCATTCACCTGTCTCCTGATTTTTTATGGACGCTTCCAGTTCAGGTTGCGGAATTTTGTTAATCTGGATACAGTGGAACCAGAACCTGATAACCAAAATAATACACGAACGAATATATATGCGTTTCTTAAACAACAACATCAATATTTCGCTAGATATAAACATCGTGTCACCTTGTCTGACAAATTACTTCACTTGGCAATCCGCCGTTTCTTTTGTATCAGACCATCTCCACATAATTATCTCCATCAGCCCACCGCCAATGTCATCACTTCTGAACATAAGCGGAACAAGTGGTTTAATCATCAAAAGAGTTGAAACTCGAACGTCTGTCACGTTTGGCGACGTTAAGCTAACTGATCTGAAGAGATCTGCCATTTATATTAATCGAACATTTGGTGAGCACCCTGGGAGTGACAGGCCGGCAAAGAGTTCTTATTCTCCTACGATATGTATCCTTTCTCCGTTAGTGATGGGCCATAAGGGAATCTCCATGGTATTGCTGAAATAGGTGAATAAAATGGGAGATGGATATGTCACCAAAGTTATTCGTACCATAAGTCTGAAAAAAATGGGCAAGGTGGTTCCGCTACTGAAGCCAGGCAAAGACGTCAACAAAAGTGATTCACGTTTGTCGCCCGAGGCAAAGATTCTTGAGACTTTACTGCTCCCCAGCGTCTGATCCATTTGCCGAGCATCAACATGGGTTTCGTTAGCAGAACAGCACTAGCGAGTACACGATCCCCTAAGTGCGGGCCAGTGCCGCATGTTTTGCACGGTGCCATTGATCCTTGCCCTATAGAAATTCACACTGCTGTGATCGATGGCGGATGTTCTCCGAGGACCGCATTCACATGACAGTTGTTTATGGCATCCGTGTGAATGCTATTTAGACCTACTTGATAGACTTCTTGATCTAGGGGTTCTCTCTTCTAACGTTGGACCTCTCTTGAAGATCCTTCTTGACATGTCTGGGTGGGGGTCCTATCCACCATATCCTGATTAAGATAACTCTCAAAGTAACACCCGGGCTAGTACTGCAACAAAATCATGCCATTGTGATACTGTGCTGGAAGAATCTTTGTCTTCTCATGTAGATGGTCCACTGAAGACATGAGCAGGCACCCCGTTGCTGTTTTCCATTCCGTTGAACTTAATTTCGCGGACCAAACTGGCGCCGCATAGCTTACCACGGACTGACCTATCGCGTTATATGTGGGCAACAAAGTTTCTTTATCTGCAACCCAAGCGCAGCCGGCTGGGGACTTGAAGAACTTGATCCTACACCTCAGCTTGTCGCAAATAGCTGTGGTATACACGAACGGCATGAACATACTGTTGAATGTGACCCCTAAAATTTTGAGATTCTTTGTGGTTAGAATTCTATTATCATCGACTTGACATTCAATTCTGTTCTCACCTCTGCCGTCCATGTGCTGAACAGAGTGGTTGTAGATTTAGTGGCGGATATTTGCAGGGTGCTAAGATCAGTCAAATAGGAGTTCAGCCTTTCACAATGAAATACGTTACGATCTCAAATGGCGGAATATAGGAGAGGGAACTCCATGTTTCACTCTACGGGTGTTGGACTTCTTGTTCCTAAATTCCACGTAAGACTGCCGTCTACAACGTTTGAAACTTGTGTGGAGATGGCGTGCAGTGTTTTACTGCTTACGGAACCGATGCTGATGGTCGGCAACTGGATAGCTATTTCTAACGCTGGGGAGGATTAATGTCTCAAGGGTCTTTGCTACGGGCTACAAAAGCGAAATCGTCTGTACGATTCACCTTTGCTGACATCAGTAGGGGAACCACCATGCTAAACTTCAAGATTTTGGGAACGATAGGGGTGGCTGGGGACAGCTTGAGAACTTTGGTGATATACTCCACTCGCGGAGATTCCATCAGGCCCACGCTTTGGATGATTTCGCGTTCCTGATGAACTTCGCAACGTCACCCATTGTGAATTGTAGTGTTCATCCTCGGCAGGAAAATATCTAATGAGTCCTAGTATTCTTCTCGAAATACTGTCACTCCCGGTGTGCTTGAAAAACTATAGATTGAAATAATTTGCGCACCTCTTTGGATCAATCAGCGTAATATCGCCAAGCGTGACTGAGGTCCTGTCTTCCTGTTTTCAAAGTTCGAGAGTGACTTACCCATTGCCCACAATATACTTATTCCGGCTCCAATGTTGCAACTCTTCAGATGATTTAGCCACTTGTTCCCTTTATGCTCACCGATCAACCTGTTAACTTCCAGTGTCAGCTTATTGACTCTGGGTCATTGGGGTTGGCATGACGAAGCTCATCAAGCTCATTTGCTAGTCCCGTCTCATCTGCTAGGAAGTTTTGTCCCACTTCGTGTAATCGACCAGCAGATGAGGTGAGCGACTGCAGCAGTGATGATGTCTCGGAACGTCCTTTTCGCTACCCGAACATCAGAAGCGGTGATTAGTGAACTCTCTGAAACTCGATCAATTTCGCTTTCCAGTGATTGACGTAAGTGCTAGAGGTGATGAAATCGGGCTGTCTACTGATGGAGACAATTATGGGAAGATGGTCTGATCCATGAGAAACGACGGGTTACCAGGTGATGTCATTTGTCAGACTAGATGACACGATTATTATGTCAGGCGATCTGTGACACTCTCCGCTAATTCTGATAGGGGCGTCCTCATTGACCGTGCAAAACGTAGAGCTATCAATCTGCACAGCCAGCACTATACCCCTCTGGTCGTTTCCCAGGGCGTTAATGTTGGGCCAATAACGTGGAGTACAGGTATTTATCGGCGGGATGTATACGTTCAGCAACAGTACCACGGCAGATCTACACCTAACTCCTTTCCCCATACACTTTATGTACGGGTCGTTAGAGCCAAGCTCAAGGAGATATATAGATATCCACCTTTACTTCTGGTGCGACAGTTGTTGTAAGCGGCAGTTGTTGCTGAGCTTGGTTTCCTGCACCGCCGCGACCATGATATTTTTTCGACTTAAGGAATCCAATATTTCCTCCATCCTATCTCGGAGTCCATTGCAATTAAATTGCAAAAGACAATGCACTTTCGGGGATTGTCTGGTGTTAAGTGCTGCGAGTGCGACTACTGTTGGTGGTGTGCGGGGGAGTCGCGAGATCAGATGACGACGCAGTAACATAGTCCCTCGCATGGACGAACCCAGAACAAACCCTGTTATGCACCCACTCCCGATATATATTGCATCTCACCGAGTTCGGGGGATGCGGACGTGACAAACCGAGCATATATAAATTGGTCCTGGGTTCCCCTCCGACTCGACACGGACAAAAATAATACGGAGGAAGCATTCCGGGATATGCTGCTCCCAACACAGAAAAGCGATACATATACGAACAACGAAATTTGTTGAGCAGAAAGTAGTAAAAGAGAAAGCCATTTCGGATCTCTCTCCTCTCTCAATCTCTTAAAAATTGCTTCCAGTTTTACTATTTTTTGGGGTTAAGGAACGCTTTCCGAGTTAAAAATGGTAAAACATGAAGAAACTTTAACGTAAAGGAACACAGCTGTTATGTGGTTCTGCTCAATCCGGTGCGAGAGAACCCGCTGCCGTGGGATTGTTTTGTTTTAAGTGTTATTAGGCGGTTAGTATTCAAATTAACTAAGAGGAGCTGGCCCCGTTTGGTAGTATTAGTACTACCCTAGAAACGTGTGTGAGTTAGCATCGCTATCTACTAGTATTCCGTTACATGTATGCTTTACCTTTTTTACCAGCTGCTACAGTTCCAACGAAGGTGGTAATGTCGACGATTTGAACGGCAAATATACCGCCTACAGGTAAAAGTTTCCATTAATTTAGTACAGCAGCGCCCGACATTAAAATTTTTGGAGAGAAGATAAAACATAAGTTGTTGTTGCATATAATACAGGTTCTCGGTCGAGTCCCGGTACTAGCTCAAAAAGTTGATAATTTATATGGTTTAGTCCAGACCCCTTTTTGTTTACGGTACAAGGATTAAGACAATATGTGTATTACCCTTATTAACTTACTCCATCAGGACATCGGTTGGTTTACTTCATTTTGGGCACATTTTCCAACAGGAAATATCAAATGCATTGGCAAAGGTCCACATTTTATACCCGCTATTCGATCAGCTCATAGATTAAAGTGTACACTTTAAGCCAAATGTCGGCCTTATGCGAAAACTGTGGGTGTAGGGTTATATTTTGACAAAAATTATCGTGAATAGCTCATACAGATACGTTCTTAGACAATGTCTTATACAAAATCATGGAATCAGTAAAAAATCTTGACTTAAAAAAATTTATATATTCAAAGATTTGCATATAATGTCCATAAACTACTAAGGTCATAGCACTCCACAATGCTCCATTCTCCTAGTAGTCATTCAGTATTCATGCTGGAACACTAAAACACATTCCTTTTCTACGCTGTAAAAATTAAATAAATTTTAAATTATGTTGATTCGCTTAATATCTTGTTTTTTTTTTCATCAACTAGTCAAACATAATGTCAACGCTTGCTTATTATATACAGCAGCATTAAAACAAAATTCTTAAGGTTTGTTCTTTTGCCAATTAACCTATTTTATAGTTGGAAATTACTCAACATATTTGTACTTCATTTTCCTCCAGAGAATCATTAAAAATTTAAAAGAACCAAAATTTGTGTCCAATGTACATCTCGGTGTTCCTCAATTACAGTGCATTAGTCCTGCTTAAAGTTGTGATAAAGCCATTAAGAATGTCCAGTATCTCGTGTTGAAGATTTGTTGTTGGGTATCCATAAAAAAACACAAGAATATTTAGCATTAACAAAGAATATTGTCTCATTATAAGAAGTCCCGTCTACTTAGTTATGTATGTGTGTCGTGTACGTTTTTTTATTATTTTCTTTTTACTTTTGCTACATTGTCTTCTGTTTTACGTTTGTCTTTCTCTCTCCTCTTTTTTTGATTTGCTTTAGTGTCCTACGGATATGTTAATGGCCTCCCAATGACCGCTTTACGTTTAGCCCTAGCATGACGATGACTACTGCAAAAGAATAGAAATATTATCCCGGAAGAGGCCTGACCGGGGTGTGCCTAGCTAAGAAGAAAAATTGCATTGCAGTCTACCGGACAAAAAAAACCAAAGTGGAAACGACAAGGATTTCGTTTTATTAAAATCTTAACAATAAAATTGCCAACAAATTGAAAAATTCCATTTGAATGGTAAAATCATTGCAGACACATCGCAACAACAACAATAACAGCAACAAAGATAGCAACCACTACCGACGAAAGACATTAAAACACAAGTCCATGAATCGAAACAGCCAGTCAGTGAACCAACGATGCGGAAAACGATACATAGAAATTATTTTCATTATAGGATATATGGGTGTTTCTATAACATAGAAGATTTCACTTTTTCAATTTCACACAATTTTAGAATTGTTTCCAGGTGGTATGGATCGATAAATAAGAAATTTATGATGAAACAGTCAAGGATGTTGGATACGCATGTCCCCGAGAACTATCGTTAAAACCCCCTAAATGTACGGAAAATACTCTTTCACCTTTAGAAAGATCAAAAATATGGTTAGGGCAGAACAAATTATGACGATTTTGAAAAAAAAATGACGACTCTCGAAGAAGAGATAAAAGCACAAAAGATATAATTTACGAGGGCCGAGAACCCGAAAGCATTGGAAATTAGAGATCAACCTAAGAATCACATCTCTCTATTGGTCGCTTAAGTATCGATTTGGACCATTTTTTTTTCATCTGAAATTCGCATTGGTCTTAGTGCAACGGAGGTCGCACAGTGGGGAAAATCAACCAACCCATAATCCTGTTACCACTTCAGGCAGGTTATTCAAGATCTAGATAGAGGGGTTCTTAGATACAAGAGAGAGAGAGAGAGAGAGAGATAAATATATTTTCAATGTAATATGTTCCCAATTTTCCCACTGGGAAGTATATCAACATAGATGTCAACGACTGCACGTTGTCGTAACAACAGAGAATAAGGAATTCAAATGAGAGCTATGTCAGCCGTTGTTTAACAAAGGGACATTACTCTCCCATCAATTCTCTCTCATTTATTTTGTACATCAATGCATATCAAGCAAGTTTGGGTTGTAGGTTGGGAAAGTTAAAAGACGCGTAGCTGTCGTAGTATACTGCTACTTCAGGCGGAGACCTTGTGCTCATCCTGATGAAATGCTGAAAAATAAAGTTATAGAATAAAATAGGTGTGGTGGAAAGAGATTTGAGAGAGATGTTGAAAAGATATTGAAGAGTTTGGTTAGAGAAGAGAGAGTTTGCCATCTTTGTAGTACAATATTTTGTTCTCGCCGAAGCCATTTCAAACCCTAAGCAAGAAGAAGCACAGATGTTTACTTGGTTTGGAAGAAGGTTGTCTGAGATTGGATCGCGTGTTCACTCATGAATCGCCATATCCGGTTCGTAAGCATTGGACACGGCTATAATAAGTGCTCAATTGTCCCTGTTTCTTCTTCATCTTTGCATAACCTGCAATAGACAAAAGTTTCCAATTTGCAGGACATTGAACTTACTCTGCAGTGATCCGTGATAATTCCCACCGGTAATTTTAGTTTGGACTTCTTCAACGAAAGCAGAGATCTAGTTCTTCCCTTGGAGAGGATGAGCCAGATTGCCTTGAATTGCCAAATGTGGCTAGTCTATGTTTCAACTGCCACATGAAATGGCACAATAATGGTTTGATCGATTTGTCGACTTCAATATCGGTTGACTCCGATCCACCACGCGCCATTTCGTTCGAACACAAAGTAAGGATTGATTTTAGCGCCTAAGTGAATTGAGGGCCGCTTGACTATTCACGTAGATAGTCACCGGTCCAGCTATGTTCCGTTTCATGTTACTTATCAGCTCTGTTGTTTTTCGCACCGCACAGATCTCAGCTTGGAAGTCACCGGTGAGAGCAAGCAAAAACAACAACAAAGGAACTCAGCGAGAACAAGTATACAAGCGAGCCGAGTCAAACGTCAGGTCAGCACCACTGCAGCAGAGGCAGCGCAACAAGAGCAGCAACGCCAGCGCGCAAGCAGCGTCTGAGTCGGGGTATGCAGCAGCATTGTACCTGAGGGTAGAAAGTGGAAGTTTTGTTGTCTATAATTTGTTGGTGGCTAAGTCTAAGGTTGTCCCATTGAAAAAGACGTCGGAGGCGAACTCCTTCGGAGCTAAGGGTGTCTTCTAGATGGTGGCACGGACCAGGCTGGCTCACGCTGGACAAAGACGAATGGCCCTCTTGCACGTTTGTGCCTGAGACCACCCTTGAGGCCAAACCAGCAAATGTATATTTTGCTCAATCTGCCGTCCTAGAAGGGAAGGTTTTCTCGCTTGTCGACTGCTGTTCACGCTATAGCGTATGTATGTGTCCACAGTGATTCCATAGCATCCAACGAGTGGTGGCTAGGTCGCGTTACAAAGCTGTACCATAGGCCTGATAATCGGACTCAGAACGGGGTCATCTCGCGTCTCGTGCATAAGCTTGTTTTCCGTTTTGCCACGCCCGCCACGGGTTGAGAAAGTGCCGGACCTTCCTACAAATTCTCCCAAATCAGAAGGCCCTGTGCGTGACTTTCAGGGATACTGCGTCAATTGCCTGGGCATATCCCACCAAGCCGCAGACTGCCCACTGCTGGAAAGGTGCAGAAAATGCCAACTGCCCCACAACACCATGCCCCACGCTCTCAATGAAGATACTCATGCTTGGCTCAAAATGGCGGCGGAGATCCTCGTCCACATACCTTTGCTCATCCATACTCCGATAAAGGTACGGGCCTACATTAACCCGCAGAAGACTAGAAGTACCATCCGGTACGGCGACCCGCTGCCCGAATACCGCCCAAAGTTCGGGGACTCTGTCCGTGGTGATGTCATCAGTCCGAAACAGGGTGCTCACGTACACGGCTACTCTCAAGACATATCGAAAAGCGCTGCGTACGATGCCTCGCCGTCCCCACGACTTGCGCTGTCTCAGGGGGCTGTACCCGAAAGCGGCTGTGGCGGATCCAAACCTTTTCCGTCCTGGACCAATAAATATAATTTTGGGCAGCGATGCAGCGGAGGGCATCTTCATGGGGCTCCCTATTTTCCGGCCCGATTTGCCGCATGCCTATAAGACAATCTTTGGTTGGACATTTTTCGGGGAAGTGCCCATCAACCGCCCCTAAACGGCCCTCATCGTACATGTCTCACCCAGTAGGCCCGAGGATTTTTGTTTCATTGACGCTTTTGGCCTCAAATTGGCCGTACAACAAGGCTAGACCTTTAGATGTAACCCAGTATTAAATGAATTACTGCTTACTACTTACTAATTAGGCTTACTCTAAGCAGTTGATAACTATTTTTTTATACCCTCCACCATAGTATGGAGGGTATATTAAGTTTGTTTTTCCGTTTGTAACGCATTGAAATACTCATTTGCGACCCTATAAAGTATATATATTCTTGATCAGGGTAAAATTCTAAGTCGATCTGAGCACGTCCGTCCGTCCGTCCGTCCGTCCGTCCGTCTGTGGTAATCACTCTAGCATCCACAAAAATGGAGATAGGACGCTGAAATTTTGGGAAAATGCGTCTTTTGTTTGCAGGCAGGTCAAGTTCGATGATGGGCTATATCGGTCCACGTTTTGGTATGGCCCCCATATAACGGTACACCCCGATTTACGGTATTTTGACGTTTTTAGCTACATTTTCAGACCGATTTGGCTATAATTTGACATTTAGGGTTCTTAAGTGTCAATAAACATATATAACAAAACTTGTGGACATAGGTCCACGTTATGGTATAGCCCCCATATAACGGTACCTCCCGATTTGCGGTATTTTGACGTTTTTAGCTACATTTTTAGACCGATTTAGCTATAGTTTGACATTTAGGGTTCTCAAGTATCAATAAACTTGTATAACAAAAGTTGTGGACATAGGTCCACGTTTTGGTATAGCCCCCATATAACGGTACCCCCCGATATACGGTATTTTGACGTTTTTAGCTACATTATCAGACCGATGTAGCTATAATTTGACATTTAGGGTTCTTAAGTGTTAATAAACTTATATATTAGAAGTTGTGGACATAGGTCCACGTTTTGGTATAGACCCCATATAACGGTACCCCCCGATTTGCGGTATTTTGACGTTTTTAGCTACATTTTCAGACCGATGTAGCTATAATTTGACATTTAGGGTTCCTAAATGTCAATAAACTTATATAACAAAAGTTGTGGACATAGGTCCACGTTTTGGTATAGCCCCCATATAACGGTACCCCCCGATTTGCGGTATTTTGATGCTTTTAGCTACATTTTCAGACCGATGTAGCTATAATTTGACATTTAGGGTTCTTAAATGTCAGAAAACTTATATAACAAAAGTTGTGGACATAGGTCCACTTTTTGGTATAGCCCCCATATAACGGTACCCCCCGATTTACGGTATTTTGACGCTTTTAGCTACATTTTCAGACCGATGTAGCTATAATTTGACATTTAGGGTTCTTAAATGTCAGAAAACTTATATAACAAAAGTTGTGGACATAGGTCCACTTTTTGGTATAGCCCCCATATAACGGTACCCCCCGATTCACGGTATTTTGACGGTTTTAGCTACATTTTCAGACCGATTTAGCTCTAAATAGACATTTTGGGCTCCTAAGCGTCACTAAACTTAGCTAAATTTTGACATTTAGGGTTCTTAAGTGTCATTAAACTTATTTAAAAAAACTTGTGGACATAGGTCCACGTGTTGGTATAGCTCCCATATAACGGTACCCCCCGATTTGCGGTATTTTGTCGTTTGTAGCTACATTTTCAGACCGATTTAGCTATAATTTGACATTTAGGGTTCTTAAGTATCAATAAACTTATATAACAAAATTTGTGGACATAGGTCCACGTTTTGGTATAGTCCCCATATAACGGTAGCCCCCGATTTATGGTATTTTGACGTTTTTAGCTACATTTTCAGACCGATTTAGCTCTAAATAGACATTTTGGGCTCCTAAGCGTCACTAAACTTAAATAACAAAAGTTGTGGACATAGGCCCACGTTTTGGTATAGCCCCCATATAACGGTACCCCCGATTTACGGTATATTGACGTTTTTAGCTACATTTTCAGACCGATTTATCTATAATGTGACATTTAGGGTTATTAAGTGTCAATAAACTTATATAACAAAAGTTGTGGACATAGGTCCACGTATTGGTATAGCCCCCATATAACGGTACCCCCGATTTACGGTATTTTGACGTTTTTAGGTACATTTTCAGACCGATATAGCTATAATTTGACATTTAGGGTTCTTAAGTGTAACTAAACTTATATAACAAAAGTTGTGGACCTAGGTCCACGTTTTGGTATAGCCCCCATATAACGGTACCCCCAATTTACGGCATTTTGACGTTTTTATCTATATTTTCAGACCGATTTATCAATTGACATTTAGGGTTCTTAAGTGTAAATAAACTTATATAACTAGTGGACATAGGTCCATGTTTTGGAATAGCCCCCATATAACGTTACCGCCCGATTTCAGGTATTTTGAGAATTTTACCAACAAGTTTTAACCGAATTATCTGTAATTTGAACATTTGACATTTGAAGTTCTTAGTGGTCACCACACCTCTCCACCAAAAATTGTCAAGAAAGCCCCCATATAACGGTACCTCCCGATTTTCAGTAATTTGATGATTTTAGCTACAATATTAAACCGAACTAGCAGTAATTTGACATTTGAAGTTCTTAGTGGTCACAACACCTCTCCATCAAAAATTGTCAACATAGGTCCATGTTCGGATATAGCTCCCATGTAACGGTACCTCCCAATTTTCAGTAATTTGGCAATTTTAGCTACAATTTTTAACAGAACTAACTGTAATTTGACATTTGAAGGTTGTAGTGGTCACCACACATCTGCATCAACAATTTTCAACATAGCCCCAATATAACGATACTTCCCGATTTTCGGTACTTTGAGGATTTTACTTAAAATGTTTACTTAAACGTAGGTCCATGTTTTTGTATAGCCCCAAAACAAACCTCCCGATTTTCCGTACCTTAGCTTTATTTTTTGGACGAACTTTCTGTAATTTGAAATTTAAAAGTCAACAAAAATTGTTCATTTAAGTTCATATTTTCGTATAGCCCAGATACCTCCGAACTAGCTGTTAATGACATTTGAAGTTCCCACCTTATGTACCGATTTTCGATATTTTGGGGATTCTAGCTAAAATTTTTAACCAAATTAGGAGTTATTTGACATTAAAGGCTCCCATCAAAAACTGTCAACATAGGCCCATGTTTTATTATAACCCCTATATAACAGTACCTCCCAATTTCTAGCCCACCAAAAATTGTGAACAGTTAGATATAGGCACCATAAAAAAGGGCCTCCCGAATGAAGCATTTTATGTACATTATCTGACATTTTAACGTACTCACTTAAAGTTGGGGACAGGAATGAATATTTTATGGTGGAGGGTATGAAAAGTTCGGCCCGGCCGAACTTAATGCTTTTTTACTTGTTTTGTTTGTATTCTTTTTTATTACACTGTGCAGCAGCATTTTTGGGGGGTGGAAAATTTCTTTTGAATATGAAAGTACTTGATGAGTATACTAAGAACCCAAAAGGAAATTTTCGCCATAGGTCAAGTTTCTGAGATATCGCGCGATGAAGTTTTTGATTTTTTCCCTATAATACTTGGTAAAATAGCTCCATATCTCTATTTGGCGTTGTTGTAACTTCATTTTGAGGTGACATGTCTTCAGTCAAATCGATTGGCGAATCTTTTTGTAGAACATTTCATTCTTCTAACTCAATGCCTTTCATGTCCTTTTCGTCCTTTATTTCTTGAACCGTAGTGAAAGTACTACAAGATGAGATTTTTCAGCATCCAAATATTCTACGAAAATGTTGCTCAGAAGATTTTAGGTACGGTTCTCTTTGACAACTAATCGATTTTGTCCCGTTTTCATTGTCCTTTTTGAAATTTTCCACCCCCCAGACTTTGAGTTCCATTTTGTGTCACAGTGTTATTAGCTTTTTAAAAACTAGCATATTTCCCCTCCATAATAACATGGAATTTATTTATTTTATAATATTTGTTGGGTCTCCTTGTCATTACTTATTAACAACATAGAATTTATTTTTTTACATTCGGTGGCTCTCAACGTCTCTATCCATCAATAACGTAAAATTGATTTGTTTGGTACGGTTTGGCTTTCGTTCTCCCTCTTCCTGTCTGCCTCTCTTCGCAAAATACATACATTCTGCTGTAGGCATAGAATGCACACAGCAACACAGAGGCCGGTGGATGGCAAAGTGTGGAACAGAAGGAGGGAGAATCTAACCACCGCAAAAAACATTGGATGTTTTTTTGTCTATTCGTTTTCTTTATCTTGAAGATTGCACTTATGCGTGAGCCAATATTATTTTGCCATAGAAAGTAGTGGAATTTTGAGATCGCCAACACTTAAGCCGGTTTTTTGACATTAGTATTTTTCTTGTCGTTCGAAAACGAGAAATAATAAGAAATTGAATTGTTCCTTTTTAAAATAAACACCATATTAGTGCCATATTAGTTAAAGAAAATCTGAAAATGTTTGCTGTCAGTTCCTTGCTTTTTGGGAAGCTGCCTTTGGCGAAACGTCCCCCGTTCTCTCGCAGGGCGAATCTGACCTAAGTGACCTAATTTGAGGATTGCATAAAGCGCGAAGGTGCAGGTGGACTGGGCAGACCAGGAAAGGAGTCTCCGTGGTGGCCAGCCTTCGTCAGCTGGGTCAGTGGCCCAAACAACCGGTATGAGAACCGTAAATAGAGGGCATCGCTGTAGTCGCCTTCTCCGGTTCCAGTTTCCATCTTGGAGCGATCGGTATATACCGCAATGCTGGGTAGAGATGGGATGTTGTGGGTCCAGGCTCCCCTGTGGGGTATTTGTACATTAATCTTGTCGAAGTGTGGTTGTGGTGATATATAATCACTGATTACCACCAATCCCAACGGCAGTCCAGATAGTCGTACAATTGCAGCATGATCATATTCAAAGCTGTGCCGTGAATTTATCTAATTAATTAAACGGGTGAAGGTTAAGAGTAAGTTGAGGACCGCCTATGGAGTGCTCCTAATGCTACCGGTGATTAGTACAGCTGCAGCTCTTCTGATGTTATTTAGTTTGTGGAGGTACGATGTTCTGTCCAAAGCATTCATTCCACCATACCAGAGAACCATAAGTAAGCATTGACAGTACTATAGTCGTGAAATAGTCAGGTCCACACTCCTACGAATGGAATTTTTGAATGGATAAAGGGCTTCGAGGCCTCTGTTGGGACGTTCTTTAAATTCGTTTTCCAAGTTAATTGGCGGTCTAGGATGTTGCCGGGGTACTTGGCTTTTAAAGAGAGCTCTAAGGTGACTCCATCAATGGTTTGACTTTTCTCTTGTTCGTAAATAGAACTAGCTCTGTCTTAGATGAAGTCACTCCAAGAACACTGTTCTGTCTCCATCTCCATAGTTTGACTAGTGCTCTATCTATGAGTTCCAATAGTGTGTGTGTGAAATTGAGCTGATGATTACGACCACGTCGTTAGAATAAGCTACCGTTTTTGTTCGTAGTTTATCAAATTCCTTAAGAATTTCATTTATCACCAGAAGCCACAGCAGTTGCTATATAATGCCATCTTGTGATGTACCCTTGGTGACAAACTTGCGAATGGAATACCAATCGATATTTGAGTTGATTATCCTGCTGTTGAGAATTCCGTCAATCCATCTTCTTGTGTGCAATATCTTCCTCTGCATCTCCATATAATCTACAGTAGACGTCGCCACTGTCCAATCTTGAAAGTACAGATCGCAGGATCCGTTGATGAGGATAAAATTCTAAGTCGATATAGCCTTATACGTCTGTCCGTCCGTATATATCCGTATTTGGTATAAAAATTATATTATTCCTAGGATGTTTGGTATTGCAAAGGGGCTATTCGGTCCACGTTTTGATATTGTCCCAAAGAACGGTACCGCCGGATTTTCGGTATTTTGAAGATTTTAGCATTATTATCACTCCAAAATGGCGGAACGGTAACTCCCGATTTTCTGTATTTTGAAGGTTGTGGCCACAGTAACACACCGAAATGGCTGAAATTTGGTTTTAGTCTTCCTTGGTGGTATAAAACTTTCTCCCACAATAACCCACAGAAATGGCTGAAATTGACAATTTGACTTCGTTGGTGGCACTAAAATTTCCCCCGAAAATTTTCGGCACAGTTCCACGCCTTTATTTTGCCCCCATTGAACGCTACCTCACGATGTTCGGTATTTTGAAGGTTGTGGCCACAACAACCCATAGAAATGTCTAAACTTGTTCGGTATAGGTCCTCGTTTCGATATAGTCCCTATAGAACAGTACCACCCGATTTTCGTAATTCTGAAGGTTGTGACGTCAATACCCCAGCGCATGACTGGAATTGGTATTTAGTCTTATTTGAGTTTAAAAACTTTACCAAAGAAATTGTGTAGGGTATAAAAAGTTCCGCTCGGCTGAACTTAATGTTTTTTAATTGCTGGGAATATCATGGATGATGTCTCTGAAGCATTCAATATTATGGGTAGCAATCTTACTGTAGAGTGTTATTTTTTTTTCAAACCGGTAACCAGTATCGTTATACTTACCTCAAAACAAATGCTGCTAATGCTTTTTTGGAGGTAGATTTGAACTTCGGTATTATGTTATAGTTTTTTTTTTTAATTTTTTTCTATGGACAGCCCCATATCCTTGCAATTTGAATTGCATGTCCTTTCTAGCGACAACGATACACTCATTAGTTTGTTCGGTATTTACAATGAGCCTGAAATTGAAATGAAGAAATGATTATTTTCAGTTTCTTCTTTTGCTGCTGTTTCGGTTCGGCTCTTCATCATCATTGTATTTTTCTCTTTCATTAGATCTTAACGGTGGTCTTCTATGTTGTTATTGCTAACTATTATTTCTGTTTTTGTTTTAAGGCTCGTTATTTTTAGGTAGTAGGATATTTTTTTTAGTTTATTGTACGAAATGGTTTTGACTTTTTTCCACTTCACTGGAGGGGGTCTCTTTTGTTTTTTGTTTTATATATCATTTCCATTTTGATTTTCAACAGATGATGATGTTGTTGTATAAGCAGGAAATTGCATGCAGTAAAATAGGCCATTAAAAACCAAAACCCAGAGCAAAACAATGGAACCCAGTAACAGAACCAAGTATCACAGAAACAAGAACAGTAACTGAAGTGGCCGGGGTGGGGTGGGGCGGAACGACAAGGCGGCAACACGAAAAAAAATAGCAAAAAGAAATATAATACAATACAATTTATCGCGTTACTTCCGCTAAATTGGTGTTGATTGTGGTCATTGTGACGCCAGCCATCATGAACGAAGTACGACACGGACTACAACAAGCACGGCTGTGACATGAACCTTGGTGGCGGCATAAACTAAAGAGCACCACGCGATGCTGTTGTTTGGTTGCTTTTGCTCGATTCAATGGAAAGAGAGAACAGCACGATATAATGACCAACTAAAACAAAAGGTGGGCTGTAGTGGGGTCTAAGTTTTTGGGGTCATAGGCCCATTAACTGCCTTTCTGTGGTCCTTTTGTTAAATCTTGTCCCCATTTCTTGACCAGCTGCTAATACTTAATGCCATAATGGTCGCCACTTATTTGCATGCAAAGTTTGTGGCATTGTCACCCGGTGTGCCTTTGGTGGTAAATTTCGTTTGCCTGCAAGTCGAATTCAATGAATGGCATAAAATATTCATAGCAATGTATGAGTGTGTGTAAGTTCGTATATAAATCTAGGTTAAAACCGCCATGATTTACACAAGTTTTCGCAGGGCTTTTGTTTTTGTCGTTTAATGTAGGCACGAAAGAAAATCCATAAATAAAACAGTTATGATTGGCCGGATGTGAGGTTGGTGAACTTTGATAACTTGTCGGTTTGCTTATTACACTACACATCAAGGTATTTTTTTAATGCCCAAAAACAAAAATACCTTGATGTGAAGTGTAATAAGCAAACTGACAACTTTATGATTTGAAACAAGTAAGAACGGCGTTATATATATGTATACCCTCCACCAAAAGCTGTATTGAAGTAAAACGGAATAATTAGTTTCCTTTCGTGTATAAAGAAGACTTAATACTAAATTTCAGCAATTTTTGTAAAACAATGTGAGGCACCGTTCTATGGGGGCTATTTCAAAACGTCGATCTATACCTATAAATTTCTGACGGAAAGTTTTTAGACTCAAAGAAAGAAAGAAAGAAACTTAAAAAATACCGAAAATCGAGAAGTACGCTTCTATGGGTATATAGGAAGACGTGAACCTATACTGATAATATTCTGCTGGAATATTTTATAACTCTTGGAAGACTAAATAACGAATTTCAGCCATTTCGGTGGGATATTGACGTCACAATCTTCAGTATTACGAAAATCGAGAGGTACCGTTCTAAGGGGGCTATATCGAAACGTGGACCTATCCCGACGAATTTTAGTCGGAAAGGGGGCAATATGAAAGCGTGGACCTGTACAGACAAATTTCTGGCGAACAGTTTTATATCACATTGAAGACTAAATACCAAATTTCAGCCATTTTGGTGGAATATTGAGGTCACAACGTTCAAAATACCGAAAATCGGGAGGTGCCGTTTTATGAGGGCTATATGAAGGCATTGACCGATACGGACTAAGTTCTGGGGGAAAGTTTTATACCACCAACGTAGACTAAGTAACAAATTTCAGCAATTTCGGTGTGTTAATGAAGCTAAAACCTTTAAAATACCGAAAATCGGGAGGTACCGTTGTATGGGGGCTATATGAAGGCGTGGACCGATATCGACAAAATTCTGGGGGAAAGTTTTATACCCCTAAAAAAGACTACGTACCAATTGGTAGGATAATGAAGCTTAAACCTTAAAAACTCCGAAAATCGGGAGGTACCGTTCTATGGGTGCTATATCAAAACGTGGACCGATATATCCCATTTTCAATACCAACCATCCTGCAAATTATAAAAACTTCTGTACCGAATATTAACTCTCTATCTTTAAAATTGCGAGCTGTATCTTGATTTCAACAGAGGGACGGAAGGACGGACAGACGGACATGGTAAGTCGACATAGAATTTTATGCTGATCAATAAAAAAAAAAAAAAAACTTTATAGGGTTTCCGACGAATATTTCGATGTGTTACAAACGGAATGACAAATTTAATTATACCCTCCATATGGTGGATGGTATAATAAGGTACAAGAGTTCGCATGGTTTGCTACAAATGTACGGCGTAAGGTTGTCACAACCAAATATTTACATGGGACAGGTCAACAACCTATCTCCTTTTCTAGCTTACAAACGAAAGCACCAAAAAAATTTAGTTCCCAAGAAGACCGAGAAGATGTTCCGAAGTAATCAGATCTCACCAGAAGATCCTGGTCATTTAAGGACTAAGCCTGTTTTGATGACAGCACCAGATGGTAGCAGCTAGTAGTAGCAGACATTGAAAACCCTGATCCAGAAGATTAGATCAGTAATCATCATTGGATGCTTCTAAAGTTTCTTTGGAACAATATCGTCTTATCTGACATTATGGGGTCATATAAAACGTACTTCGGCAGGGTAAATTCAAATTCAATCCCACGGTGGCTCTTCGATACCGGATTGACCCGGAACTACCCCACATCCTTGTTCCGGATGTGCTCGATTTGTCACATAGTCAAACTTGGGTGAGATGCAAAGGGGCTGCTCTGGACTCGCTCATGTGAAGGACTACGTTAGGGACTTTGTTATTGCGTTCTGCGCCAAAACTGCCAGCAGTAAGTCGTCGTCGTCGTCATCAGAATACGAAACTCCCACGAAGAATACGCAGTAACCGCACACACAACTCTTATCACCAACCGATGTTGTTCCAATCCCTGAAAATGCATTATTTTTACTATTTATTTGCAAGGGACTCCGAGGTAAATCGGAAACTGGTTGAGAAAATGAATTCCTCCACGTTTTACACCGTCAATTAAGACGGTCATACCAGAATTAGCGGAGAGTGTAACAATTCGGAATGCACATCGTGTCACCTGGTCTGACACATGACGTTACCTGGTAATCCGTCGTTTCTCATGGGGTCTGAGGTGGTCTGATTAATTATCTCAATTAACAGACCGCCAGATTTCATCCCCTCTGGACGCCGCACTTTCACCAATCATAAGAAGGCTAATTGGCCTAGTAAAAAAGTTTTCACTAACTACCGCTTTAAAGATCAACGCAATCCTTCTGATGTTCGTGAATCAGGGAGGGAGTTTCGATACATCAGAACTGCTGCAGCCGCTTGCCATATACCTGCGGAATACCTGAAGTGAGACAAAACTTCCCAGCAGAGGCGACGGGATAAGCAAATGAGCGTGATAAGCTTCACCGTACCAACCCCAGTGATCCCAGAGTCAAGAAGTTGACACTGGTTGGTGGGCGAGCATAAGCGGAACAAGTTGCTAAATTACCTGAAGAGTTGCAACACTGAAACCGGAATAAGTCACTCTCGAACCCTGGAAAGAAGGAAGATAGGACTTCAGTGACTGAGGCTCAGTCACGTTTGGCGACGTTAAGTTGACTGATCTGAAGAGTTGCGCAAGTTATTTTAATCGACAATTTGT
The DNA here is from genome assembly GCF_047663935.1 of Musca autumnalis. Classification (NCBI taxonomy): domain Eukaryota; kingdom Metazoa; phylum Arthropoda; class Insecta; order Diptera; family Muscidae; genus Musca; species Musca autumnalis. Next base: position 190,756,674 of record NW_027411977.1, on the reverse strand, counting down.
CGAGCACCCCTGGGGTGACAGGCCGTAGAGAAGAGTACTACGTCGCAAATGTCATCAGGAACGCTATATCATCCCAGGTGTTTGGTCCGATCCCGAAGTCTGGAAAATGGGCAGGATAGTCACGCTACTGAATCCAAGCAAGGATGCCCGAAAAGGTCAATCATACAGGCCGATCACACTTTTGTCGACCGTAGCCAAAAGTCTTGAGGTTTTATCCTTACCCAGCGTCATAAATACCCAGCAAAATAAATTGGAAGTAGTGCAATGTGGACTAGTTCTTTCACGGCATGTTTTGATGCAGTTCAAACAGAGTCGTGAAAAAGGCACTCCATTCCTCACATTTTAACTGCATTTGGATGCAATCCAAAGAATCACATCCACGCTCTTGTACAAGTCATGAGTGAAAATGCATAATTTGATGCACTTCCAAGTCACTTGTACATATGATATAACTCTGCCTCTTTGGGGGCAAATTTTTGCTGGATCATAAACATCGGTTCCGTAAGCAGCATAGTACGATAACAGCGCTGCCATTTCTCTGCATATCATTCGACGACTCCACCTGAACAACCCGTGGCCGTAGTGGAGCTCAATTTATCAAAAACCTTCAATATTGTCAAGCACTCAATGCTGTTTGAGGACATTGAGCAGACGATCCTTCGGCCAAGTTTGAAACGTTTCATAATCAATTACATATACATATGTATGTTGTGGACGGCAGTCGAACGTGCAATTCAGGAACAAAAAGTCCAAGCCCAGTAGGGTGAAACAGGGAGTCCCACAAGCTGGTTGGTCACCGGAACTGTTTAACTTATACTTCTCCTGTAGTTCACCCACTCCAGATGTAATCCTAACATATGCGGATGTTTGTACGATGTTGGCTAACTCCTATTTGACTAATCTTACAACATTTTTCCACGCGAGGAATATGAAAATAACTAAATCTACAGCCTGTTCACCGCATGGACTGCAGGGGTGAGCACTGAGTTTAATGTCATGATCGATGGTAGCAGAATTCCGACCATCAACTACACCAAGATTCTTGGGGTCACATTCGACAGCATGTTCACGTCGTTCGTGCACGCCACAGCTAACTGCGAAAAGCGTCGTTCGCGCATGCCACAAGTAGAGGCGTAGGAACAGTGTCCTCAATCTCTAGTGGCAGCACTTGGGTTGCAGATAAAAAACCTTTTGACTAGATTTTGACTATTGATATAAAGCGACAGGGTGCATCATGTCTTCTGTACATCATCTACATGAGGAGACAAAGACTCTTTCAGTACAGCAACGCAACGTCATTCTCGCAATGCAGTCCTAATTCGGGTGTTACCGTGAGAACAATCCCAACACCATATGGTGGATAGGAACCGCCACATCCAGGCATGTCAGGAGGAAACTAGAAAGTGCTCATCAAGCCTGAATCGCTGAAGCCATAAACAATCTATCATGTGAATGCGGTCCTCGGTGAACATCCTCTGATGGGGAACATCAGCTGCCACGAAAAACCAGAGTAGTTTTCGCTCAACTACGCTCGGGATGGTGCAGCCGTCTTTATTTCTATAGGGCAAGAATCGTTGACATCGTGCAAAACATCTGTCCAGCATGTGACACAGGCCAAACCAACTTAACTTTTATCAGTATCATCACGGTTACAACCCACAAGATCCTAATGGACATGCCCTGCAGAGAAGGTAAGAATTAAGTTCGAAAGCTGCTGGGCACGACAATTCACGGCGTTTGGACGGTTGATTGGCGTGTTGTCAATTCTTTCCAGGTGGATGGTGCCTTGGTGGTTAAATTTCTCATCGTCAAAGAGAGTTCGGAGTATCGCAATTTTAATGGAATTGATTATTGGGATGGGTGTGTTTTCTTCCGATGTAATGGGAAGTAGAGTAGGTGCGCTGCCATATATCGAAATAACGGCGAGTAGTGTTAAGCAACAAGCACTCCAAGTGTTTCCCATAAATCTACATCATCTCACCGCTTCCACTCTCCCTCCGAAGTTGGTATTGCCTTAGTTCGGAGCTTTATTTGAATCTGCATAAAGTTTTTTGGCGATGGAAACTATTTTTTGCTCCTCCATTAATACCTAACTCATATCAGTGACGAACATGTGACGATTGTCTATGTCGCGAGTTCATATAAACGGTAACCAAAAATAGAAGGAGTTCGCGTAGGTGGATGAATTTTGGTACAAGTACTTATTGTAGGCTGACAATGTCGAGGGGGGGCAAAAATTTGGAAGGGTCGCTCCACGTTTTGGTGATGACAAAATTTAGCTAAATTTATCGACCAAATGTGTTGGATTTTGAGGTGCAGAGTTCCAAGTTGACACAAAAACTTTTCCGATAAAAATAATGGACATAGATCTACGTTTTGATATAGCCCCAATAGAACAGTACCGCCCGATTTTCGAGATTTTGAAAGTTTTAGCCACATTATCCAACCTAAGTGGCTGATATTTGGTATTTAGTCTTCGCCAGGGTTGCGAAATATTCCTACAGAGAACTGTTGGTACTGGTCCAGGTTTTCATATAGCCCCCATGGAACGGTACTGCCCGATTTTCGGTATTTTTAAGGTTTTAGCCACATTATCCATTAGAAATGACTGAAATTTGGTGTTCTGTCTTAATATGTTTTTCTGGGCTTATTGATTGCATCAAAATTTTGTCTTTAAATAAGAGGATTTTTCTTAAAAAATGTTCTAAATACCGATTTTGACTGTTTACTGTTCCTTAATACTAGCTCGTATGTCTTAATACAAGCTACAAAAACTAAATAACGGAATAGTTGGCAATAAAAAATAACCAATCCCATTTCAAACAAACTTAAGAGCACAATTCAACAAAAACAACAACAAAAATCATAAGACCAACTAAAAATACGGGTCATTAAAATCTAAACTGTTGCCTCAACCAAAAAGTAGCAATGCAATAAAATTCTTATCCACAAATGAAATCACGACAAACACCAACCGAAATCAAGCTACTTAAATCACAAAACTTTTATAAAACAAAGAAATTAATTGCAATTAAAACAAGGGTTTAGATTGAAAATGAACATCATAAAGGAAAGAAATTCTCCGTGAAAAGGTTAATGAACTTTTCATCACAGAGAGATGTTAGATGTAGATGATTTGGGAGAAAGGCGCACTCGAGCATCGTTAAAGTTGTTTAGAAAAGCGGAAGGGATGTTTCGGATTTTCGGATAGCTGAGAAATGTTTATGACACATATAAAATAGACAAATTTGACTTAAGACATTAATTTGTATACGATTTTAAATACAAGCAAAAAGACAATGAATGACAAGCTAAGCAGCATAATAATATTAGATAATTTAGACATTTGGTGTATTCTACCTTAAATTGTAAAAGGAAACTAATTATTTAATTTTAATAAAGACTTTTTTATAATGGAGGGTATAAAAAGTTCGGCCCGGCCGAACTTAACGATTTTTTACTTGTTCAACCTCAGTAGATTTATTTTGTCTTTCCTTTCCACTCGTTGATATTTAGGAACTTTTCCCTTACAGGATTTATATCATTTCTCTTTGATTTCGTTTCAATGCCTATCGTGTCATAAAATCTTAACAAGTGAACAGTTAAATTAATGGAGCATATTGTCATTCCAATAATTTTAATTTATGTAGACGCCAAATGTTTGATATTTTGTCTAAGATCATTAAAATTAACTCAATACCACAAAATATATTTTAAATGCTTTTATCTTTGTCTTGAACGGGGGTTTGTCTCTCTCCCCAAAATGGAGACAACCATGAAAAATGTGATAAAAATTAAATGTATCAGGCTCCTTCCTTATTGGAAATAAATGCTAATTTATCAATCAGGCAATACCCAACCCATCACAATCCATCTGCAAAACCACTGAAGAACGTTCTGATTTAATGTATTCCGTTTGTTGTTAAATAAAATTTAATTTGATTTCTTTTTGGGTGATTTCAATTTCCGTAGGCCTATCATCAAGCAGCCAGCTGTAGCAAAGCCAAGATTCTTAGGGCCACCACCCACATATCCGTTTCCGTTTTCCCTTGCCATCTGTTTGTTGTTCGTTTTTGACAGTCATAAAAACAGAGTTATTTCCATATGCAAGAAATAAATTTAACCGCCATAAAGAATCCTCAGAAATAATTTGCTATGGTTTTGTAGTTGACATTGAATTGATAGCAGTAATCAACGATATGATGATGAGGCAATTACCAACAGCGTCACCACCACCATGGCATTAGAATGGCTCAAACAGAAAGCCACGCTGCTGCTCATCAACATCAGCCAACTTGCCGCAACAACAAGCAATGAAGCAAATATCCAGCAAACAAAAACAACAATAACCATCACCGACAGACAGCTACACATTCACAGACATTCATTATTGGAAGAGATTTCTTTGGTTATTTGTATTTTTAGTAAGGCATTTCCTTAATAAAAGTACAGCAAACTTTTGCTAAAAGGATTTCATATTTAGACATTAGGGGTAAACATATTGCGAGACAAGGAGAGGGGATTTTCTATTCATCTCCTATTGTCTATTACAAAATAAACCTTTAATTTGTGATTGCTCGCTTGGTTTTATACCACGCTTGACTGTGAATGGATGGTGGGTGGCATCGTGTCTTGTTCACATTGTTTAGCTGTTGATTTCATTGCAAAATTTTCCAACACATAATTGTTGAGTTATTAACAACAGCAGATTCTTCTGATGGATTCTCAACTTTAAATGAGGTAATTAAATGCCAGTTTTGACTTAATGAAATAAATATTTACATAATTGCCTTAATAAAAGACACAAAGGATAAAATAATGTAGCATAAGAGTTTTACGAAATTTATTCATGTTTAATTAATGTAAAGGGATAAGGGTTAAGGACAGGACACTATAACGTTTGGAGCGTAATTGGGATATTCGTTTATATGAAAAGCAGCTATCTACTTGATTTGAATGGTTGTCAGGTTAGTATGAAGTGTGGCAAAACGAGTTGCTTAGTATAGGAAATTCAAAAGATTCACTTTGATTTGGAAGCTTAAAGCTTTACACTAGCTTAGGTAAGATGTACGTAGACACGATTGGCGTTCTCTTCAAAACTTGGCGTTTATATATTACATTTGAACAACACTGATGATTTTATTTTCCACAATTTAATTAAATTTGATTTCCTTAGACTTTCAATTAAGACTCTTTACCAATATCGCTTTTATTTGATGTTATTTACTTCAAAAGAAATCTATTTCACTTTTTGCTTACAATATCCATTAAGAATACATTGCCATAGGCAAACTTAATGCAAATATGGAATCGTACGCGTACAGATTTAATTAAATTAAGGAAGCATGTTACAGCTTTAAAATCTAAGCACACACACATACAATAGTATAAATTTACCATCTTGCTTTGAACTTTTTTTTATACCCTCCACCATAGTATGGAGGGTATATAATGTTTGTTTTTCCGTTTGTAACGCATTGAAATACTCATTTGCGACCCTATAAAGTATATATATTCTTGATCAGGGTAAAATTCTGAGTCGATCTGTGAATGTCCGTCTGTCCGTCCGTCGGTCTGTGGTAATCACTCTAGCATCCACAAAAATGGCGATAGGACGCTGAAATTTTGGGAAAATGTGTCTTTTGTTTGCAGGCAGGTCAAGTTCGATGATGGGCTATATCGGTCCACGTTTAGGTATAGGCCCCATATAACGGTACCGCCCGATTTACGGTATTTTGAAGTTTTTAGCTAAATTTTCAGACCGATTTAACTATAATATGACATTTAGAGTTCTTAAGTGTAAATAAACTTATATAACAAATCTTGTGGACATAGGTCCACGTTTTGGTATAGCCCCCATATAACGTTATCTCCCGATTTTCGGTATTTTGAGCATTTTACCTTAAATTTTTAACCGAATTAGCTGTAATTTGAACATTTGACATTTGAAGTTCTTAGTGGTCACCACACCTCTCCACCAAAATTTGTCAAGAAAGCTCCATGTATGGATAAAGCCCCCATATAACGATACCTCCAGATTTTCAGTAATTTGATGATTTTAGCTGCAATTTCAAACCGAACTAGCAGTAATTTGACATTTGAAGTTCTTAGTGTTCATAAAACCTCTCCATCAAAAATTGTCAACATAGGTCCATGTTTGGATATACTTACTTACTTAGCTGGCCCATTACAGAACATTTGTTCTATAGGCCGAACTAAGAAGAGATCTCCATTCCTCTCTATTTGTTGCTTTGCACTCTGGATTACCGCGCCTTTTCATCTCATCATCCACTTGTTTGCGCCATCTATTCCTTGGCCTGCCAATTCTGCGTGTATGGTATGGTCCAATTATCTCGTTGACCATAGGCTTTAGTCGTTCGCACAATATCCCTGACACGATCTTGTAGGCAATAGGGAGTAGACTTATGCCCCTATAGTTAGAGCATACAGTCTTATCTCCCTTCTTGTGGACGGGGCACAGGATACTCAGGTTCCAATCGTCGGGTACTCGTTCTTCCTGCCAGATGGTGCTAAACCTTATCAGCGTGTCGCCTCCGGTTTTGAACAGCTCGGCTGGTAAGCCATCGGCCTCTGCTGGCTTATTATTCTTCAGCCGATTTATTGCTGTCTTTACCTCATTTTGGCTGGGCGGTATACATTCAATACCTTCTTCTGGGATTGGGACTGTGGTATCTTCGTCATCTTCGCTGCTATTGGATACCAACAGATTTGAAAAATGTTCTTTCCATATCCTGAGTACACTATATGTATCAGTTACCAAATTACCTTGCTGGTCTCTACAGGAGGATGTGCCTGTACCAAAGTTATCAGTTTGATGCTTGACTCTTTGGTAGAATTTTCGGACTTCATTCTGGCTCCTGTACATCTCGATTTTTTCACACTCCCGCTTTTCTATCTCTCTCTTTTTCCTGCGGAAAAGACGTTTCTCCTCTCTCCTTTCCTCCCTGTATCTCTCTCGTGCGTTACGCGTTGCTACGGATTGTAAAGTAGCCCTACATATATGCCGCATTTTTCTCTTCGGTGGCAGCACGACACTCCTGATCATACCATGGATTCCTTGGTGGAGGTCTCTGGTATCCAAGTATGGATTTTGCGGCTGTTTGCATGGAGTGGGCAATGCTTTGCCATTGCGCTGATATGTTATCGGGATGAGGAGTGCTTTGATTAAGCAATTGGGCTAGTTGAGTGGAATATGCTGTGGCTACCTGTTGTGATTGCAGCTAACCGATGTCTAACATTCGTGTTGTGTCTGTTCGTACTTTGTTTGCTACGTTTAAGCGGGTGAGTACCTTTGCTGCAATAAGGTAGTGGTCCGAATCAATGTTTGCGCCTCGGAACGATCGTACATCCAACACGCTCGATGAATGTCTTCCATCTATCACAACATGATCAATTTGGTTTCTTGTTTTCTGATCTGGAGACAGCCAGATGATTAAATTTGGATGATTAAATTTGGTACTGCTAACTACCATGTTTTTTGCAGCTGCAAAGTCTATCAGTCTCATACCATTGTCAGATGTTTCGCTGTGGGGACTGAATTTCCCGACTGTTGGGCCAAAGATATTCTCCTTTCCAATTTTGGCATTAAAATCGCCTAGAATGATTTTAATGTCATGGGCAGGGCAACGGTCATATGTTTCTTCTAAGCGCTCGTAAAATATATCTTTGGTCTGTTCGTCCTTTTCTTCAGTGGGAGCATGAGCGCAAATAAAGCTGATGTTGAAGAATTTAGCTTTTATTCGAATTGCAGCAAGTCTTTCATTCACTGGGGTGAAGCTGGATACCAGATGTTTTAGTCTCCGACTAACTACGAATCCACAACCAAACTCATGCTTTACGTCATGGCAGCTATAATACAGTGCGTCACCTTTAGGTGTTGTTGTGACGCCTTTCCCAATCCATCGTATTTCCTGTATGGCAGTAATATCGGTCTTGTACTTTTCAAGTACGTCTGCCAATGCGAAGACTGCACCTTCTCTATAAAGAGTGCGAACATTCCAGGTGCAGATTCGCAGATCATGGTTATAGCCTTCATATAACAGTAACTCCCGATTTTCAGCAATTTTATTTTCAAATTTTAACCTAACTAGCTGTAATTTCACATTTGAAGGTTGTAGTGATCACCTATAGAACGGTACTTCCCGATTTTCGGTATTTTGAGGATTTTGCTTAAAATGCTTAACCGAGCGTAGGTCCATGTTTTGGTATAGCCCCAAAACAAACCTCCTATTTTCCGTACCTTAGCTTTATTTGTTGGCCGAACTTTCTGTCATTTGAAATTTAAGAGCCAACAAAAATTGTTCATTTATGTTCATATTTTCGTATAGCCCACATATAGCGGTACCTCCGAACTAGCTGTTAATGACATTTGAAGTTCCCACTGATCACAATCCACTAGAAATATTCAACATAGGTCGATGTTTTGGTATAGCCTCCATATAACGTCATGTACAATTTTCGGTATTTTGAGGATTGTAGCTATAATTTTTAACCGAATTAGGAGTTATTTGACATTAGAGGCTCCATCAAAATACTTCCATGTTTAATTATAACCCCTATATAACGGTACCTTTCACTTTCTAGCCCACCAAAAATTGTCAACATACATAGTTAGATATAGACACCATATATGTACATTATCTGACACCGACCTCACCGTGGTGTCACCTGGGGAACTACCTTTAACACCCGTTAAAGGTAGTGAGCTAACATGTGCCGCGCGTTCTCCCATAATTACGTTAAAAACTTGGGTTTGGGCGTCGGATTAGTAACCCTCCCTTAGAAAAAACAGCCTACTATGAAAAAACGAAAGAAAAGAAAAACAAACCCCTCTAAAGTTGACGAACCCCGCAAACGTTTTAAGGATCATGATCTGCGAATCTGCACCTGGAATGTTCGCACTCTTTATAGAGAATGTGCAGTCTTCGCATTGGCAGACGTACTTGAAAAGTACAAGGCCAATATTACTGCCATACAGGAAATACGATGGATTGGGAAAGGCGTCACAACAACACCTAAAGGTGACGCACTGTATTATAGCTGCCATGACGTAAAGCATGAGTTTGGTTGCGGATTTGTAGTTAGTCGGAGGCTAAAACATCTGGTATCCAGCTTCACTCCAGTGTATGAAAGACTTGCTGCAATTCGAATAAAAGCTAAATTCTTCAACATCAGCTTTATTTGCGCTCATGCTCCCACTGAAGAAAAGGACGAACAGACCAAAGATATATTTTACGAGCGCTTAGAAGAAACATATGACCGTTACCCTGCCCATGACATTAAAATCATTCTAGGCGATTTTAATGCCAAAATTGGAAAGGAGAATATCTTTGGCCCAACAGTCGGGAAATTCAGCCTCCACAGTGAAACATCTGACAATGGTATGAAGCTGATAGACTTTGCAGCTGCAAAAAATATGTTAGTTAGCAGTACCAGATTTAATCATCTCGATATTCATAAGGGCACCTGGCTGTCTCCAGATCAGAAAACAAGAAATCAAATTGATCATGTTGTGATAGATGGAAGACATTCATCGAGCGTGTTGGATGTACGATTGTTCCGAGGCGCAAACATTGATTCGGACCACTACCTTGTTGCAGCAAAGGAACGCACCCGCTTAAACGTAGCAAACAAAGTACGAACAGACACAACACGAAAGTTAGACATCGGTAAGCTGCAATCACAACAGATAGCCACAGCATATTCCACTCAACTAGCCCAATTGCTTAATCAAAGCACTCCTCATCCCGATAACATATCAGCGCAATGGCAAAGCATTGCCCACTCCATGCAAACAGCCGCAAAATCCATACTTGGATACCAGAGACCTCCACCAAGGAATCCATGGTATGATCAGGAGTGTCGTGCTGCCACCGAAGAAAAAAATGCGGCATATAGGGCTACTTTACAATCCGTAGCAACGCGTAACGCACGAGAGATACAGGGAGAAAAGGAGAGAGGAGAAACGTCTTTTCCGCAGGAAAAAGAGAGAGATGGAAAAGCGGGAGTGTGAAAAAATCGAGATGTACAGGAGCCAGAATGAAGTCCGAAAATTCTACCAAAGAGTCAAGCATCAAACTGATGGCTTTGGTACAGGCACATCCTCCTGTAGAGACCAGCAAGGTAATTAGGTAACTGATACAGATAGTGTACTCAAGATATGGAAAGAACATTTTCCAAATCTGTTGGTATCCAATAGCAGCGAAGACGACGAAGCTACCACAGTCGCAATCCCAGAAGATGGTATTGAATGTATACCGCCCAGCCAAGATAATAAGGCAGCAGGGGCCGATGGCTTACCAGCCGAGCTGTTCAAAACCGGAGGCGACACGCTGATAAGGTGTATTCATCTGCTAGTTAGCACCATCTGGCAGGAAGAACGAGTACCCGACGATTGGAACCTGAGTATCCAGTGTCCCGTTCACAAAAGGGAGATAAGACTGTATGCTCTAACTATAGGGGCATAAGTCTACTCCCTATTGCCTACAAGATCGTGTTATGAATATAGTGCGAACGACTAAATCCTATGGTCAACGAGATAATTGGACCATACCAAAGCGGCTTTAGACCTGGCAAGTCCACCATTGACCAGATATTTACCCCGCGGCAAATCCTGGAGAAGACCCAAGAGATGCAGATCGACACCTACCACCTTTTTGTCGATTATAAAGCAGCCTTCGACAGCCCGCTGCGTTCAAAGGTATTCCAAGCCATGTCTGAATTTGGTATCCCCGCAAAGCTCATCCGGCGTTGTAAAATGACTTTAACTGACACGAGGTCCTCAGTTAAATAGGAAAGAACCTCTCCGAAGAGTTTGGTACCAAAAGAGGTTTCAGACAAGGAGACAGCCTTTCATGTGATCTCTTCAACATCCTGCTAGAAAAGGTTATACGAGAGGCAAACGTCAAAAGAAGTGGCACAATCTACACCAATAGTCACATTTTACTTGCTTATGCTGATGATATAGACATGATGGGCCGATCAGTAAAAGAAGTAACTGATACCTTTATAAAGGTCGAAGGAGAATCTGCAAAGTGGGCCTGGCGGTAAACGGTGAGAAGACCAGGTTGATGGTGTCGACGCGCAATGCGTCCATTGAGCTCGGACCGACTGTGGAAGTTGGTTCCTATAATATTGAGGTAGTAACAGACTTCGTCTACCTCGGCACCTCCGTAAACACAACAAACGACATCAGTTGTGAAATAAAAAGAAGAATTGTATTGGCCAACAGATGCTACTTTGGTTTAAGTAAGCAGTTTAAAAACAAAGCCACATCTCGTGAAACAAAAATAACGCTCTACAAAACACTGATACTACCCGTGCTGATATATGTCCGAAGCCTGGGTACTTGCGCAAGCAGACATGGCAGTGCTTGGTGTGTTTGAGAGAAAAATTCTTCGAAAGATCTACGGACCAATCTGCGTTGACGGTGAATATCGACGTCGCATGAACCACGAGCTGTATCTGCTATACAACGACATCAATATTGTTAAACGTATCGAGATGCAGCGATTGCGTTGGCTAGGCCATATCATAAGAATGAGCGATGATGAACCCGCTAAAAAGGCGTATAAATACGGACCGCTAGGCGGTGCACGCAGAATTGGCAGGCCAAGGAATAGATGGCGCAAACAAGTGGATGATGAGATGAAAAGGCGCGGTATTCCAGAGTGCGAAGCAAAAAATAGAGAGGAATGGAGATCTCTTCTTAGTTCGGCCTATAGAACAAATGTTCTGTAATGGGCCAGCTAAGTAAGTAAGTATCTGACATTTTAACGTACCCATCTAAAGTTGGGGACAGGGATGAAAGCTAATTATTCCATTTTAGTTAAGAATATTTTATGGTGGAGGGTATGAAAAGTTCGGCCCGGCCGAACTTAACACTTTTTTACTTGTTTTATTTTTTTGTACCTAAAATAGAAATTCTTAGATAAATTTGGTAAGTCTGAAAAGGTTGCTGGAGTCTGACCCAACAAAAATAATCAGACTCTGACTCGCGACATAATAAATCTTGTTTACATTGATTAACAAAATAAAACAAGTAAAAGTGGGCTATAGTCGGACGGGGCAGACCATGTGACACCCTACACCACTTCCCATGGACACTAGTTTTCCGCTGTATTTATTATAATATTGTGAAGTCTCCCTTGTTCCTTCGGGGATGTTGTCCCATATATGTATGTATGGATGTATGTATGTTTGTATGTACATACATATTTATGTATGATTGCGACACATTATATATTATTTTCATTATTTCGTAATGGACAGATGGACTATTTTGGCTACATGTAAATACATATGTCTTCAAAAAATTAAAAATTTGTATTAAGAAAGCAAAAGCAAATGTATCTAGAAATAGCTTTTGGTGACTTTATCTGATTCGATCATTAATTCTAATCAAAGGTAGCATAAAAACTTCAAAACCCAGTACATAGGATATGGCATCAATTTAAATAAAAATCTTGGAATTCCTCCTTCATGATTTTAATACCTATTTATCATGATTGTGAAATTTTGTAGCATGGAAGGTAAAAGTTGTTCTTTATAAACAATAAAGGAAACACACTTATATATCACGGTGCGCCTGAACCAACATTAAAAAGAAGGTGCTTAAAACACAAAAAAAACGCCGGAGCACTTTTTAAATTAATCGCGATCAAAGTTCACATTTATATGTTTTTTTAGGTTTTCACGATTTTGCTTGGAAACCGCAAGTCCTATGGGATCAGAGCTTTATGCCTTTTTCCTATATTTTACCATTTTTTAGATATAGAAGTTGAAATTGGGACAATGAACAGACTGCATCGCCTCCCTACAAAAACTGTCAAAGACGAAGCGCCTTAACTAACTTTAAGTGGAAGGTGCTTACACCTGGGAAGTTTTTGCAGATTCTGAATCTACAATGTTCATAGATGAGAAAAACAAAAAACCAGAAATATCGACGAAGGGATATTGAATAAAATCGCGGTCAAATTTCACATTCTTAGAGGTTTTCAGGATTTTGTATGGGACTTGCGGCCCATCGAAATGAGACTGAAGAAAATGTTGTAGCAGTAAAAATTATCTACAACATTTTTTTTAATTCCCATTTCAATAGGGCTTGCGGTTGGCATGAAAAATCCTGTAAAATATAAAAAACCCTAAAAATGTGAACTTTTACCGTGATTTAATTAAAATTCCCTCAAGCTATTTTTTTGTTTTTGCATCTATGAACATTGTTATTTCAGAATCTGCAAAAACTTCCCAGTTGTAAGCGGTTTTCATTTAAAATTAGTAAGGGCGCACCGAACATGACATTATTTTATAAGGAGGTGATACAGTCAGTTCATTGTCCCAATTTCAACTCCTATATCTCAAAAATGATAAAGCCAACGAAATATCGTGAAGGTCTATCTTGTAGAGAATTTTCACAGCTACAACATTTGCTCTAATCTCATTTCAATATGACTTGCGGTTTCAGGCAAAACCGTGCAAACCTAAAAAAGCCCTAGAAATGTGACCACGATTTATTTAAAAATCCCTTCGTCGATTTTATTTGTATTTTTCATTTTTCTCATCTATGAACATTGTAAATTCATAATCTGCAACAGCTTCCCAGGTGTAAGCACCTTCCATATAAAGTTAATTTAGGCGAACCGTGATGTTAGGCAGTAATTCCTTTATATAACTGCTACATTGATATAATTTGCATAAAGTTTGAGGTCAAGAGTTGGTTTTTACGATTAGATTTCGTAAGTTGTCCGAATATGCCCCCAGAATTGAAATTACTGATAAAAAGTTAAATTTGGATATTTTTCCCACAAAAGTTATGGTCAATATTACACGCTAAATACTATCCGATCATTATCAAAAATTATTGCCAGTATCCTTGACCAAAACTACTACCTCGTGCAAACATTTGTTGAACTATAACTGCGATCTCTAGCGTGATTAAAGATACACTACCCGCAACTAAAACTAAGGGATCCCTGCATATACTAGGATGTAACTCTTTTATCTGATAACGAACATCAACATAGTTAGAAAAAATGAACTTTCGAAAAGCAAACTTATAACACCCTTTCCACATTGTGGTGTAGGCTATAAATATTAATTTTTTCCCCATGTGACAGAGCTGTGCCTAACAAAATGTTTGTTTTCATTCCCTTTTAAAATTGCCTCCTGCGTCTGTTCCAACATGTCTTGTTATCAAAACATTGAAAATAAAGTCAATTACGAACAATAAGAACAGCCATAAGTTGAAGTGAAACTGAACAATTAGTCTCCTTTCGTTTATGAAAGTATTAAGATCTTCCGCCACGCTAACTGAAGAATATTGCTTTCTTTTAAACAAGGTTTATTGTTAATCATACATCGATGTTTTCTACCCATTCAGAATCCGAAATACCATGTTGTTCCGAAATACATTTAAAAGACATCGAGCGATATCGTAGTATCTACATAAACGTGCATTTATACCTACAATTCTCTGTAGACATATTTTATACACATATCGAATACTAAATACCAAATTTCTGTCATTTCGGTAGGATTTTAGCCACATTATCCCAAAATAGCGAAAATGGGTAAGTACCTTTCTATCGGGGCTATACCAAAACATTGATCTATACCGACAAATTTCTGGGAGAAAGTTTTCTAGCCACAAAGAAGAATAAATACTACAAAATTTCAGAAATTCTGGTAAGATAATTGTAATGTACAAACGAGAAGCTAGCAGTTTCCTAACTAACTCTCTGTATGAGTAGTAAGGTAATTACTAATAAAATTTAATTTCTGAAGTTCAATGAACTACAAGAGGACTGGGAGCCATGATATGCCAGCTTCAGCCGATTGGGGGGTTCGTGTCCCCTTGTAATCACACAACACCTACTCTCTACATAAACAAAAAAATGTTAAGACTCCCATATATCTGTATCTATCAATTGACAAAAGAAAAAAATAAAAGAAGATGGATTGAATGTGCGTAACATTAAACAGTAAACCCCATTTAGTAAGGTAGTATATCTATCATATTCTTAACTGAAAACAATTTAGTTCCTGATGGTATGGAACATCTGCCTCATAACCCTACCCATCCTTGGTCTTATTGGCCTGATCATTTTAAACAAGACCCCTAACTCAGACAATACTTACTCTACTTACACATCACCGCCGTAAAATTATCTCTATTTATAGATGCATGGTTAAATTTAATTTAACAAGAATTTCATTTATTCATAACAATGATCAATAACACTTTTATCTCTAACTTAGAGTAATTGTAAATTATTTATGTTCGCTTCACACTCGAACATGTATGAAGAGATAAACTGGCATATTGCTGATTGCTTACGTTTACTACAACAATGTGGATAGGTTTGAAGTTAACCCTTCGTTGGACACCAATATTGTTTGTCATATTCGTAACATATGAGTCTGGCCAGACCCATATAATTATTTATATTTTTTTAGTAAACTTAATTAACATTTTCATATAAAAAGTTGTAGAATATGTTTAAGTACCCTAATTTTTAATAAATAATCCTTATTTGTCAAAAAACATGCCGAAAAACTATAAATTTTATATGATATTATCAAGTTAGTAAAACAGGACATATGCCTACGAAGTAAAAAATTCGTAGTTTTCTTGTCTCTAAGCTCGAAAATTCTATTTATATTTCATTTTGATGCACTATATTTTATTTTGGCCTATTATTCAGAATGAAGAGTGTCTATTTTATAACTTTACAGCTTATTGCAGCGCAATAACGATGATATCAAGAGGTAAATAAAGGCACATATCCTAAGGATTTTCTTATAATTCATATGGAGAATCCTATATTTGGACCAAACTACCCCACAAAAAGAGCATAAAAGCTATGTAATGGGTTCTATTAGTCCACTTATGTGTATAATTGTCTAGGATACAAGTGTAACCCTATTTGCAAGGGATTTTTTTAGGTTGTGGTACATTCACTGATTTCAAACCCTTATCCTGCTTTTGCGACGTTTTTATGTGAAATTTTGAAGACATGCTTGGTTGAAATGCGACAATTTTCATAAAAGGGTATTCATTTTGTCAAATAATGTAGGTAAAAATCAAATTTTAAGAAAAATTTCGGAAATTTTTCGAAAAAAATGGATGGGGTCTGGCCAGACTCATGTGTTACGAATGTGATATGTATGTCAAAAAATCCTTGTAGCTCCTTTTCTGGTGATCCTTTTGACTTCATGTTTCCTTCATTTGAAAGGTAAGAAAATTTCATGAAGCTAACTGGAATCTCAGGTTCATAGCTTTATCGTAACCCAGTTTAAAAACCAAAATAAAATTAAAAAGGCCTGGCCAGACTCCGGTGTCCAACGGAGGGTTAAATACGCTTTGAATTAAACGAAGTTAAAGGAGATAGGGTATAGAACAGAATCAATTCCAGATTGCTTATTGCATAATTAGATAGGCAGGTAGTAGATGAAATTCAAATAAACTTATCAATCATAAAATTAAAATTGCATACTAAGTACTTGAAGAAACAATTTGAAATTGAAAATGTTGAAAACTTAGTCTATGATAGTTATTGCGTTTATATTAATTCACGTTTTAGAGGTTACTTTTTATGGAGCAAAATCAATTCCACAATTGTTCTTGCATTTTCTAAACAGATTTGGATCAGGTTAATTTCAAATATTTACCAATCACAAAATAAAGCATTGAGATTTAGTAATTCAAAGAAAAAATGAAATCTTAGATTAAATCTCTTAAATATCTTTAAAATTTGGATCTCTTGCGACTTAGGATTTTATTATGTAGGGTGTAAACTGATTTAAAGAATAGTATACTTTGGTTAAAAAATACCAATATGAATTGAATTTGTGTTTCTTAAAAATGAATAAGCTTTTTTTAAAACTTCTATTTTTTCAGCAAAGATTTCAAAAAAAAAAGATACATATTTAAAACATTTAGTTTTGCAATAGCACTACAGATAATGAGTTTCACTTACCACTTTTTGTTGCTTTTTGTAGAACTCCGAGGCCTCGTTGAACTTTTGCAGACAGTGGTGGCTGTATAAAATGTATGAAAAGGTTATGCTTCAAATATGCAATTGCAATTTAAAATCTTTGCTTGGGGACAAGAGATCTCGTTCTTATATCCATGATCAAACTTAGGCTAGTTTAGTAAAATTTTATGATGTAATTGAGTGCTCCAGGGTAAATGAGGTTGTTTCATTGAAGGTGGTGGCTTTTAAGTTGTCCAAAAAAATCAGTATGACGTAATGGCGATCTTTCGACAAAATACCAATTGAAGTTATGATTTTTTTTTGTCGATATCTGTTTCATTGAAGGTAGTGAGAATAACTAATTCAATTGCTGGGTTCCTTCCATTCGTGGATTGGCATAATGCTGATGAATTAGCAGGATTAATTTAAATGTAGCTCTTGAATAAATAAAGATTTCCTTTGAAATATTTGTGCAGCCCTTCTTTCGCCAGGTGATTGGCCACAAACACAGGCTTTGGTAAAAACCAAGAGCCAGAGGGCTGTGAACACAAAAAAAAATCAAATTTATTAACAACCCCACTTTTTCCTTGAATAATCTGATTTCTTTAAGGTATTTAATTTTCTTCCGTAACGTGTTTGCTTTCTTCACTTGATTATTACAATGGCCAAAGTAATATTTCTATTAAAATCAATAAATTAAATCGAGTTTCCTTAATATCCAAATTTATGTTTAAATTACCTCACCAAGTTTTGGTTATTTTTTTTAAAGATTTATTACTATTACAATTTTACTCTGGCTATTGTAGTTTATTAATTGGTTATAAAAAGGTTGACAATAACCTTAATTATTGAATTCACTTTATTTGCGGAGTAACTTAGGAAATTCTGATTTGGTTACTGCAATTAATGTGTACTGATCAAGAAACACAAACAGAAAGATCGATGATTGGGACAGAGAAATCAGTGAATCTCTCTTGAAACCAATCTTGAAAGCAGAGATAAAATTCACCCCAACATTATCAGAGGAACATCGCAAAATTGGACTGTTTACGGTTATTTAAAACAACTTTGGGCTAATACGATATTAAGATTTCTGATTATGCACAACAGATTGAATAGAAAACGCTCATTACATAATGTGGCTAAAATCTTCAAAATACCGAATGTCGGGAGGTGCCGTTCTATGGGGGCTATGTAAAACGTGGTAGCTCCACCAACACATTTTTTGGGGAATTTTGTAGCCTCAAAATAGACCAAATACAAAATGTCAGCCATTTCAGTAAGATAGTATGGCTAAAATTTTCTAAATACCGAAAATCGGGAGGTACCATTCGTGGGCTAGTACTGACAAATTTTTGCGGAAAAATTATGTAGCACCAAAGTTTACGAAGTACTAAATTTTAGCCATTTCGATGTTATAATGTGGCTAAAACCTTGAAAATATCGAAAATCAAGTGCTATCTCAAAACGTGGCCCTGTTCTGACAAACTATTTAGGGAAAGTTTTGTAGCCCCAAATAACACTAAATACCAACTTTCAGCCATTTCGATGTGATAATGAGGCGTTTTTTGGGCAAAAAAAAAACTAAATACAGTTGAAATCGCTTATAACGTCGTCGTTTATAACGTCATATCGCTTATAACGACGAAATCCGAAAGTCCCGAATTTCTGCCCTTTATATTCCACACAAATAAATATCGCTTATAGCGTCTTCGCTTATAACGTCATATCGGTTGTAACGTCGGTTTTTTGTGAAATATTTGAATTCTGTTATCGGTTATAACGTCGAACAATACAAAGAAAAAAATTTTCTAAAAATTTTTTGTTGTATGTTATTTTTTCAAACTCAAACGACAAGAAAATACTAATCATATTCACAACATGTTCGAAGGTGGGATTGGACAACTGAATTACGACTCACATGTAGGCGGTCTCAAGTCAATTAAGCTTGAATTTTTGCCACCCACTGACACATTTGCTTTACAACCCATGGACCAAGGTGTAGTAAAATCATTAAAATCGCATTGCCGGAAACCGTTAGTGCCAGAGGCGTGTTTAGCTGTAGAAACTATTCAAAAATGTATTTATGTACTCAGAAGATGTTGCAAGCAAAGAATATGTTTTGGAAACCCTTTCAAAACTCAGAGATGTGTTAAATTTAAAACTTATGTTAAAATTCAAAACCACAAACTAAAATAACAGACCATTTTATATAGAACCATATCCTATATTAACGTAATATATCTGCTGCAGAATTAATTTAATATCGTAATTTTTATTATTTTGTTTTTAAGACATTTGAATTGAATTTTATATTTACTTAATAAAACAACGTAGTTATACCCAAAAGTCACTATACATAATATAATTTCACCTCTTTTACAAATATCGTTTATAACGACTATCGCTTATAGCGTCTGATTTTGGTCAGTCCCTTGACTGACGTTATAAGCGATTTCGACTGTAACAATTTTCAGCCATATCGGCGTGATAATGATAATGAGGCTAAGCCTTTAAAAATCCGAAATCCAAATGGGAAACTTTTGTTCAAAATTATTGTGTCTTGATTTCAACAGACGAAAGGACGGACGGACAGACGCACAATTATATAATTTTATGTTGATCAAGAATGTACGAGTATTTATGTATATTAGGCCGGGGCAATTTGAAAACCGCGCCT
The DNA here is from genome assembly GCF_047663935.1 of Musca autumnalis. NCBI lineage: Eukaryota > Metazoa > Arthropoda > Insecta > Diptera > Muscidae > Musca > Musca autumnalis. Next base: position 190,737,000 of record NW_027411977.1, on the reverse strand, counting down.
TTAGTTGCTTTGGGTAACTTCGTTTTGTTTTTTATAACGGTAAGAGTAGTGTTTTCACTACTACTGGCTTTCTTACAATTTCAAATTTAAACGGACATATCTTCTTTTTTCACAACGGATATCTATTGATCCTACTTCCTTTTAAAGGGGCGAATAATATCTTTCGAACAAGTTATTATTTTTTTAAGTCGGTTAACAAATGGCTAAGTTATAGTGGCTTAAGTCTGAATACCCATAGTTCCTTTTGGGGATATACATATAATCACTTTCTGAGTCGATTTATGCATGTCCGTCCGTCTGTCCATGTATTTTTGTTCGCAACATACAGGTCGAATTTGTTGTCCAATTCAGCAGAAAATTGGGGGGTATATTGGGGTATATTAAGTTTGTTTGTAACTACTCGAAATAATCATTGCAGACCCGACAAACCATATATATTCTTGATCAGCGTGCAATTCTACATCGATATAGCCATGTCCGTCCGTCTGTCCGTCTATGGAAATCACTCTAGCGTCCGAACGGATTGAAGTAGGTGGATGAAATTTTGGTAAAATCTATAATATGTACGTAGGACTTTTGGTATTGAAAGCCAACGATGTAGGTCCACGTTTTCGTATAGTCCACATACAACGTGACGCGTCGTCGTTTTAAGGAATTTTTAAGATATTTATCCCATTTTACCACCGAATCGGTTTAATTTGGTATTTTATGTTTCCAGAGGCTAAAAAACATATCTACCAAAGTTTGTTTATATAGATCCACGTTTTTGTATAGCCTCCATATAACGCGTCACTTTAAGATATTTTGAATGTATTAGTCCGAATTGACCACAGAATCGGTTGTAACTTTGTATTTTGTGTGTTCCAGAGGATAAGAAACATTTCTACCATAAAATGTTTATATAGGTCCACGTTTTGATATAGCCCCCATAGGACGATATTTCCCTATTTTCGGTATTTTGAAGGTTTTAGCCTCAATATCACACTGAAATGGCTGAAATTTGGTATTTAGTCATCGTTGGGGGTATAAACCCCCCCCCCCCCAGAAATTTGTAGGTATAGGTCCGCGTCTTCATATAGCCCCCATAGAATGGTACCTCCTGATTTTCGGTATTTAGAAGGTTGTGACCTCAATATCCCGCCGAAATGACTGAAATTTGGTAGTTAGTCTTCGTTGGGGTATACAACATTGCACCTGATATTTGTCGGTATAGGTTCACACCCTCACATAGCCCCCAAAGGACGATATATCCCAATTTTCGGTATTTTTTGTATTCACTTCATTACAGTTCGTGGTGGAGGGTATAAAAAGTTCGGCCCGGCCGAACTTAAAGCTTTTCTTACTTGTTTAGCCATAGGAAGAAAGCTATTGTTTTTGGTGAAAATCGGTTCAGATTTGGATATTCAGCAGAAAATTGGAGAATATAATTCTTTAGCCATAGGAAGAACGCTATTGCTTTTGGTGAAAATCGGTTCAGATTTGGATATAGCTCCCATATATATTTTCGGACGATTTCAAGTATTTGCTGCACCAAACACGTTATATATGTCCGATTTCGATAAAATTTGGAATGTGTGACTGAATGCGGCCTGAAAATAAATGCGAAAAATTATAGTGAAATCGCTTCAGATTTGGATATAGCTCCCATATATATTTTCGCCCGATTTTACGTGTTTGCTCAAAACACGCTATATATGACCGATTTCTATGACATTTGGAATGTGTCACTGAATTCGGTCAAGGAACAAATGTGCCAAATTATTTCGAAATCGGTTTAGATTGGGATATAGCTCCCAAATATACATTTTCGGCCGATTTGAGGTATTTGATGAACCAAACACCCTATATCTCTCCAAATTTGATCAAAATTTGGTCCAGAAATAAGTGTGCCATATTATCACTGGGAGCTAAATCAGGAGAATAAGGTGGGTGGTCAAGCAACTCGTACTTTAATTCGTTGATTTTAGCCATTGTTAAAACACTCTTGTGCGCTGGTGCGTTGTCTTGATGAAAAATTATTTTTTTGTGTTGTAAGCCAGGACGTTTTTCTCGAATTTGTACATTTAATTGATCCAAAAGGTTGCAACAGTACTCTGAATTGTTGTTTTGTTTTACCCTTTTGCAGATAGTCAATCAATAAAATACCTTTGAAGTCCCAAAAACCTTACCAGTCGATTGAATAGTTTTTGCCTTCTTTGGGGCACTTCCTCCAGCTTCAGTCCATTGTTTGGATTATTCTTTTGTCTCTGGAGTATAGTGGTGGATCCATGTCTCATCAACAGTTATGAAACGACGCTTAAAATCCATTTTATTTCGCTTAAAACGATCCAAACAAGCTTGAGAAATGTTCATTCTTATGCGTTTTTGATCGACTGTTAACAAATGCGGCACCCATCTTGCAGAAAGCTTTTTCATCTGTAGTTCTTCATGCAAAATTAAATGGACTCGATCATTTGAGATGCCCATGATATTAGCAATTTCACGCACTTTTATTCGTCGATCATTTAATACCATATCATGCACTTTGGCTACAATTTCTGTTGTTGTTGCTGTTTTTGGACGTCATTATGAATTTCTTGTCCCGATAAACCTTTTTTATGTAAATATTTAATGACAGCACGCATTTCTAATTTTCCATTGTAAAAAAATTGCGGATGCGTCTTTTTTGAACACCTGTTTCTATATGAAGGAGTTGCCAGATCGAAAAAATTTAACATGTGTTCATAACAGAGATGGAATTTTCCAAAACACTTAACTTTTTCTGTTTATACCGCGCTTTTTGTGCTAGGCTAAGAAGTTTCCGAACTGCCCTCGTATTTTTTTAAAACAGATAAACCGAAACAAATAACCGGCTTTTCGGTTAATGACGTGTTTTTCGAAAACCGGTTTCGGTTTTGTAACTCAAAGCCGGTTAACCGGTTTCGGTTTTGGACACCCTAATGGCAGCTGACGGCCGAACATGAATGTTGTATGCTTTCGGGTATGGCCCCTCCGCCGCACAGTGGTTCAGAAATCGATTTTCCTGGCCAAAACCCCCAGTTTTTGTTGTCATCGATTGTTTATTTTGTATATTGGATTCGATAGTAAACGCATTGAAACTAAGGAAAGCAAAACATTAGGTCAAAATATCGGAAGGTGTGGGCGTTACGTGCTTCTTAAAAACTACAATTTTTCGTAATTTTGGAAAATACGTAATTTTTGCAAATTTCTGGAGTAAGAAACAGATATTTCTCAGAAACTATAACAGATATTGTGTTCAATGTTTTTTGTTTGGTAGTAGGATTGTTGCCTTTAAGAGTCGTTTTAATAAATAATTAATTTTTTTTATTTTTATGGTTTGTTTATTGGGTTTTGACCTTTTTTAAATGGTTAGAACATATGAAAAACTCAAAAACCTCACATTTTGATGCAAAATATAAAAAAACCCAAAATTTTTAACTTTGAACTTTTAATGTGTCGGAAAGCTGAAAATGTTATCTGTCGAACAAAAAAACAAAAAAAAAGAAAAAATATGAAAATATCTCTATCAGTTCAAAAGTAACTGAGTTTTGACCAGGAAAACACGATTCTGAACCACTGTGCGCCGTGGGATTGTGTGTTTGCTAGTTATTTGATTTCATTTGGAGGATCTAGGGTTTTGGACGAAATCCATTTCAGAACGGATCAAGCGATTTGGTAAAAATTTTGGCCCTCGTGAAACCTTGTTCAAACTTAGATCAAGATCGAAAATAGGCCATATCTCGAGGCCCTTCCCCACAAAAGTTCATCGTTTTTAGCAAAAATGATGAACGCGATAACTCTCACTTTTTCGTTTACCCTCCACACAAAATTTCGGAAAAGTGTAGTCTGCTCTCGAATAGTGTTGATTTTTTGCAACATGTTGTTCTCGGGACCTTTTCAACGACGATTCAAGCTTGGTAAGTGGTAAGTTTTTTTGAGTGCAATTTTTTGGATGGGATGGGGAAAGTTTATTTTTGTGGTGGGTGGGTTTTTGTTTTGAGTGGGGGAGGAAGCAAGTTGGCCCGGTCAACTTGCGAGAGGAATTCGAGCAAGTATTCGGAGCTCTGGGTAAAAGTTGCAAAAGAGCAAACAACCAAAAATGAGTTCCACATACACATTTTTCCAAAACGTACGGGGACGGAAAAATTACAGAAACGCCAAAAAACTTGAAGAAATCTAATAGTCGGCGTGCTAGGTAATCAGTAAAAGTAAAAAGTTTCTAAGGAGAACGCTATTCAGCGCAATTCTTGTTTAAAGGGATGTTAACAGTATGCAAAATTTTTACGCAAAAACACTTTTGGGAAAAATGTTCCAAAATTGTTAAAATTATAAAAACTTTTTAGATCTTGAACACAACTTTTATGTTCCAAAAAAGAGCATATCGGACCATTTCTTAGAGTACCGATCCCGGATTTTTTTGAAAGCACAGATTTACCTTTGCTCTATGAACAAGCCAAGATGGATATAGAATCAAGTTGTTACTTTTTTTATACCCTCCACCATAGTATGGAGGGTATATTATGTTTGTTTTTCCGTTTGTAACGCATTGAAAAATTCTGAGTCGATCTGTGCACGTCCGTCCGTCCGTCTGTGGTAATCACTCTAGCATCCCCAAAAATATAGATAGGACGCTGAAGTTTTGGGAAAATGCGTATTTTGTTTGCAGATCAAGTTCGATGATGGGCTATATCGGTCCACGTTTTGGTATAGCCCCCATATAACGGTACCCCCCAATTTACGATATTTTGACGTTTTTAGCTACATTTTCTGACCGATTTAGCTATAATTTGACGTTTAGGGTTTTTAAGTGTCAATAAAATTATATAACAAAAGTTGTGGACATAGGTCCACGTTTTGGTATAGCCCCCATATAACGGTACCCCCCGATTTACGGTATTTTGACGTTTTTAGCTAAATTTTCAGACCGATGTAGCTATAATTTGACATTTAGGGTTCTTAAGTGTCAATAAACTTATATAACAAAAGTTGTGGACATAGGTCAACGTTTTGGTAAAGCCCCCATACATCGGTACCCCCGATTTACGGTATTTTGCCGTTTTTAGCTACATTTTTAGACCGATTTAGCTATAATGTGACATTTAGGGTTCTTAAGTGTCAATAAACTTATATAAAAAAGTTGTGGACATAGATCCACGTTTTGGTATAGCCCCCATATAACGGTACCCCCCGATTTACGGTGTTTTGACGTTTTTAGCTACAGTTTCAGACCGATTTAGCTCTAATTTGACATTTAGGGCTCTTAAGCGTCACTAAACTTATATAACAAAAGTTGTGGATATTGGTCTACGTTTTGGGATAGCCCCCATATAACGGTACCCCCGATTTACGGTGTTTTGACGTTTTTATCTACATTTTCAGACCGATTTATCTATAATGTGACATTTAGGGTTCCTAAGTGTCAATAAACTTATATAACAAAAGTTGTGGACATAGGTCCACGTTTTGGTATAGCCCCCATATAACGGTACCCCCGATTTATGGCATTTTGACGTTTTTAGTTACATTTACAGACCGATTTAGCTATAAATTGACATTTAGGGTTCTTAAATGTCAATAAACTTATATAACTAGTGGACATAGGTCCTTGTTTTGGAATAGCCCCCATATAACGCTACCGCCCGATTTCAGGTATTTTGACATTTAAATTCACATTTCTAGACCGAATTAGCTATAATTTGATATTTAGGGTTCTTAGTGACCAAAAACTTATATTCGAAATAATTATGAACGTAGGTCTATATTTTGGTATAGCCCCATATAACGGTACCTCCGTATAACGGATTTCGGTATCCCCATATAACGGATTTTCGGTATTTTGAGAATTTTACCTACAAGTTTTAACCGAATTATCTGTAATTTGAACATTTGAAATTCTTAGTGGTCACCACACCTCTCCACCAAAAATTGTCAAAAAAAGGTCGATGTATTGATAAAGCTCCCATATAAAAGTACCTCCGGATTTTCAGTAATTTGATGATTTTAACACATACCTCCGAACTAGCTGTTAATGACATTTGAAGTTCCCAAGTAATGTATCGATTTTCGGTATTTTGAGGATTCTAGCTACAATTTTTAACCGAATTAGGAGTTATTTGACATTAAAAGCTCCCATCAAAAACTGTCAACATAGGTCCATGTTTTATTATAACCCCTATAGAACGGTACGTCCCAATTTCTAGCAAACCAAAAATTGTCAACATACATAGTTAGATATAGGCACCATAAAAAAGGGCCTACTGAATGAAACATGTTATGTACATTATCTGACATTATAACGTACCCACTTAAAGTTGGGAACATTATTCCATTTTAGTTCAGAATATTTTATGGTGGAGGGTATGAAAAGTTCGGCCCGGCCGAACTTAACGCTTTTTTACTTGTTTTCTTTCAGAGTTATCGTGCTTAGCATCCGCTTTAGTTGATAAAAAACGGAATGACGGATATAGTTAAATCCGCTCAAAATTGACTGAAATTGATTTGTCCAACAAATCTGGGGTCAAAAATCATTACTTTTATGAGACACATTGTAGATCGTATCGAAGAAGGAATGAAAACTATAGAAGTGGTGACTTATTTTCATATATATGTATGTTTATTCCGGGTGATTTACTAATGTATAAGATGTTTTTATAATCAATAAATGTTATTGTCGATTGGACTTCTGTATTGCGAAACCTAACTTCCCACATTTGAAATATGCCATTAAATGATAAATGCGATTCGAACTAACAATAAAACCTTGCCATTACCAAATTAGCATAAAATTTTCAAATCCAATAAAATCACTTGCCATTTATTTACATCATTTTCATGTCGCTCCCGGGCATTAACAAATCACCCACAAGCCAACGGACTTATTGAAAACCTCTGCCTTAAGAAATGCTCATAATGTGAATCGAATGTAAACAATAAGAGCAACGATGTGCGGACGACAAGAAAATATTTTATGAGGGATTATCCTGACCAGAATAAATCCATTTCAAATACACAATAAATCCGACAGAAGGCAATGTAGAAATTAAATTATGCATTAACAGCAACAATAACAACAAAGTTTTCATCAAACAAAGAAAAGCCAGGAAAAGAAATATTATTTAAGGTGGGAGTTGTGGACAGACAGGACGTTCGGAGAACAATATAAACAATAACAAGAAATGAATAATGCAATCTTTGGAATAGTAGTCCGCTTAATTGAAGGCTTTCAACAACGATTAATTTAAGAAATTGAAATTTCGTGAAATTTTCTTAAGTAAATATAAGAGTGGATGATGGCGAAGATAATGGAATGGAGGAGGCTAGTCACGAATAGGTAGGACTGTGTAGCCAACTAATGAAAAAGAATAAATGATTTCAAAACTACAAGGCGAGTAGGAGCTGCATGAGGTATGGAAGTCCCTTGTCTTGTTCGTCTTCCTTAAAAATCATTCATCGTTCCATAAACAAATGAATAATGTTGCCTTGCCTTTCAAGTCTGCTGGGGATAAATTAACGCTTATCTGTCTTGTACTGCAGCATATTTATGCCGCGAATTGAATTTTGAAATCAAATTATGAGCTGGCAGAATTTGCGACGTTGTTTATGTCTTACGAATGTTAAAATCATATTTCATTTGATTCACATAGTCAGTCAGTCGGGCAACGTGTCCTGCCTTTCATTAGAATATGCCACCATATCTTGTATTTGTAAGGCAACAGCTTTCAATGATTAAGAATTCAACGAAATGACAATACTTGGACCGAATGAAATTAATTTCTTCATGATTTTTATTCTTTAGCCTAAAAATGTTTTCATTCAAATTGTTTTGTTAATGTTGTGTTTGTTTGCTTTTTTCTGACGATTTCTGGAGAAGTGTCATTAAAAACATTGACAATTTGATTGAAGATTGCAATTAGAAATTTTTTGAGATGTGTTGATATATTCCTTAGAGAACTTATTAGAATTGTTAATATTAAACTTAGTTTCAATTTTTAAGTATTTCAATTTTATTAGATTTAGTGAATAGGACAGAAAATTATTTTCTTGGAATATTTATACGCACGAGCGAACGTGAAATAGATTCAGAAGCATACAATCCTCAACGCCAATATTTATAATCACTTCATTTATATGATAAAACGAAAATGTTCCCCTCTACGTTAACCTGTTCTGCGTGTCTGTTTTCATTGAATGTGCTAAATGTACCAAAATATTACGAGGACCAAGAGTGGTTTCTTCAGGTGATTGGACAATTGATTTTTGGCAGAACCAGAACAATAGATAGCGACACATATGTACATATAATGATATTCATAAAACGGGAGACCAAGGAAAGAAAGACATCGAACGTGTGTACGATGGGGCCAATGGCAGGTTTTTGAGGCAAAAAGTCATTTTTTCAAGTCAGTGATTGAAATCAAATAATAACGGAATTGTATTCTTAACACTTTTAAACCTCCAAAACCAAAAAATTATAATCTGGCAACGGCCCCCGGCGACATGCCAAGCCGCTAAAGATGTCATAATTTTCATTCCGTTTATTTCTGACATTCAGTCGTAATTAAACAATTTAAGTATTTTGGCGCCAAAACCTGATCTGTTGATATTATATATTTTTTAAAAATGGAAAATGTTATGGTATGTAAATTAATATTATTATTAAAAATGTAAATGTAATATTAGATGTGGTCAATAATTTGTTGTGTCAGTAAGTGATGTTTTTTGATGTAGAATTTTCGGTATCGTGGTGTATTCTCGTAAAAAAAGTATCTGGTGAAAGGTGACAACGCCGGCTAACAGAAAAAAATTATCAATTTCCAGATTTCGTAAAACTTAAAAATTTGGATATTTTTATACCCTCCACCATAGTATGGAGGGTATATTAAGTTTGTCATTCTGTTTGTAACACATCGAACTAATCATTTGCGACCCTATAAAGTATATATATTCTTGATCAGGATAAAATTCTAAGACGATCTAGCCGTCTGTCCGTCTGTTGTAATCACTCTAGCGTCCGCAATAATTGAGATAGAGTGCTGAAATTTTGCACCCGAGGGTCTTTTTTCCATAGGCAGGTCAAGTTCGAAGATGGGCTATATCGGTCCACTTTTTGGTATAGCCCCCATATAACGGTACCTCCGGATTTGAGGTATTTTGACGTTCTTCGCCACATTTGCAGACCGAATTAGCTATAATTTGGGATTTAGGGTTCCTAGTGATCAACAAACTTATATCCCAAAGGATATGGGCTAGGTCCATGTTTTGGTATAGTCCCCATATAACGGTACCTCCCGATTTTCGGTATTTTGAGAATTTTAGCCACAACGTTTAAACGAACTATCTGCAATTTGATATTTGAGGTTCTCAGTGGTCATGAAATATCTCCACGAAACATCGTCAACATAGGTCCATGTTTTGGTATAGCCCCCATATAACGGTACCTCCCGATTTTCGGTATTTTGAGAATTTTAGCTACAATTTTTAACCGAACTAGCTGTAATTTGCCATTTGAGGTTCTCAGTGGTCATGAAACATCTCCACCAAGCATCGTCAACATAGGTCCATGTTTTGGTATAGCCCCCATATAACGGTACCTCCCGATTTTCGGTATTTTGATAATTTTAACCACAATTTGTAACCGAAATATCTGCAATTTGACATTTGAGGTTCTCAGTGGTCATGAAATATCTCCACCAAACATCGTCAACATAGGTTCATGTTTTGGTATAGCCCCCATATAACGGTACCTCCCGATTTTCGGTATTTTGAGAATTTTAGCCACAATTTTTAACCGAACTATCTGCAATTTGACGTTTGAGGTTCTCAGTGGTCATGAAATATCTCCACCAAACATCGTCAACATAGGTCCATGTTTTGGTATAGCCCCCATATAACGGTACCTCCCGATTTTCGGTATTTTGAGAATCTTAGCTACAATTTTTAACCGAACTAGCTGTAATTTTCCATTTGAGGTTCTCAGTGGTCATGAAACATCTCCACCAAGCATCGTCAACATAGGTCCATGTTTTGGTATAGCCCCCATATAACGGTACCTCCCGATTTTCGGTATTTTGAGAATTTTAACCACAATTTGTAACCGAAAAATCGGCAATTTGACATTTGAGGTTCTCAGTGGTCATGAAATATCTCCACCAAACATCGTCAACATAGGTTCATGTTTTGGTATAGCCCCCATATAACGGTACCTCCCGATTTTCGGTATTTTGAGAATTTTAACCACAATTTGTAACCGAAATATCTGCAATTTGACATTTGAGGTTCTCAGTGGTCATGAAATATCTCCACCAAACATCGTCAACATAGGTTCATGTTTTGGTATAGCCCCCATATAACGGTACCTCCCAATTTTCGGTATTTTGAGAATTTTAGCTATAGTTTTTAACCGAAATAGCTGTAATTTGCCATTTGAGGTTCTCAGTGGTCATAAAACATCTCCAACGAAACATCGTCTACATAGGTCCATGTTTTGGTATAGCCCCCATATAACGGTATCTCCCCATTTACGGTATTTTGAGAATTTTAGCTGCAATTTTTAACCGAACTAGCTGTAATGATCGGTATTTTGAGAATTTTAGGTACAATTTTGTCTATTCAAAAATAATCGTCAATATAGGTCCATGTTTTGGTATATCCCCCCATATAACTGTACCTCCCGATTTTCGGGAATTTTCAGTGGTCACGAAATTTCTTCACTAAAATTCGTCAACATGGGTCCATTTTTGAGGGTCTACATTGTTTTGATGAAACTACCCTCAATTTGACTCTTGAAGTTCCCTGCAGCAAAAAATTTAAAGATAGGTTGACTCTTTGATATAGCCCCGTAGGTGGTACCTTTCCCCTAGCTGAACACATTTTTTTAGATTAGATCAGATAACACTGTGCAACAAAATGGAGGTGAAAGTCTGGGGCACGGAAAATTGCTCTTGGGGAAGAAAGGCCTTGGTGAGTATATTATGAACCCCGAAGGACGGACCCGCCGTGAGTCGAACTTCCGCGTTATGGCGTGATGAAATTTATGTTAGAGACCTTGTGGCCATCAGGAATTAGCGTTATATCTTTGTTCACCGTTGCTTAAGTGCTCTACAAAAACAACAAATAAAGATATAATGCTAATTCATGATGGCTTACAGGGTCTCTTGCAAAAACTTCATCACGCCATAACGCGGATGTTCGAATCACGGCGCATCTGTCCTTCGGGGTTTTTAATATACACACACCAAGGGCTTTCATCTCCAAAAGGAATTATCTCTATCCCAACATTTGTGTTCACAGTGTAATTTAAGCAATAGTGGGAGGCAGTAGGAGTCTAACCATTGTCGAAAAGTTGTTCCTCCTAAAATTGTAAAAGGACACTAATTATTCCATTTTAATTAAGACTATTTTATGGTGGAGGGTATAAAAAGTTCGGCCCGGCCAAACTTAACGACTTTTTACTTGTTAATATTTGGTTGGAAAATCAGCGAAAACCTAAACACGTCATAGACTGGATTTCTGCGAAATTTAATCGAGGTGTCAAAGTTTTTATTATGAACTATATATTTATGAACTATATATCCAAATCTGCACCGATTTCAATTTGATGTCTTAATAATGTTTTCTTGACCAAATTCCGTCAGACACTTTAAATTTCATCACAATTGGACATATATAGCGTGATTGCTGCACGAAATACCTAAAATCGGGTGAAAATATATATGGGAGCTATATCCAAATCTGAACCGATTAATTTGGCATACTTTTTTCTAGACCTAATTCCGTCACACATTTTAAATTTCATCGAAACTGGACAGAATTTGCGAATTTGGCGAAAATATATATGGGAGTTATATCCAAATCTGAATCGATTTCAAAATAACTTGGCAAACTTATTTCCAGTCCGAATTCCGCCACATATTCCAAATATCATCATAATTGGACAGAATTTTCATGTTTGGTCCATAAATTACTCGAAATCGGGCGAACATATATATGAGATCTATATCCATATATGAACCGATATCAACCAAATTTGGCAGATTAGTTTCTAGGCCGATTATAAAGATCTGCACGAAATTTTGAAGGTCTAGCTTGCCCCTGTGATTTTTTGCCCCAAAAACCTGTCATCGGCCCCATCGTGGTGTGGATTGAAACTCTTGATAAGGGCGTTATTCTTTTAATAGGTAGGTTGTTGTTGTTGTAACATTGTTTATTATTATGTTTGTATGTTCGTTCGTTTGTTCAATCTGGCTCTGGGTCTATCTCCAGTTCCAGGAAAGTGGCTGCTTCGATGGGATGTAACCACAGATCCACTGGAGTTAGATGAGTAGGTTTGGCTGGGCAGTGGAAAAGGTGTTTTGTGTAGTGCGGGCCCATGCGGCATACTGGGCATATGTCTTGCAAGGCACGGTCGATTTCCGCCCAATAAGAATTTAGGCGACTGCAATATCCCGAGCGTAGTTGAGCCAAAACTACTCTAGTTTGTCGTGGCAGCTGACGCTCCTCAACTGCGATAGATGGGGGATGTATTTCGAGGACTATATTCACACGATATTTGCTTATGGCCTTAGCAACTGCATCCGTGTGAATACTATTTAAAACTGCTTGGTATGCCTGTTGATCTAGGGGTTCTCTCATATATTGTTGGATCTTTCTTTATAGAGCATGAATATCCTTCCTGATATGCCTGAATGTGTCGGGTCTAGCCAGCAGATGGTGATTGGGATGGCTCTCACGGTAACACCCAAGCAAGTACTGCAACGAAAGCATCTCATTGTGTTGCTTTACTGGAAGAATACTTGCCTCCTCTTGTATATGGTCCACTGAAGACTTGAGGAGGCATCCTGTTGCTGTTCTCAGGGCTGCATTCTGGCAGGTTTGAATCTTTTTCCAATTCGTATCACATAATCCCGGGGACCAAACTGACGCCACAAGCTTACCACAGACCGACCTATCGCGTTATATGTGGTCAACAAGGTTTCTTTATTCTCTGCTGTATGTCCTCGAACAGCGTAGAGTGCCTGACTGTATCAAACGCTTCTGATAAGTCAAGCGCACCATTACTGTTCTATCGCACGTCCGTCTCTGGTTGAGTACTTGACAAATATATGTCGTAATGGCGGGCAGCGCAGTTGTCGTGCTGCACTGCTTACGGAATCCATGCTGATGATCGGCGACATGTAAGCTATTTCTGATACTGGGGAGGACTAAGGCCTCAAGGGTCTTTGCTACGGGCGACAAAAGCGAAATCGGCCTGTACGATTCACTTTTGCTGGCATCCTTGCCGGGCTTCCGTAGTGGGACCACCCTGCCCATTTTCCAGACTTCGGGAACCATGGGGTGTATAGCGACCAGTTGAGAACTTTAGTGAGATACTCCAATCCCGGCTCATCCAGCTGCTTCAGCATTACCATGGAGATTTCATCAGGGCCCAACGCTTTGGATTATTTAGCGTTCCTGGTGTCATTGGCAACATCATCCATTGTAAACTGTGGTGGTTCCTACTCGGCAGGAAGAGATCTGATGCGACGTAATACTCTTCTCTTCGCCCTGTCACTCTCGGGGTGCTCGACAAATTCTCGATTGAAATAACTAGCGAACCTCTTCGAGTCAGTCAACGTTGGCTACAACTAATCGAGCAGTCGGTACCGTTCTATTGGGGCTATTTTAAAACGAGGACCTATTCGAATAATTCTGTGCGCAAATATGTAAAATCCATATGAAATAAAAATCCACAAAATATCTGAAATAAGGAGGTATTGTTATAGTAGAGCTATACCAAAACGTGGACCTATGTTGACAATTTTTGGTAGAGAAGTTTTGTGGCCATGGGGAACCTCAAATATCAAATTACCGTGGTTCGAACAAAAATGTGGCCAAAATCTTCAAAAATGCCTAAAATTCAGATATACCGTTATATGGGTACTGTAGCAAAATGTGGGCCGATATGGCACATATTCGAACTTGACTTGTCTGAGAAGTTACAGGTAGTTCCGTGAAGAATTTATACAAAAATCATCAAAATACCTAACATGGAGAATAACGGTGAACCCTTTCAGACCTGTTGTGGCATAAAACATGGCTATGTTTTGTCGCCCACATTGTTTGTACTGATCTTACTCTGTAAACAAATGTAGAGGAACAGGTGCATACAATGCTGGACAATCAAGGATTAAGTAGTCCTGTACTATGTGCCATTTACCATTAGCCCACGGACCGTAAATATTTAGCCCGCAATGTCTATCACTTCCTGCAAAATCTTTATTTGCGGTGCTCTTGTATGACTGCACTCCAAGAAGGAAATTACAGATATTCTCCAATGAATTTGTATGCAAATCCTTCATATTCTCGCCAAATTGGCTAAGAAAGATGCAAAAAATTTAGTTAAGAATGCGCAAGCCCTCTGAAATATGTAGTCGCAATTGGAAATTGACTGGCCATTTCTTGAGGAGACCGTTCAACGTAATAGCTACACAAGCCCTTGAGTGGAATCCGCAGGGTCTCGAAACACACGAATTCGTATTTCCAAAAGCGAATCTCAATCATGTTACACGACATGGAATCAAATAATGATCTTAGCAAATGACCGAACTAAACCGTTATATAGGGGATATACCAAAGCGTTGACCGATATTGTCAATATTCGTACTTGACATGTCTGAGAAATTACAGACAGTTCCGTGAAGAAATGAAACAAAAATCCTCAGAGGAAAATCGAAGAGTATGGGGGCCATACCAAAATGTAGACCTATGTTAATTTTTTTGAGCAGTTTCGTGACCACTGTGAACCTGAAATGTCAAATTAAAGGTAGTTCGGCTGAAAACTGTAGCTAAGATCTTAAAAATACGTAAAATCGGAGGTACCGTTATGTGGAGGCTATACCAACACCTGGACCTACGTTGACAATTTTTGGTGTGAAGTGTTGTGATTACTGAGAACCTTAAATGTCAAAAAATGCGATTACTGGTATTTATACGTCTTAAGCTACATTTTTAGGCCGAATTAGCTATAATTTTTCATTTAGGGTTGGTTTGGTTTACGGAGGCGCAGCTGCTGTAATGGCAGCCACTCCACTCGGAGGTCTTGAGGTCCATTTTGAAGAGTATGGTAGTTGTGGAGATGATTATTGTTGTTGTGATGGTGATGATGAGATTGTTGAGGTATAAGGCATGTAGTGATGAAAAAATAGCTGTTGTGGTGGTGATGGCTGGATGGCTGGCTATTGCTTGAAGAAGTTGAGATTTGATGCGGTGAAACGGTGAGGAGCATAGTAGATTGTGGTGTGATGATGATGTGGTTATCCGCCTATGAAAGCAGATTAGATATGGTGATCTATGTCAGATAAGGTCAGAGTTTTTATCTGATATCTACCAAAGAATCGGTACCTCCTCGTGTATAGTGAAGGGCTATGTCACTGTGTCCTGAGCCCAACAAAGAACAACGATATCACGTACATCAAGCAGAGAGTTTTTGCAGTCGATGATCGCTTTGGAGATTATGGTCCATGATTTGAGCGCCTTGAGAGCCGCTTGACTATCGACATATATAGTCACGGATCCTTTAAGACTGCATGCAAGTCCTTTGATGAACTCCACTGCTTTTCTGATGGCAAGAATCTCCGCTTGAAAGACGCTGCAAAACCGAAATCAGAAAGTCCATTAAAAGTGTTTAAAACCTTTGCATGTACAAGGTGTGAACATTACCAACTCCGGTCTCCCTAATTCTAAATTCCGTCCTCGCCGCCTGGAAATGAATCAGGATATCCAGAGATTGGAGATCGAGGACCACATTCAAAACAGCCTGAGGTGTGCACCTTACAGCCCCAGAAATGATTAGAGATGCGGCTCTTTGCACACTTAGTAGTTTGGACAGAAGTTCCGAGAGCGTACCAAACAAGTCAACCATAGATTAATATGGGCAGAACCACTGTTACATGCAGCCAGTGTATTATCTTTGGTCTGAGGACCCAACTTTTGCCAGTGGATCTCTTGCAGGAATATAATGCCGTAAAACCTTTTTTGCCCTCTCCTCAATGTTCCATTTCAAGCTAGGCTAGGCGGTGGTCTTGGATTACACCGAGGTATTTGGCGACGAAAGAAAGTGTTAAGGCGACTCCACCCAGAACTGGTAGCTGAAATTCGGGTAGTTTGCGCTTCTTAGTGCGCTTAGTATCAGTTCCATCTTTATCCACCTAAGTGGTCAAATAACTTCTCCGCCAAAAATTGCGGACATATACATCCACGTTTTGCACAAGCCCCCAAGTAACAGTATAACCCGATTTTTAGGAATTTTGAGATTTTAGCTACATTTTTGACTGAACTATCCGTAATTTGACATTTGACGTTCCTAGTGGTCACAAACTTCTCCATTAAAATATAGATCCATGTTTTGGTTAAGCCCCCATATAATGTTGGGTCAAGCCCCCATGTTTTGGTTAAGCCCCCCAGATTTTCTGTATTTTGTGGGTTTAATCTAAATTTTCCGTCCGAACTACCCGTAATTTAACATTTGAGGTTCCCAAGAGTCCGATTCCCAATTTTAGGTATTTTGATAAGTTAGGTCCTTGTTTTGGTATAGCCCCATAACACGGTACCTCCCTATTGTTGGTATTTTGAGGGTTTTAGTTTTATTTTTTGATTTAACTATTCTAATTTGACACTTGCGGTTCCCTGCAGTGACGAAACTTTTCCACCACAAAGTGTCATCATCGGTCCACATTTTGATATAGCCCCCATACAAAGGCACCGTCCGATTGAAGGCATTTTCAGACATATATGTTAACCTAAGTTAGGCATTTGGGGTTGAAAAGGTTCTCTATCTAAATTTGTGGGCAGCAAAAGGGAACTAATTATTGCATTTTAGTGTAGAATATTTTATTTTGGAGGGCATAGAAAGTTCGGCCCGTGTTTAACGACTTTTCAAACTACACCACTATGTGGGGAGGGTATTATAAGTTGGTTTTGGCAAAAAGGTTTGTAACGCATCGAAATAATGGTCGCAGACCCATACTTATATATACCAAAATTAATGTCTCGACGAACTGAGTCGATCTGGTAATCGATAAACTTTGTAATCACGTCACAAAATTTTGTGTGTTGACGGGGATCCCAGAGGCGATGAAGCCTATTTTGGTAATGGTCGGATAATATTTAGGGGTCGGAATGGGCAAAAAACGTATGTGGAGAAAAAGTCAAAGCAAATATCTCAGCTTCTATAAGGGGTATAGCAAAATCAAAACCTGAAAATAAAAGTAAAAAGTATCACCATTCTAACAGCGTAAGGTAGGTTGTCGTATGTGGCAAACAACGAAAATATCCCAATAGTGACTAATAAAATCCAAGTTTACATTTTTGCGATTTTAAATATAATGACAAATATTACAGCTTTTGTTTGGGACTTTCCAAAAACAAATCCTGACTATGAAAGTAGAAAATCCCATCTCTACAATGATGCAAAGCAGCTTGGCGTAGATGGCCAGATAACGGAGATATCACAATAGTCGATAATACATCTCATTTTTCCATTTTCTTGAAATCACGCTGCAGGTCGCAGTTTTGATCGGAGGTGAAGAAGACTACTGATTTTGGTGATGGCCGGATAATATTCAGGGGTAGGAATGGGAAAAAACGTATGCGGAGAACATTCAACGTTTTATTCATATACGTATATCTCCGCTTCTAGTGGGCGTATTCCAAAAGGAAAGCCTGCCACTGAAAGAAGATGAGATTTATTTTACATTGTTGCAAAGTAGGTTGACGTATGTGGTTAAACAACGGAGATATCGTAAAAGTCGGTAATGCATCAAATTTTTGTAAATCACGCAACAAATCGCAATTTTGATAGGATCGTCACGAAATTTTGGTGGTTAATAGGTTCCCACAGAGGAAGAAGCATATTGAGTTTGGTGATGGTCGGATATGTGGACAAAATTCAAAGTTTTACTCTTATGCTAATATCTCCGCTTTTAGTAGTCGTATCACCTCCATAATATGGAGGGTATAATAAAATTTGTCATTCCGTTTGTAACACATGGAAATATTCATCGGAGACCCTATAAAGTATGTATATTCTTGATCAGGATAAAATTCTAAGTCGATATAACCATGTCCTTCCGTCCTTCCGTCCGTCCGTCCGTCTGTTGAAGTCAAGATACAGCTCGCAATTTTTAAGATAGAGCTTTGTAATTTTGTACAGAATTTTCTATTACACCTAGAATTTTCTATTGGTATTGCAAATGGGCTATATCGGTCCACGTTTTGATATAGCCCCCAAAGAACGGTACCATCCGATTTTCGGTATTTTGAAGGTTTAGCTCCATTATCAACCGAAATGGCTGAAATTTCGTACTTAGTCTTCGTTGGGGTATAAAATTTCCCATATGAAATTTGTCGGTATAGGTCCACGCCTTCATGTAGCCCCCATAGGACAATACCTCCTGATTTTCAGTATTTTGAAGGTTGTGGCCTCAATATTCCTCCGAATTGGATGAAATTTGGTACTTACTCATCGTTTGGAGTACAAAACTTTCCCCCAGAATTTTTTTCGGTATAGGTCCATGCCTTCATATAGTGCCCATAGAGCGGTACCTCCCGATTTTCGGTATTTTGAAGGTTGTGGCCACAATAATCCACCGAAATGGCTAAAATTTTGTATTTAGTCTTCGTTGGGGGTGTACAAATTTCCATATGACTTTGTCGGTATAGGTCCACGTTCATGAAGCCCCCATATAACGGTACCTAGGGATTGGCGGTATTTTGAAGTTTGTGGCATCAATATTCCACCGAAATTGTTGAAATTTCGTACTTAGTCTTCATTTGAGGTGCAAAACTTTCCATTTGAAATTTGTCGGTATCGGTCCACGCCTTCATATAGCCCCCATAGAACAATACCTCTCGAGTTTCGGTATTTTGCAGGTTGTAACCTCAATATTCCTCCGAATCAATATTCCTCAATATGCCTCAATATTCCTCCGAAATGGCTGAAATTTGGTATTTA
Organism: Musca autumnalis; assembly: GCF_047663935.1. Lineage (NCBI taxonomy): Eukaryota > Metazoa > Arthropoda > Insecta > Diptera > Muscidae > Musca > Musca autumnalis. Next base: position 190,718,012 of record NW_027411977.1, on the reverse strand, counting down.
GTCTCCGTTGGGGGTATTAAACTTTCCCCCAGAAATTTGTTAGTACCGGTTCACGCCTTAATATAGCCCACATAGCACGGTACCTCCCAATTTTCGGTATTTTAAAGGTTGTGACCACAATGATCCATCGAAATGGCTGACATTTGGTGTTTAGTCTTCTAAATTTGTCGGTATAGGTCCACGCCTACATATAGCCTCATAGACGGGCAGACGGACATGGTTATATCGACGACTACCGCGATCAAAAAAATATATACTTTATATGGTCTCCGATGAATATTTTGATGTGTTACAAACGAAATGACAAATCTAATTATACCCTCCATATTATGGTGGAGGGTATAAAAAAATTGTACCAGCTATCCCAATAAAAAAACGCCACCAATGTTCTGAAAAAATTAATTTGACATGATTACAATATGCATTCAATAACACTGTGCAACATTTTTAAGGTGATCTTGTGCAAACAATTCGAACTGAGGATTTTTTGAAAGTACAGACCCAAACGACAAAAACCCTAGTTGGGTTTTGTTGTGTCAGATCCAGCTCGGATATTATGGCCCCATCTAAACATGGTTAAATATTGAGTTTTTAAAGAAATTCGGGGCTATATCGCTGAAACCAATGCGAATCTTCTTCCGACCTCTGAAGCAAATTTGTAGATAAGGACAAGAATACAATATTTGGAGAAATAATGAACTCGAAAAACTACATTTATTGCCTCAAATTTCAAAATATATGCAAAAATACCACAATTTTTATACATTTCGCGCCGTATCTCAAAAACCGTAATTTTTTTCTGCATATTTTCTTTTGGAATGTAATACACAACTCTTTGGAACATGTCATTGTTGTAAAATGCCTCTATCCCGTTGTTTTCAGTACATTTTTCAACGACGATTTAATAAAAATGTCAATAATGTAGTGAAATCCGAAATGCGAGAATAAACTGTTGGTGTGAACTGTGTTTGAAATAAGTGTTGTAAAAGATATGATGCAAAATAACGCTGAAACAACATGAAGTAAGCATTTTAGAGTTTCAGAATGTTCTAAAGAATTGTTGAGAACTTTATTTGGAAGATTTTTGCAAAAGGTTACTTGGTTCAACTCCCAATAGTTTAGCCGATACTGACCAGAATTTCAGCAAATATGTAAAAATTTCTATACTTTATAGATTTTGATGCCCTAGATGGAGTTTTTCTTATGTGGTTTCTTCAAAAGATAAGTTCTACTAGTTTTGTAGTCTAAATATGTACTTTCAAAAAATCCATACTAGAAGTTGTTTGCATTTTCAGTGTTGCATAGTGCAATTGTAGTTTTTAATTTCAACTCTGCCTCTTTGTTCTCAATATGGTGGTGGTTTGCTTGATTGACACAAATTTCCCTGGCAGGATAATGCCGGTTATAATAAGTTCGCTCTGAAAATTTCACCGATGTCTATGTTTATTTTAATTCTATGTTAAATTGAACTACTGAATTTATTATTTTTCTTAACATACAAATTTCAAGTTATGTGTCCATGCTCATTTATGACCTCTGCGTGTTTCCAGAACATTGAGTTAGCATTGCGATTAGCGTCATAAAACATCAAGATTTTGTGATGATTAACAACAACATCGTTGCAGAAGGAAATAAGAAATTTTGCGATAAAATACGAAATACTTCAAAAATTTTATGCAAATATGTCGTGATTACATGACTCCATGGTATGTTATAGCATGCCAGAAGCTTTCGAATTTTATAGTTGATTCAAAGTACTCATAAAAATGGGCACAAGGCAAATGTAAACACGAGAGTGTATTTTTGATTAGTTTTTATTATTATACCAAAATACATTTTACATGGAGTGATTTCAATATTATTCTACTTCTTTTTGCGTTCGTCATCCTCATCATCATCGTCGTCATAATCATCTTCCTCGGAATCATCATGATCATAGGGTGCTACATTGACATCATATTCACGTGCATTTAATGAAATACCACCATCCAATGAACGAACAGCAGCGGCAGTACCTGCAGGTCCAGCAGGGCCAGCGGGACCAGGTGGTCCTGGTGGACCGGCGGGACCACGTTCACCGGGATAACCACGTCTACCGCGACGGCCTGGTGGGCCAATGGGACCAGGGATGCCAGTACGGCCAGAAGAACCACGTTGTCCCTTTGGACCTGGTGGACCGGGACGACCGGGTATACCATCAGGACCTTTGTCACCTTTTAAACCTTGGGCTCCCACAGCACCAGGTGGTCCAGGAGGACCTGGAGGTCCTGGTTGGCAGACACACTGTTGGCCTTGTAACACAACGGCTGCAGGTTGTTGGCGTACACCCAGCAGGGCACGTTGTTCACCAACATCACTGAATTTTTTGGCACATACCAAAAGTAAGAGGCCACAAAAGACTAAAAAGAGACAATTAATTAAATAAGTTAAAACAATCTTTAAACCGAAATGCAAAATTACCCAAAAATTGTGTTAGGCTTAGACTGTTCATTCTTCGAATCAATGATCGATTGAGAACTATGTTGGAATGTTTTGAAACTAGTTGCTTAAATACTCTTAGCAGGCACTTAACTGAATCGAACAGCAAACACACAATGAAAATCACTAATTCATTTAAAGGCAACGGTAAAAGTTTTACGATTCTTCAGTAAGATATCCATCTTTTCACAGAATAATAAGCGTCAAGCACAGAAGCTTCAAATAAAGATGAGCTATCTTTATAGGCCATTTAGTTTATTGCAATGATTAAGCAAAATGTTTCCATCTTAATCATAGTTAAATATGCAAAAACCAAGCCCATAAATAGCAAATAACAACTAGGCATAGAATTTAGTCGACCATCGATCATGAAGACCATAACATTGATATTTTTAGGTGGGTTAATGTGGTAAAGACTTAAGCTTCAAGCAATTGTTACTTTTACACATTCTTATACTTTCAGTTCTCTATGTGTCATTGGCAACATCACAATTTATACGTGTAGGGCCACCAGGACCGCCTGGTCCACCAGGACCCCCTGGCCTGCCAGGTCCCAAAGGAGAAACTGGTGAACGTGGTGCTCCCGGCAGAACTGGCTTACCTGGTCCACCAGGGCCTCGTGGTAAACGTGGTAGAACTGGTCCCGCTGGCCCTATTGGTCCCCCTGGAGCTCCTGGCCAACGTGGACCCCGTGGCTATGAAGGTGAACGTGGACCTGAAGGACCAGCTGGCCCTATTGGTCCACCAGGACCGCCCGGTCCAGATGCAGCGGCTGGCACGACGGCCGGCACCGGAACTGCTGCTGCTGTCAGAAGACGTATACGCAATCGCAATCGTGGTCGTAGTTATGATTTGTATCCTTTGAATGCTGAACAAAAATGTATTAAGGAATAACATAAACAAATAAAATTCGAAACTCTTTATTAACAGTTTACAATTTTAAATTATAATTATAAACATAAAGCATCTGCCTGAAGCAGACAGAAATGTAGACTTCCAAGGGGTTTTGTCGATTGATGTATACTCTTACGCTAAAATAGTGAAAATATATTATTCCAACGATTATTGTTGCAAATTATCTGACTGAAAACTAGATGAACAAATGTCTTTTTCCAAAATAGACCGTTTATAGGCGAGTCCAGAGTTGGCATGTTTGCAGTTGCTTTTATTGGAGGCTGCAGGGACTGGTGACAGAAATTGTCAATTTAAAAATTTAACAAGTATATAACGCGTTAAATTCGAAAGGGCAGAACTTTTTATTGTATGTAAACAAGTATGAAAGTATCAATCAGCTGTGCTGACCAGTGTGACCGTTGTGCCACTAAAGTATCAATTTTTTCGGCTTTGAAACTTCTGTGCCTTTTTGTGGCACTTTTTCATACCTTGTGCCACTATATATATATATATAATATATATAATATATAATTGTTCCACAACATCCCATAGGGACAAGGGAGACTTCTCTCATATCAATGAGTGCACCCCGATTCATATTAGCTCAATGATATGGGACCTACAGTTTATCGCCGAGTCCGAACGGCGTGTCTAAGACACCACTTTTGTAGAGAAGTTTTACATGGCTGAAATACTCAGGAAATTTCGCCAACATTACTGAGGGGTATTTTGCCACCGTTGAAAATTTTGATGTTGACTGGCCGGGGAATCGAACCCCCGACCTTCAGCTTGCAAGGTGGGTGTGCATACCATTGCACCACGGTGCCACTATTTGTAAATGAAATTGTAATTTGTAATATAAACTCTCTACATAAATCACAAAGAGGAGAAGAAAAATCGTCGAACACGATTACACGATTTTAAAGTAGGGTGTTGAAGTAACGTGCTGCATTTTTTTGTATTAGGTTGTTTCTAAGCGATATTTGCATCTATAAATACACTTTTTCTCGATTTGTAGGAATGAGCGAAAAGGTTTGACAGTGGAAGCCAGACAGTTTGACCCACATAACGGGTACACTCAAGACTATTTCGTATCAAGTAAAGAATTTTGTTGGAATTTCTATGGATAATGCACTTAGTATAGTTGTGTCGGAGGACTATCGGAAGAGTGAGGCGAAACACGAATAATATATTTGTTCACATAGCCAATCCTCTTCAAACGTCAACCTCACCCACTGTCCACTTGAGACTTGGGGTCCTCTGTTCACGCAAACGAGGCTCTGGCGACCGATCATGGGCGGTATAACCCTAACCCGATGCATGGAAAGAATGCCTGCAACACTACCAACATATCTGTTAGAGCTGACTCAAAGTACTTGAGGAATAGGGTCTACAGATACACGCAGAGAAAACATATTTTTCGCTTTTGTTGGAACAAAAATATCTGTTTTGGTTCCAAAAATGTATTTGATTTGTTCAAACATTGTAATCCAAATCCAAAAATACCATCTTTTGTTCCAAACATAGAAAACAAAAACAACTTTCGAATTTCCGCAATATTGTAAAAATCGTTAACAATACCGCTTGTAGGAACTATCATAATCTAATTTTGTTTACAAAAAGTATTGTCAACTCAGAAAACCAGCCCAGAAATTTTAGATTTGAGTGTATATACTTCTCATATACACTTTTCACATAACTTGGATATAAATGTCGCGTATAATATTGCAATCATTGATGAACACAATACATGGTTTGCTGCATTGGCTGACAACAAAGACAAACAAAAAACCACAAGAACCCACCACAACATAAGGAATAATTAAACACCATAACAAACTCCGGTATAACACCAAACCTCAAAGCACAATGAAGATAGAAGAATGAAAGAAAACAGAAACAAATAAAAACAAGAGTCTCATTGTTGGTATACATACACACAAAAACAAAGATAAAGGCATCATGTCATACAAACAAAACTCACCATAATTGTTTTTCAACACGGCATCGAATAGCGAGAGAAGAGAAAAAATTGTCGAAGAAAAGAGAGAACTATTGTCCAGTTGACAAAAACTATTTTTGGATTTAACAAAACCCAATTGTTGGAATCACAATACTACATTTGGAATTTAACAATATCTTTACAATACATATTTTGCTCTTCGAATATTGTTGGATCAATCATATTTTTTTCTCTGCGTGTATCTGCGTTGTTATGGCGGACAATACAGTAGGGATGGCAGCGGATGAGCCCATTATAGGTCAACGGTGGCGCCCACAGGCTTCCAAGAAGTTTACGCTCGTGCTTAGACGATGTTGAGTGCCAGGCTCTCTAAGCTCTTCCTTGTTCTCACAAGCAAAGAAGAAATCCTGACAAATGTAGTCACGAAAAACATGAAAGAAATAACGAAAAGCAATTTTAATCTCCCAGGAGGTCACAGGCACATGCCAAATCCTCCCGCAACTGCGGCAAGCTCCACGTGTCTGGGAGGGAGCACTTCATGTTCAGACAGTGTTTCAGAAACCTCTAGATGCCCTATGCTCCTCAAGGAGTTAAACGGAAAAGAAGAAGAAGATAGTTGTGTCGCTTCCTTATAAGAAGGAAAATACACAATATTTTGCAAGTAATTATTTAATAAATAATTGCCATTGAATATTATTTTTAGGTTATTAGTTCTTGGAAATTAAAAGAAAATGTGATTTAATGTATTTTTTAAATATTGTATATTACTACCACCGTGGTGCAATGGTATGCACACCCGCCTTGCACGCAGATGGTCGTGGGTTCGATTCCCCGGCCAGGCAACATCAAATTTTCAGCGATGGCAAAATACCCCTCAGTAATGTTGGCGACATTTCCTGAGTATTTCAGCCATGTAAAACTTCCTACAAGTGGTGTGGTAAGACATGCCGTTCAGACTGGGCGATAAACTGTAGCCAATATGAATCGGTGGGACGCCATTTATCCCGCCTGGGATGTTTGTGGAACAATTATTATCATAAATAATAATAAAACAAGTGAGCAAAGGCTATAGTCGAGAGGGGGCCGACCATGTGATACCCTACACCACTACCCCTGTGTATAAGCTTTCACTGGTAAACATTTCTTTTAGGGAATATAATCCGACTACCACCAACACACAATATGCCTCTTTCTCTCTGGGACCAACATAAGCAACCAAAATTTCGTGACTGTCCGATAAAAATTGCGACGAGTAGCGCGATTGCAAAAAAAAAAAAAGTAAAAAGTCGTTAAGTTTGGCCGGGCCGAACTTTTTATACCCTCCACCATAAAATAGTCTTAATTAAAATGGAATAATTAGGGTCCTTTTACAATTTTAGGTGGAACAACTTTTCGGCAATGGTTAGACTCCTACTGCCTCCCACTATTGCTTAAATTACACTGTGAACACAAATGTTGGGACAGAGATAATTCATTTTGGAGATGAAAACCCTTGGTGTGTGTATATTAAAAACCCCGAAGGACAGATGCGCCGTGATTCGAACTTCCGCGTTATGGCGTGATGAAGTTTTTGCAAGAGACCCTGTAAGCCATCATGAATTAGCATTATATCTTTGTTTGTTGTTTTTGTAGAGCACTTAAGCAACAGTGAACAAAGATATAACGCTAATTCCTGATGGCCCACAGGGTCTCTAACAAAAATTTCATCACGCCATAACGCGGAAGTTCGACTCACGGCGGATCTGTCCTTCGGGGTTCATAATAAACTCACCAAGGCCTTTCTTCCCCATGAGGAATTTTCCGTGCCCCAGACTTTCACCTCCATTTTGTTGCACAGTGTTATCTGATCTAATCTAAAAAAATGTGTTCAGCTAGGGGAAAGGTACCACCTACGGGGGCTATATCAAAGAGTCAACCTATCATTAAATTTTTTGGCGGAAAAGTTTTATAGCTGCAGGGAACTTCAAGAGTCAAATTGAGGGTAGTTCCATCAAAACAATGTAGTCCTTCAAAAATGGACCCATGTTGACGAATTTTAGTGAAGAAATTTCGTGACCACTCAAAATTCCCGAAAATCGGGAGGTACAGTTATATGGGGGATATACCAAAACCTGGACCTATATTGACGATTATTTTTGAATAGACAAAATTGTACCTAAAATTCTCAAAATACCGATCATTACAGCTAGTTCGGTTAAAAATTGCAGCTAAAATTCTCAAAATACCGTAAATGGGGAGATACCGTTATATGGGGGCTATACCAAAACATGGACCTATGTAGACGATGTTTCGTTGGAGATGTTTTATGACCACTGAGAACTTCAAATGTCAAATTACAGCTATTTCGGTTAAAAACTGTAGCTAAAATTCTCAAAATACCGAAAATTGGGAGGTACCGTTATATGGGGGCTATACCAAAACATGAACCTATGTTGACGATGTTTGGTGGAGATATTTCATGACCCCTGAGAACCTCAAATGTCAAATTGCAGATAGTTCGATTAAAAATTGTGGCTAAAATTCTCAAAATACCGAAAATCGGGAGGTACCCTAATATGGGGACTACACCAAAACATGGACCTATGCCCATATCCTTTGGAATATAAGTTAATTGATCACTAGGAACCTTAAGTGCCAAATTATAGATAATTCGGTCTGCAAATGTGGGGGAGAACGTCAAAATACCTCAAATCCGGAGGTACTGTTATATGGGGGCTATACCAAAGAGTGGACCGATATAGCCCATCTTCGAACTTGACCTGCCTATGGAAAAAAGACCCTCGGGTGCAAAATTTCAGCACTCTATCTCAATTATTGCGGACGCTAGAGTGATTACAACAGACGGACATGGTTAGATCGTCTTAGAATTTTATCCTGATCAAGAATATATATACTTTATAGGGTCGCAAATGATTAGTTCGATGTGTTACAAACGGAATGACAAACTTAATATACCCTCCATACTATGGTGGAGGGTATAAAAAATAGGAAAATGGGGTGCATTACCGACTATTGCGATATCTCTGTTGTTTGACCACCTACAACAGCCTAGTTTACATCGTTGTAAAGGTAATATTTTCTACTTTCCTTGCCAGGTTTTGCTTTTAATATACCTCCTAAAGAAACAGAGCTATTGGCTTTGAAATAAAGCGTTGACCTTTTTTCCAAATAAGTTTTTGACCATTACGACCCCTGAATATTATCCCACCATTATCAAAATCAATAGGCTTCTTCCTCTGTGGGACCTCCATTAACCCCGAAAATTTCGTGCCTATCCGATCAAAATTGAGACCTGTAGCTCGATTTCGAAAAAAAAAAATTGAAAAATAGGATGTATTACCGACTATTGTTATATCTCCGTTATTTGAACACCAACGCCGACCTACTTTGCATCATTCCCATGATGGGATATTCTCCTTTCATAGCCAGGCTTTGCTTTTGGAAGCTCCCCAACCAAAGCTGTGATATTCGTCAATATAATTAAAATCGCAAAAAATGAAAAGTTGGGTTGTATTAGCGACTATTGCGATATCTTCGTTGTTTGACCACCTACGACAACCTACTATACATCGTTGTAAAGGCGATATTTTCTACTTGCATTGGCAGGTTTTGCTTTTGATATACCCTTACAGATGCGGAAATATTCGCTTTGAAATAAAACGTTGACTTTTTCCCCAAATGAGTTTTTTGCCCACTCCGACCCCTGAATATTATCCAACCATCACCAAAACCAATAGGCTTCTTCTCCTCCGGGACCCTCATCAACACCCAAAGTTTGGTGACGATCCGATCAAAATTTGTGACCTGTGGCGTGATTACAAGGCTTAGATGGACAGACGGACGGACGGACACACATAGCCAGATCTACTCAGCTCGTCGAGACATTCATTTTGGTATATATAAGTATGGGTCTATGACCATTATTTCGATGCGTTACAAACTTTTTGGCCAAAACCAATAATACCCTCCCCACATAATGGTGTAGGGTATAAAAATGAAGTGACACAAAGAAACCAAAGGTATTTTGGTCTTCCATGTACTCCCATTAAACCGAATTTATGCATCAGAACCCCTGCAAAAATTTCTTGTCAACTTTTGTCTCACAATGTTTCTAACGTTGTCGTAGGTGGTATTGGATCCTAAGCTCTAGGACATTTATTCCGTGGCTCTCCCCCAGAACCGATGAATTGTCAGCGACTGTCTATTTAATTAGCAGCTTTCCAATAAATCTACTGACCATTTTACCATCCGCAACCTGCAGTCGCGTTCGGTAGATCTCACCTTGGCTTCTCCAAAGGGACAACATTTTCAGAACCATATAAGTAATACCTTTCAATTAAAAATTCCCATAGCTCCCGAGATATTGCTTACATGAAATAATGTTATCAGCCCACATTGCGTTCATACCCTTCAGAAATGTATTTCAATTTAATTAAAGCCACGTGTTTCTGCTTATCCTAGTTTTTTATTAACCACAATTCTCCATTTTATTTTCATATGATATCATTTGTCTTGGAATGACAATATTCATTCTCCTCCAATTGATTGGCACATGAAGAACTTTCTACTGAAGAAATTTATATTTGTTATTAAATTCTTGGAATTTAGATTTCATTTGTAAACTTTACTAAATATCTTGTTTTAGATCTTCTAAAGAAGAGTTTTTGGTGAGTCTCATTATCATTGTTTCGATCTTCTTTGGAAACACTAAACAATTAAATATTTATTGTTGTGGTTTAATTTCATGATTTCGTGGTGATAGAATTTTCTAACACCAATCCGAATTAATAAAAGCATTGAAATTTGGTGTTAAAGTTAACACATTGTTGCGAACTATGAAGCGGAGAATAGTTCTAATTTTGGGTAACGTTGTTATATTGTAAGCTTTCCCTAAAAAGTTACATACAAATTGTTATCTTTTTTATAGGATTATGTTTTACCTTAACCTCTGCCCAGTTTATTACGCAAATTGGACCTCCAGGGCCACCAGGACCTCCTGGTCCACCTGGACCCCAGGGTCCAAAGGGTGAACAAGGTGATCGTGGTGAAGATGGTATACGAGGCGCCCCCGGCCCCAAAGGACCATCGGGCAGGCGTGGTCGGACTGGTGCACCAGGTGCGGTTGGACCTCCTGGTCCACCGGGTGTTCGCGGACCTCGGGGTTATGTGGGTGAAAGAGGACCCGAAGGGCCTCCTGGTCCAGTAGGACCTCGCGGTCCACCCGGTGCTCCAGCAGCTGCTGGTGGTGGAACAGGAACCACAGGCACAGGTGGGGGCGCAACTGGTGGCACGGGAGGCACAGGTGGCACTGGTGGAGGTGCCACAGGAGGTACGGGTGGCGGTGCCACTGGTGGTACAGGTGGCGGAGCTACTGGCGGTACAGGTGGAGGTGCTACTGGTGGTACAGGTGGAGGTGCCACTGGTGGTACAGGTGGCGGAGCCACTGGTGGTACTGGTGGAGGTGCTACTGGTGGTACAGGTGGCGGAGCTACTGGCGGTACAGGTGGAGGTGCTACTGGTGGTACAGGTGGCGGAGCTACTGGCGGTACAGGTGGAGGGGCTACTGGTGGTACAGGTGGCGGAGCTACTGGCGGTACAGGTGGAGGGGCTACTGGTGGTACAGGTGGAGGTGCTACTGGTGGTACTGGTGGTGGAATTGTTCGTTTTGGCCCTGGTATAGGTGGCATTAGAGTTGCTAACCGCTACGGTAGCCGAAGAGGTGTTCCAAATCCTGTCCGTAACACAAACGTAAACCCAAACAAACGATTTAAATACAAAGGTAATCGTAATGGAAATCAAAATCGTAGACGTAATCGTTTTAGAAAGAGACTTATTAAACTTCGACGAGGACGTTACCTAGGTGATTTGTAATTTCTATGAACTATAGTTTAATAAATGTAATATGAGTAACGCTACTGTTAATTTGAGGACTTTTATTCAATTGGTATTATTAATAGATAAAAACGGCATTAAGTTCGTATACCCTCAGTCTTTAGTCTAACGAGGGTATAAACACTTTCATACGGATAAAATGTGTCTCATCGAAATAATGGAAGGAATCCCTTTCAGACAATCTGGAGTCGATTTAGCAATGCCTGTCCGTCTGTCTTTCGGTTTGTCTGGCTAGCTGAAGCGCACGTTAACTTTTGAGCGTAAAAGCCGATCCAGTCCAAAATTTGACCTTCGTAATATTTTGTCCAAACTTAGTTTAAGTTTGAAGACGGATAATATCGGGCCACTCGCCCACAAATGTTCAAAGCTTTTCGCTAAAATTGTGCGAATGATAACTATCGAAGGCAGCAACAGATTTGATCTATACTTTGCACATTGTAATATTTTTACCAGATATAAATCGAACATGGCATATATCGGTCGACTTCATCGGCTTCGTCCCACATAAAGTTTCAGAAAGATGCAGTTTAAGGCCTGCACTTAAATCGCTTTGATTTTTTTCGCAACAACTTGTATTTGCTGTACAAGTTTTTTCAGGGGCAGGTCCATACTTCCTGAAAATATCCCGAAAGCTATAAAAAACCTATAGCACAATGTGTAGTGGCTGGGTTGCAAGTTAACTTTCGAACGGATCATCCGGTTCGGTATAAAATTTGGCCTTCGTAATATTTTGCCTAAACTTAGTTTAAATTCGATGATGGCAATACCGGTCCAGGAATTCCCGGGCAACAAAAATTTAAAGAAAAATTTAGCTAAAATGGTACGCGTTATATCTGTTTAACGGAGCATCTGATTTGCTCCAAATATTTTATCTCTTATATTTTGTTTAAATGTAGTTTAGATTCGAAAATGGTCCATATCGGTCATCTCCTTAGTGTACCACCCCCATAAACGTTCGACATTTCTGTTTAAGTGCAGTTTAAGATCTGTTCGAAGATCTTTTAGAAAATCATACTGATACCTTCATGCCTTAGTGGTTATACGGTGACTAACTAAAATGACACGAGTGTGCGCTATCTACCGAAAAAATAAAATAATCCACTTCAAATTCCGATGCATTCCTTCAGGTACCTCATCCGCAACACTTTTTTGCTTTAATGCAAATAGATATTTTTGTCGGCAAGTTCATGTGTCCAAAAAGGGCTACAAAATATGAAAACCCCCTTATTCATAATTATTGGAGAAAACGATTTTGGGTGCGTAGCCGGTATTCGATTCTACAAAAAATGGTCCATATATGAAAGTTTCAATTTACACAGGCTGACGCTATATCTCTATATTTTACACCAAGAATTGTATTGAAGTATCATTGTATAATAAGTTTCTTTTCGTTTATGAAATTAATAAGCTCCTCCGAAGTACATAAAATCGTGCGATACCGTTCTATGGGGGGCTATATTAAATTGCAGACCTAAACCGAACAATTTCTCTAAAAATTTTGCTACGCTAGGCATCGTAGACTAAATACCAAATTTCAGTTACTTATGTTGAACAACAGGATGAAACCTTCAAAATCCCAATAAAAACAAGTAAGAAAAGACTATAGTCGGACGGGGCCGACTATTTGATACCCTACTCCACTACTTTTGCATGATCTTTTGGCGGATAAGAATAACTTTTCATAACAATTTATCATGAACATATGGGCCGGCAAACATAAAGGGTGTTTTTTTAAGCTAGATAGAACTTTAAATTGTAAAAAGTAACACAAAAAATTAAATTTTGATAAAACTTTTTTTTATTTGTTTCAGTATACTCTGACAAATCATCGTGAATAGACTCACGCTTGAACAACGCTACGAAATTATCCAAATTTACTTTGAAAATCAGTCGTCGATTCGCGCAACGCAGTTGGCAAATGACCCGTTGTTTTATCGCAAAATTGTGTTCAGCGATGAGGCGCATTTTTGGCTTAACGGGTTTGTTAATAAGCAAAATTGCTGCATATGGAGTGAGACCAATCCACAAGAGACCCTACAGACTCCATTACATCCAGAAAAATGCACCGTATGGTGCGGTTTTCACGCTGGTGGCATCATCGGACCTTATTTCTTCAAAAATGAGGCCGGAGCTCGCGTTACGGTCAATGGAGATCGTTACCGCACCATGATCAATGATTTTTTGTTTGAAAATATGGATGACATTGATCCGGAGGAGATGTGGTTTCAACAGGATGGCGCTACGTGCCATACGACGAACGCAACCATCGACCTATTGAAATCAAAATTTGGCGATAAGTTGATTTCGAGAAGTGGACCTGTCAATTGGCCTCCAAGGTCGTGCGATTTGACACCTCTCGATTATTTCCTGTGGGGCTACGTGAAGTCACTGGTTTATGCTGATAAACCAGCAACAATTGATGCCTTGGAGGCCAGCATTGTTCGTGTTATTCGTGACATACGGCCAGCAGTGCTCGAAAAAGTGGCCAAAAATTGGACGTCCAGAATGCACTTCGTCAAGAACAGCCGCGGTGCCCATATGCCCGAAATCATTTTCAAATGTTAATGTCACGTATTGATCTTTCGAATAAAAAAAATTTTGATTACAATTTAATTTTTTGTGTTATTTTTTACAATTTCAAGTTCTATCGGCCTTAAAAAAACACCCTTTATTAAGCCAGATTTAAAGACTCTCAGCATCACCTAGATTATTCCGATTTCTTTCAATGTTAAAGCGTGGAATTTCTCTGTCGTGGTTTCTCCACCATGATAGCGACAATTTCTTAATAATGGAAGCGAAATAAAAATCTAGGTTTTTACACACAACAAAAAACTAAGGAATCCACCTATATATTAGGGAGCAGTTCCGTTACCAAACCGCTGCATTATTGCAATAAGCAGAAAGTAAAATATCAAGATTTAATTTTGTCTATTTCTGCTAGATGGTAGAAATATACCTCCAGAAATTTAAATATAGACTAAAAATTGAATTTTAATATTTTTCACACCAAAGTTATGGCCAATTTCACACGCTAAACACCATTCGATCATCATCCAAAATTATTGGTATCTTCATAGACCTAAACTCTAACCTCGTGCAAAATTTTGTTAGCATTGAGCTACAACTACAACATTTTCGTGATTATAATACACTAAGTACTGTGAGATCCCTTTATACATTAGGCTGTAACTCTGCCATTTGACCACCTAAGTCATCATAATTGACATCAATGGAAAGGTCAAGAGTTCCTCTTCCAAATAACACTTACTGGACCGAAATGGATCTTCCAAGAATAAAGATACAGGCTGTACATTAACAATTTTTACAATTTTCACACAAAAGTTTTGGTCCATTTAACCTGCTAAATATTTGATCATCTTTTAAGATTGCAGATTCTTTGTCATGAACTCAAACCTAATTTAAAATTTCCCGTGGATTGGACTATTATTGCGACCTACAGAGCAGCCACAAAATCGATTAAAAATTTTGTATTTGGTCCATTTCACCCGCTAAATATTTCATCATCAATCAAAATAACGATCTATTCTGATTTGAAACCGATCTCCATACCAAATTTCGTTACGATCGGTCCATAATTGCGGCCTGGAGTTTGATTACAATTTACAATGGACAGACGGACACACGGACGGACACACATCGCTGTATCGTTTTATCTCTTCGAGATGTGAAAAATGGTATATAACATTGGGGGTCTACGACGAATATTTCGCGGTGTTACATGAATTTATAACAAAACCAACTTATAAAACCCTTCCCACATTGTGCAGTAAGGTATTGTAGGTGCATACTTTACAATGTCTGTACTTGTAAACTTACATCACCTTTTCTTTGAATTTAAAACTGACAGAAAAATACTTTTTTCTTTTTGAAATTATAATTTTCAGTTCTTGTTTTTCATTCGAACCAAATATACGTTTTGTTACTTTTTATATAAATGTGCCTTTGTTTCAATTAAAAAACATTAACCTAGCACATTAATTGGTGACCTCGCGTTTTAAATCGTTGCGTACAAAAACCAAATACAAAACTAGTGTAACAATGCCCTCGGAAAATTCGGATCAATTATCAGATGGTCGGAATTAAAATTCTCAAGCCCGTAATGTTGCTGCTTCTAGTGTCCACAAGCTGCCTCCATTGTGGAAAGAAAATCCAAAACTATGGTTTATGCAGGTTGAAGCTATTTTTGCAATTTCTGGTATCACTCGCGATGAGACCAAATTCCAATATGTTGTAGCAAATATCGATTCAAATTTTCTTCCTCACATTTGTGATATTTTGTAATCCCCTCCTGCTGATGGTAGATTTGTTGCCGTTAAAAATCGCCTTATGGAAACATTTTCCGAATCTCAGGAATCAAAACTCCGCAGACTGCTGAAAAATCAAGAATTAGGAGACCAAAAGCCATCGCATTTGCTGCAAATTATGAAAAATCTTGCTTCTGGATCTTATTTTTGACAGATATTGCGCTCACTGGTCATTTCAGTGGGTCATCGCATAAATTTTGGACTAGAAAATCGATATCGGGCATTTTGGAAGTTAAACTAAAACCTCATCATAGTCTGGTAAGAATTTCACGATATGCAAAGTATGGACCACATCAGTTTCTCCGTTCAACAGTTGTCGCGCGCAAATTTTCCGAATATTTTCGAACTTTTGAGGGGGAGGTACCGGAAGGAGTGGACCGATATAACCCATCTTCGAACTTAAACTAAGTTTGGACAAAATATTACGAAAGCCAAATTTTGGACCCAATCGGTTGATCTGTTCGAGAGGTATCGAGCGCACCAGCCAGACAGACGGACAGACAGACGGACGGACATTGCTAAATCGACTCGAAATTGTCTGAAACACATTTCGTCCAAACATACTTGGGGTCTAAAACCATTATTTCGATGAGGCACATTTTCCCGTATGAAAGTGTATATACCCTCGTTAGCATAAATGCTGAGGGTATAAAAATAGAAAAACAATGTGAAAATTATTTCACAATATTTATTTTATTTGAAAGATAAAAAGCGTATGATAAGCGTCGTATATGTTTTTTTTTCTGCTCAGGGTCATAGGGTTATTAATTTAATATTATGAGACTAGATCGTGCATATAGCATTAGCCAACATAAGTTACTGAGTTTGAACGGTTCTGAAATATGCAGTGAAATATAGATCCTTGTATTGTAGCCCCATCTCAACTTTTTGCATTAAATTATTGTTGAACGTTTTATAAAATGGTTTTCATGCAATTCCTTTTTTAATTTTTAGCAAAAAAAATATGTTAAAAATCGCATGACTGACTGCTGACTGATATTTGACAATTGTGCATATGTTGTGAAAATTAATGTAAATTAAGAAAATGAGTTAATAAAATAGAACAACAACAAGATTAATGAAACCTATGTGTGTGGTGCACCACTTAAATTGAATTCATGTTATTTAACTTAAAAAAAGTTACATGCCCAGATACTCCCTGCAAAAAAAAATATTACCAAATAATGGGTTTTTATAGTACGGCCCAGGAAACAAAATCCTCCCAAAATAATGGGTTTTGTATGGGATTTTTGGCAGTCGAAACTACTTACAAAACCCCCTACTAATCCATTATTTTAATAAGGGCATTTCGCACTGAATTACTAGTTATTCTATGACCACTAGAATAACTAGTTATTCTACAGTCACTGGAAGTTAAACAATAAGCTATAAGCTAAAAAAAATATTTTTTATTTATAGATCAGTTTAGGTGGAATTTATTTTCTATTTCAACACACTTCATATTTTTATTTTATTTCGCTATTTGCTGGATTTGAACACACGAACTTCTGCGTTGTAGCCGAACACACTACATACTACGCCACGCACACCAACATTAAGGCTTGTTAAAAAGCTTACATAATCACCACCAAATATTCGATGTTTTGTTTAACAAAAAGTACCCGGTGAGCGTTGAACACACAACCCTCTGATTTGTAGTCGGACACACTAGCTCTGTGTCACCGTACTCATAACTTAGTAAGGAGTAATATAAGTAGTAATTTTTGTTTACATTACGAATTTTTGCTGGGTTATTGGTAGTCGCAACTACTCACAAAACCCCCTACTAACCCATTATTTACTAGTTATTCTATGACCACTAGAATAACTAGTAATTCCGTGGCCACGAGAAGTTGAAAAATAAGCTAAAACAATTTCTGTTTTTAAACTTAGAGTCTTATGGATTTCGCACTCCTACACACCTATTAACATCCGCATCATGTTAGCGAAAACTTGCCTTGTGCCTGGCTTGATATATGGCTGCGAACTATTTGCTAACTGCGACTCCTTAAGTATGCGAAAGTTAAATGTTGCCTTTAATAACATCAACCGTTATGTCTACGGCTTAAATAAAATGCAGAGTGTCACACACCGTGTGTTGTCCCTTTACGGTTTTACTTTTAATACCCTCCTCAATACCAGAGCTTTATTTCTCTTGCATAAAATCATTGTGAATCGAAAACCAAAATGCTTATATGACCAATTAATTTTCTCGCGTTCCCTTAGAAGTAAAAGATTAAAACCTTTTAGAAGGAGAAGCCTCGTTTCTGAATGGCAATTTTTCATTTGCACCACACGTCTCTGGAACACATTACCCCACGAAATCCAAAGCATCAGCAACGTTTTTACCTTCAAAAAACGAATTTTACAATTCTTCTTGAATAACTGATCATTTTACCTAAACCCACTTTAATATTTTTTCTATATGTAATGATTTTTTACTACAAAACCTTTCTCAAAGATCTTTCCCTTAGTTAAGATGGATTATCTTGTTGTGTAGAAAAATAAAATAAATAAATAAAACAAGTAAGAAAAGTCTATAGTCGGACGGAGCCGACCATGGGATACCCTATACCACTATCCCTGGACAATCGCTCTCCATGGAACTTCTTTTCAATGATTGTGAAAATTTAATTATCAAATATCCGAGATGTAATGTATAATACTTATGACCAAAACCAAAAAGTTATTTAGCATGACAAAGACATTTTTGTAGCAGGAATGGACAATTTAGTTCATACAAAGTAAAATGTAATGAAACGCACTTATGTAGTACTACTACTTCCGTTGTTTAACCACTACGTTATTGAAATTTTTACCAAGTTCACACAAAAGTTTCAGTCCATTTAACCCGCTAAGTATTATCTGATCTTCACGTTGGTTTGTACGCTTCTTCTTCATCATAAACTCAAACTTTGTTTAAAATTTTGCCGGTTATTATTTTGACCTACAGAGCCGCTACAAAATTTGTTAAAATTATGTTTTTGGTCCATTTCATCCCCTGAACATTTCACGATCATCACCAAAAACTAATCATTTCTATTCTGGCCGGAACCCAACCTCCTTAAAAAATTCGTTACAATCGGTCCATAATTGCGGCCTTAAGCTTGTTTACAAGCTTATCTCGTCGAGATATGATTTACATAAAATTTGGAGAGACAATATGTCGCATGGGATAAAAATATGCTTCTCTACACAGAACCTATTATATATTAGGCAGTAGGCCCGTTATCTAGCAAACACTTTATTGCAATTTGCATCAGAGGAAAGGTCAGTAGTTTTTTTATCCATATGTAGGATACTTTACGAAATATATATGCCCTCACGGAATTAAAATATCGACCAAAAATAAAATTTTTATATTTTGCATACAAAAGTAATGGTCCATTTCACCCGCTAAAGAATATCAGATCATCATTCAAAATTGTAGGAATCTTTTTCGACCTATACTCTTACCCGGTGCAAAATTTCGTGACTATTGATGTATAATTGCGACTTCTAGCGAGTTTATTATTACACTACAAACAAATATATTAGGCTGTAACTCTGTTATCTGATCATGCACACCAACATAATTGGCATCAATTGAAAGGTCAAGCGTTCTACTTTCAAGGATATCTCACTTGTCCGGAATGTCACTTCCAGGAATTAAGATATAAGCTGTATATTAAAAATTTTCACAATTTTCACACAAAAGTTTTGGTCCATTTAACCCTCTAAATGTTATCCGATCGTCATCTCAAATTGCAAGCTTCTCCTATGTGATATACTCTTACCTTATTTAAAATTACGCGTTGATCGGACTATTATTGAGACCTAGAGAGCCGCTAGAAAATTGGATAAATATTATGTTTTTGGTCCATTTTACCCGCTAAATATTTCACGATCATCACCAATAAGAATATGGATCTATTCTGATCTGAACCCGACCTCCATACCAAATTTCGTGACGATCGGTCCATAATTGCGGCCTGGAGCGTGTTTACAATTTATAATGGACAGACGGACGGACGGACGGACGGACACACATCTCAAAATCGCTTTATCTCGTCGAGATATGAAGATTGGTATACCACATTGGGGGTCTCCGACGAATATTTCGCGGTGTTACATGAATTTTTACCAAAACAAACTTATAATACCCTTTTCCACATTGTGGTATAGGGTATAATAAATAAACAGTCGAGGTGAAATTTGTTTTTAACTTCACACACTTCATATTTTTATTTTATTTGCTCTCTGCTAGATTTAATCATACGAACTTCTGATTTGTAGCCGAACATGTGTGCTACGCGTACGAACATTAAGGGTTGTTTAAACGCTTACTTGTGCACCAGCAATTATTTTTATATTGTTAACAAAAAACTCGCGTGCCGACGGTGAGCGTTGATCACACAACCCGAGGATTTGTAATCGGATACACACGCTCTGTGCCACCGTACCAATTACTTAGCAAGTAGTGAAGTTAGTAGTTTTACTTGTTACATTACTTTGTAATGGGTTACATAACAACTAACGGATCCTAATTTTTGCTGGGCCACATTCCTACAGAAAATTGTGGATAGTTTAACTATAACCCCCATATAAAAGGTATACCCGAATTTGGGCATTTTTTTTTTTTTGTATTTTTGACGTTTTGAAGATTTTTACGCAATAATACGAGTGTTTCGACATTTAGTGTGCAAATTTGACAATTTCTCTAATTACAAATTTAGTCATATGTCATAATGTTGTTATTACCCACATATCACGGTACCTCATGATTTTAGCTACTTTGAGGACTTTAGCAACATTTTCCGATCAGAATAGCTCTAAGTTGCAATTTAAGATTTCTAGTAGTTATAAACTTTTCTACAAATATTGTAGACATACATAGATGCATATTTTGGTATAATCTCCATCACAGCCGAAATTCGGATCAATTAGTGATTATGTAACCCATTACAAAGTTAACTACTTATCTTACTCCTCACGAAGTTAGAAGTACTGTGGCACATAGCGTGTGTGTCCGACTACAAATCCAAGGGTTGTGTGTTTTTTAAACAAAATAAAACAACAGATTGTGGTGCACATGTAAACGCTTAAATAACCCTTCGGCTACAAATCAGAAGTTCGCAAGATCAACTCCAGCTGAGGGCGAAATTAAATAAAACAAAACAAGTAAGCAAAGGCTATAGTCGGACAGGGCCGCCCATACGATACCCTACACCACTACCCTGCGAGTTAGCTTTCAGCAAATCAAAGTTTCTTTTGGACAAATAAACTTATTGTAAGAAATAACTTTTTGGAGTCTGCAACCTTATCACATTAAGTTTAAATAACAATATAATAATTGTTCCACAAACGTCACAGAAGGGACAGGGCGTGCACCACGATTCATATTACAGCAATAGTATGGGACCTACTGTTTATCGCCGATAAACAGACATTTAGTCTGGACCTAATTTTTTGCATATTTTGACATATTTGCTAAACCATATGGAAGACTTTGTGTCCTAAATATCCCACCGAATTGGCTGAAAGTTTGTATTAAGTATTCATTCATCACAATTTTTGACCTCAAATTTATCGGTATAGGTCCAGGTCTTCATATATATATGGGTGGAAGATGTGGTTCTCTTCACAAAACTCATTATATCTAAGGTAGTAGGTCCGTTATCAAGCACACATATTATTGAAATTTTCATCAGAGGAAAGATAGGTAGTTAATTTTTCATATATAGGCGACTTTGCCGATATATGCCCTCCAGGATTCAAATATGGAACAAAAATAAAATGTTTTTATTTAGCATACAAAAGTAATGGTCCATTGCACCCGCTAAATAATATCAGATCATCATCAAAAATTGTAGGCATCTTCTTCGACCTAAACCCTTACCCGGTGAAAAATTTCGTGACTATTGAGCTATAATTGCGACCTCTAGAGTGCTTATGATTACACTACAAGCAAAAAACTGGATATATTAGGCTGTAACTCTGTTATCTGACCACATAAATCAACATAACTGGCATCAATGGAAAGGGCAAGAGTTGTCCTTCCAAATATTATTTATGTGGGCGAAATGTGTGGTCCAGGAATAAAGATATTACCGGTATATTAAAAATTTTCACAATTTTCACACAAAAGTTGTGGTCCATTTAACGTTCTTAACATCATCCGATCACCATCTCAAATTGCAAGCTTATTCTTTGTCATATAATCTTACATTATTTAAAATTCTTTTTGGTCCATTTCACCCGCTAAATATTTCGTGACGATCGGTCCATAATTGCGGCGTGGAGCGTGTTTACAATTTATAATGGACAGAAGGACGGACGGACACACATCTAAAAATCGCTTTATCTCGTCGAGATATGAAGATTGGTATACCACATTGGGGGTCTCCGACGAATATTTCGCGGTGTTACATGAATTTTTCCCAAAACAAACTTATAATACCCTTTCCACATAGTGGTGTAGGGTATAAATATAAAAGTGTGTTGAAATTGAAAACGAATTCAACCACAACTGTCCTAAATATACATTTTTTAGCTTATCTTTCAACTTCTTGTGGCCATAGAATAACTAGTAACTCAGTGCGACATGCCCTTGATAAAATAATGTGTTAGTAGGGGGTTTTGTAAGTAGTTACGACTACCAAAAAGTACTATGCTTAGGTTAGGTTGAAAAGAGAGGCGATATAAGAATCGCCACATGCCCGTATGGACATACACTTAAGCCAGTATAGGCCTGTTGTGCGCTCTAATTGCGGAAGCCTAAATGGAATAAATTTTTTTTTTTGCTTAATTTATTGAAAGAAAATAAATTTATCAATTAAGAAATTCTGTGCCATTGACATAATCTCTTAAGTTTTTGAACTCGCTTGCCCTAATTTGGTGGAGTTCTAGTATAGTGTTATTTCCTAGAAATTGGTTTCTTAGCGTCGCGAAGGCTGGGCAATGACAGAGATAGTGTTCTAACGTTTCGTCGTCCTCTCCGCATGCTCTGCATTCGCTGCTTTCTGCACAACCAATTTTGTGCAGGTGTGCTTGTAGCCCTAGGTGTCCTGTAAGGATGCCTGCCAGTCTACTAATGTCCTTTTTACTCATTTGAAGGAATTCCTTTGTTTTATTCTCGTCTGGGTTTCCTGATCCTGAACCCACGGCTTCCAGTTGGCATCCGTTCCAGGGTTCCATCGATCCACATGTCCCTGTCCGGTATTAAAATTTCACACAAGGCGGATTCAATTGTTTCAGGTATACGGTCTGATACAATATGATCTATTGACTCACCCGTTGTAACCTGTAATATGCTTTGGTGGTATGTTTGGTGGTCTCTTACGATCCACTTGCTCATCGACTTAAGTCTTATAGCTGCGATGGCTGCCTCATACTTTACCTGAATTTCTATTGGGTGGACAAATAAAATTGTCTCTAAAGCCCTAGTCGGTGTAGTCCTCATTTCCCCGCTAATATTTAAGCAGCACGTTCTTTGGACTTTTTGCAGTACTTTTACGTTGCATTTCTTGTCCGTAGCTGTCCACCATACCACAAAAGCGTAAGTTAGAATCGGTCTGATTACGCTTCTGTATAACCAGTGTGTCATCCTAGGATTTACACACCATTTTGAGCCTATAGCCCTTCTGCAGGTTGACCAACATCTGTGGGCTTTATTAGCCCTTTCCTGAATATGGTCTCTCCATTTAAGTTTCCAGTCTAGAATTACTCCCAGGTACTTAATTGTTGGAGAAATGTTTATCATCTTATCTAGGAATACGGGTTCTTCGTAAGCTCCTATTTTCGTTTTCCTAGTGAATAGACATAGTTCTGTTTTTTCCGGGTTGACATTTAGACCTCTCGGTCTAGCCCAGTTGTATGCTATTTTTAGAGCCGTTTCGGCCCTTCTACAGAGTATATTTGGATTCTTTCCCCTAAGAAGTATTATAACGTCGTCTGCATAGCAGATGGGTTCAAATCCCTCGTCGGTTAAGATCCTTAGTAGACTATTTATGGTGGTAACCCATAGGAGAGGTGATAGTATTCCCCCCTGTGGCGTCCCCTAACCAACTTTGTGTCTTTTTGTTACGTCTTGTAGCGCGCAGCTTATCCATCTATTCCTTAGCATGTGGTCTATCCAGTGCCTCAAGGCCCGGTTTACCTAAAACTCGTCTAAGGAGTGGATTAGCGTTTCTGTGGTGACGTTGTTGAACGCTCCTTCGATGTCGATGCAAACTGCGAGTGTATACATCTTCATCTCGAAGGTTCTCTCTATATGGTGTACTACCTCATGTAATGCGGTTTCTACTGATCTACCTTTTACGTATGCATGTTGTTTGTACTTGAGCATATCGTTAGAGATGTTACTCTTTATCATGGTGTCGACCGTCCGTTCCATTGTTTTGAGTAAGAATGAAGTTAAACTTATCGGACGATAAGATTTTGGTATTGCATAACTTGACTTGCCGGGCATGGGAATTAATACTACCCTTGCCTCTTGCCAGGCCAATGGAGTATACGCAAAGTTTAAGCAAGCATTGAAAATCTCGACCAGATTGGACGAAATGTAGTCCACTTCCCTTTGAAGTAAGGCTGGGAAAATCTGGTCTGGTCCCGCTGCTTTGTATGGTGAGAAGCTCATTATTGCTTCTTTAATCATCAAGTTGTCGATTTTTGGTGCTTTCCATTTGTTTAAATCTTTTTACCTGTCTCATCAACCATAAGCTCGGGTTGTGAGTGAGCTTTAGATAAAAACTTCCAGGAGTTCCGTTTGGCGTTTCTTGTCATTTTGTTGTATTCCTTTAGTTTTGTTTGGTAGTTGTCCCAAAATACAGCTGCTTGTTTACGTTTTGCCCTATTGTAAATGTAAAGTCTTCGAAAGACCTTACTAGAGCCTCTGTTAGTTTATTGACATTTCTATCTATATCTTCTTTGCTTAGGCAAACCTCAACTTCTTGCCCTAGTCTATCTTTAACTTGTTTTCCGAATTTAGTCCAATTTGTTTTGGATTTATATCGGAAAGTTATCGGATTCGGCGGTGGCCTTGATATTTTAAACCTAATATACCTATGGTCAGAGAAGGAGTGTTCCTTTGAAACCCTCCACTCATGTACCTCGTTTATTAGATTTTCTGAACATATTGTTACATCTAATACTTCCTCCCTAACTCTGTTAACAAAGGTTGGTGTATTTCCTATGTTAAGGGTTATCGGGTCGTTAGTATTCAAAAATTCTAGAAGGGCTTGACCCCTCTTGTTAGTGTTAGTACTACCCCACGAAATATGGTGAGAGTTAGCATCGCTACCTATTAGTAAGTACTTCGTTACCTGTTTGCTTGATTTTCCTCACCAGTTGCTGCAGATCCGACGAAGGTGGTAATGTCGGCGAGTCGAACGGCAGGTAAATTGATGCTAGGTATATATTACCATTCCCTTGCTTCAACACGGTGGCGTCCGAGGTTCACAACTCTGGGGAGAAAAGAAAGCATAAGTTTTTATGGCATATAATACAGGTCCTCGGTCGGTTACCTGTATTAGCGTAAAAGAGTTGGTAATTAATGTGGTTTAGTCCGGAAACCTTGTTCTTTACGGTCCAAGGTTCCTGGATTAGACCGATGTGTATATTACCTTTGTTTATTTTATCCATCAGGGCTTGAGTTGCCGTTTCGCTCCGATGGAGGTTTATTTGGATGACCTCAATCATGGGTCATCCAGTAAGCGGGCTTCTTGGGTGTCGCTGATGGCTTCGACCCCTCTTCGGTTTTGCTCGGTGGTTTGTCCTCCTTGCTGGATTGGTGGGCATCCTCTTCTTCTTCCCCGACTCGTGCCCTTCCAACTTTAAAGGTGACTGCATTACAGATGTAATACGCCTTGTCCTTTGTCTTTGTAAGACTGGCTAGTGAGAGGTCGTCAGTTCCAACCACAAGGAGAGTGACATCCTCTTTCTCCTCCCTGTGGAAGACTTCTCACCTCTTCACTTCCAAGGTCTCATTTTGCTTGGAAAAGACCTCGAGTATGCGTTCTGTATCGAACTTGCAGCCATACACTTTGACTTATACCGTCGCTTTAGTCAGGTGAGGTATCTCGTCCTTCCTCACCAGCTTCAATCTGCTGCCTTCCCAAGGAATTTTCACACTGTTGATCACTTCCTCGAGAGCGTCCGGGTTCGCGTGCGGTCTCAAGTGGTATACTAAGAGGTCCCCTTTGAGCTCGCTGCTAAAAATTTTTATTGGCCAACTCTTTAAAATGTGTTCCAGTATTTTATCGCTGACCATATTTTAGATGGCCTGCTGGTGTTCTTTAGGTAATCTGCCGGACCCTCTGCAGGTATCGATCACTGCATAGCACCTCTCGTTTCTGTAGTTCTTCCTGGCCACCTTGGCGTAAGTAGATGGCGGCTCCGAACCAGTCTCTGCGCCCATCTTCCTCTTCTGGAAGGCCCTGGGCTTCTTATCAGAGCCCTTGGAACTTCCAGAGGATTCCGCGGTCGCGCTCACCTTCTTCGTGCCTGAGCACTTCTTTTCGCCCTCCGTCGAAGGATTCTTTGGGCAGTCTCCTTCGCGTGGGTTTTGAGAGGAATTGCTTAGGGCATTTGATGGTGGGAAGCTCAGTTTCTTCTTACTTGGTTTGGCGGTATTTTCTTCCTCTGGAGATCTATCCTCTTCGCCGCTTCCGAAGAAGTGGAGGGATTGTTGACCTCTTTTGGTGCGGCCCGCTGTTCTTTATTTAGCTGTGCCTGGATCCTTCTGTACATACGTCTCTGGGCTCCAGTCCACCGAACTTTTTTCTCCGTTGTAAGTTTAGATATGCTTTCGCTTACCTCTTCTACCATCTTTTGGACTTCCTCGTTAACGGGCTTCTCCACAACGGTGGTGTTGATTTTGCAGCTGCTGTCTGATTCGGAGTCAGGGTCGCTCCCATCCTCGGATGGCTGGGTCCAGATTAAACTCTCCCTACGCTTCCCCTTCTCATCCTCTTTTTTACCTTTCGGTTGCGTGCTTGTAGCAGTACCGTCGACCACAGATGCCAAGGCACCCACATCTGTGGGACATGTTTGCTCACGATCGCTTGATGACGACGAGGTGTGACTCGCAGGCAGATCACTATTCCCCGCCGGTACTGGGTTATTTAGGCCCTGCACCGTAACGTTTATTCCTTCTTTGTCCTCCATGTTTGTTTTTTTGTTTTAGGGGAACACCCCCTTAGTCAGTTTTTTGTCCGCGGGAACCTCGAAGATCCCAGAGGTAGGTGGTCGTGCCACTCTACCCTAGACGGGTCATGTCACAAGTGATTTCCCTCGTAAATGATAGAGTAGCACGACCATCCACCTTCCCTTATCCGCCGGTGGGGACGCGCCCGCTAGGAGAACTGACAAACACCCTCGGGAAAAAGTACTATAGAAACCCATTATTTTGTAACATTTTTTTTTTTTGCTGAAGTTATTTGGAACTTACGAAAATTAGTGGCCCTAAAGAAGATTAAATTCTACTTTTCAGCCATTCGGTGTGATAATGCAACTAAAACTTGAAAAAAAAAACAAATATCGGGCAATATCGTTCTAAGGGGTCTACATCAAAACGTGGACCTATTCTGACAAATTTCTGGGGAAATATTTTGTAGCCCCAAGGAAGATCAAAAAGCAGCCATTTCGGTGTAAAAATGAAGCTAAATCTTTGAAAATTCCTAAAATCTGGCGGTACCGTTCTATGGGGTCTATATCGAAACGTGGTCCTACACTGACAAATTTCTGGAGAAAAGGTTTGTAGCCCCAAATAAGGCCAAATACCAAAGTTCAGCCATTTTGGTGTGATAAGGAGTGTAAAACATGGACCGATATAGCCCATTTTCAATACCAAACATCCTAGGAGTAATAGAAACTTCTGTATCTTTATAGAGCATACTTAAGGAAGAAGACCTGTCTGTGGTTCGAATTATGCGAGCAAAGGCTCCATGGAGATGTTTAGTGAAAATACTAATAAAGAGTTTCTAACTTAAACAGTAGTGTTGTTTCAATCCCGTTCAACGGACTCCGGTAGTTTGTATGGCAACACCGCGTATACTTAATTTCACACGTTGGTTTGTATGACTTCACTCGTACGTTTTTTAAAGAGAACAGGCGGTACAGCTGTTGCGCACAATTTTTTTGGTGGAAAATATTTTTTACCATTTTGAATTGCATCTAATTTGAACAAAATATGTGGATAACAACTACAAAATGCCTGAAATTGGGACGAACGGAGGAGACGGTTATTGACCACTGTGAGCACTAAAAGTGAATTTTAACCCCCTTTCGTCGAGAAAATATCCTAAAACACAGAGAGCAATTAAAGCATGAACAAATTATTTAAAAAATATTTTTCTTTTGCGAAAATATTTTGTCATTTTGACTTGTGTTGAAAGTACGCACATTACACAAATATACAACAACAATGAAGATGAAGAACAAGAAAAAGTAGAATTTAATACCAGTTCCTACAGCATGTTTCTGTTGTTTGGTTCGTTCTTTCAGTTGGATTGAAGTTTTACAAAAGGGTAAAGTTTTTCCCTACAGCGATTAAAATTCATAAGTTTTCATTATGTTTTCTCTTTGTTTGTTCACATTGTCGTAAAGCTTTTTCCACTATGGCGCTATATGTTCATAAGTGGTAATGTCGAATGGAATGGAAATTTTGTAACGGAATTGAAATGCGAACGAATTATTTGTTTTATTTTAAATGAAAATGTTAAATGTTAGCGTAAGGCCAAAAATAGGAAGACACGTGTCCCGGCGTTTTTCCCTATCACTTCAACTTTCGCGATTATGGTCCCCCAAAGACCTGAGGCTTTGATGTCAAAAGGATTATTTTATCAGGCACATATCTTCTAAACCGCTTGAAATTTGGGATTACCATTGGAGGCAAGGTTATAGTCCTCGTCCTAAAGGATAATAATTGTAAACACATAAAATCCATTCAACCTCATCTTCAAGGTCAAATTTCCATTATATTTTTTCTCGAATTTTAGTCTGTAGAAATCAAACCGATCAAAATTGAAGCAAAAAAACATCTAGTAAAATGTTCCTTAGATCTCAATGGACAACTTTCTAGAACATACGAACTCTGTAGTAACGGTTCTTAATGGCCAAAATAGCTAAACAAATTTATCCTCTTTTCTCGGTTTCCGCTCCATAGATACTAAACCGTTCAAAATTTTAAAAAACAACAACAATAATGTGGCAATGATATCAGCAAACAACTTTCTGGAACATTCGAAATGTCTATGAACGGTTCATAAATGAAAAAATAGCCAAAAACTTTTGAAAATATTAGATTTTTATACTTTTTTCTCCTATTCTGGTCCACAGACACAGAATCGCCTAAAATTAAGGATACAGTCAACTACAAAAATGTACCTAATATTTCAATAAACATCTTTCTAGAATATATTAAGATTTTTCCAATTTCCAATATGGACTCAATCGGTCCACTCCTTCGGGTACCTCCCACACAAAATTTCGGAAAATTTCAGTTTAGGACCTGCTCTCGAATTGCGTTGATTTTTGTTGTAACAACTTGCATTCACTGTCCCTTATCCGATGGTAAAAATTTCATCTGGGGGCAAGTCCATACTTGCTGAGAAATAAGCCTGAAAGGCGCAAACAAAACCCCTATGACGCCGTGTGTTTATTTTGTCCAAATTTAGTTTAAGTCCAAGGATAAGCCATATCGATCCACTCCTGCAGATACCTCACCCACAAAAGTTCAAAAATGTTCGGAAATTTTGTCCATATTTTACACATCCTAATTTATCTACCATATTGTGGACTATATTTCTCCACTCCTTCGGACACCTCCCACACAAAATTTCGGATAAGTTCACTTTAAGACCTGCTCTCGAATCACTTTGATTTTTGTTGAAGCAACTTGCATTCGCTGCGTCAATTACTTCTTGAGAAAACAGCACGATGGGCAATACCGGTACACAACTTCCGGTATTTCCCCCAATACAGGGTGTTTTTTTAAGCCCGATAGAACTTGAAATTGTAAAAAAAACACAAAAAATTAAATTGTAATCAAATTTTTTTTTATTCGAAAGATCAATACGTGGCATTAACATTTGAAAATGATTTCGGGCATATGGGCACCGCGGCTGTTCTTGACGAAGTGCATTCTGGACGTCCAATTTTTGGCCACTTTTTCGAGCACTGCTGGCCGTATGTCACGAATAACACGAGCAATGCTGGCCTCCAAGGCATCAATTGTTGCTGGTTTATCAGCATAAACCAGTGACTTCACGTAGCCCCACAGGAAATAATCGAGAGGTGTCAAATCGCACGACCTTGGAGGCCAATTGACATGTCCACTTCTCGAAATCAACTTATCGCCAAATTTTGATTTCAATAAGTCGATGGTTGCGTTCGCCGTATGGCACGTAACGCCATCCTGTTGAAACCACATCTCCTCCGGATCAATGTCATCCATATTTTCAAACAAAAAATCATTGATCATGGTGCGGTAACGATCTCCATTGACCGTAACGCGAGTTCCGGCCTCATTTTTGAAGAAATAAGGTCCGATAATGCCACCAGCGTGAAAACCGCACCATACGGTGCATTTTTTTGGATGCAATGGAGTCTGTAGGGTCTCTTGTGGATTGGTCTCACTCCATATGCGGCAATTTTGCTTATTAACAAACCCGTTAAGCCAAAAATGCGCCTCATCGCTGAACACAATTTTGCGATAAAAGTCATCTATAAGTTGCGCGAATCGACGACTGATTTTCAAAGTAAATTTGGATAATTTCGTAGCGTTGTTCAAGCGTGAGTCTATTCATGATGATTTGTCAGAGTATACTGAAACAAATAAAAAAAAGTTTCATCAAAATTTAATTTTTTGTGTTACTTTTTACAATTTAAAGTTCTATCTAGCTTAATAAACACCCTTTATTTAAAAAATGCCATTAAAATGGTATGCACGATATTTCTTGTACGGGGCAACCAAACTTTAGATCTCCTAATATTTTGTCCAAATTTAGTTTAACTTCTAAAATGGCCCACATCGGTCCACTCCTTAGGGTACCTGCCCCACAAAAGTTCAGCATTTGTGTCTAAGTGCAGTTTGAAATGTATATCGATGCTGTTTGTTGTGATTCTGTTTACAGCGATATTATGTTTCCCGTGGCCAAGTAAATGTTTCCTGTCATACTGCTTCAAAAATTATACGATGACTCGCTTAAATTACCAGTGGGCGCGATATCTATCGAAAAGGCATGACTCCCAAAATAAGATCCACTTCCATAATGGACCAAGTCGGTTCATTTCTTCAAGTACCTCCTCCGCAACACTTTTGAACTTTAATCCTAATCCACATTTTTGTAGGAAAGTTCAAATTTTCAAAAAATTCTGAAAAGATCCTTAACACATTCGATCTGTCCGTAGATGAAAGTTCAATTCACGCATACTGAGAGTATATTTCTGTCGGCAAAGCTGACTGGTACTTCTTTACTTGTCATATAAGACTTGGATATAGGAAGGAGAGATTAATGGGAATTATAGATATCAACGAGCTGTACTGATACTCATATTTTCTTCTCTTATGTGGCAAACAGGAAGATAGCGATAAAGATATATTTTCGAGGGTCTAGAAACAGTATATTATCGATGTTGACCAAGAAGACATTGTAATGCCAAAAATGGAAGTACAAATAACTAGCCGACCAAACGTAGCAAGTACAATTCCGTATTTGAATCTTAAACACATCCGCCAAGAAACTCATGGTGCGACCAAACAATACAAGAATTTATTAAGTTTATTCAATATTCTACCAACTGCACCCCATGTAGGGTACCACCACCAACACTTTCAATCACTTAATAATTCCAACATTATTGTTTGCTGGTATTTATAATTTTACCACCTAAATATTTACGAGTTTGTATGTGTGTGTGTGAGTGTGGGTTTCTAGTTAAAAATTTGGTTGGAGTTTCTTATTGTTATTAAGTGAAGATAAGTTTTTCGTATGTAAAACATTTTCGTGTTTAAAACTTTACGCCTATATTTTTCTTGGAAATTCTTTTCCAACAACACAAAAACGAGGAAGAAACACTTGCCAGTTTTTCGCTTGCTGATGTTGTTTTTATGGCATCTTTTGTTGGTTAATTTTTGTTAATTAAGTACGAAAATAATAATGTTATGCAAATGAAATGCTTTCATTTTTATTCTTCTAACTAATTGTATACTTTTTGTTGTTATTGTGTACTTTGATTTTGGTTGGAGGGCTGAGCTTTGGAACAAACAATTGAATTAGCTCTTCTCCAGCCAGCCATCCCTTGCCTACATAATTTAGTCCAATATTTTGTAATTCATTAAGAGTAGTTAAGTGGGAATTTATTCAAACTTTTGTTAATAACAATTAAGTTTTAATTTAAAGGATGTTTCATTGTTTGAAGTGCCTATAGAGGTTTTTGTTGGTAATTTTGTTATGTGCAGGGGACATAAAGAATGGACATGGCTTAATAATAAAACAAATTATCAGAGGACGAGAAACCCATACCAACATAACCAATCGCCATTTCTCCTATGGGGAGCAAATGCTCATTCACGGAATCAAATTTGGTTTTTGCAGTGCAAATGATATGCGATTTGGACTATAATACAGGCATTTTTTCTCATTTTATTTTGAATTAGATTGTAAGCGTCCCAATACACATTTTGTGCTTCCCAAGGTTGCTTTAAACAAGGAAATTATCCTGATAGAGCGGAATAAAAACCGGCCATTGAACAATCAGCGGCAAAAATTAATCTTAGCCTAATATATAAACATTTTCTGGGATTAGATATACAGAAGATTCGCGATAATTCGTACCTCGATAAATCAAAAATCTCGGTAATTCGTATAAGCTGTCGGTCCCTTGATGGCATTTACTTCGCATTTTCACCTCGCTAATTCGAAATTCTCGATAATTCGCATAAATTGCCGGATTACGATTTATCGAGGTTCTACTGTAGATGGAAGTGATCTTCCTTGGGTCCAGTACATAGATGAACAAGATGAACACTCGCCTTTACGTTTTCGTTCGATTTTTCATTCAAATGCTCTCTTCGTGTTCATCATTGGTCCAGTAACTCAGAGTAACTCTCAGGTTTGTCCCGGGTGACCGATTTTCTAATGCAACACTCTCTGGCTCTCTCTCTTAATATCTTTCAAGCATCGCATTGATCCACCAAATCAAGATAGAGGACACACAAAAGTGCTGAGAATTGACTCAAAGTGCAAATCACTCCTTCAGTATCGAGAAAGGAAGCATGTTTAGTTCGATCCCTCCGTGGTATTTTGTAGACTAAACTGAGTTTGGCAAAAGCTAGATATAATATCATGGTCCGTTAATTTTCAAAGGGCGTTTAGGAGGAAGTAAGAAAAGTCTTTTTTGCACATTAGTTAACCCGGGCTAAAATTATCTATTACCTCCCTCCCCAAAACACGACATGAAAATCTCTTTAAGGAAGATTATCACGTTCGGAGAGTTATGCAACAGCACCTGGTGTATGCCATCAATCCCACGGCGGCGAGTTTTTCGATATTGGACTGATCCGGAACCACACAACACCCGTGTTTCGGCCATCGTGTACACATTCTTGTATTTTCATCGTTTTTCGGTGTTGGGAGCGACATATCCGTTTGCGCCAAACCCCCTCAGTCCCAAATAGCAAAAATATTCTTTAAAAATCCACGAGTCTTCTGATGAAGCCTCCTCAAAAATATTTTTTTTTAAAAATACACGAGTCTTCTGATGAAGCCTCCCCAAAAATATTTTTTTTAAATACACGAGCCTTCTGATGAAGCTTCCTCAAAAATATTCTTTAAAAATCCAAGAGCCTTCGGATAAAGCGTCCTCAAAAATATTCTTTAAAAATCCACGAGCCTTCTGATGGGTGCCACCGTGGTGCAATGGTATGCACGCCCGCCTTGCACGCAGAAGGTCGGGGGTTCGATTCCCCGGCCAGCCAACATCAAACCTTTTTCAAAGGTGGCAAAATACCCCTCAGTAATGTTGGCGACATTGCCTGAGTATTTCAGCCTTGAAAAACTTCTCCACAAGTGGTGTCTTAAGACACGCCGTTCGGACTCGGCGATAAACAGTAGGTCCCATATCATTGAGCTAAATATGAATCGAGGTGCACTCATTGATATGAGAGAAGTCTCCCTTGTCCCGTATGGGATGTTGTGGAACAATGTTTTTTTTTTTGTTTTTGTCTTCTGATGAAGCTTCCTCAAAAATATTCTTTAATAATCCACGAGCCTTCTGATGAAGCTTCCTCAAAAATATTCTTTAATAATCTACGAGCCTTCTGATGAAGCTTCCTCAAAAATATTCTTTAATAATCCACGAGCCTTCTGATGAAGCTTCCTCAAAAATATTCTTTAATAATCCACGAGCCTTCTGATGCAGCTTCCTCAAAAATATTCTTTAATAATCCACGAGCCTTCTGATGAAGCTTCCTCAAAAATATTCTTTAATAATCCACGAGCCTTCTGATGAAGCTTCCTCAAAAATATTCTTTAAAAATCCAAGAGCCTTCTGACCCTGTTCAAAATCGACTGCAGCTCGTACCCGTACATAGAATGTATGGGGGTAGAAGTCAGGTGTGGAACTGGCGAGGTAGATTTGTTAAACACATACATCCCGCCGATAAACAGCTGTACTCCAGTTTATAGGCGCACTTTTGGAAGGTCATAACCGTCTGGTCTTGGGGGATTTTAATGCTCATCATGAGTTATGGCATTGGGTCCTCGGACACGACCAGAAGGGTATAGTGCTAGCTGAGCAGAATGAAAGCTCTACGTTCTGCACTGCCAATGA
The DNA here is from genome assembly GCF_047663935.1 of Musca autumnalis. Classification (NCBI taxonomy): domain Eukaryota; kingdom Metazoa; phylum Arthropoda; class Insecta; order Diptera; family Muscidae; genus Musca; species Musca autumnalis. The sequence continues at coordinate 190,683,647 of NW_027411977.1, read as the reverse complement.
GGAGAATTAGCGGCCAGTGTCACAGTTCGCCAGACATAACCATAATGTCACCTGGACTGTCAAATGACGTCACCTGGCAACCCGTCGTTTCTCTTGGATCAGACCATCTCCCCATAATTGTCTCCATCAGCCGAACGTCCGATTTCGTTACCTCTGAACGCCGCACTTTCATCAATCAGGGGAAAGCTAATAAGTCTAGTTTCAGAGAATTCACTTCAGAGATCTGGCCAACATTTCTGAGACATCATCACTGCTGCAGCCGCTCGCCATATACATTCCGATCGAATACCCGAAGTGAGACCAAACTTCCCAGCAGAGGCGACGGGATTAGCAAAAGTGCTTGATGAGTTTCGTCGTGCCAACCCCAGTGACCCCATAGTCAGGGAGCTTACACTGGAAGTTAATAGGTTGGTCGGTGAGAATTTGCGGAATTGCAACATTGGAGCCGATATCAATAAATTGCGGGCAACGTTTAAGTCACTTTCGAACCCTGGAAAATAATAAGATATGACCTCAGTCACATTTAGCGACGTTACGCAGACTAATCCGAAAATGTGCATAAGTTATTTCAATCGAAAGTTTGTGGAGCATTCGGGAATGACAGGGCGAAGAGAAAAGTTTTATGTAACATTAGATCTCTTCCTGCCAATGATGAACCACCACAATTTACAATAGATGATGTCGGAAATGTCATCAGCAATGTTAAATCATCCAAAGCGTTGGGCCCAAAAACACCATAGATAGGACCCCACCCAGGCATGTCAGGAAGGACATTGATCTGGAAAGAGAGGTCCAACGTTACTAGAGAGAATCCCTACATCAAGAAGCCTATCAAGCGGATTTAAATAGCATTCACATAAATGCAGCCGAAGATGACATAAAAAACTATGAGGAGCTTCAGCTGCCAGGACTAACCACAGTAATTTTCGCTCATCTATTCTCAGGATGGTACAGATGTCTTACTTCTTACAATGAAAGAATCGATGACACCGGGCGAAACATCTGTCCAGCAAGCGGCCCGCACGACACACTGCAACTTTTCAACTGTGGCTACATACCATCGAAGCAGCCACATTCCTGGAACTGGAGATAGACCCAGATTAAGCAGAAAAACGAACTTACATACATATTAAATACTGTTACAAAAACAACATCCGATTTTAGATTTCTTAAAATGTAAAACTTAGCTCATCTTTAATTTGATCAAACTATTTAAAACTTGTTTATTTATTTATTTTTTAACTCATTCGTTCTTTCTTTCTAGAACTTCTTATTAAATGAAAGAGTATCTACGCCAATTTTTTAAAGTATCGTCTTCTGCTACTTATTATCTTTTAGTTGCCTGTATGCTGTTAATTTTTATAGCCTCTTAAAAAATTAAGTGGTAGCTGTTACTATGACGACCAAATGCTGCTGTTAAATTGCGTAAAAGTGTTAATAGTTTGGTAATTAAGTGGTGCTGCTTAAAATCGAAATATCAAAGTAAGCAAGTGGCTACAACAAGAGTAATAAGAGGGCAACAGAAACGAACGAATTACAGCAACAACTACAACTATAATGAAACGACTAATATAATGGTAGTTGTATGTAGCATTAACAGCACCCACATAATTGCCCCGGAGATTTGGGGATTTTTGTAGTGGTAGTTAAAATGCAACAGAATTAAAAAAATTTAGTGATTTTAAAACGTTTCTATATTGAAGTGATTTATGGTCTTTAGAACTTTTTTGAGTGGTATAGTTCAGAAAAGTGAATGCTGAGCTTGTTATTTAAATTTTGATCTTATAGGGCGAATGTATGGATTTTCGAAATTGGGTTTCAATATATTTCTTTGACCAACTGTATCCCTTAAGGTTCAAATACATGGAACTTTGTTGCTTAATTTCATGTAAAAGAATAAAGTACTACCTAATTCAAATGCGATGTGGCATTTCTTTATTCATTTATAAAAATTTAGGCTTGGGTAAGCATGTATTTCCCATTGTGTTCGCACCTTTATTGTTGCATCGTATAACCCGCATCTTACCCAGCTATTCCTTAGTATGTAGCTTATTCATTCCACCAGAAATGTATCTAAGGACTGGATAATGGGAACAACTTTACTTTACGCTGAAACCTCGGATTTTTTGGAAAAACTATTCATTCGGTAGGTATTGTCTTCCTGATTACGGTAATATATATATATTTTAGCTGGGACGTACCCGATTATCCGGTTATTTGATCCGTAAATTTGAATAATAAACTCTCCCTAGAAGCGGTTAGTATCAACCGATTTACTTGATATCTGTATCATATGAAAGCTTATGAAAATGCCTATCGAATGGTGTCACCATATAACTGATATATCAAAAAAACCGTTTTTAAGATTTTCACCTCTGGGGTATGTCCAAAAACCGGCTACGCAATCCAAAGTTTTACTGAATTCATTTTTTTTTTCATTGCATTTTTTATAGAAAGAATAATGCAGATAGTTGAAGACTAATATCTCCGGCTCTATATAAGGTACCGCTGCGAATAGGATCGTATTAGAAAAGCTAAGTTTAGTCTACAAACTACGTGGTGTATGGATGTACTTAATAATCGGTTATTTTTAATGTTTTATCATTATTATAAAATAACCGGTTTTAAAAACGGGTTTTTGGATATTTCTTTCGAACCAGTTATACGACGGGTGTGAACCCGTATATTATTTGATAGGTATTTTCATAAGCTTTCATATGATAACATATCAAGTAAGTCGGTTCATAATAACTAGTTATACGGTGGGTTTTTTTATTCAAACTTACGGATCAAATAACCGGATAATCGGGTACGTTCCAGCCAAAAAATATATATTGCCGTAATCAGGGAGACAAGATCTATCCATGACGAAAATTTCAGCGTGATCCGAGCGTAAAGTAAAGTTAAGCCAATGTGTATTCATCAGAAGCCCAAAAATGTCTTCGATTCTTTTCATCTTATAAGCCATATCATCCACCACGATCTCGGTTTGTGTTGGGTTATCGATAGAAACTTTTTGATTTTTGATACCAAGGAATGGTCCTGACCGGCTTTAACATGGGAAACCCCAGGATTTATCTTGGTCCCTCTTTCATCTTAAGCGGACACTGACCTCCCCAAGGTGTCACTTGCGGAGCTGCCTTTAACACCCGTTAAAAGTAGTGAGCTAACAAGTCCCGCGCGTTCACCCATAGAAACGTTAATAACTTGGAAAAGAAAAACAAACCCCTCTAAACTTGACGAACCTCGCAAACGTTTTAAGGAGCTTGATCTGCGGATCTGAACCTGGAGTGTTCGTACACTTTATAGAGAAGTTGCAGATGGATTGGGAAAGGCGTCACAACAACACCTAAATGTGACGCACTGTATTATAGCTGCATTACACAAAGCATGAGTTTGGTTGCGGATTTGTAGTTGGTCAGAGGTTAAAACATCTGGTTTCCAGCTTCACCCCAGTGAAAGAAAGACTCGCTACAACTCGATTAAAAGCAAAATTCTTCAATATCAGCCTTATTTGCGCTCATGCTCCCACTGAAGACAGGGACAAACAGACCAAAGAGAGAGATATCGGGAGAAAAGGAGAGAAGAGAAACGTCTTTTCCGCAAAAAAAAGAGAGAAATAGAAAGGCGGGAGTGTGAAAAATTGAGATGTACAGGAGCCAACATGAAGTCCGAAAGTTCTACCAAAGAGTGAAACATCAAACTAATGGCTTTGGTACAGGCACATCCTCCAGCAAGGTAATTTGGTAACTGATACAAATATTGTGCTCAGGATATGGAAAGAACATTTTTCCAAACTGTTGGTATCCGATAGTAGCGAAGACGGCGAAGATACCACAGATCCAATCCCAGAAGATGGTATTGAATGTATACCGCCCAGCCAAGATGAGGTAAAGACAGCAATAAACCGGCTAAAGAATAATAAGACAGCCGGAGACGACGGCTTACCAGCCGAGCTGTTCAAAACCGGAGGCGACATGCTGATAAGGTGTATTCATCAGCCAATTAGCACCATCTGGTAGGAAGAACGAGTACCCGACGATTTGAACCTGAGCATCCTGTGCCCTGTCGACAAGAAGACAGATAATACTGAATGCTCTAACTATAGGGCATAATTCTTCTTCCTATTGCCTACAAGATATTGTCAGGGAAATTATGAGAACGAACAGCCATATGTTACTTGCATATGCTGTTGACATTGACATCATAGGTCGATATGTAAAGGAAGTAACTGATTCCTTTGCAAAAGTCGAAAGGGAATCTGCTAAAGTGGGTCTGGGAATCTGCTAAACGGCGAGAAGTTCCAGTTGATGGTGTCGACGCGCAATGCGTCCATAGAGATCGGACCAACTGTTGAAGTTGGTTCCTATAATTTTGAAGTAGTAAAAGACTTCGTCTAACTCGGCACCGCCGTAAACACAACAAACAACATCAGTTGTGAAATAAAAAGAAGAATTGTGTTGGCCAACATATTCTAATTTGGCTTGAGTAAGCAGTTTAAAAACAAAGCCACATCTTGTCAAACAAAAACAACGCTTTACAAAACACTGATAATAGCCGTGTTGATGTATGGTTCCGAAGCCTGGGTACTTGCTAGAGTTGTATAGTTCATGAAAGAACTATTTCAATTGAACGATTCATCAAAAAGAGCGTATGAACTAGATCAGTCAATATAGTTCAATAATTCACTGAGCGCCAACCGAAAGATCCACGAAGAACGATCAACGAACGGACGATTCACAATCTAGTTCAACATGTCGTTCACAAATGCATAAAGTGACGCCGTAGTCTGTGTTATGTGATGCCCTCGTAATGTGATGTGTTTGTTTCTGTTTTGGATCAAGGTAGTGGATCCGAATGATTGAACTGAATATTGAACTATAAACTAGATTACTGAACTAGTTCAGTTAAAAGAGCTGAACTATTGAACTAGATCTTTTAAATGAAATAGATTGTACAACTCTAGTACTTGCGGAAGCAGACAAGGCAGTCCTTAATGCTTCGAAAGATCTACGGACCAATCTGCGTTTACGGTGAATATCGACGTCGTATGAACCACGAGCTGTATTTGCTATACAACGGCATCAGTATAGATAAACGTATCGAGATGCAACGATTGCGTTGGCTAGGCCATATCATAAGAATTAGCGATGATGAATCCGCTAAAAAGGCGTATAAATACGTGTCACATGGCGATGCACGCAGAATTGGCAGGCCTAAGCTTAGATGGAACAAACAAGTGGAAAACGAGATGAAAAGGCGCGTTATAGCAAACAGAGAGAATTGGAGATCTTTTCTTAGTTCGGCTTAGGGAACAAATATTCTGTAATGGGCCAGCTAAGTAAGCAAGTATCTGTTCACAAAAGTGTTTCCAGGAATTGCATTTGGCTATTCAAGTTATTTTGTTGTATTCTTTTAGTTTTGTATGATAGTTGTCTCACAATTCAGTTAGTTTTTTACTCCGATCTCTGTTGTAAAGAATTCGGACCTCTTTACCTTTATTACGAATTTCTGTCATCCAGTCATGCTGAGTTTTTCGTAGACTAATTTCCTAACTCGAAACCTTCGTTATAATGTTTACATGTATGTCTATATCTTTCGTGCTTAGGCATTCATAACGGTCGTGCCCTAGCCTCTAGTTTATTAGTTTTCCAAACTTTGTCCAGTTGGTTTTGGGTTTATTTTGGAAACGTGTAGGTTTCGGTGATGTCCGGGTTGGTTAGTTCAAACGTTATATATTGGTGGTCTGAAAAGGAGTCCTCTTCCGAGATCCTGCATTTTGTTTATAATATATTCTGAACATAAAGTTATATCTAATATCTTTTTCCTAAGATTGCTCTTTTTCCTATGTTAAGGGTTATTAGGTCGTTAGTATTTAAGTAATTTTAAAGGTATTGGCACCCATTTGTGGGTATTAGTACTATCCTACGCAATGTGGTGTGAGTTAGCATCGCTACCTACTAGTACATTGTTACCTTTACTTTCCTCACCCACCGCTGCAGGTGGTAGTGTCGGCGAGTCGAACTGTAGGTAACCGACCCCAGGTTGCGTCCGATGTTCACAACTCTGCGGAGAAATAAATACATACCTTTTTGTGGTATATTATACAGGTTTTCGATCGTATTTTCATAAAATAGTTGGCAGTTTATATGGTTTAGTCCAGTGTCCTCCTTCTGTATAGTCCATAGTTCATGGATTAAACCAATATGAATCTTAGCAGTATTAATTCGCTCCATCAGGTTGCATGATTGCTGTCTCGCTCCGATGTAGGTTTATCTGCATAACCTAGATCATTGGTCCTCCATTAAACGGGCTTCCTGAGTGTCACTGATTTCAGTGACTGTGCTTGTTGTGCAACTTGAAATACCAATTTGTCCCCTTTTACCCACCTGCTGATAATTTAATGAATCACCCCCCTCTGCATTAGATGAACCAAAATCTTGTTGTTGACCGTTTCCTTAATGGCTGGAAGATGGTTTTTAGGTAGATTGTCAGAACGTCTAGCGTCCCTATATCGTTTATTGGCTACCTTGGCGTATGACGGCGCACAGTTCAGGAATCGATTTTCCTGGCCAAAACCCCAATATTTTTGTCGTAACCGATTGTTAATTTCTATACGGCATTCTATAGTAAACATATTGAAACTAAGGAAACCAAAATACGTCCTTTTAAAAATTTCTGGAGAAAGAAATAGCTATTTATCGGAAACTATAACAGATATTGTGTTCATTGCTTTTTTGTTCGGTAGGTAGGACATTTTCAATAAATTACCTTAGCGTTTACCCGAGGTGAGCTATTTTATTTTTCCTCTGGTAATCCATTTTTTGTGAAATTCCAACTTTAGTGGACTAGAACTTTTCGTGAACAGCTTGGAACAAAGTTCTGTTTTCACAGAATGATGCCCGATATTGTCCTCTTTCGGCCCATATATACTTTTGCTCCCGTTATGTTAAATTTTTTGAAATTGCATGGGGCAAAATGTTTGTTTTTCCATACCTTTTCCTATATAAATTATAGCATTTTTACACACTTTAATATATGAGATTTTATAAGAATTATATGAGTTTTATGAAACTATAAGGAGATTTTTTTTAATTTTGAAAAAAAAATAATTTTTTGAAAATTTAAAAAAAACCAAAATTGTTTTTTCTTAGTTTGTATACCCTCCACCACAGTATGGAGGGTATATAATGTATGTTTTTCTGCTTGTAACGCATCGAAATATACATTATACTCGTGATCAGGATAATATTCTCAGTCAATTTAGCCACGTCCGTCTAGCCACTTCTCTCTAGCGTCGACAATAATTGAGATAGGTCGCTGTATTTTGCATTCGAGTGTCTTTTCTCCATAGGCAGGGCTATATCGGCCCACGTTTTGGTATAGCCCCCATATATAGGTACCTCCCGGTTTTCGGTATTTTGGCGATTTTAGCTATATTTTTTACCAAACTACGTTTAATTTGACGTTCGGGGTACCCATTGCTCAAAAAACTACTTCACTAAAAATTATAAAGATATGTCCAATCCCGATTTTCGGCATTTTGAAGATTTTAACTAAATTTTTTTGACCAAACTACCTGTAATTTAATATCTAAGGTTCACAGTGGTCACATCTCCTCCAAAAATAGTCAACATAGGTTCACGTTTTGGTATAGGCCCCATATAACGGTACCTCCTGATTTTCGGTATTTTGAGGATTTTATTTACAATTTTTAACCGAACTACCTGTAATTTGACAGTTGATGTTTTCGGTGGTCACGAAACTTTTCCACTAAAAATCGTCATATGTACATATGTACAAGGTCGCTGCGGTTCAAGTTACAACGTGCTAAGGAAGGATCGCACCAGAAGTGGAGGTGGGGGATTGCTTTCATATTGCACCAGTCTGTCCAATACAGACCTATCTCGCTTGAGCCTGTCTCTAATGACCCGTACATGGAATGTATGGGGGTAACAGTCAGGTGTGGAACTGCCGTGATAGAGTTGCTGAACGTATACATCCCGCCGAGAAGTAGCTGTATCTCAGATTACGTGCCTAACATTAGCCCGTTTTTGGAAGGTCATAATCGTCTGGTCCTGGGGGACTTTAATGCGCATCATGAGATGTGGCATTCGGCCCTCGGAAACAACCAGAGAGGTACAGCGCTGGCTGAGCAAATTGACAGTTCTACGTTTTGCACGGTCAATGAGGACCCCCCTATCAGAATTAGAGGAGATTGTCACCTGGTCTGACTAATGACGTTACCTGGCAACCCGTCATTTCCCTTGGATCAGACCATCTCCCCATAATTGTCTCCATTAGCAGACCATTACCTCTGAACGCCGCACATTCGTCAATCATAAGAAAGCTGATTGGAAGGGTTTCAGAGAGTTCACCAATCACCGCTGCAGAGAACTGCCCAGAGTCATGGAGCTGACACTAGAAGTTAACTGGCTGGTCAGCGGAACAAGTGGTTAAATCATCTAAAGAGTAGCAACATTGGAGCCAGTATAGGTGAATTGTGGACAACGGTTAAGTCACTCTCGAACCCTGGAAGAAGGGAAGATAGGACCTCAGTCACGTTTGGCGACGTTACGTTGACTGACCCGAAGAGGTGCGCAAGCTATTTCAATCGACAGTTTGTCGAGCACCCCGAGAGTGACAGGGCGAAGAGAAGAGTATTACGTCGCATCAGATCTCTTCCTGCCGAGGAGGAACCACCACAGTTTACAATGGATGATGTTGCCAATGCCATCAGGAACGCTAAATCATCCAAAGCGTTGGACCCTGATGGAATCTCCATGGTAATGCTGAAGCAGGTGGCACATATGTGTCAAGGACTCAACCAGAGACGGCCGTGCGATAGAATAGTGTTGGTGGCGCTTGACTTATCAAAAGCCTTTGATACAGTCAGGCACTCCACGCTGTTTGAGGACATTGAGCAGACAACCCTCCGGCCAAGCTTGAAACGTTGGATAGTCAATTATATGTGTGGACGCCAGTCGTACGTGGAATTCAGGAACAAGAAGTCCAAACCCCGTAGAGTGAAACAGGGAGTTCCCCAAGGTGGGGTGATATCTCCGGAACTGTTTAATCTCTACCTCTCCTGTATTTCGCCCCCTCCAGACGTCATCAAGATCGTAACGTATGCGGATGATTGCACGATCCTGACGTCGGGTACCTATCCTGATGACATCTATGAGAGACTGAACAACTATTTAACCGATCTTACCACCTTTTTCCATTCGAGGAATATGCAGATTTCCGCTACAAAATCAACAGCCACTCTGTTCACCACATGGACAGCGCAGTTTGGAAGAGAATTGAATGTCGTGGTCAACGGTAGCAGAATACCGACCACATACTGCACCAACATTTTAGGGGTCACATTCGACACTACTTTTAAGTCATGCGCCCACGCCACAGCTATCTGCGACCAACTGAAAAGTATGAACAATGTCCTCAAGTCCCTAGCCGGCAGGACTTGGGTTGCAGATAAAGAAACCTTGTTGACCACATATAACGCGATAGGTCGGTCTGTGGTAAGCTATGCGGCGCCAGTCTGGTCCCCGAGATTATGTGATCCGAATTGGAAAAAGTGTCAAACTTGTCACAATGCCGCCCTGAGAACAGCAACAGGGTGCCTCCTCAAATCTTCAGTGGACCATCTACATGAGGAGGCAAAGATTCTTCCAGTAAAGCAACACAATGAGATGCTTTCGTTGCAGTACCTGCTTGGATGTTACCGTGTAAGCCATCCCAATTACCATATTGTGCTCTAGAGGGAGAGGTCCAACGATACAGGAGAGAACCCCTAGATCAACAAGCATATCAAGCAGGTTTAAATAGTGTTCACACGGATGCAGTTGCCAAGGCTTTAAACAATTATAGTGTGAATAAAGTCCTCAAAATACATCCCCCATCTATTGCAGCTGAGGAGCGTCAGCTGCCACGACAAACTAGAGTAGTTTTGGCTCAACTACGCTCGGGATATTGCAGTCGCTTATTGGGCGGAAATCGGCCGCGCCGTGCAAGACATCTGCCCAGTATGTGCCATTGGCCCGCACGACTCCAAACACCTTCTCAAATGCCCAGCCAAACCTACTCATCTAACTCCAGTGGATCTGTGGTTACATCCCATCGAAGTAGACACTTTCCTGGAACTGCAGATAGACCCAGAGCCAGATTGAACAGAAGAACGAACATACAAACATAATAACAAACACTGTAACAACAACAACAACTATTAAAAATTTTCTTTATAGGTCCATATTTTGGTAAAGCCCCCATATAACGGTACCTCCCGATTTTCGGTATTTGGTGATTTTAGTTACAATTTTTAACCGAACTACCTCTTATTTTCGGTACCTCCTAATTTTCGGTATTTTGAGGGTCTTAGCTACATTGTTTGACGGAACTACCCGTAATTTGACAATTCGAAAAACCAAACATAAAACTATGCAAATAAAGATTTTGTGTTTGCTCATTTCGAATTACAAATGGAATAAATCGAATTACAAATGGACAAAGTCGATTTACAAATGAGAAAATTCGAATTACAATTGGAATTATTTAAATTACAAATTGAATGTAACGAATTACAAATGGAATTCTCGAATTACAAGTAAAATCTTACGAATTACAACTGAAAGAGGTGTAGTGGACTTCCTCCTTATTTGGGATTTCCATGACGGTTATATTTGTTTTGCTTTCGCTATCGGAGTCGGAGTCTGAGTTGCTACGTGTATCTAAAGGCTGGGTCGAGCATGAGCTTTCTACCACTAAGTTTCTGAATCACTTCCTCTCTCTATTTGCCCTTAGAAATTGTGCTTGATGCAGCACCTTCGACCACAGGTGCACAAGGCACCCACATCTATGGGAGAGATTTGACGAAGTTTTCAAATTTAAAGCCGTTTCGAACGACCCCTTGGCATTCATATTTCACTACGACTCCCACCAAAGCATACCTCAATCATAGAAAAACTGCTAGTTACAGATTTTTGAATTCAGAATTTCTAGAATTTTATAATTTTGTTTTGCCTCCCTACAAGTCCTATTACCACAATAACGATTTATTAGTCGTATTTATTACAAACGTGTTTATGTGTTACCGCAGTTAAAACGTCTGCTTTACATTTTCATACTGCATCATGGTTGTTAAGATTCATTAACCAATCATTCTTAATAGCCAGACTACCGCAGACAGACAATATGCCAGATTTTTTGTTGTACCAGTTGTCAGATTTATTTGCCATACGTGTCGTGATTTTCATTTACTGTTTATAAATATTTAATTGTCGGACAATTTGTAATATTACCGTAATCCAACAATTGTCACGTAATTTTGGTTTGCTTTAAATACTAGGTAATATTTCCAGGAATATTAGAGTGGGTCGGTACTTGATGTAGTTTGCCAAAAATGAAAATGTAATTAACTTCTTCAGGTTCCCAAAAATATTCCAGAAAGTATAATGGAAGTTACTCGAACGTCATTCCCATTATTTTCCTTGTTCCCACCTCTAATATACAATTACAACACCATTGATAATCATCTGCTCTTATTTGTTAGTCTTTTATTTTGTGAATTAATTCAGTCGAAAACAGCAAAAACCAAAGATTACAACACTGTCGCCAACGAAACACCATCGCAATAATGCCAATTGTTGTAAAATGCTTTGCACGTGTGTGTGTGCAAAATTGTGTCCACGAAACTCACTGTACTTTCAGAGAATCTATGCAGTGTCGAAAAGCTTGTCTACTGTCCATCATCAGCACTATGTAGATAAGTATGTATGTACATCCGTTGTACATGACATTTTATGTATGCGGAAAAGGGCTTATGAAAGTTAATCAATTTTGATCGGCACCTAATTAAAGGGGCATTATCATTGATGAACTGTTGATGATGGAAAGAAGAGGAAAAAAACTAGTCACACACGCACAAACGGACACGTTCACACGCACAACAATAACCACATTTACACAGACGTTTACGCACCTGTAATTCTATAAATCCAACAATGGCAAAGGTCAAATAATAATGTTAGTGTGGGAAGGTAATAATTGACTGAGTGATTTTCGTGGTGAAAAGAATAATATGAAGTGTCCAAGTTAATGAATTCTCCTCTAAATAGCCTTTGAATTTTAGGAAGGTTATTTGTAGGCATTTGGCGATGTATAGAACAAAGTATATTAACGGGTTTTTAATATGTACTTCCAGTCTGTTCTGGCGACCGATGAAGACCTTCAAGTGGCAATCATCGACGGAGCTGACCCTAATGGTAGAATCGGCGATAGTAACTGGTTGCTCTTTGAAACCGGTCTTCGGACTACCATCGTGTCTGGAATGGAAGATCAGGGGGACCGACAGTTTGGCAGCGCCTTCCTGCAAAAGGGTGTTAATGTCATAGACGGTCTGAACAGAATATCGCGAGATTTCCTCGTGCGGACGGTGGATGACTTTGGTGCACCCTGGGAGGGAGCTAATCTTGCTACGGTCTCCTTAGCTGAGATTCCTTCGAGAAAGATTATTTCAGCCTGGGTTCCCCCATCTACTGCGGACAAAGAACTCCTGCTGAAAATGTTAACCCTGCAAAATTCCAACCTTACTACATCGGGATGGAACGTTATCAGTCTAACACCTTGTAACGAGGACGGAGGGATGGTTGTAAGAGTAGCGGTTGACTCCCCTGGGGAGGTGTATCTCAGAAAGCTTGAGGGAAAACTGAACTTCGGTTCAGGATGGGTTCGGTTTTGACTGAGTCCACCACGCGAGACTCAGTAAGAGTAGGGAAGCGGCAAAGGCTGCGCAATCTGCAGATTAATCTGCATCACTGCAAAGCTGCTGCCGCAGAACTACTCTCATCCCTCACGAACTCTGAAGTGGACATTGTCTTGGTCCATTGGGCTCAGCAATGCCAATTTCGACATCTTCGCCGCGTCCGAGGAGAACAAGGTGAGGACTTGTGTAGTAGGTAAAAAGAGCTTAAATCTAACCTTTCTACCTAATTACAGCAACGGTGACATGTGCACTGTATACTTGCCATTTGAAGACTCGGATCCACCAAACCTGGGTGTCCGAAAGATGCTCGACGACATGATGAGTACCTGCAACGTGATCCTGTGATCACCATTTCCAATTGGGCAGCAAGGACACCAATAAAAGGGTCGAGTCTATATTCGATTTTATTTTATCACATTATTTGCGAATATGTAATAGGGGTAACGATCCGACCTTTAAGATTAGGGATAGAGAGGAGATCGCTGACGTAACCCTTCTCGAACTCGGCGAACTTAGCGAAATCACTAGACGACTGTACAACAGGGCATATGAGACTCAACTCGACATTGATAGGGACTCCTATAAAGCGAGTTTCAATAAATACAGGAGTGAAATCAAGCAAGCCAAGAAAAAGTCTTGGGTAAATTTCTGCGATTCGGTAGAAGTAGTCAACGACGCAGCTAGGTGGCGAAGATTACTTTCCAAGGACCATAAATACATCGGGAGTATCAAGAAACAAGATGGTGCGCGGACGGACTCTGGTACAGAGACTCTTAGCCTCCTGGCAGGAACCCAATTTCCAGGCTGCAAGGATGCGGATACCGTCAAATCTAAGAGGTTGTGGATTTGCATCTCTTTGGCAAGGTGGTTAACAGAAATAAGATAAAGTGGGGAGACAACACATTCAAACCATATAAATCACATGGACCGGACGGTATAACACTGGGGATGCTTCAATTTGCTTCACCACGTGTATATCAGATCCTAGGGGAGATCTATGTCTGAATCTCTCGTGTTTACCGAGTCTGTGGAAAGAGGTGAAAGTTACTTATATTCCCAAAGCACCAAAAGGCTACAGACCCATTAGCCAATCACCCTGTCACCTCAAGACTCTCGAATGATTGGTCGATCTGAAGATTAGGAGCCATGTAGACACCGCCTCCCTAAACAATTCACAGCATGCCTTTATCAAAGGCAAATCTGGATAATCTGCACTGCATGAGGTGGTAGGTTACATTGCGAGGAACATGGAAAATTCAAAACTTTACGTTGGCTGCCTTTCTAGATATAGAAGGAGCTTTCAACAATGTAGAATTTGAATCCATTAACCTCTCACTTAAAAAAGTTAGCACACCTGAAAATCTAACACTTTCGATAAATTCAAATATTGGGCAGACAAAAATTAGAAAAACCGGCAGCCCTCAGTGTGGAGTGCTTTCAGCGTTACTGTGGCTACCCGTAATCAATATTATTTTTACGGAACTGAATAATCAAGGTATCAAAGTTGTTGACTATGTGGACGACGTAGTCCTATTGATTTCCCGTAAGTTCCCGTATACCAAAACTAACGGTCTAACGGTCACTAGGAAGAGTAAGCTCGGCGTATTTGTTCTATCAACACTGGATGGAGTGCAACTTCAGCTCTCACCTGAAGCAAAATACCTTGGTACAATACTGGACTTTCAATTACGATGGAAAGGAAATGCTGAGGAGAGGGCGAAGAGAGGGTTAATTGCACTTTATTCAGGCAATAATTCTATTGGGAAAAGCTGGGGACTAAGCCCATCGATTATACACTGGTTGTATAAACCGTGTTGAGGCCAATCCTATCCTATGGATTTCTTGTCTGGTGGCACTCCCTGCGTTAAAAATCGACATCCAGCAAAATAGACAAGGTGCACACCCCAAGCTGCTTTGAACGGGTCTCAGTATTAAGTGCCAGACATCACGTAGTGCCCTAAGGTTGCATGAACAGAATCTTTGGCGCAATTGTGCCTATGGGCATGGATGTATCCTGAACCAGTCTTGAGATTGATGGTGTACATGTCGTTATCCCTAGTAGAGACGACTGGAACCGTAGTAACCCTCCTCAGGACGGTCTGGTTTTTTATACAGACGGTTCCAAGATGGAAGAAAGTACTGGGGCTGGCGTCTACTTTGAAAGGGTAGGTCTTGAGTACACCTACAGGTTAGATAGCGACTGTAGTGTATTCCAGGCTGAAAGCTTCGCGATTTGGAAGCCAGCGGAATTGATAAAAAGTCTGGATGCAGGGATCTTTGAACCGGTGACTATCTTTGTGGATAATCAAGCGGCTCTTAAAGCCATCAAATCCTGTAACATCAAGCCTGAGGTCGTCCTTAAGTGTAGAATAGGTTTGGAAACACTAACTAACAGCTATTGACTATACTGGGTAGGAGGACACTGCAATTTTGTGGGAAATGAAAAAGCGGACGAATTAGCTAGACGAGGCTCGCAATCTACAGATCTAGCAATCGCTGACTCAACCATTTCCGAAATATTGAGACGTTCTTCGACGAAAGCGCCAGAGAATTATGGCATAACGACCCTAGGTGTAATGTGTCAAGATTCATTTGGCCAACTCCGTCAGCCAAAAGAACAAACTCACTGTTGAACCTGAGCAAAGCTGAAATAAGAGTAATGACGGGAGTTATTACTGGGTACTGCTATATTAGGGTTTTTACCATCAAATGGGACGGTAAAATTACTGACTACGACAGACTCTGTGAGAACGAGAAGGAGATGATTGAGAATCTCATGTGTCGCTGTCCAGTTCTGGCTCGCAGATGACATAGACTAGTGGCTGTTCACCTTCCACCATGTGAGACCTTCTATTCAACTATAGAACTTGCTTTAATCAACAACATCATCAGACATCGGAAGTGGCTGGGACAGCGCAACCTGAACACGTAAACCGTATCCAAATTTTTTCCAACCATCACCACCCAAACATATTTTCTTTCCTTATAAATCACCTTTTTCAGTTTTACTTAATTATTTTATATACATTTACTTTATTTCCTTTTTTCTGCTCCAGAAAAATCGCTGGAGGTATTTTAAAATAAATGGCAGTCAAAGTTCACATTTTTAGGGCTGTTGTAAGTTTACACGAAAAATGGGATTAAAGAAAATGTTGTAGCAGTGAAAATTCTCTACAAGATTGTCCTTCATGATGTTTTCGTAGGTATTACAATTTTCGAGACATAGAAGTTCAAATTGGGACAGGGCACTGACTGTAGCGCCTCCTTATAAAACAATGTCATGACTGTAATTTCCCAACTTAAACTTATATATCTCAAAAATGGTACAACCTAGGAAAAAATTACAAAAGCCAATCTTGTAGAAAATTTTCACAGCTGTAAGAGTTTCTCCAGTGCCATTTCGATAAGTCTTGCGAAAATCTAACAATAAACCCTAAAAATGTGACCTGAACTTCTATATCTCAAAAATGACAAAACCTAAGTACAAATCATAGTGGTCAATTCTCTAGAGAATTTTTACAGCTAAAACATGAAATGGGGCTATTTCGATAGGACTTTCGGTTTCCAAGCAAAATTGGGAAACCCGAAAATAAACCTAAAAATGTGAAGTTTGACCGCGAGTTATTTAAAAATCCCTCCAGCGATTTTTTCTTGTTTTTGGATTTTTCTCATCTATGAACATTGCTGTTTCAGAATCCGCGAAAACTTCCCAGGTGTAAGCGGATTTCATTCAAAGTTAGTTAAGATGCACCCTGCATGACGTTGTTTTATAGGGGACCATGCAGTCAGTACATTGTCCCAATTTGAACTTCTATATGTCGAAAATGGTAAAACCTACGAAAATGCCATTGAGGTCAAAGCAAAATGGTTAAAACCTAAAAAGGCCCAAAAATGTGAACTTTGACCCCGATTTATTTGAAAATCCCTCCGGCGATTTTTTTGTTTTTGATTTTTCCCATCTATGGACATTGTAATTTCAGAAACCGCAAAACTTCACAGATGTAAACATCTTTCATTTAACTTTAGTTAAGGAGCACCGTGCCTAACTCCTCCTACACATATCGGTACCTGCTTAATTTTAAGTGAACACATTCCGCATGATTGTGTTTTTTGTTGTTTAACACCCGCTCACGCCAAATTTTTAGGTATTGTTGTTATGCTTTTCCTGATCCAATGGTAGTAACATTTCTTATCCAGAGGGTGTTTGTCAGTCCCGAGCACTGAGCACATCCTCACGTGTGGATAGGGGGAGGTGAATGATCATACTAATTTCTTATAAACAAGGAAAATCTCCCTGGATAAGACTCACTCAGGGAATCTCTATTCCCTGCGGACAAAAAGCTGACAAACAACACCAAAATGAAGAATGTTTGAAAAAGTAAAAAAGTTACTGAACATGACCAAAATAATCCAGTACTGTTGGGAGTTGTTGGCCTGCCATCGAGTCACACCCTGTCGTCCCTGCCTAATGGCAAATACAGGGCAGAACACTGCAAAGCCGACGAACAAGAAAAATAGCTCGACACCTTCTAATGTTTCATGCGAACCGTCTCAAGAACCACGCAAAGGAGACTGTTCTGAGAATCCGTTGGCAGAGGGCGGCAGAGTGAGCTCGAACGTGAAGATGTTGTGCCCGACAACAGAATCGCCTTATTCTATGAAGAAATCCCGGATCCACCGAAGAGAAAGAGATCTGCTTATACACGTATGGAGCTGCAAGCCTATGTAAAGTTGGCTAAGATACGTTACATGCCATGCAGTGATCGATACCTATAGAATTTCTGGCAAGCTACCAGCCATTGAGGAAATGGTCAACAACCTCATTTTGGATCATCTAGCAGGAAAGTCTATATGATGGTGTTCCAATTCGCTCAGCATGCAGACATTGGCGCCCTCGAGGGTATTTTCAACAATAATACTTCCATGAGAAAGAGGCAAACTCAAGTTGGTGGGAAAGACCAAATTCTTCAACTAACTAA
Source organism: Musca autumnalis (assembly GCF_047663935.1). Taxonomy (NCBI): domain Eukaryota; kingdom Metazoa; phylum Arthropoda; class Insecta; order Diptera; family Muscidae; genus Musca; species Musca autumnalis. The sequence goes on along the minus strand of NW_027411977.1, from coordinate 190,665,905 downwards.
GACATCTATATTCATAGGAGTTTGGGGCAGAAACTTCGAGACGTAACGTATTCTCGAATTCTTTGGTCGTCAAAATAACACTTTGGACGCGAGGAGATGGGAAGTCTTCCAAAGGGAGGAGCAGGAGGACGATACTCTACCAACGCTATCCGCTTCAAAGGGGGAAAGGCGAGGATCGGCGTGAACGAGGAAGCCAAAGTAAACAGCAAGGAGGTATTACCTCCTAGCAACAATGAAAAAAGAGCCGATATTGAAATCGGTGACTCCCAAGAAGCCCGTTTACTAGAGAACCAATGATCGAGGTCATCCAGATAAACCTCCACCGGAGTGAGACGGCAACCATGGCCTTGACGAGGTAAATCAATGTAGGTAAAATATATATCGGTTTCATCCAGGAACTTTGGATATTCAACTGTGCTGAATCAGGGGATGACAATATATACCTTGCGTCAGTATAGTTACCGTTCAACTCGCCGACAATACTACCTAGGTGGGAGCTGCAGTGGTTGGTGAGGAAAACAAAACAAACAGGTAAGGGAGTACTAGTAGGTAGCGATGCTAAGTCACACCACATTGCGTGGTACTCTCCTTGTGGTCGGATTTGAGCATCTTTCCGTGGCTAGTCTTTCAAAGATTAACGGCATGGCTTCTACATCTCCAACGCTGTCCGCTTTAAAACGAAAAAGGCAAGGATCAGCGGTAACGAGCAGCAATAAAAATGGAGTTTTTACTGAAATCAGCGACTCCCAAGAAGCCCGTATACTGGAGGATCAATGATCGAGGTCATACAGATAAAACTACATCGGAGAAAGACGGCAATCGTGGCCCTGATTTAGCAAATAATACATGTAAAATTCATATTGGCCTTATCAGCCCACCCTATCGGGTACCTCCCCCACAAAAGTTCAAACTTTTGCTGTAAAATGGTGTGAACGATAACTCTCGAAATGAGTAATTGATTTTGTTCAAACCAGGGTTTCGGAGTCGGGGTCGGAGTCTACGAGTCGGAGTCGAGCAATTTTGCTGGAGTCGGAGTCTGAGTCGAAAAAAATAACTCGACTCCGACTCCGGGCAAATTTTCTTTTACATAATAGAAATATAACATTAAATTCGGGACACCAATTTTTTTCAAAAACCATTATTTATTTAAAAAAAACTATAAGAAAACATACAAGCAAACAGTATATTATAATAAGTTAGAGGAAGATTTACAGCATATTTACTATCCTTTGAAGTCTAGTCTTTTCATCTCTATTTTGATCACAAAATGCGAATCGAGAATATTTTTGGTTCAATTGATCCTTTAATTTTTTTGAAACCAAATGAAAAGATCTATGACAACCAAATTATAATTGGATATTTAAAGTCTTCTATATAAGCTTTGACACTTAAATTTGAGATTTTTAAAAGTAGAGTTAATCATTGTGTGCACTGAGCGGCTCAACTATGTATGAATTTCAGATGCTTGCTAGGGTTATGAATTTTTTACAACCTCATATCCTTATATGATATTGTGATTAGCTTTTACAAAAGATTATATAAAATCCTAGTTATAAAAAAAATAATAAGGACATCAAAATCTAATAATTAGTCGATTGATTTTATTTTTCCAATTTTGTTTGTCCGTTTTATGTATGACCAAAAACTTCAGTTTTTTAAGCCAAAAATGGAATTTTTGCCTTTTTCTGACTACCATTTCCGTTAAATCTAATATTTTTCAAAATCCATCGATAAGGGACTAGGTTTTGATGTTTATTAGTTTTCGATCTTGAGTTTGTGCCGCAAAATGCTTTAATAACAAGTAAGAACAGTCGTTAACGGAATTCGGTTCGAGACTTTAATAAAAAAAAAACCCTTGAAAAACATAAGATTGGGTAATACCGGTTCGTGGAGGCTAGGCCTAAGCCTAGATATACATATATGTATAGTTTTTTGTGAGTAAGTTTTCTATCTTCTGGGAACGCAAAATTTAAATTAACAACAAATTCGATAGACACTAGTGACTTAAAATTTCAAGAAAAACAGAAATGGAGGCTGCAAATATATGTATATGGGGGCTATACCGAAACGTGGACCTATACTGTCAGATTTTTTTGAAATCTTCTGTAACCTTAGCAAAGAATAATTTCAACATCACGAAAATAGGGAGTACCGTTCTACGAAGGCTTCTAGTGAGAAATTTCTGAAGGAAAGTTTTGTAACTACAACGAAGACTAAATACCAAATTGCAGTCATTTCGGTTGACCAATGTGTTTATACTTTCAATATACCGAAAATCGTGGAGCAATACCGCCAAATTTCAGCAGTTTCGATTATTGAGAGTGCAATCATAAAAATACCAAAAATCGAGAAGTACGCTTTTATGGGGGCTATATGACGACATGAAAATATATTTATAACTCTCTTCTAGAATATTTAATACCCCCATAGAAGACAAAATACCAAATTTCTATTTTAGGCCACAACCTTGAAAATACCGAAACTCGGGATGTACCATTCTATGGAGGCTATATGAAGACATGGACCTATACCAACAAATCTCAGAAGGAAAGTTGTATACCCGCAGGCATTTCGGTTGGATAATTAGGCCAAAACCTTCAAAATACCGAAAATATGGAGGTACGGTTCTATGATTCTATATCAAAACGTGGACCGATATGCCCATTTTCAATACCAACCATCCTAGGAGTTATAGAAACTTCTGTACCAACTTATACATCTCTATCTTAAAATTTGCGAGCTGTATCTTGATTTCAACAGACGGACATTGTTAAATCGACATAGAATTTTATGCTGATCAAAATATTTATACTTTATAGGGTGTTACTATATTTCGATGTGTTACAAACGGAATGACAAAGTTAATTAAACCCTCCATATTATGGTGGAGGGTATACAAACAGGGTTTCATAGGCGGCCATTTGCCACAAAACTTATTAATATTTTTCAACAAAAAATCAGAAAGCAGATTAAGTTATGCTCATTCTGATGAAGAAAACATCTGTCACTAAAGTTTTTTTGGACAAAAATCATGAAAATCGGTTTTATTGGGCTTTCAACTGGATGTCACCACTTAAGGCTCTCGAAGCACTCTTAAATGTTGGCTTACTTCCATTTTAAAATGAATTGCTATAAGTTTTATCGCATGTAGTCATTATGTTTTGTATTGCCCCTTCATTTTCACATATTTTAAAAGCTTAAAAATGTTTTCACGGGGAAGAGTTCTTTCCAGAATATACTCGTGCAAAAAACCGTCAAAACCGACAAATACTTTATATGTTGTATTTTGTTGCCGTTTTTTAAAGTAAGATTCAGACGAAACAATATAGGCATTAATTTTAGTTCATATTTATGTTCTGTAGTTGAGTATTATATCCGAACGAATGCTCTTCCTAAAGAATATGTTAGGAAAACCCAACAGATTAGCCTATATGGACCCAAATATAGGAACAAGTTAAAATTATTACATTATTAAATTACACTCGGAGTCGACCCGGAGTCGGAGTCGGAGCCGGAGTCGTGAAAAAAATTGGTCTGGAGTCGGAGTCGGAGTCGACCCAAAAATACCTCGACTCCGAAACCCTGGTTCAAACTGTGCACATCGTATTATTCCTTCCAGATATAGAACCCTATCTATGTGGACTATATCAGTCCACTCATTTGGGTACCTCCCACACAAAACTCGGGAAAAGTGAAGTTTAAGAACTCCTCTCGGATCGTATTGAAAATTTTTTTCCAGATTGTCATTGCGGTCACCTTTATAATGGTAAATTTTTTTCGGGGCAAGTTTATATACATCCTGAGAGAATGGTCCAAAAGCTTCAGAAATCCTGACGGCACAAACTAAAATGGCAAATCCGCAAGATAACTCTCGCAGGAAGTTCCTGCTTGGTTTAAAGTTTGCATATCGTATTATTTTATCTAGTCATATACCAGGTTAGAATATGAAGTATATCGGTCCCTCCCACCTCTCAAATTTTGGGAGAAGTGAGACAACGGTAAAAGTTTTTCCAGACTAAGTTCATACTTCCTTAAATAATGGCCCAAAAGCTCTAAAAAGCAAAGCTCAAGTTCTCTATTTTTTTATTTTTAGTCCAGCCAACTTCAGTTATATTAATTTATGTTCGAACAAGTGCGGTAATAAAAATTAAACCTGTCCGTTGCAAAAATCATCAATGAATGGTTGCAATTAAATACAACTTCCGGTCGTTGTCACTGCAACAACAAAAGATGCATTCTACCGCTCGTTTAATTCATAGACACTACATACTATACACAAAGCCACATCCTGCATGGTAGTTCATACATATACACCATGCATGTCGATGGCGGCACGGTAGACACATCCACTGACATCCTTGCCAGGACAATTTTTGTGTCTATATAAAACTGATAAAGTCTCTATAGTTCACAAGTATTTTCCTCTACTTGCAATATATACATACACAAACACGACAAACATATATATTTGTACCTCTATGTGCACCTTCGTCATAACAAGTCACACATTTACACAATGGCTTAATCGTCAGCCAGGTGGTGTTGTTGCAACATTATTGCCATTGGCAATTGGCAGATAAACAAAAACGAAAATCGAACAGAAAGACAACAACAAAAAGAAGGTAATTCCGGTTATTGGCCTATTCAGCCAAAAACACGACAAATAGTTACAATCAAAACATCATAGACATTGCCATGAATATCCTGTATCTGTATGTGCAATTTGTTACATGGCGTCGTCGTTATAAAGAAGGTTAAAGGAGAAGAGAGAACACAATCACAGACAACCAACGAATAAACATTATTTTTGGCGCCAGTTCAAATTTTGAGTAACATCAACACTCTGATCAATACAAAAACATGGCGGATGTTCTTTTGCATGTTAAGCCATGTTCTTTATGTGAATGTTCCACAGTCACTCCCTCTTCCTGAGAACAAAAAACAAACACTTACTGCAACACACAGAAATGCATATACATAAGCGATTGTCAAGGATATAAGCTGTAAAAACACTTGTTACGAGAGGATGTTATCTATCAAATTCTCATGTTTCCTCAACTGGTGTCATTTATTGTAATATTTAGTTGTTTTAGATATATATTAAAGTCTACTTTCAGGCAGTGCAGCGAGAATATTGGTATGTGCATAAGTTTCACAAATAGATGGCGACAGTGTATTTAAGCAAATTCACTGCGATTTATTTGGATTATTCATGCACCCCATACAAAGCAAAGAACAGAAGGTGTTGGTCTTCATTTAACCATTTAACGGTTGATATTAATACACTTTCCGAATGAATTTTTCAAAATTTAAATGAGGAAAAAATTTTGATTTTAAGAGTATTATGATATTTTCCCCAGACCATGGGAAAATTGGTAGAAAGTGGCAACCCTGTTAGATAACAAATGCAAATGCTTTCTAAAATGACACTACCACACTCAAAAAGACAAATTTGATTCAATAGTACAGTTAATTAACACCGATGACACTACAATTTTTAATAATATTCTAGTGTTGCTTTTGTTTTGCACTCCCCACTTTCGAGGATCAGCCAATATTGTTGTTGTTGTTATCCAATCCAACTACAAAGTACAGAAACAACTTGTTGAAAGCTCTCTGGACATCTAAAAATTGGACGGATCTAAAAATTGAAATAATGTAAAATCCTGTATTTGTTGCTTTTGATATGCGCAACACTGTAGCTTATTCGAAAGATATTAGTCACGCATTTGCCGTTATAAAATAAACAAGTAAAAAAGCGTTAAGTTCGGCCGGGCCGAACTTTTCATACCCTCCACCATAAAACTTCTGAACTAAGATGGAATAATTAGTTTTCATTCCTGTCCCCAACTTTAAGTGGGTACGTTAAAATGTCAGTTTTTGATGGGAGCCTTTAATGTCAAATAACTCCTCATTCGCTTAAAAATTGCAGGTAGAATCCTCAAAATACCGAAAATCGGTACATAACGTAGGAACTTCAAATGTCATTAATAGCTAGTTCGGAGGTATGTGGGCTATACAAAAATAGGAACTTAAATGAACAATTTTTGTTGCAGAATTTTTGTTGGCTTTTAAATTTCAAATTACAGAAAGTTCGTCCAAAAAATAAAGCTAAGGTATGGAAAATCGGGAGGCTATACATGGACCTACGTTGGTTAAACATTTTAAGTAAAATCCTCAAAGTACCGAAAATCGGGAAGTATCGTTATATTGGGGCTATGTGGAAAATTGTTGATGCAGATGTGTGGTGACCACTACAACCTTCAAATGTCAAATTACAGTTAGTTCGGTTAAAAATTGTAGCTAAAATTGCAAAATTACTGAAAATTGGCAATTGGCAAATTGACAATTTTTGATGGAGAGGTGTTGTGACCACTACGAACTTCAAATGTCAAATTACTGCTAGTTCGGCTTAATATTGTAGCTAAAATCATTAAATTACTGAAAATCGGGAGTACCGTTATAAGGGGGCTTTGTCAATACATCGACCTTTCTTGAAAATTTTTGGTGGAGAGGTGTGGTGACTACTAGGAATTTCAAATGTCAAATGTTCAAATTACAAATAATTCGGTTAAAACTTGTAGGTAAAATTCTCAAAATGCCGAAAATCGGGAGGTGCCGTTATATGAGGCTATACCAAAACATGGACCTATGCTCATATTTTTTTCGAATATAAGTTTTTTGGTCACTAAGAACCCTAAATATCAAATTATAGCTAATTCGGTCTAGAAATGTGACTTAAAACGTCAAAATACCTGAAATCAGGCGATAACGTTATATGGGGGCTATTCCAAAACATGGACCTATGTCCACTAGTTATATAAGTTTATTGACATTTAAGAACCCTAAATGTCAATTTATAGCTAAATCGGTCTGAACATGAAGCTAAAAACGTCAAAATGCCGTGAATCGGGGGTACCGTTATATGGGGGCTATACCAAAATGTTGGCCGATATAGCCCATCATCGAACTTGACCTGCCTGCAAACAAAAGACGAATTCTCCCAAAATTTCAGAGAATTTTGGTGGAGTGGTGTGGTGACCACTAAGAACTTTAAATGTCAAATGTTCAAATTACAGCTAATTCGGTTAAAACTTGTAGGTAAAAATCTCAAAATACCGAAAATCGGGAGGTACCGTTATATGGGGCTATACCAAAACATGTACCTATGTTCATAATTTTTTCGAATATAAGTTTTTTGGTCACTAAGAACCCTAAATATCACACTATATCTAATTCGGTCTAGAAATGTGACTTAAAACGTCAAAATACCTGAAATCGGGTGGTAACGTTATATGGGGACATGGACCAAAACATGGACCTATGTCCACAACTTTTGTTATATAATTTTATTGACACTTAAGAACCCTAAATGTCAAATTATAGCTAAATCGGTCTGAAAATGTAGCTAAAAACGTCAAAATACCGTAAATCGGGGGGTACCGTTATATGGGGGCTATACCAAAACGTGGACCTATGTCCACAACTTTTGTTATATAAGTTTATTGACACTTAAGAACCCTAAATGTCAAATTATAGCTACATCGGTCTGAAAAGGTAGCTAAAAACGTCAAAATACCGTAAATCGGGGGGTACCAAAACGTGGACCGATATAGCCCATCATCGAACTTGACCTGCCTGCAAACAAAAGACGCATTTTTCCAAAATTTCAGCGTCCTATCTCCATTTTTGTGGATGCTAGAGTGATTAACACAGATGGACGGACGGACGTGCACAGATCGACTCAGAATTTTACCCTGATCAAGAATATATATACTTTATTGGGTCGCAAATGAGTATTTCAATGCGTTACAAACGGAAAAACAAACTTAATATACCCTCCATACTATGGTGAAGGGTATAAAAATAGTACATCAGAACATCTGCAATTTTTTCAACTTTTGTCAAACTTTTTCGAAGGATCTAGGGGGTGGGGTGGCAGCTGCCCATAGCTGGCTACGCCCATGCTACTAAGCTCTTTCTCTACGTTAAGTATAACTCCTTTGAGAAGAATAATATTTTAACTGATGATAATCACTTAATACTGATAATTTTCTGTGAGGAGGTTTAAAAGAGATCATCGTTGTTTTTTTTTCTATCCTCTGACTAAACACAATACCAAATTACAGAAATCTCGGTTCGAAAATTTAATTTATAGCCCATTTCCAATACCAAATATCCCCGCAGTAATAGAAACTTTTTTATCAAATTTTAAAGCTATATTTTAAAAATTTCGAGCTGTATCTTGACTTCAAGAGACGGACGGACGGACAGATTATTCTACCAGAGGTCTCCAACGAATATTTCGATGTATTACGATTGGAATGACAAGTTTAACTATACCCTCCTTATTATAGTGGAGGGTATTAAAACGTTAGTAGTTTTCTATAAATATACGCAAAATTTCCAATACCACCGAAAATGAATAAATCGAATAAATATTTGATCCCTATATGCTTACCTGTGGTTTTCCCTAAGGTATGTTTAACGCACCATAAGGTAAAATTCATATCCCATATTGATTATGCTTATCTTACGAGTGCTGCATGACAATTTTCTGGCTTAACAGGGAATATGCGAATATTTACAATCAAATATAGTTTTATTGTTTTCTTTAGTAATGTTCAGCATGATTTATACACTTTTTATGTGCTCAAACCAATTGTTGCAACACTTTTCCACTCCGATTAAGACACCTCCAAAATATGGTTTTTGAACGCTTAACAGCATTTTCTGGCGACGCTAATCGTTGTCCACGCCATTTTTCTTGATGTGCGGGAATCAAATGAAGTCAGTGGGTGCCAAGTCAGGGCGGTATGGATGGTCCATCAATCCCACGTTTTGTCAGATTAAAAAGGCGGTGGTTTGAATCTATATGTGAGAGCTCCCAATGTCATGGTGCACAATAGCTCGACTTCTTTTGTTTCTTTTTCGAATTTCTCAGGAGACTTCAGGCAAACAAATTGCAGTGTACCACTCAGAATTAAGCGTCAAGTCACATTGTCAGTTTAGCTGAAAAAAAAACAGGTGATCATTTACTTTGATGTGTGCCTTCCATGAACACCTTTCGTTGGAATTGGCTAGCCTTCGAAGAGCCTCATGGTCGATTGCTGTTTTGTTTCGGGCTCATACGAATAGTAGATCCAAGATTCACCATCTGTCACGATCTTATAAATGTCGTTTGAAACAAAGTGATCGTATTTATTCACAATTTCTTTGCACCAGTCGACAAAAGTCTGTTTTGAGCGATTTTCATATTGTCCTGGATCTAACGAGAAAACCCCTTCGTGGCGCCCAGGTGTTCGTGCAATACCAAATGTTGGTGAAAGAAATGCCCAAGGATGCCTCTATCTCACAGTATATAACATGGGTTTCAGAATTTTGTGGTCCTTGTTAGACATTACATCTTGCCGACAAAAAATCTGCATTAGTATTTATGCTCAAAAGTGTTGCAGAGGAGGTACAGGAAGAAATTGATCGACATAGTCCATTTTTGAAGTGGATCTTATTTTGGGAATCATTTCTTTTCGTAAATATCGCGCCCACTAGTCATTTTAGTTGGACACTGTGTAACTTAGAGTGTAAACAGGACCACAATGAGTAGCATCGGTATAAATTTCCAAAGGATCTTCGAATAGAACACTTCGAGCACTTAAACAAAAATGTTGAATTTTTGTGGGGGAGGTACCCTAAGAAGGAAACCGATATGAGCCATTTGCGAATATGGACAAAATATGTATTAGGATTTCCAAAGCTTAGACTAAATCGGTTGCTCCCTTCAACAGATATAGCGTGTACCATTTAAGTGATATTTTTAATTTGTGGGGGGAGGTACCGGAAGTTGTGGACCGATATTGTCCATCTTCGAACTCAAACTAAGTTTGGACAAATTTTAGACCAAATCGGTTGAGCAGTTAGAGAGTTATAGTGAGCTCCAGTGGACTTGTCCCTGAAAAAAACTAACGTCGTAATGTGGGCAGCGAATACAAGTTGCTTCAACACAAATCAAAGCGATTCGAGAGAAGGTCTTATAGTGAACTTATCTGACATTTTGTGTGGGAGGTACCCGAAGCAGTGGACCAATGGAGTCTATATTGGAACCTCATCTATGTATGGTAGAAATTTTACGATGTGCAAAGTATGGACTAATTCGCGTTTTTGAGATATTGAAGTTCAAATTGGGACAATGCACTGACTGTATGGCCCCTTTATAAAACAATGTCATGAAGGGTGCGCCTTAACTAAATTTTAATGAAAACCGCTTACACAGGGGAAGTTTTTGTGAATTCTGAAACAGCAATGTTCATAGATGAGAAAAATTTAAAAACAAGAAAAAATCGCTGTAGGGATTTTTAAATAAATCGCGGTCAAAATTCGCATTTTTAGGTTTTCACGATTTTGCTTGGAAACCGTAAGTCCAATCGAAATGGAGCTAAAGAAAATATTGTAGCTGTAAAAATTCTCTACAGGACTGATGTTGATGATTTGTTCTCACGCTGTACCATTTTTGAGATAAAGAAGCTCAGTTTACATTCTTAGGTTTTTTGTTAGGGTTTCGCGATTTTGCTTGAATACGGCAAGTCTTATCTGCATGAGACCTGAGAAAATCTTATAGCTGTGAAAATTCTATACAAGACTGGCTTATATAATTTTTCCTAGGTTGTACCATTTTTTTAGATAAATAAGTTTAAATTGGGAAATTGCAGTTATGACATTGTTTTATAAGGAGACGATACAGAATTGAATTAAATTTGAATTGTCCTAATTTCAACTTCTATATCTCAAAAGTTGTAAAATCTACGAAAATACCATTAAGGTCTGTCTTGTAGAGAATTTTGATACCTACAATATGTTTTTATACCCTCAGCCTTTAGGCTAAGGAGGGTATATACACTTTGATACGATGAAAATGTGCCTCATCGAAATAATGGTTTTAGGCCCCAAGTATGTTTGGACGAAATGTGTTTCAGACAATTTGGAGTCGATCTAGCCATGTCCGTCCGTCTGTCTGTCTGTCCTGCTGGCTGGAGCGCACGATAACTCTCGAACGGATGAACCGATTCGGTTCAAATTTTGGCGTTCGTAATATTTTGTTCAAACTTAGTTTAAGTTCGAAGATGGGTTATATCGGCCCACTCCTTCCGGTACCTCCCCCACATAAGTTCGAAAATGTTCGGAAAAATTGTGCTAACGATAACTCTTAAAGTAAGTAACCGATCTGCTCCATACTTAATACATCGTGAACTTTCTACCAGGCATAGATGAGGTTTTAATATGGTCGCAATAGGTCCACTCCTTCGGGTACCTCCCACACAAAATTTCGGAAAAGTTCAGTTTAGGGCCATCTCTCGAATCGCTTTGATTTTTGTTTCAGCAACTTGTATTCACCGCCCTCCATACGACGGTAGAAGTTTCATCAGGGGCAAGTCCATACTTCCTGAGAAAATAGCATGCAAGTTGCAAAAAACCCCTATGACACCGTGTGAGGTGGTTGGAGCGCAAGATAACTCTCGAACGGATCTGCCGATTCGGTCTAAAATATGGCCTTAGTAATATTTTGTCAAAACATAGTATAAGTTTGAAGATAAGCCATATCGGTCCACTCCTTCAGGTACCTCCCCCACAAAAGTTCAAAAATGTTCGGAAAAATTGTTCGTACGGTAACTCTTGAAGGGAGTGGCCGAATTGGTCTATACTTTACACATCCTAATATATCTACCAGATATAATTCAGGTTCAAATATGGACTATATTTGTCCACCCCTTCCGGTACCTCCCACACAAAATTGCGGATAAGTTCACTTTAAGACCTGATATCGAATCACTTTGATTTTTGTTGAAGCAACTTGCATTCGCTGCCTCAATTACGATGGTAAAAGTTTTTTTAGGGGCAAGTCCATACTTCTTGTGCAAACAGCCCGAAGAGTGTAAAAACCCCCAATGGCACCATATGTTGTGGCTGGAGATTCACTTCCATAACGGTCAATGTCGATCTCCTCCGCAAAACTTTTGATCTTTATTCCTAATCAACATTTTTGTCGGTTCCAATGCCCAAAATTTTTAAAACCCCCTAAATACATACGTATTTTGGGAAAAAATTGTTTCAATATATACAGGCTGAGGGTATATCTCTGTCGGCAAAGCCGACTGATACTTTTTTACTTGTTTATTCCCATTTTGATAGGACTTGCGGTTTGCAAGCAAAATCGCAAAAATAAAATTTCAACTTGAATCGCGATTTATTTAAAAAGCGTTCCGGCGATTTTTTTTTGTTTTTTGATTTTTCTCATCTATGAACATTGCAGTTTCAGAATCCGCAAAAACTTCCCAGGTGTAAGTAGCTTCCATTTAAATTTGATTCAAGAGCACCGTGCTGAGTTTGGACAAAATATTGCGAAATCCAAATTTTGGAAAGATATCGGTTGAACATGGCTAAATCAACTCCAAATAGTCTGAAACGGATGTCGTCCAAACACACTTGGGGTCGTTAGCATAAAAGCTGAGGGTATACAAAATGTCAAATGGCGCCTTGCAACCCGCAGTGTCGCCTAGGCAAGAAAGTTTTCGTTCAGCCCTCGTATATGTTGCCAAGACGGTATATCCGTTCATTATAAAATAAAGAAAATAACACATAACATGTCGCAATCATATAAAATAAATTCCGTGGAAAACTAGTGCCCAGAGGAAGTAGAATATGGTAGGCGCCGTCGCACTGTACAGGCCTGTGGGGTCGAAATATTTTGTATCAAAAATAGGTTTATTGTTTTCTAAAGTAGTCTTCACAATGAATTATGGATCTTGTAGCTGGATCTTATATGGTAACTGCTGATATCAATCAATAATATCTAAAAAATAATAATTTTGATTCTTTTCTGACAGGAATTTTGATCCGTGAAAATCTTATGCGCAGGGTAGTAATGTGTGGTAGCACATGGTCGCCCTTCCCTTGTTAAATAATACTTTTTTATAAAGAAGTGATGTTTGTTAGAGTCTTTCTTCGTATGAGCCACCAACCCTCTTTAATTGCGGGACCAGGCACAATCAAATCAGAAGATCGCATGTTCAAACGCAACAACGGACAAAATGAAATTGTCGACCGTGATGAATCCTAATATAAATTCACCTAACATGCTCTAAAATATACAAACCATAAATCCATGGCTTTTATTTGTTGTATACGCTATGGAATTGACATTTGAATTGCTGAAGATTTTGTAAATCTATACGTGTTATAAGGGTCGTTCAATAACTAAATGAGATTTTCAGGTTGGTGCATAAATACATTGACTGTTTGCATTGGCATTAAAAGGGCTTATGAATTATGTGACAATTTCAAACATAACTATGTACAATAACAATTTGGAAATAAGCTCATGACAGCCTTTTGTTACCTTTCGACAAGCTCTTAATAAAAACTATTTCTCCATATTGCAAAAGAATATACTTCCTTCAAAGCAAAAGTTTGCTCAGCCATTAATCAAATGCGAAATTTACAAAAAGAAATTGAAATCCATGGCTTAGTAAACTAAGTAAGAAAAAAAACGAAATCGATATACCTAAAAAGTTCCACACTTAACTGCAGCAACTAAGATTCTACTTGAAGTATTAACTCTATAATAAATTATAAATAAAAGTGAACTTCAAATAGACCAGCCATTTATTATCGCTAAATAATTGTATAGGATTTCCAAAAGTATTTTTTATTTACTTTAAAGAACTTATCAATGGTGCCGACTATGAACAAAAAAATAAATATTAAACTGCCGAACAAAACGTGAGCAATATAAAAACGAAACTCAAATCGTACTAACTTTTTTGTTCTTTTAGTTGCCCATCATGTGGCAGGGGCACTTTAGGAATGTCGGTTGAGATTTTTTACTAACTTTTGAAATAGTAGTGATTTTTTGTAAATATTTTTCAAAGAGTAGAAGAGGTTCATATAGTCGTAGCTTTTAAAAACTTTTTCGAATCCATATCGGATAAAGTTTTTTAATGGTACACGGAGAAAAAAAATGCAGCAAACAAATAATGGGTTTGGGTGCAAACAAATACTATGATTGGATCCAAACATATGTTATGTTAGAAACTGTTGCAAAAAAAAATATATATATTATGTTTGGATCCAAATATAATATTTGTTTGCTGCATTTATTTTTCTGCGTGCATGTTTTTTTTTAATCGTAGCCATTTTTTTAAAGTTAAAAATGAAATATTTCGTTTTTTTTAATGATTATTTTGATGCACTGCCACACCTACTTCGGCATTCATTGACTTTTCTGAGATGAACTTCATTGGTTGAATGAAATTCCTTGTCGTCATCCCTACTTCGACATCCACAGTGAGCATTGTATTTGTTCTAGGTATTGTTTAAGGTTTTTTTTTTTGGATTTTATAGCATTGATTTTAGTTTAACGTCTTTTACTAAAACTTCAAGCATTTGTTTTTTTCGATGAATAAAATTTAATGGTGATGGTGGTTGGAAAACCTCTTCAAAATATTTATGATTGTCTTTGATTTTGGTTGATTATTGTGATTCTTGAAGTTTTAAATAAAAGCTCAAATTGAAGTTAATATCAAAAAAGTTTTTAGTTCAATTTTATAAAGTTATGATTACTGGTTATTATTAGGCAGCTTGAAGTTAAAGCTCTGTCAAAATAAGTGCATGACATTGCTTGATTTTTGTATGATATTGTTCGAATGATAATGAGAGACCTTTTTACAAGATTAGATGACGTATTACGTAATGTTATAAAGTTTGTTTCACTCGCTTTTATGCAGATTATTGGATTGTAACTTATGAGCAATTGTGTTTGTTGATGCGTTAATATGAACAATAATGTTTTAATACTTAATTTCTTAGCTGGCGCATTACAGAACATTTGTTCCATAGACCGAACTAAGAAAAGATCTCCAATTCTCCCTGTTTCGTGCTTCGCTTTTTGGAATACCGCGCCTTGTCATCTCTTCCATGCCGCTTCCTTGTCATCCACTTGTTTGTGCCATCTATTCTTTGGCCTACCAATTCTGCGTGCACCGCCTCGTGGATCGAATTTATACGCCTTTTAGCGGGTTCATCATCGCTCATTCTTATTATATGGCCTAGCCAACGTCATCGCTACGTCTAAGTTACGTTTAACTATATTGATGTCGTTGTATAGCAGATACAGCTCGTGGTTCATACGACGTCGATATTCACCGTCAACGCAGATCGGTCCGTAGATCTTTCGAAGAATTTTTCTCTCAAGCACGCCAAGCACTGCCTTATCTGCTTGCGCAAGTACCCAGGCTTCGGAACAATATATCAGCACGGGTAGTATCAGTGTTTTGTAAAGCATTACTTTTGTTTGACGAGTTGTGGCTTTGTTTTTAAAGTGCTTACTTAAGCCAAAGTAGCATCTGTTGGCCAATACAATTCTTCTTCTTATTTCACAACTGATGTCGTTTGTTGTGTTTACGGCGGTGCCGACGTATACAAAGTCTTTCAATACCTCAAAATTATAAGAGTCAACTTCAACAGCTGGTCCGAGCTCTATGGACGCATTGCGCGTCGACACCATTAACTTGGTCTTCTCTCCGTTTACCGCCAGACCCACTTTAGCAGATTCTCCTTCGACCTGCATAAAGGTATCAGTTACTTCTTTTACTGATCGTCCAATAATGTCAATATCATCAGCATAAGCAAGTAACATGTGGCTATTGGTGTAGATTGTGTAGATTGGTGTTGAAAGATCACACGAAAGGCTGTCTCCTTGGCTGAAACCTCTTTTGGTACAAAACTCTTTGGATAGGTTCTTTCCTATTTTCACTGAAGATCTTGTGTCAGTTAGAGTCATTTTACAAAGCCGAATAAGCTTTGCAGGGATACCAAATTCAGACATTGCACAGTGGATCCACTTGTATGGAAAAATTGGCCAAAAATATTTAGAGTGTAAAAATCAAGCCAATGCGCCGGTTAGAGCTATGTGCTGCTGCGAAGAGTGTTTTAAGAAACCATGAGCGTAACATTCTCCCCCCTTTCCCCTCTGGAGGGGGTATACGGTAAGAATTGTTTTATGCTGTTAATACAAAATGACATGAACAATGGTCCCGATTATCTTATGATGCAAAAATAGGCTTGGGGGAACAAAACAATCTCCAAAACAACATAAAATCCAACCAATTTAGCGGATTAAAAAAATCTAAATTTTTGTCTGAAAATTGGTAAAATTTTTAATATAGACCTTATAGCATTCTTCCAGGAAGGCACGTACCGCCAACGCAATATAAATTTGGAAGAAGATTTCTTCATCTTGTCACTGATGCCAATTATGTTAATGTACGTAGTCAGATAGCAGAGTTATACGCTAATATATCCATAGAAACCCTATTCTAGGGCAGCTTTAGTCAGCGGCCCACCATTTATAGTCTGGCACTAGATGGCAGCTGATTTTAATACTGAATAATCTTAAACCCATGACCTACTTTGGAAAATTATTCCCGAGGTGGGCACTGGTAGCCATCATGACTAAAACCTTAGGTCAAATTTAAGTATATGATCGAATTGGCATTACAAAATACACTAAAAAAATATGCAGCTATCTAGAATTCCACAACACACTAAAACACTATTTTTTATGAAAATTAAGCTATTACCTCCTCCTTCAGAATTCACTATAAAATTTTGTTATACCCATTAGTTTTGCGATATTTTGAATATATTTACTTGCACTTAAAATATAGGTTGTACTCACAAGAAAAAATATTAGTCAAATGTTCCGACTTTTGAAGCTGTTCTTAAGAAGATCGCGTTCGAATGAAACAAAAACTAATGTATTTTTAAAAAGGTCCATGTCATAGCTGTCTGTGTTGCCAGATGTTGTACCAACATTTTGACATTCATTTTTTTATTTTTGGCCAATGGGTGGATCCACTGTGCATTGATTGGAATACCTTTGAACGTTGCGTGCTGTCGAAGGCTTCTTTATAATCGACAAAAAGGTGGTATGTGTCGATCTGTATCTCTTGGATCTTCTCCAGGATTTGCCGCAGGGTAAATATCTGGTCAATGGTGGACTTACCAGGTCTAAAGCCGCATTGGTATGGTCCAATTATTTCGTTGACCATGGGCTTTAGTCGTTCGCGCAATATCCCTGACACTATCTTGTAGGCGATAGGGAAAATACTTATGCCCCTATAGTTGGAGCATAAAGTCTTATCTCTGCTCTCTATAGGAGGATGTGCCAGTTCCAAAGCCATCGGTTTGATGTTTCACTCTTTGGCAGAATTTTCGGA
The DNA here is from genome assembly GCF_047663935.1 of Musca autumnalis. Classification (NCBI taxonomy): domain Eukaryota; kingdom Metazoa; phylum Arthropoda; class Insecta; order Diptera; family Muscidae; genus Musca; species Musca autumnalis. The sequence continues at coordinate 190,648,635 of NW_027411977.1, read as the reverse complement.
CTTCATTCTGTCTCCTGTACATATCGATTTGTTTACATTCTCGCTTTTCCATCTCTCTCTTTTTCCTGCGGAAAAAACGTTTCTCCTCTCTCCTTTTCTCCCGATAACTTTCTCGTGCGTTACGCGTTGCTACTGATTGTAAAGTAGCCCTATATGCCGCATTTTTCTCTTCGATAGCATCACGACACTCCTGGTCATACCATGGATTCCTTGGTGGAGGTCTCTGGTATCCAAATACTGATTTTGCGGCTGTTTGCATGGAGTGGGCAATGTTTTGCCATTGTCCTGATATGTTATAGGGACGAGGTGTGCTTTGATTGAGCAGTTGGGCCAGTTGAGTGGAATATGCTGTGGCTATCTGTTGTGATTGCAGCTTACCGATGTCCAACTTGCATGTTGTGTCTGTTCGCACTTTGTTTGCTACGTTATTCTGGTACGTACCTTTGCTGCAACAAGGTAGTGGTCCGAGTCTATGTTTGCACCTCGAAACGATCGTACATCCAACACGCTCGATGCATTTCTTCCATCTATCACAACGTGATCAATTTGATTTCTTTTTCTTCGATCTGCCCTTATGAATATCGAGATGCTTAAATCTGGTACTGCTTACTACCATATTTCTTGCAGCTGCAAAGTATATCAGCCTCACACCATTGTCAGATGTTTCGCTGTGTAGACTGAATTTCCCGACTGTTGGGCCAAAGATATTCTCCTTTCCAATTTTGGCATTAAAATCGCCTAGTATAATTTTAATGTCATGTGCAGGGCAATGGTCATAAGTTTCTTCTAAGCGCTCGTAAAATATATCTTTGGTCTGTTCATCCTTGTCTTCAGTGGGAGCATTAGCGCAAATAATGCTGATGTTGAAGAATTTTTTCCTTAAAACGTTTGCGGGGGTCGTCAACTTTTGAGGGATTTGTTATTTTTCTTTCGTTTTTTCATAGTAGGCTGTTTTTTCTAGGGGAGGGTTACTAACCCGACGCCCAAACCCAAGTTTTTAGCGTTCTTATGGGTGAACGCGCGGGACATTTTAGTTCACTACCTTTAACGGGTGTTAAAGGCAGTTTCCCAGGTGACACCACGGGGAGGTCAGTGTCCACTTGAGATGAAAGAGGGACCAAGATAAATCCTGGGCTTTGTCATGTTAAAGCCGGTCAGGACCGTTCCTTGGTGTCCTACGTCACCCAATGTTTTAATACAAATATATAAATACACTAGCAGACCCCGGTCCGCGTTGCTGGCCCGTCGTAATGAGTTTTTATGACAACTTTTTATCGACAATTCAAAAATAGGTATTTTCTACCTCACTTCTTCGGTCCTTGTCAAACCGAGAAGGATTTTAAATTTATCAACAGATTTTGTCTGTAACCTTTCTTTTCTGTTACGGACTTTGTCGGATTTTTCGCCAATTTGTGCCTTTTAGGATTTAATATCGTCCATGTCCCTGTCTTTATTCTAAAGCGATCCAATTATAAAAGTTAAAAAATGGTTAAATCGAATTCTCCCGCTTATCTAGACTTGCATGTTTTAGCTTTTCATGGCGTATGGACCGTTGAACCTCACCATTTAAGTACGTATATAGTTTTTCTTGATCGGGGGCGCAACCACCGTTGTCTCGAAAACTAATTTGCAACCTGATGCACTCATAACTTTGGCAAATATAGCGATTATAAAATAATAGGCCCCGAAATTCGTCTACAAATATATAGCATTTTGGACCACGGGACATTCCTGAACATTTTCTGAAAATTAGGTTCAGTAGTTTTGGAAAAATAATGTGTTGATGGTCATCAGATATAACATATTAAAAAAGTGGACCTGGTCCGGTATTTTGGCTCCAAATATGTAACTAGGGTGCACACAACTTCATTGCCTACCAAAATGTATGCTGAAACCGATATAATCATGAGTGTGGCTTATACATATAGCGTTTAACAGAAAGGCATGGGAAAGGTACCCCACTTCTTCCGAAATTCATAAAATATACATAACAACGGCAAACATTGAGCTGTTGCTACAAATTTTATGGAAATCCCTTCAGTAGTATTGGAGTTATGACATATTAAAAAAACAGGCGGGGTCGGGCCTATAGGCCCCGTAAATTTTTATTCCGATACATACATCATTTTTGCAAATATAACGTTTTTTTAATATCGCATAAGGGAGGTACCCCCTAGGGAATTCAATAAAATATGTAACCTGTTTTCGGGGGCGTGGTAAACTTTTCTTCCCAAAAAACCTAAGTTGGGTTATGACAGCATTTGATTTTTATTCATAAAGGTAAGGCGCTTTTTTAAATATGCCCCTTCAAAATTCAAGAAAATATGCCTGTAGATTCCCTGACATTTTCAGGAAAATCGGTTCAGTAGTTTTGTAGATGTAACATATTTTAAAAAGTGGGTATGGTCAAGTCTTTGGTTCCTAAAAAAGTAGGTAAGGTCGGAGACACAACCACAATTGTCTCGCAAATTAACTTCCAAATAGAAACATTCGTAATTATTGTAAATATAACATTTTTAAAAAAGTAGGGTATAGTGGAAGTACCTCGCCCTTTCCGAAATTCAACTGAATTTGTAGCCTATTTTAAGCGGGGGTCATCTCTGTACATTCCCTGGCAATTTCAGTTTTTGTAGAAATGATAAAAATTTAAAATTTAAAAAAGTGGGCGTAAAAGTGGGCATGGTCAAATTTTCTTTGCATAAAAACCCAAGTCGAAAATAGGTCCAGTCATTCTCAACTGATGCCATTACCAACGAACGATAGTTGATTTTTATTTATAAAGATTTAAAAGTTTAGACAAATCGCGATTTTCGTGAAAATCCCTTCAGTAGTTTTGTAGATATAACCTAATTAGAAAGTGAGCGTGGTCGGATCTTAAGTCCCAAAATAAGTACGTTATGTTTGAGACACAATCGCCATTGACTCGCAAATAAATTCCCAAACCGATACATTAGTATTTGTTGCAATATTTGCATATTTTTACAAAAATAGAGCATAGGGGAGGTACCAGCCCGATCCGAAAGTCAAAAAATATGTAGCCTATTTTTATCGGGGACCAACCCTGTACATTCGCTGAAAGTTTCAGGAAAATCGATTCAGTAGTTTCGTAGATATAACATATTTAAAAAAGTGGGCGTTGTCCAGCCTTAATGCCCCAAATAAGCACGTAAGGTCGGAAACACAATCGCCATTGACTCGGAAATTAATTTTCAAAGCGATACATTTGTAATTGTTGCAAATATTGCATTTTTACAAAAATAGGGCATAGGGGAGGTACCCCGCCCGATCCGAAATTCAACCAAATATGTAGCCTATTTCAACCGGGGGCCATCACTCTACGTTCCCTGCAAATTTTAGGAAAATCTATTGAGTAGTTTCGTAGATATAACATATTTATAAAAGTGGGCGGAAAAGAGGGCGTGGCCAATTTTTCTTTGCATAAAAACCTAAACTGGACTATGACTAACATTTCCACAAAAAATTATCCAAATCGCTCCAGGCGTTTTCAACTGATTCAATTACCAACAAACGACAATTGAGTTTAATATATAAAGATATGGAATATCTCTGCTATAAGTCGCAATGACAGGGGCCACTGGCCAAAAAAACGAAAGTAACAATTTTTGTTAAAATATACCGTCATTAACATAGGTTCGGAATTTTCAAAATTTTTGTTGTTTAAGAGGGACCTCATAGTTATATGCATTTTAGGGAAAATGTTCTTAAAATTAAAGCCCTAAATATTAAAATGGAATTAGTAAAAATAAGCAATAGCCACCCAGCAAAATTTGACGGAAGGGGTTCTTTGCGATGACGTGATTTCATGTCATCTTTTGCATTGGTTCAATGGAAGTCGTGAAAGATCCGATCTTTTCATTAGGATTTGAACCAATGCAAAGGAAGTCGTGAAAGATCCGAACTTTTCATCAGCATTTGTACCCATTCCATCGATCCAATAGAGATGATGTTTGTGTTTTTATTTACACACCTGTTTATTTTCATTTTGGTATGTTCCAGTACTGCAAAAATCTACTAATTTTTACTATTTTTTCCGATAACATAAAGGAAAAATTGTTATCGTAGTAAAAATAAGTAGATTCTTGCAGTTTCTGGAACAGACCAAAGTTGTTAGAACTGTCGTCGTGATGTTGTCTTACATTTCCTGCAATAAAACAACTAAAACTTCTAAACAATTGGTATTATATGAAGTCCCAACCATCGAGCTAAAAATAGAATCGGACTGCACACATTGATATTTTAAAAGTTCCCTTGTCTGTTCTAAATCTGACATAGAATGAAATCAATCAAATCTCGCTTCTGGAATTTGAAAAAAAAGTCCGAAACGAAAAGGAACAAGAATCTGAAAATAAAGAAGAAACTAATTTTGGAAAGAAACAATTAAAAATAAATTAATTAAGCATAAATGGTATTTTCCATAAAAAGTCTCTCCTCCCCGTTCGTTACATTTTGTTCTTAGAGATCCCTAAAGCAAGCCGGGTTGTAGATCCCTACATATTTCCGTCACTAAACAAAAGAGTATAAATTACCAAAATGTTGTTATAAAATAACAAAATTATAAAATAAAAGTAATTTACGAAATAAAAATACTTAAAGGAGTGCATTTGGAGTCCATGTCGAAATCTGAACTGGTGATGGGAAGATAATTGAAAAAACCTTTTGTAAGATGAAAGAATATCAGTTGCGGAGAACGGAAGAAGTAATCTTTTGCGTTGCAGCGGTGGTGATTACATTGCAATTTTGGATGTAAACTTTTGAAAAACTAAACTGATAAATTAATTGTAGCTATTTCATGAATTCGTTTGAATTAATAAAGAGTTTTGTTTTTCATGAAAACCATATTTCAATACAGCATTTCCATTTTCCAAACAAGACATGAAAATTTCATGCCAAGGGGTTGTTGAAAATGACATGCCAAAGCATTGGTTAAAATGACATGTCAAAGCATGGGTGAAAATGACATGTCAAATCATTGGTGGAAATGACATGCCAAATCATTGGTGGAAATGACATGTCAACGCATTGGTTAAAATGACATGCTTAGGATCCAGAAAAGAACGTCATATTTTGGGGTCCACGCTCATATAAAATTCATCGATGAAGATGCTAAAAAGATGACAAGGTAGATCACTTGCACCCATGATTGAATGTCATCTTTGGCATCGAACATTTTGCTGGGCATATTATACGAGGGCTGCATGAAAGCCCCGTGTTACCAGGCGCCATTTTAATTTGTTTTGGAGAGTTTGACAATTTCTAGCCTATACGTACTCAGGACAGTTTCGCATACCACCTTGTGTTGGTATGACTTGAAAAAATCACTTTGCAAAAAAAAAAATGGAATTTACTTGTGAACATTTTCGTCCCATAATTTTTCTCAATTTTCGACGTGGATACTCATGGCAAGAGTGCATCGATCAAATTAAATCTTTGTATGTCGATAAAGGACCATCCTATAGCACAATGAAAAACTGGTTTAATGAATTCAACTCTGCACAAAACGAGGTCGAACACCTGGCCGCTAAATGATTTTTTCTCCAGAAAAATTGGACAATTGCTCAAAATATGGCTCTTGTGGATTGGTGCAAAGAAATTGTGAATAAAAACGAACGATCAGACTACGTTTATAAGATCGTCACAGAGGAAGAATCGAAATCGACCGTTTAGGTCTTCGAACCAACCAAATCCCATGAAAGTTGTTCATGTAAGAAGCACTTTCTTCGGCAAAACTGACCGTGTTTCGGCTACACGCCTTCAGAAATGTAGGACGGGTAATTCTGAGTGGTACACTACAATTTGCTTGCCAGAAGTCTTCTGAGAAATTCGAAAAACGAACAAGAAAAGACGAATCATTCTGTATCATGACAATGCGAGCACTCACACATCGATTCTAACCAGCGAACACCGGTCAAAACCATTGATATAGCGGCGCGAAAGTAAAAAAATCAAAGTATAAAATTGCGAAATGATCTCCGTTGTATCGATTACAGACACTCTGCTGACTAAAAATTTGTTTTTACTTGTTTGTTGTTGTAAATATTCACTCAGTTATTCACAACTAATAAATATCTTTAGGTATATCAGTTAGAAAATGTGTTTTAAACCTTAAAAATGCCTTACACCGAGTGACACTCTTTTAAGGGACCTATATATATGTATTCAAAATATTGGCAACTTATAACAGTGTGTTAGTATGTTTGTATTCACGCAAGCTATAAAACAATAACAAATCAAAACATTTCTTGACTTTTGTACGCTCTTTCTGTGCATTCGGGTCGTGTGCGTGTAAAATTTACACTGTAAAATTTACAGTGTAAATCATAGCCGACCAAGAAGAGCGAGCGCTCATGTGTGGGTAAAATTACACTGACAGAACAGGGAGATGATTTTCATATTGAGTGTGAAATGACTGAAATGACTTAAATTAAAAATAATATAAATAACTTCATAATTTGAAGAGTATTTTTCTTCATATGTTAATTTTTTTTGAGCGAAAAAACAAATTGTATATAAAAATGATTTTTAAGACTTTCTAAGATTAAAAAAAAACATTTTTTCTATTAATTTTTTGAATTCGGGGCGGCGGACTATTGTGGACCGAGATAAAGGTACCTCTTTGAAAATGTCTTCCATTTTTCTACCAGTATCTCCAAAAAAGGTATTACTGACATAAAAAATTCTTTAAAAACCCCCATCTTCAAAAGGTCTACATTTCTTGGCCAATTCCAAAGCAATCTTATATGGGGCTTTGATTGTGGCATTATCATAATTGCCTTTGTCTTTTATAATATTAAGACTCCTATTATTATTTGTTAAATTATCTTTAAGCTGTCATATTATTTTTTTTCGCTCATTTCCCGTCATTAAAATGATATTTTGTATGCGTATTATAATGACGCAGACGAGGCATCCTGCGTCAATTAAAATATTAATACAAAACAAAAAATCATTATCAAATTCTTGCCTCCACATATTAGCTGTACAACTGCAAAATCTTTTCAGTGTACAAAAAAAAAAACAAGTGAGAAAAGGCTGTAGTCGGTACGGAGCCGACTATGTGATACCCTGCACCACTACCTCTGTGCATAATCTTTTCACTCGGAAACATTTTTAGGGAGGTACAAAAGTTTTCACATATCTGGTTTTTATACCAAACGACTTAAGGCGAACTAAACCAAGATAATTCATGTTTAATTTAATTTTTGACTACTGTCGAAATCACCAACATCAATATGCTTCTATCTCTGTTAGAAAATTTCGTGATGATCCGATCAAAATTCCGACCTGTAGTGTGATTGCAGAAAAAGTGGACAAAGGGATGTATTACCGACTATTGCGATATCTCTATTATTTGACCACCTACGCCAACATATTTTGCATAATTTTAAAGATGAGATTTCCCACTTACTTAGTCAGGCTTTGCTTTTAGATGGTCCCCAACCAAAGGTGTGATATTCGTCATTATTATTAAAATCGCAAAAATGAAAAGTTGGGTTCTATTAGCGACTATTGCGATATCTTCGTTTTTTGACCTACGACAATCTACGTTACATCGTTGTAAAGGTGATATTTTCTACTTTCCTTGCCAGGTTTTGCTTTTGGTACACCCCATACAGAAGCTGAGATATTCACTTTGAAAAAAATTTGTCTTTTTATCCAAATACATTTTTTCCCATTACGACCCCTAAATATTATGCGACCATCACTAAAATCAATAGGCTTCATCATCTGTAAGACCCCCATTAACCCTCAAAATTTTGTGACAATCCGATCAAAATTGCGACCTGTAGCGTGATTTCCAAAAAAAATTAAAAATGGGATGTATTACCGACTATTGCGATATCTCCGTTATTTGGTCACATACGCAGACCTAGTTTGCATCATTGTAAAGGTGGGATCTTCTACTTTCATAGTCAGGCTTTGCTTTTGGAAAGTTCCCATCCAAGGCTGTGATATTCGTCATTATAATTAAAATCGCAAAAACGAAAATTTGGGTTTTATTGGCGACTATTGTGATATCTTCGTTGTTTGATCACCTACGAGAACCTACTTAACATCATTAAAAAGGCGATATCTTCTACTTGCATTGCCTGATTTTGTTTTTGGTATACCCCTTATAGAAGCTGAGATATTCGCTTTGGAAAAACACGTTGTCTTTTTATCCAAATAAGTTTTTTACCCATTCCGAACCCTAAATATTATCCTACCATCACCAAAATCAATAGGCTTCTTTCTCCGTGAGACCCCCATTAACCCTCAAAATTTCGTGACGATCCGATCAAAGTTGCGACCTGTAGCGAGATTTCCAAAAAAATGGATAAATGGGATGTATTACCGACTATTGCGATATCTCCGTAATTTTGTCACCCATGCCGACCTAGTTTGCATCATTATAAAGATGGAATCTTCTACGTTACAGACAGGCTTTACTTTTGGAAAGTCCCCAACAAAAGCTGTGATATTTGTCATTATAATTAAAATCGCAAAAATTAAAATTTGGGTTTTATTTGCGACTATTGTGATATCTTGGTTGTTTGATCAACTACGAGAACCTATTTTACATCATTAGAAAGGTGATATTTTCTACTTTCATTGTCAGGTTTTGCTTTAGATATACCCAATACAGAAGCTGGAAAAAAACTTTGTCCTTTTATCCACATAAGTTTTTTGCCCATTCCGACCCCTAAATATTATCCGACCATCACCAAAATCAATAGGCTTCTTTCCCTCCGGGACCTTCATCAACACCCAAAATTTGGTGACGATCAAAATTGCGACCTGTAGCGTGATTACAAGGTTTAGATGGACAGACGGACTGACGGACGGACACACATAGCCAGATCGACTCAGCTCTTCGAAACATTAATTTTGGTATATATAAGTATGGGTCTATGACCATTATTTCGATGCGTTACAAACTTTTTGGCTAAAACCAACTTATAATACCCTCCCACATAGTGGTGTAGGTATAAAAAACAAATAAAGCGGGATCAACCTGCTTGCATGACATTCAGTACGAGACTGAAGTAAAAAAATCAAAACATTTGCTCTCTTTGTTTGCGTTCGGGTCGCGTGTGTGTGATTTGCCGAAAAACTTCGTAACCTTAACAATAATAACGAACGGGTTTGGTGTAAATTGCACTGCCGTGCCAAATGTGACCATGCTTGATGTACACAAGCATAAATATATTCAAAATAGAAAGAAGTCCGAAATAAGTAAAAACGTATCAGTCGGCTTTGCCGACAGAGATATACCCTCAGCATGTGTGAATTGAAATATTCATCTATTGACAATACCGAATCTAATACCGGCTACGCAGATTTTGTGGTCCTTTTTGGAAGTATGCTGAGGTTATAAATATGCTCCATCCCTTAGAAGTATACAAAATTGAAAGAAATCCGAAAAAATTTTAATTTTTCTGAGGATTTGTAAGCTTTAGTGATCATATATTGAAGTCACGACAGCCATGAATCGACTGTAGGATAATATGTCAGTATTAATATGCGGACTTTTCATAGGTATATTTTTGTCTTTGATGTCAGCTCTCTAAATTTATATTTTGTGGGACAGTTTCGAACAATCTCAGATAAAGTCCGACTGTAACCCTAAAACGTGTTTTTCATTTTTAGAGATTCCTGGCGATTAGACAATATTTACAGATTTGGTGTGTTTTGAGACCTATAGTAAAATTTTATAGCGAATAATTTTGTGGAGTATTTGAATTTGATATGATCACATTTTAAATGAGTTTTTGAAAGATTTTCGAAAAAAGGACCAAAAAGACCCTTTTGCTGTATGTTTGTGGCTTTGTGTTTTGGTGGTGCTGCTGCTGTAGCTTTTATTTCTCTTTTGATATACGATTGCTTTGCTAGCTTGCTTATTTGTTGCCATTATGAAAGGAAACTCTCCTGTGATTTGTGCTTTTTTCGATTCTTTTAGAAATGACATAAATAAAAATTCCATTACATCATACCGTCAAAGATATCAACACATGAATAAATACACTATTCTTTTTTCAAATAAAGAAGTTTTAATTCGTAGCATATGGAAAAATTCAACGATATGGTGCATCATTCAAAGATAAGAATTTACTCAGGAAATAAATTAAAAGAAACAAGTAAGAACGGTATTAAATTTTCTGAGGATTTGTAAGCTTTAGTGATCATATATTGAAGTCACGACAGCCTTGAATCGACTGTAGGATAATATGTCAGTATTAATATGCGGACTTTTCATAGGTATATTTTTGTCTTTGATGTCAGCTCTCTAAATTTATATTTTGTGGGACAGTTTCGAACAATCTCAGATAAAGTCCGACTGTAACCCTAAAACGTGTTTTTCATTTTTAGATATTCCTGGCGATTAGACAATATTTACAGATTTGGTGTGTTTTGAGACCTATAGTAAAATTTTATAGCGAATAATTTTGTGGAGTATTTGAATTTGATATGATCAAATTTTAAATGAGTTTTTGAAAGATTTTCGAAAAAAGGACCAAAAAGACCCTTTTGATGATCCGCATAAGGGTTAAAACTTTTAACAAAAATATTTCTCATATCCTCTTCAGTAAAGTTGCTAAAGACACTATATACCTAAAATGCGAGAATTCCAAGATATCTTAACTCGAACATTTCGAACAAACTAGAAATGGGCGGAACTTGCCTCGCCTATTTGGTTACTTTCCGACGTAAACTTTAAAAACGCCGATACATTTGTCTCATATTTTTAGCTCTACTTTCATTATCTACTCAGTTTTCCTTTAAAGAAATCGTGAGGGCTATACCAAAACGTTGTATAGGCAGCCCTCGTTGAAAATGACTAGCCTACAAAAAAGCTACTTACAAACGCAAAGACAAAATCAATGTATCCTTTATACTATGGTAGTAAGTATAAATATTAATTTCTATAACAAATCTTGTCCAAAACTAAATCGAAGTTGTAAAACTAAATTACTTTAATAAACCCTAATGTGACAACTATAGAGTACCCTTTCCAAAAAAATCTACTATTTACATTTAAAGTGGCACCAAGTTTTATTTAATTTCAATTTTTTCTCTCTCCAATTTTTATGAAGAAATCGTGCACTTTTTGCACAATAAAACCGGCATTAAATAATGCCCTCAAGTCAAGTTGTTGTCTTTACAGAATAGAAATCCACACAGCAACGGAGATGACAACAAGACAAAGGTGTACGTACTTTACCAAAACTCCTCGTTGCAAATGTAGAGCTTGCAAGTGATGCTGTAAGAGCTAAAAGAATTATTGCATCGCCATAGCTTAGGTTAACCAATTGCCAATGATGTATTACAGGTTTTTTGTTTCGCTTGCAACAAGAAAAGAAGATGAACTCAAGCCAAGAAGATGCTGCACAAAAGGTTTCTTAACAAAAATTTCAGTCTTTCTTTGATTTCGTTTTACGTTTTTTCCTTTTTTATGTATTGAACAAATAAATGATGACCTTTGTTCTGGATATTGTCATTATTATTATTTATGGTAAAATAATACAATGATAATAATAACAGCTACAAAAACAATAACAACAACAATAATATTAATAACAATAATAATCCTTATAATGGTATTAATGCTCATAAATGCCATGCCATAGCTCATGGCATGTGCGCCATAAATTTTATGCAATGCTCTTCTAATGCATTGTCTGAATGTCTGTCTGTCGTTTATTCATCTGTCTACTAGCTGTTGCTCTAGAATACGTGTCATATTGAAACCATTGAAATAGAATCATAGCCGGCTGTCGGTGGCTTTGTCTGATCGTCATGGTATTCACATATCTTGTCTTCTTTCTTCTTCTCAAATAATAAAAGGGTTCACTTCATTTCTTTTGTAAATCATTGCTGTAAGTTTGTGGCTTTGTGTTTTGGTGGTGCTGCTGCTGTAGCTTTTATTTCTCTTTTGATTTCCGCTTGCTTTGCTAGCCTGCTTATTTGTTGCCATTATGAAAAGAAACTCTCCTGTGATTTGTGCTTTTTTCGATTCTTTTAGAAATGACATAAATAAAAATTCCATTACATCATACCGTCAAAGATATCAACACATGAATGAATACGCTTTTCTTTTTTTCACATAACGAAATTTTAATTCGTAGCATATGGAGAAATTCACCGATATGGTGCATCATTCAAAGATAAGATTTTACCCAGGAAATAAATGAAAAGAAACAAGTAAGAACGGTATTAAGTTCGGCTGTACCGAACATTTTATACCCTCCACCATGAAGTGTAATAACGTAAATAGGAACAATTAGTTTCCTTTCGGTTATGAAAAGAGAGTAGCAGAATATCTTAACTGATAACAAATGCTTCCTTTGAAAGAGTCATCATGTAACATCATTGTTGTTCTTTACAAAACATATTTAAATTTTTTACAATTTTCCGAATTGAGCTTTTGCATTCTCTGGCAATACCAAAAAAATGCATTAAGTTACAGAAATCTGGGTTCGAAAATTTGATAAAAAAAACTCTCGAAAGACCTAAAATTGGGCAATACCTAGACCTGGGCTAGACTTATGGCCTGTTTCTCTAAGACGATTCGAATTCAAATTCGGTCGAATTACTACCAAATTCCTGTTTTAGAAAATGTTTGATTGAAATAAAAATGAATATTTTTTTTGCAAAAAAAAAAAAAAACAGAAGTTTGGTAGTAGTTCGAGCGAATTTTAATTCGAATCGTCTTAGTGAAACAGGCCATTAGACCTGGATATATATGGACATTTTGTTGTGTATAAGTTTTCTATCTTCTGGGAACAATTAACGACCAACTTGGTAGGAAAATGTGACTAAAATCTTCCAAAAACCTTTAATCCTGGCTACGCTTATATGGAGGCTATAGCATGCTGTCTTTATAAATGTTTAGCGAAGACTAAATACCAAATTTCAGTTATTCTGGTTGAATAATGTGACTAAAACTTTCAAAATAACGAAAATCGGGACTACCGTTCTATGGGGGCTCTATGAAGTCGTGGATCTATACCGACAAATTTCAGGTGGAAAGTTTTATACTACCAGCGTGTACTAAATACCAAATCTCAGCCATTTTCGTTGGAATATTAAGGCCACAACCTTCAATATACCGAAAATCGGAAGGTAACGTTCTATGGGGACTATACGAAGACGTGGACTTATGCAGACAAACATCTGGGTAAAAGTTCTTTATATCCAACGAACACTTAATATCAAATTTCAAGCATTTCGGTGCGATAGTGAGGTCACAACCTTTAAAATACCTTAAATCGGGAGGTACCTTTATATGGGGGCTATATGAAGGCATGCACCTATACCGACAAATTTCAAATGGAAAATTTTACACCCCAACGAAGACTAAATGCCAAATTGCAGCCATTTCGGTGGTATATTGAGACTAAATCCATGAAAATACAGATAATCGGGAGGTACCGTTCTATGGCGGTTATATGAAGGCGTGGACCTGTACCGACAACTTTCAGGTGCAAAAATTTATACACTCAATGAACACTAAATAACAACTTGCAGCCATTTCGACGGGAGATTGAGCCCACAACCTTCAAAATATCGAAGATCGGGAGGTACCGTTCAATGGGGGATATATAAGGACGTGGAACTATATCGAAAAATTTCAGGTGGAAAATTTTATACCCCCAACCAAGGAATAAATACCTAATTTCAGCCATTTCGATTCTAGATTAAAACTACCAACTTCAAAATACCCTAAATCGGGAGGTATTGTTCTATGGGGGCTACAGAAAGGCATCGACCTATTCCGAAAAATTTCAGGTGGAAAGTTTAATACACCTAGCGAAGACTAAGTGCCAAATTTCATCCTTTTCGGTTGGATATTGAGACCACAATCTTCAAAATACAGAAAATCAGGAGGTACCGTTATGAAGGCGTGGACCGGTGCCCATAAATTTCGGGTGGAAAGTTTTATACCACCAAGAAGACACAATCTTCAAAATAATGAAAATCGGGAGACACCGCTCTATGGGGGATATATAAAGAAGCGGGCCACTAGCGACAAATTTCAGGTGGAAAGTTTTATACCCCCAACGAAGACAAAATACCAAATTTCAGTCATTTCGGTGTGATATTGCTGCCCCGACTTTCAAAATATCGAAAATCCCGAGGTACGATCTATGGGGCCTATATTAAGGCGGTAAGGTATAGGTCATACCGACAAATTTCTGGGGGAAAGTTGTATACCCCCAACGAACGGTGTAAAATTGTAGCTAAATTCTCAAAGTTCCAAAAATCGGGAGGTACCGTTATATGAGGGCTATACCAAAACATGGACCTATGTTGACGACTTTTATTGGAGAAGTTTCGAGGCTCCTGATGACCTCAAATGTCAAATTACAGCTACTTCGGGTAAAAAATGTAGCTAAAATCCTCAAAATACCGAAAATCGGGAGGTACCGTTAAATGGGGGCTATACCGAAACATGGACCTATGTTGACGAACTGTAGTGGAGAAGCCCACATATATATAAACATGCTACTGAGAACCGCAAATGACAAATTACAACTAGTTCGGGTAAAAATTTTAGCTAAAATCTTCAAAATACCGAAAATCGGGAGGTACTGTTATATGGGGGCTATACCAAAACATGGACCTATGTTGACGAACTGTAGTGGAGAAGCCCACATATATATAAACATGCTACTGAGAACCTCAAATGTCAAATTACAGCTAGTTCTGGTAAAAATTGTAGCTAAAACCCTCGAAATTCCGAAAATTGGGAGGTACAGTTAGTTATATGGGGCTATACCAAAACACGAACTTATGTTAAAAACAAGTGAGAAAAGGCTATAGTCGGTACGGGGCCGACTATGTGATACCCTACACCACTACCTTTGTGCATAATCTTTTCACTCGAAAACATATCTTTTAGGGAGAAACGAAAGTTTTCACCTATCTGGCTTTTATACCAAATGACTTAAGGCGAACTGAACCAAAATAATTAATATTTAATTTTATATTTGACTACTATCGACATCACCAACATCAATATGCTTCTATCTCTGTGAGAAAATTTCGTGATGATCCGATCAAAATTCCGACCTGTAGTGCGATTGCACAAAAACTGGAAAAAAGTGGAAAAAGGGATATCGGTATACCCCATATTGAAGCTGAGATATTCGCTTAGGAAAAAACGTTGTCTTTTTCTCCAAAAAAGTTTTTTGCCCATTACGACCATCACCAAAATCAATAGGCTTCTTCATCTGTGTCACCCCCAAATTGATCAAAATTGAGATCTATAGCGTGATTTCCAAAAAAGTGGAAAAATGGGATATATTACCGACTATTGCGATATCTCAGTTATTTGGTCACCTACGCCGACTTAGTTTACATCATTGTAAAGATGGGATCTTCTACTTTCATAGCCAGGCTTTGCTTTTGGAAAGTCCTCAACCAAAGCTGTGATATTCGTCATTATAATAAAAATAAAAAGTTGGGTTCTATTAGCGGATATTGCGATATATTCGTTGTTTGATCACCTACGAGAACCTACTGTACATCATTAGAAAGGTGATATTTGCTACTTTTATTGTCAGGTTTTGGTTGTGGTATTCCCTGTATAAAAGCTGAGATATTCGCTTTGGAAAAAACGTTATCTTTTTATCCACATAAGTGTTTTGCCCATTCCGACCCCTAAATATTATCCGACCATCACCAAAATCAATAGGCTTCTTCCCCTCCGGGACCCCCATCAACGTCCGAAATTTCGTGACGATCCGATCAAAATTGCCACACATAGCCAGATCGACTCAGCTCGTCGAGACATTTTGGTATATATAAGTATGGGTCTACGGCCATTATTTCGATGCGTTACAAACTTTTTGGCCAAAACCAACTTATAATACCCTCCCAACATAGTGGTGTAGGGTATAATTACGAGAATTGGGAGGTACAGTTATATGGGAGCTATACCGAATCATGAAGTTATATTAAAATTTGTTGGTGGATATATTTTGTGACCACTGGGAACCTCAAATGTTAAATTACAGGTAGTTCGATCACCGTTACCTATATGTGGGGGCTATACCGAGACATAGACATATGTTGAAAATTTTTAGTGGAGATATTTTGTATCCTATGGGAACTAAGGGAAAATTTTTTAATGGAGATATTTTGTATCAAGGCGTAGCCAGGATCAAATCTAGGGGGGCAACTTTTTTTGGTGATGTGTATAGTTTTTACATACAAAATTTTAAACCCTTTATTTAGATATATACCGAATGAAAAAAAAGAAACAAGCTTCCACATTAAAATATTCTGAATTTATGTGGAATATTTAGATTTCTTTCCGTTATGAAAGTTCTGTTGGCCACGATTTTAGGTGAAATGCGTAAACCAATTACTTGAAATTTGGCGGTACCGTTCTATGAGGGGTAATCCAAAACGTGAACCAGCACTGACACATTTCCGGGGGAAAGTTTTGTAGGCCCAAAGAATACTCTATACTACTCTTTAATCATTTTTTCTTTCACTCTGATCCATACTTTGCGCATCGTAATATTTTTACGCGACATAGATCGTCCAAACATACTTTACATTTTGACATCACAAACAATTAAGAGGCTGTCTCACTTGTATTAAAAGGAGTGCCAAAAATAGTTCTAATCGAGCTACCGCCTCGAAATTTTAAACGTAGTTCTACAACGAGGCAAGATGATAAAAAAAATTTGAGTGGATGTAGGTCCACATTTAGGTATAGCCCCCTTGCAAAGGTAATGCCTGATTTTTGGTATTTTGAAGAATTTAGACACAGTTTCCAATTGATTTGGTTGAAATTTCGCATCCTCGCAAAAAATGTTCAATATAGGTCCACGTTTAGGTATAGCCCCCATATAAAGGTGTATTTTTTTTAAACACGGAGTCTCCCAAATACTCCCAACAATAGTTAAATTCAACATAAATTTATAGCACTGATTTCAAAAGTACCCGAAAATTTATTTACAAAGAATTTATTTTTAAGGAAGTTCGAAAACTTTGTATGAATATATTTTTACGTAGAAACATTGTCAATGCTATCAACTATAAGTTTAAATCTGGAAATTGTACATTTACCTCTTTATTTCACTCATAAGCTGCGAATGCTTTTCATATTTTTGACTTTTCTTGACATATTACCGCTGTAAATTGGCAAAAATTGTACTGGATATTGACAATTTGATGTGTTTAGGTAATATTTATTTCAATCGAAATCAAATTTGTTGCCATAAATTTTCGATTTGTGTCCACGGAATCACAGCCCTCTTCGAACATAAACTAATTTTGGACCGATATAATAAAACCTCCTTTAAAAAAGTTTTAATTTAGACTATATCAGTCAATCTATACTATATCGACTCAGAATTTTATCCTGATAACAAATATGTATACTTTATAGGGTTGCAAATAAGTATTTCAATGCGTGATAAACGGAAAAATATAAAAATTGCATAATAATATTTGTTCCAAAAACATGCCAGAAGGGACAAGGGAGACTTCTCTCATATCAATGAGTGCACCCCGATTCATATTAGCTCAATGATATGGGACCTACTGTTTATCGCCGAGTTCGAACGGCGTGTCTAAGACACCACTTGTAGAGAAGTTTTAAATTAAAAATTGCATATGGGTAAATCCTGCGTGACGAACGCTACATTTGTACGCGTTTTCGGGCAAAATATTAAAATTTTTTGAACTTTCCAGATAGATGCATTGAATCTATACATGGTATTTAATAGAATTTGAGAGCACTTTCAAATGCTATAAAATTTTTTTTTTAACAAATATAATTAGCAGAAAAAAATTGATTATAAGTTATTTTGACGCACGCTACAAAAAGTGGAAGTAGCTTCCGACGTTGTGGTATGTTTTCATAATTTTTAGCAAATTTTGCATAACTAAGCACACAAAATGAAAATTTTAAAAGAAAGATGAATATAAGAGAATTCTAAAACAATTAATTTTTAGGCAAACAATTTTGTATTTTTTTTCCAAAATCAGCGAACCTAATGTGACGCACGCTACGTGATGCACGCTACATTTTTTCCAGTATATAGTTAATAAAAACCAGTGTATTTATTTTAACGAAACAATGTATATTTCTTGTAAATAACGTTATTTAAGTCATATTTTATGTTCATAAATAAGTTTATCAATGCGTATATGTTTATAAATAAACTAGCTGACCCGGTTCCGCGTTGCTGGCCCGTCGTTTTGGATTTCCGTGTAAGGCTTAGTAATCTATCTACAATGTACATATCTATCTAATATTGATACCTCTAGATATTCGAACCGAATTGACGATAAATCGACGTTTTGGTAAAACCCTCATGCAAAGGTATCCCCAGATGTAAAATAGAAAATTACTTTAATTAATATGAAGGGTAAATTAACTTTATGATTCTTTTTGTAACTCATCGGAATATTCGTGGGAGAACCTATAAAGTATATATGCGTGCTCAACATAAAAAAGTGAATATAACGATGTCCGTCTATCTGTTAAAATGAAGATACAACTCGCGATATTTAACATAGAGCTTTTCAATTTGGTACAGAAGTTTTTATTTTTTCTCGTAGCATGGTATTGAAAATTGGTTATATCAGTCCACATTTTGATATAGCACCGACTGACGGCCCGATTTTCGGAATCTTCAAGGTTTTAGCCGCATTATCCTACCGAAATGAATTTAGTCTCCCTTAGAGGCATAAGGCATTTTTGCAATGGATTATCAGCATAGGTCAACGTTTTGATAGAACTACCCTAGAACGGTACCGCCCGAGTGTCGATATTTTGGAGGTTTTAGTCTCATCATGTATTTTGGTATTTAGTATTCATTGTGGGTATAAAACATAGAATATTCGGTACAGGTCCAGGTTTCTAAATAGTCTTCATTGAACGGTATTTTCAAGTTTATAGCCACATTATTCATACGAAATGGCTAAATTGGTAATTAGTCTCCCTTGGGGGTATAAACCAATTCTGCAGAGAATTATCGGTATATAGGACGGTACCTCCCGAGTTTCGATAATTTGGAGGTTTTAGTCTCATTATCCCACAGAAATGGCTATGGCAATTCGGTGTGTTGTCTTCCTTGTGGGTATAAAATATTCCCGCGTAGAATATTCGGAAGAAGTTTTTTTGTAGCCTTCATTGAACGATACCTTCCCATTTTCAATATTTTCAAGGTTTTAGCGGCATTATTCAACAGAAATGGCTATATTTGGTATTTAGTCTTACTTTGAGGTATCAAATATTTTAGCAGAGAATTGTCGGTATAAATCCATGTTTTCATTCATAACACAATACCACCGATTTTTTGGGGATTTTGAATGTTTTAGCCACATTATTATACCTAAATGTCTTAAACCTGATTTCAATATAATTTATGGTGGTGTGCATAAAAGTTGGGGCCGGTCGAACTTAACGTCGTTTTTACTTCTTGTTAACAGAGAGATGTTTCATTGAACACGTTGTTATTTTGCACTCCTAAACATGAAAACATCTGTGATTCATAAAAAATGACTTCAAAATGCTATTGGGTTTATCTAGACTTTGCTGTATTAAAAAACGTGATCTTGATCGAGTTATTCCAAATACTGAAGTCAATGTTCATGCCATGTTTGCTGTCTTACTTACTGAATTTGTAAATCTAATCGGTAAAAATAAAGCTTTTAAAAATTGGACGCAATCGCGGTATTCTGCTTCCAAAACACCCATTAATGGCAGAGGCCACCATTGCAATTGTATTAATTACCAATACGTCTAATAATCTCTAATATTTAGCGATTTGTTAAAACCCGTTGCACTATTTCATCCAATTCGGTCCAGCCGATTCGGAAGTTTAAAATCATGTCAATCATAAAGAACCCTATATACATTTATATAGGTTATAGATGCACCGAATTGCTGGCCCATCGCTTTAGTCACCAATGTAAATTTTTTAGACGTTCTAGTTATTTAGCCATCTTTGAAATTATGTTTTGCCTGATTTCTCAATCGATTTTTTGGATTGTACTGTATTCCAAAATGTGCGGTTGACCGCGCTTTTCCAATTATTGAAGCAAGTGTTTATAGCGTTTTTGTAGTCACGCTTACTAAAATTAAGGATATTACCTATAATTATACATTTTTAAAAAATTGGGTTGACCTCGATATTCCACTTCCGAGATGACCAGTCAGGATCAAGACAATTATTACCATAGTATTGGAATCAATTTTTAAACAATGCGTTCAAAATTATCTTTGATTTCACGTTTTCCTAAAAAATTTTGTGGGGGAGGTACCCTGGTCACTCCACTGACCAGTATAAAAAATAGATAAAACCCTATTCTTAGACCTAAAAACTCCATATACAAAATTTTGTGGAATTCGGTCCAGCCGTTTCGGAGGAGTTTAATTTCGAACATCATGGCAGACTCGAAGAATTTTATATATATATATATATATATATATATATATATATATATATATATATATTTTATGTTGTTGGCTTTGTATTGTTGGACTGCAAAATAATACTTGTTGTGTATATATTTCAGCTAAAGTCCATATTTTGTTGCTTCAAAATTTGAACAAACAAAATGTTTTACAGTGGGTAATGAAATTGATTACTACGAGCGGAGGCAGAGATGCTGAGGGTAAATCACCGTTAGCGCAGCTGACTTATACTATCTTCTTTGGTGTGTAATTGAATATGAATAATTTTTGGATTTATAAATTTGTTTACATGCAAATTATTTGAATTCCTTATTTAAAATATGTGTTTGATTTCAATATATATAACCACAATGAACTAAATCACAAAACACCGTGCATAGTCACGCATATGTGAGGTACAAGTGCACAATTTTTGTACGATAGATCTTCAATAAACTCATAATTTTCCCAAATATCAAATTTCTGAGATATGGCAAATTGCATTTTATGTATACTAGTCAATATTAGTTATTTCTACCGGTAATAAAATATATTTGATATCACACTATATAACCACAATGAACTATTTATATATTTGCCACCGTTGAAAATTGTATGTGGCCAGGCATCGAAACCAGGCATTCAGGGTGCAAGGCGGTTGCACATAGCTAATTCCTAAAGGTTGTGGTGTAGTGTATCACATGGTCGGCCCCGTTCGACTATAGACTTTGCTTACTTGTTTTCATTTATGCTTCTCTATCGAAAATTATGGACATAATCTCACTTTGCGGTATAAGTCTCATAAAACGATAGTGCCCGATTTCAGGAATGTGCAAGTTTTTAGCTGACCGAATTAGCTAAAACTAGCCGTTTGGGGTTTTCAGTTGTCGAAACATGTTTTATGGTGGAGGGTATAAAAAGTTTGGCCCTGTCGAACTTAACGATTTTTTACTTGTATAATATACTCGTATAAAATTGGCATTGTTAAAAAAATATTTCTTTATCACCTGAGGGAACTAAGTTGTCACATAAATCACATTTTGATTAAAATATAATAAATACCCTCTAAATAAAAATCATTACTGGGTTATAAATCTAATCTTAATACAAAGACAAACCCTGTCATTCAGTAAAACCAAAGATTCTTGTTTGTACTATTGCTTCTCGTGATGGTACTTGAAAATAGCTCCCCAATGTATCGTTATCTATAGACGTGTAAAAGGTCCAGGGAGTGTGTATGTGTTTGTAAACAAAATTTTAACTCTTTACTGTTCATTTCCAGCCAAACAACGAATCATCGTCGCCTAAAAGTCATCATAACAAATATCATTTTTATTATCACCAACATCTAAAGATATTCTTGCAAAATTTTCATAGATATCCTAGCAGTTCTATGGCTTCTAAATTCATTTGTCTGTCCCAGTCTATCAAATTCAAGTATTTATTTGTTTACTTTAAAAAAAAGCCGCCGTCATCATCATCATCACAACCGCTTCCATTTGTAAAGGCAACAGCCGGCAATGGTGTCATAATTTTCCTCAACTACCATTTTGAATTGGAGAGAACAGCATTAGACAGACCATGGTGTCGCTATTTTCAAACAGATAAACATTCATAGCTCTTGTGTCTTTTCGCAAGCTGCTGCTGTCGCTGTTGCCTTCAAGTGGCAACGAATGAAAAGGATTTGTTGTAGCTTTAGTGACTGAAGTGAACTCTTCAAGCATTGAAGTGCTAAAGGACAATACACCAAGGTATTCTTTACTGGTTCCTCTTCCGCAAATATAATATTGCATTTCAACTCTTTTTTAGATTTGTGTCATTTTTTCTTTTGTAGCGTTATTTTGGCTATGGCGAATATTATTTGAACATTCCCAAGAGTTTATGACTTTTTAATAGGGTTTACTTGAAAAGTAATAGACCTGCTTGTTGTTAAGGGATTTTTGTTCGGTGGAGTCCATTATATTTTGATAAAAAAAATAGGAGGGAAAAAAGCAATGACAATTTATTATTAGCCGTGTGATATATGGACTATTTTGAAATTTATTGTGAAAAGAATGGTATTTTAAAATATGGTGGGTATTACTACAGCAAATTTTTGTGCAATCTTAATCAGTTTTGCTTGACGAAGAAACGAAGCACTTCCACTTCCTCTAAAAAATCATATAACTTAGGAAACACATGCAAATTGAATGGATTTTGATGGGCAAAGAACCGTCAAAATGTCGCTCTATTTTAAGCCTTATTTTAAAAAATAATAATAAACAACAAGTAAAAAGTCGTTAAGTTCGGCCGGGCCGAACTTTTTATACCCTCCACCATAAAATAGTCTTAATTAAAATGGAATTATTAGGGTCCTTTCACAATTATAGGTGGAACAACTTTTCGACAATGGATAGACTTATACTGCCTCCCACTATTGCTTAAATTACACTGTGAGCACAAATGTTGGGGCAGAGATATTTCCTTTTGGAGATGAAAGGTCTTGGCGTGTGTATATAAAACCCCGAAGGACAGATGCGCCGTGAGTCGAAGGAATTTTCCGTGTCCCAGACTTTCACCTTCATTTTGTTGCACAGTGTTAGCTAATCTAATCTAAAATGTGTTCAGCTAGGTGAAAGGTACCACTAAGGGGCCTATATCAAAGAGACAACCTATCTTTAAATTTTTTGGCGGAAAAGTTTCATAGCTGCAGGGAACTTCAAGAGCCAAATTGAGGATAGTTTCATCAAAACAATGTAGACCCTCCAAAATGGACCAATGTTGACGAATTTTAGTGAAAAAATTTCGTGACCACTGAAAATTCCCGAAAATCGGGAGGTACAGTTATATAGAGGGATATACCAAAGCATGGACCTATATTGACGATTATTTTTGAATAGACAAAATTGTAGCTAAAATTCTCAAAATACCGATCATTACAGCTACTTCGGTTAAAAATTGCAGCTAAAATTCTCAAAATACCGAAAATCGGGAGACATCGTTATATGGGGCTGTACCAAAACATGGACCTATGTTGACGTTGTTTCGTGGAGATGTTTCATGACCAGTGAGAACCTCAAATGTCAAATTGCAGATAGTTCAGTTAAAAATTGTAGCTAAAATTCTCAAAATACCGAAAATCGGGAGGTACCGTTATATGGGGGCTATACCAAAACATGAACCTATGTTGACGATGTTTGGTGGAGATATTTCGTGACCACTGAGAACCTCAAATGGCAAATTACAGCTAGTTCGGTTAAAAATTGTAGCTAAAATTCTCAAAATACCGAAAATCGGGAAGTACCGATATATGGGGGCTATACCAAAACATGGACCTATGTTTAAGATGTTTCGCGGAGATACTTCATGGCCACTGAGAACCTCAAATGTCAAATTACAGCTAGTTCGGTTAAAAATTGTAACTAAAATTTTCAAAATACCGAAAATCGGGAGGTACCGTTATATGGGGGCTATACCAAAACATGGACCTATGTTTAAGATGTTTCGCGGAGATACTTCATGGCCACTGAGAACCTCAAATGTCAAATTACAGATAGTTCGGTTAAAAATTGTGGCTAAAATTCTCAAAATACCGAAAATCGGGAGGTACCGTTATATGGGGACTATACCAAAACATATCTTTTTCTTCCCATATCTTTTGGGATATAAGTTTGTTGATCACAAGGAACCCTAAGTGCCAAATTATAGCTAATTCGGTCTGCAAATGTGGCGAAGAACGTCAAAATACCTCAAATCCGGAGGTACCGTTATATGGGGGCTATACCAAATAGTGGACCGATATAGCCCATCTTCGAACTTGACCTGCCTATGGAAAAAAGACCCTCGGGTGCAAAATTTCAGCACTCTATCTCAATTATTGCGGACGCTAGAGTGATTACAACAGACGGACAGACGGACATGGCTAGATCGTCTTAGAATTTTATCCTGATCAAGAATATATATACTTTATAGGGTCGCAAATGATTACTTCGATGTTTTACAAACGGAATGACAAACTTAATATACCCTCCATACTATGGTGGAGGGTATAAAAACACGTAAGCAAATGCTATAGTCGGACGCGGTCAACCATGTGATATCCTACACCACTACCCCTCGGAATTAGCTTTTAGCAAATCAAAATTCCTTTATGGAAGAAATAAACTTGTTGTAAGAAAAAACTTTGTGGATTCTGTCAACTTATCGAGCAGACGCATTATTGAAATTTGCATCAGGGGAAAGGTCAGTAGTTCTTTTTCCATATGTAGGCTACTTTTCCGGCATATGCTCTCCAGGATTTAAAATGTGGACCTAAATTAAAATTTTTATATTTTTCATACAAAAGTAATGGTCCATTCACCCCCTAAGTACTATCAGATCAGATAGGCGTCTTCTTCGACCAAAACTCTTACCTTGCGCAAAATCTCGTGACTATTGAGCTATAAGTGCGACCTCTAGCGTGCTAATAACAACACTACAAACA
Organism: Musca autumnalis; assembly: GCF_047663935.1. NCBI lineage: Eukaryota > Metazoa > Arthropoda > Insecta > Diptera > Muscidae > Musca > Musca autumnalis. The sequence continues at coordinate 190,623,751 of NW_027411977.1, read as the reverse complement.
AATAGCTGGATATATTAGGCTGTAGCTTTGTTATCTGACCACGTAAATCAAAGGAAAGGTCAAGAGTTGGCCTTCCAACCAGCAACAATTTGGATCCGGTAGTCATTACGTAACCCTTTACAAAGTAATGTAAACAAGCTTCTTTTCGCATTACAAGTAATCTGAAAAGTAATGGGTTACTTCTTAAACAATGTACAAGGTAAACCTACTTACTTTACTAAGTGATGACGACGGTGGCACAGTGAGAGTGTGTCCGACTATAAATCCTACGGTTGTGTGTTCAACGCTCCCCGTCGGCACGCGATGTTATACAATAACAGTTCGTGGTGCACATGTGCACTGCACATTTAAGTTCTTAAGCAACCCTTAATATTCGTGTGCGTGGCATAGTGTGTAGTGTCTTTGGCTAGAAATCAGAGGGTTTGTAGGTTCAATTCGGGCAGACAGCGAAATAAAATAAAGTAAAATAAAAGTAAGAAGTATGATGAAATAAAAACAGATTCTCTACATCAACTGTTCTAAAAATATAATTTTTTTCACCTTACTTTTCAACTTCTAGTGGGGGTTTGAGAGTAGTTACGGCTGCCAAAAATCCCTTACGAAACCCATGATTTTGGGACGACTTTTTTTGCTGGGAAATATTATTTACAAGGCGGAATGTGTCTTCCGGGAATAAGGATGTAAGCTGTGTATTAAAAATGTTCACAATTTTCAGACAAAAGTTGTGGTCTATTTAACCCTCTAAATGTTATCTGATCACCATCTCAAAATGCAAGCTTCTTCTTTGTCATATGCTCTTAGCTTATTTAAAAATTTCGTAGCAATCTGAATATTATTGCGACCTACAGCGCAACTTCAAAGTCGGATAAAAAATATGTTTTTGGGCCATTTCACCCGCTAAATATTACACGATCAACACCAATAATAATACGTGTCTATTCTGGTCGGAACCCGACCTTCATGCAAATATTTCGTGACGATCGGTCCATGGTTGCGCCATGGACTTTGGTTACAATTTATAATGGGCAAACGGGCGGACACACATCTCAAAATCGCTTTATCTCGTCGAGATATGAAGATTGGTATACAAAAACATACTTATAATACCATTTCCACGTAGTGGCTTAGGGTATAATAATAACAAGTAAGAGAGGGTTATAAACGGACAGAGCCGGCCATGTGATACACTACTCCACTACAACTGGGCACTTTTTTCCAAGGAATTTCTTTTATATGATTGCGACATATTTAAGCCGTCCGGTCATACATACACAAGTTTATATACATACCAGAGATATAGAACATTCATACGTATATACGCCGTCATTACTGGAAAAGTAAGGTATTATTTTCCGTATTTTATAATGACCAATCGGGGCTTTTTCGCTACATATTATTAAAACATGTTGCCGACGGAAATATACCCTCAGCCTCCAACACAAAGAAAATAAGTAAACTCAATACTTAAACGTCCCTATGGTTTTTTTTAAATGTTGGGCCAATTTCCCAAGAAAAACGGGGTGGGACGCCTCAAAAAAAAAAAAAAAAAAAAAAAAAATACCGTCGTAACAAGGGCCACAAAGACACAAAAATGCACAAAAATTGATACAATCCGAGAGAAGTCCTTAAACGACACTCTTTCCAAAATTTTTGTGGGTAGCCGCGAAGGAGTGTTCCGATGTAGTCCATATTCGGACGTAATCTAAGTCTCTAAGAAAAAATACGATGTAAACAATTAAGACCAAACCGGTTTTTCCCTTCTAGTGTTATCTTATGCACGAGTCAGTTTAGTTGGCATCGTCTCAGGAAGTATGGACTTGCTTTGCTTCTTCTTCAGCAAAGTCTCTAAGTCATCAGTCATTACTGGACATTGGAGCATTGGATATATGACAAGTAAGCGGAAGGAGAACAACATTAAATACTGCAGACTATGTGAGCATGTGAAAGAGCATGAGACAATCGATAACCTCCTCTATCTGTGTCAAGTATATGAGATAGTATCTCTCTTATATTTCCTCCAAGAACCTCGCAGCCCTGTTAACTAATTAAGTGGGTCTTCCTAGACACAGAAACTTCAATTAACCTCCATTTTCTTCCCTGTCTCTCTGTTATACCAAATCGTCGAACATCTTTCCTTTCCTTCTCTTGATATTTTCATGAAAATACACTTTTGGACCCATACATATTACTATGGAAACGAGTGACACGGGTTAAGGCTAACCGACCGTCATAAAATTTCATACATTACCAAAGTTATCTCTTCCTGAATTCCAAATTTCAGGATTCCATCTCTATCAGCTTAACCAAATCCAAATAGTACCAAATTTGCTACATTTTCGTATACATAGGTACGAATTAAAAAAAAAAAAAACATAACCGACAGTAATCTTAATTCCAAATTGCAGAATTCCAGCACTATTTGTTCACCCAAATCCTTATTGTACCATTTAGTACAATTAAGAATTTTTAGTTCATAATCTAAATTCAGTACCATTTAGTACTTTCCTGCACATAGTATGAATTTCCAAAACTACTTCTTTCCTATTCTCCAACAGTAACAATAATTCCAAATTTAAATTTTCCATCTCTACTCGTTCACCCAAATCCAAATTGTACCAAATTGATGGTACTAATATCACAAAAATTACATTTATGCTTATAAGGAAAAATTATAAATAATATTTTATTCATATAATTTCAATAATTAAATCATTATATGTATGTATATGTACAAAAAAAAACATTTTCTTAAATACCTATAATTATTTCAACCACTGTACATTCCTTAGTACTCACTTTCCCTATTTGATTATATTTAATTTCATGTCATTTTATTTTAAACAAATCGTATTTTTACCCAACCTCATTTCAATATAATTTAGTACTTTTAATAAATCTATTTGATATTGATTTACATATTTAATTTATTTACAAATGTACCTCAAAACTATACAATTTAATGGAGTTCAATTCAATCTTGTACTTCACATACATACATACATATGTATATAAATTTATTGATATAAAATAACTTGTTTGCATTTGAAATATGCATCTATTACGTACAAATAAGAACAGCAACTAAAACATACTACGATACATTTAAACTTGTTACATTATCAATGACATCATCTGATTTATGTATTTCAATCAAAACTATTTCTCATCGACTCAAAAGTACTTCCAATGAATGATGAAATGAATGAAGGGAAGAACACGGAACGACTGAACTGAACGTTTGAATGAGACTGGGCCACATGAAAATGAATGGTAACAGAAATAAAATGAAGTGAATGATTAGATGATGTTGGTTAATGTGGATATTGTACACAGATATGCAGGTATATAAATATAAAAGTAAACATTCACTTTATTTACATATACCGTTTATACAGTGGAATCTTATTATGACGATGAAGAATTTTAAAACTAAGTAGGGCTCCAATGTGTAGTAACAAACACAGCATGTATTTATGAAGGAACTTTTGTCCAGTGTAGTTGGAAAAGGTTCTGAGAGATTTGGAGTACGCAATCAATATATTGTTGTCTGGTCGGAATTAATAGTATCGAGCTCACGACCTTCTGACAAAAAGTGAGTATGTTGCCCCCTTGTATATTGACTTGACGTCGTATAATAACTCTATAATGACTTGAGGTCGATCAAACAAGAATGCAGTTGTTACATATCAAATACGTATGCTCCACTGTGTATTCCTTCAAGCATTTTCTATACCGTTTAAACGCAACACAAAAAAGTAGTGGCTTAACATAAAGTGGTGTATCGAAGGCAATGGCATATATTGGAATTTTTATACAAATAACAAGTACAAAAACATTAAGTTCGGCCGAACCGAACTTTTTATACCCTCCACCATAAAATAGTCTTAATTAAAATGGAATAATTAGTTTCCCTTCACATTTTTAGGTGGAAACCCTTTTCAACCATGGATACCCCAAATGCCTAAATTTTCTAATCTAATCTAATTTAATTTTATCTAAAAAAATGTGTTCAGCCAGGTGAAAGGTACCTCCTATGGGGCTATATCAAAGTGTCTACATATCTTTACAATTTTTGATGGAAAAGTTTTATAACGGTAGGGAACCTCAACAGTCAAATTACGGGTAGTTCAGACAAACAACGAAGCTAAGACCCTCAAAACTCCGAAAATCGGGAGGTACCGTTATATGCGAGCTATACCAAAACATGGACCTATGTTGACGATTTATAGTGAAGAGGTTTCGTAACCACTAAAAATTCAAATGTCAAATTACAGCTAGTTCGATTTTTGGTGCTAAGTTTCATGATTACAGAGAACCTCAAGTGTCAAATTATAGCTAGTTCGGTTAAACATTTTAGCTAAAATCCTCAAAATACCGAAAATCGGAAGGTACCGTTATATGGGGCCTATACCAAAGCATGGACCTATGTTGACGATTTTTAGTGGAGAAGTTTCGTGGCCAATGAGAACCTCGAATGTCATATTCCAGCTAGTTCGATTAAAAATTGTAGCTAAAATCCTCAAAATACCGAAAATCGGGAGGAACCGTTATATGGGGGCTATTCCAAAACGTGAACGTTCGTTGAAAATTTTTGCAGAAGACGTTTTGTGACCACTCGGAACCTCAAATGTCAAATTACAGATAGTTCGGTTAAAATTGTAGCTAAAATCCGAAAATAGGGAGGTGCCGTTATATGAGGGCTACACCAAAACGTGAACCTATGTTGACAATTTTTGGAGGAGATGTTTTGTGACCACTGGGAACTACAACTGTCAAATTACAGGTAGTTCGGTTAAAAATTGTAGCCAAAAACCTCAAAATATCGAAAATCGGAAGGTACAGTTAAATGGGGGCTATACCATAACATGGACCTATATTGACGGTTTTTGGTGGAGATATTTTGTAACCACTGTGAAACTTAAATATTAAATTACAGGTAGTTTGGTCAAAAAATGTATATAAAATCCTCAAAATAACGGAAATCCGGAGGTATGTTATATGAGGGCTATACCAAAACATGAACCAATACTGACGACTTTTGGTAAAGAAGTTTCGTGCCACCAAGAATCTTGAATGCCCTATTACATATAGTTCGGTTAAAAATTTTAGCTAAAATCCTCAAAATATCGAAAATCGGAAGGTACAGTTAAATGGGGGCTATACCATAACATGGACCAATGTTGACGGTTTTAGGTGGAAAAGCTTCGTGACCACTGGGAACATCTAATGTCAAATTACACCTAGTTCGGTTAAAAATTATAGCTAAAATTCTCAAAATAGCGAAACTCGGGAGGTGCCGTATTATTTGGGCTATACCAAAACATTGACATATATTGCGTGGAGAAGTTTCGTGACCACTGCAAATATCAAATGTCAAATTACAGCTAGTTCGGTTAAAAATTATAGCTAAAATTCTCAAAGTACCGAAAATCGGGAGGTACCGTTATATGGGGGCTATTCCAAAACCTGGACCTATCTTTAAAATGTTTAGTGAAGTAGTTTTTTCACCACTAGGAACCCCAAACGTCATTTCGCAGGTAGTTCGGTCAAAAAATAAAGCTAAAATCCCCAAAGTACCGATAATCGGGAGGTACCGTTATATGGGGGCTATACCAAAACGTGGGCTGATATATCACTCGGGTGCAAAATTCAGCGCTCTAGCTCATATTGTGGGGGCTAGAGTGATTACTACAGACGGACGGAGAGGCAGACATGGCTATATGAACTTTATACGATCGGAAATGTGTATCTCAATTCGTTACAAACAGAAAAAACAAACTTAATATACCCTCCATACTATGGTGGAGGGTATAAAAATATAACACACATTTTTATTTTATATCAGAAACATTCCATTGAGGTGCAATATATAATTTGTCTATAAGTAGATAAGCTTAAGGAAGTGTGGGAGGGACGTGAAATGGGTTTTCTAATATCTTTACAAACGTTGCTGGAGTTTGTTTAACGATGAAAATGATGATGTTGATGTACTCGTTTATTGATTTGCCTATATGGAACACTTGCCGGATGAAACAAGCACACATATTGACATGGCGGCACACAAGTACCAACAACCAGCAATGATTTTATTTCAATTACCAGCTACAAAAACATCGAACACTCATGGAGCATTTTTCAATGTCAATGTTTCAATTTGTAACGATTGCTAAGAAACATGTAACTTGAAAACACCCATCACACCCATAATACATACATACATGCTTCCATTTATCGATATGCACATTCATTTAGACTTAGTAGATTCGTTTGGAAAATTGATGAAGCTGAAAATGAAAACATACAATTTTTCCATAAAATATTTTACATGCTTGAGATTATTTTTCTTATTTCAGTTGTAGAGGATATTATGCTGGAGTAACATTATCATTAGGATGTTATGAGTGTATTTGTTTGTGTGTGGTTCAAAGCCATCAATAATAGACCTATTTTATGGAATCTTCTATCAATATCATCATCATGTTACATATCTAGATAATACATCTGCAACATGTAGATATTTGTTTACAAAATCGACAGAGTTTACATAGAAATTAAACTTTATGTGTAAATAATACCAAAGGAAATACACTAGAAAAATATATATTTATATTTATTTATTTTTGTTTAGTAAAATGTTATTTGATTTTCTATGCAAATTCCTGGAAATTCAATCCTTAGATTTTTTATAAGTGACGCTCAAAGAACACATACGTATTATGTAGGTAGCTGCGGGAAAATAAAAAAAGACTTTTCTGGACATATTTTATCGGGCCAAACCATGAAGGGGCCGGGCCTTCCGGTCCCATTCCCAAGCAAAAGTTTAACATTTCTTAGCGAAAATGTGCGCACGATAACTCTCGAAGGGAGAAACCGTCTTGGTCAAATCCTTGCACATTGGAACCGAACATGTACTGTAACGGTCCACTCATTCAAATACCTCCCATAATAAATTTCAAAATTGCAGTTAAGGACCAGTTCTCGGGTTGTATGCTTTGGGGTCCATTCCTTCTGAGATACATTCCCTAAAGCTGTAAAAAAACCTTCACCACCAACTAGAATAAGTCGTGTGCAAGATAACTCTCGAAAGGACTAACCGATTTGATCCAAACTTTGCATATCGTAATAGTTATTCCAAACTTACACCAAATTCCAAATTAAATAAAATCAAATGGACTATATCAGTACACTTCTTCCGGTACCTCCCCAACAAAACCTAATAATTTTGGCATAAGTTGTTTACCCCTAGTTGTAGAGCTCAATAAAAGGGTCCAGTCCTTTCGGTACCTCCCCTACAAAGCTTAAACACCTTGGCGAATAACCTATTATTTGGAAATGTCTCTATAAAATCTATTGACAAAGGCACACATTTATTCTGAACATCACCAATTGTAAAGAAGATAGAAACCTCAAACAGTTTCAAAATGCCGTGTATACTTTCTACAAGTTTATTCCTCCTAAAAATATACAAAAAAAATCTCATAAATTCTGAAAAAAGGATTTTGGTTGAGAATATAATATTTTAACAGTCTTTAGATGAAACTCTGAATTTTGACAATAAAATGGTGAATAAGTCAAAATATTCGTTCTGGGAGATATTTTGTCAGGACGATGTCTGTTTGTCCGTTAAAATAAACAATCAGCTCGCGATATTTTAGATAAAGCTTTAGTTTTGGACAAAAGTTTCTATTACTCTATTGAAACTGGGAACGGTAGAACGGTACCTATCTATTCTCGGTACTTTCAAGGTATTAGCGTCAAAACAACATCTAAAGGTGACGCACTGTTTTATAGCTGGCATAACATAAAGAATGGGTTTGATGGCGGATTTGTAGTTGGTTCGGAGGTTAAAATATCTGGTCTCCAGCCTCACCCCAGTGAATGAAAGCCATGCTACAATACGAATAAAAGCAAAATTCTTCAACATCAGCTTTACTTGCGCTCATGATCCCACTGACGACAAAGACGTACAGATCAAAGATATATTGTACAAGCGCTTAGAAGAAACATATGAATGTTGTAGAGCTGGGACTTCAATTGATAATTGGAGTCACATAGCCTACAAAACCTTTTTGGGCGGCCGACTTAGAATTAGCACAATAAACAAAACGATAGTCCAACTGTCAATAGTTTACCAGCTCTAGACTACAAAATTGGAAACGAGAATTCCTTTTGCCCAACAGTCGGGAAATTCAGTCTCCACAGTGAAACATTTGACGTCCCTATGACATGTCAGCAGCACAGTGGCTGAGTGTTGCCAACACCATGCAATCAGCCGCAAAATCCACACTTGAATACCATAGACCTCCAGTAATAAAAAGAGTAAAGAAAATCAGGAGTGTGAAAAAATCGAGATACACAGGAGCCAGAATGAAGTCCGAAAATTTCACTAAAAGTTAAAACATGAAACTGATGGCTTTGGAACAGGCACATCCTCCTGTTGGGACCAGCACGGTAATTTGGTAACAGATACATATATTTTGCTCAGGATATGGAAAGCGCAATTTTGCACACTGCTGGTTTCCAATACTAACGAAGACAACGAAGATATCACAGATCCAATTACAGAAGATGGTATTGAATATATAAAGCCGGGCCAAGATGAGGTCAATACAGCAATAAACCGGCAAAAGAATAATAGGGCAGCAGGAGCCGATGGCTTACCTGTTGAAGTCCCGTCCACAAGATAAAGGATAAGACTGCGTGCTCTAATTATATGTATATATGGTATATTGTGAAAAAATAAAGCCTATCGTCACCGAAATAATTGGGCCATACTAATCCAGTTATTTCGATGACCATGGGCTTTTGACCTGACAAATCCACAATTCACCAGATGTGTACCCTGTGGCAACTCCTGAAAAGGACGTTTACCATATTTCTGTCGATTGGAGAGCAGTTTTCGACAACCCCTTACGTTCCCCCGCAAATCTCCGACTGATACTCTTCAACATCCGGTTGGAAAAGGTTATACGAGATGAAAACGTCAAAAGAACCAGGGTTTCGGAGTCGAGGTATTTTTGGTTCGACTCCGACTCCAGACGAGTTTTTTTTTTTTACGACTCCGGCTCCGACTCCGGGTCGACTCCGAGAGTGAAATCCTATAATACTAAAATCAATAGAATGTCCAAGTTTCAAACTAGATGTAAGCCAACATTTTAGTGTACATAGCCTTAAAAGTAGGCCCCCAGTTGTAAAGCTCTATAAACGCAATTTTTAATAATTTTTTTCCGAGAGAACTACGTAACTTTTTGCAGATTTTCTCTTCATCTGAAAGAGAAAAATATTACGATGTTTTGAGGCCGTCTACGAAACCCTGTTTTTATTAAAGCATTTTGCGGTGCCAACTCTAGCTCGAAAAATAATAAACCAATTGTCATATATTTTTGTGGCCGATTATGAGAAAAATACAGTTTATATGCTGCATACAAAATAAAATAATTTTTTCCCATCCAACGCCCACACTAAGGCAATATTGTTCCGATCGACTTAAAAAATTGACCACATATTCTATGCTAGTTATACTTTCTACTTCTTTTATGAAATGATTATACCCTCAGTATTTATGCTAACGAGGGTATATACACTTTCATACAGGCAAAATGGGCCTCATCGAAATAATGGTTTTAGACCCGAAGTATGTTTGGGCGGAATCCGTTTCAGACAATTTGGAGTCGATTTAACAATGTCCGTCCGTCTGTCTGGCTGGCTGGTGCGCACGATAACTCTCGAATGGATAAACCGATTAGGTCCAAAATTTGGCTTTCGTATAAGTAGGGATCACCCCTTAAACTAAAATTCAGCGTTCACATTTTGAACTTTGGTGTGGAGTGGATAATTTTATTGAAATATTTGTGATATATTGTGTACACCACTCAGCACGTAGGCAGATGGATGTTTTCGGGAACTGAAAAATTAGATTTGCATGAAAATATTCTACAAAAATGTTGGTAGGAAAATTTTATTTCGGGTCGGTCCACTAGGACAAGAAATCGATATTGTCATGTTTTCATTGCCCTTTATCACTTTTACCCGATACTTTCTCATGAAAACTCTATGATTATACCCTCAGTATTTATGCTAACGAGGGTATATACACTTTCATACAGGCAAAATGTGCCTCATCGAAATAATGGTTTTAGACCCGAAGTATGTTTGGGCGGAATCCGTTTCAGACAATTTGGAGTCGATTTAATAATGTCCGTCCGTCTGTCTGGCTGGCCGGTGCGCACGATAACTCTCGAGTGGATAAACCGATTTGGTCCAAAAGTTGGCTTTCGTAATATTTTGTTCAAACTTAGTTTAAGGTACCTCCCCCACAAAAGTTCGGAAAAAATTGTGCGAACGATAAATCTTAAAGGTAGTAATCGATTTGGTCCATATTTTACACATCGTGAAATTTCTACCAGATATAGATGAGGTTCCACTATGGACTTTATCGGTCCACACCCTCGGGTACCTCCCACACAAAATTTCGAAAAAGTTCAGTTTAGGACCTGCTCTCGAATCGCTTCGATTTTTGTTGTAGAAACTTGTTTTTGCTGCCCCAACACCCGGTACAAGGTTCATCGGGGACAAGTCCATACCTCCTGAGAAAATAGCCTGAAAGGTGGGAAAAACTCCTATAACAACGTGTGTAGTGGTTGGAGCGCAAGATAACTCTCTAACGGATCTGTCGATTCGGTCCAAAATATGGCCCTCGTAATATTTTGTGCAAACTTAGTTTAAGTTCGAAGATAAACCATATTGGTCCATTCCTTCAGGTACCTCCTCCACAAAAGTTCCAAAATGTTCGGAAAAAATGTGCGCACGATAAGTCTTGTAGGGAGAGAGTGGTCCATACTTTACACATCCTAATCTTACAGATATAGATCAGGTTCCAATATGGACTACATTAGTTCACCCCTTCGTGGACCTCATACACAAAATTTCGGATAAGTTCACTTTAACACCTGCTCTCGAATCACTTGGATTTATGTTGAAGGAACTTACATTCGCTGCCTCCATTTCGGCGGTAAAAGTTTTTTCAGGGGCAAGTCCATTCTTCTTGAGAAAACAGCCCAAAAGATGTAAAAACCCCCATTGCACCATATGTAGTGGCTGGAGAGCGCGATGACTTTCGAACTAATCAACCGATTTGGTCCAAATTTTGGCCGGTTATTTTAATGTCTACATCTAAATACCTCATTGAGTATATAATGAATCCTAGAAGAAAGATTCGCCATTTGTCAGACTTCTGAGTTATGGCAGGATGAATCTGTCGTTGACCAGCAACGAATTTATGTTGCCCTAATTCAGAAGCGTAACAATCCGAATTTCATATGTAGTTAATAGATTATGCGAAATTTGCCGAAATACATAAATATACGTATTTTTACATCTTTGTGTTTATTTCAGCTTTAGTCCATATTTTGTTGTATTCAAGTATTTGAATAACAACAAAATGTTTTACAGTGGATATGAAATTGATTAGTTGCGGGCGGAGGGTCGGGAATACTATAGTTTCAGTTGTCACCAAACAACTTCATCAGTTTCCTTTTCCGCCGACTCTGTATCGATAAACAGGTCAATAAGCCCATCCAGCAAATTAAACAAAATGAGAAATTTGCTATATGGCCCTAAAACTGAACTATACGTATTTTTGTTTTGAAAAAGTAACGGTTAAAACTGATAAAGGTCATTGAAAACGAGACAATATCGATTTCTTGAATATGAGAGACCTACATATAATTTTCGGTGGAACATTTTTGTAGAAAATTTAATTTTGTTCTACTTTTTGAGTTTAAGAACAAAAAGGACGTGGAAGGAACTGACCTAGAAGGACAGCATAGTGGACCGAAAGGTTTCTGATTCTATGGTTTCAGTTAACGTGTCATCTAAAAATGATGAAATAATGATTGAAGGGGGTCAATTAAAAAATTCATTATGTCATGACTCGGAAATTTCAACTATGGAATCTTTTGGGGTTCTCAATTGGGGCTTTCATTCCAAAAAAGAATTTTTCCTCCGCCAGATCTTAACTTCCATTTTGTTTCACAGGTTATTCAGTAAGATTTCCCATGGAGACCACAATGTCTATAATAGAAGACAAGGATGACCTCCCATAAAAACAAGATGAGAATACCAATAGACCTCTGTGAGAAGACCAGTAATACTTCTGACGTCAGAGGTTAAAGGTCCAATCTTAATTCGATTGTCATAGAACTTTACTTTTGTTTGCAAAAATGTTAAGAATCAATTGGATCAACAAAACAGGGATGAATAGACTACACTACATAGGATAGTATATATCCTGTTAATTGTCCTTTAACTTAGTATAATATGTAATTTACATATATATTTTCTTATAGCTTTCTTTTAAAATAAATAATGATTTAAAAAAGTTCTTGTTCCTAATTTAATGTTATATTTCTATAATGTGGAAAAAATTTCGCCTGGAGTCGGAGTCGAGTTATTTTTTTCGACTCAGACTTCGACTCCAGCAAAATTGCTCGACTCCAAAACCCTGAAAAGAACTGACACAATATTCAAACATAGCCCCATGTTACTTGCTTATGCTGCTACGACAATGAGATAATGGGTCTATCAGTACAATAAGTAACTGATACATTTAAGAAGGTTGAAGGTTGACAAAACTAAACTGATAGTATCGACGCGAAATGCATCCATAGAACTCGAACCAACTGTGGAAGTTGGTTCATATAATTTAAAAACAAAGACTCATCTCGACAAACAAAAATACCACTCTACAAATCATTGATACTACCCTGTAGAGTATAGTTCCGAACCCTGGGTATTTGCGCAAGCACATAAGGCGTGTGTTTGAGAGAAAAATTCTTCGAAAGATATACGAGTCAATATGCGTTGACGGTCAATATCGACGTCGCATGTACCACAATCATATCAGATACAACATGGGACCTAACATTAAAAAGGAACCGTTTAAAGAGTTTGCAAAATAACAACTCGGACTTCAGATCCCAATACAAAAGGACTGCGAAAGCTGTAAAGAGCTCAGTAAGAGCTGATAAAAGAAGGTATCTACGTAACTTGGCAAACGAAGCGGAGACTGCAGCAGGAACGAATAATATGAGAGAGCTTCACAAAATACTCGGTCAAATAGCAAAGCAAAATATATAGAAAAACCAGATTATCAAAGACGAACAGGGGAGACTATTAACAACAACAGAAGAACAAACCCGCAGGTGGAGACAACACTTCGAAGCGATAAGCAACGTAAACGATGTGGAAGACGACAACATAACTACGAACAGCCACGGAAATAAATCAATAAACCACAACATAAACGTTGAAGAGGCCAGCATAACTGAAATAAAAAGGGCAATCGACAAATTAAAAGCAAACAAAGCTCCTGGAGAAGACGGCATTCCACCCGAACTCTTACAAACAAACTATCAGGCATCGGCAGAAATTGTATATGCGGCACTAATACAAAAACATGGTTATTAGAACAACTACCAAAAGCGTGGACAAAAGTAAAACTCCCAAAGAAAAACGACCTCAAAGACTGCAATAACTGGAGAGGTATAACACTTCTAAACACAATATAAACAAGTAAAACAGCGTTAAGTTCGGACGGGCCGAACTTTTTATACCCTCCACCATAAAATATTCTGAACTAAAATGGAATAATTAGTTTTCATTCCTGTCCCCAACTTTAAGGGGGTACGTTAAAATGTCAGATAATGTACTTAAATTGCTTCATTCGGGAGGCCTTTTTATGGTGCCAATAAGTAAAATCCTCAAAGTACCGAAAATCGGGAAGTATCGTTATTTTGGGGTTATGTTGAAAATTGTTGATGCAGATGTGTGGTGACCACTACAACCTTCAAATGTCAAATTACAGTTCGGTTAAAAATTGCAAAATTACTGAAAATCGCAAAATTAATCAAAATACCGAAAATCGGGAGGTACCGTTATATGGGGCTACACCAAAACATGGACCTATGTTCATAATTTTTTCGAATATAAGTTTTTTGGCCACTAAGAACCCTAAATATCAAATTATAGCTAATTCAGTCTAGAAATGTGACTTAAAACGTCAAAATACCTGAAATCGGGCGGTAACATTATATGGGGGCTACTCCAAAACATGGATCTATGTCTACTAGTTATATAAGTTTATTGACATTTAAGAACTCTAAATGTTAATTTATAGGTCTGAAAATGTAGCTAAAAAAGGCCAGTATGCCGTAAATCGGGGCTATGGGGGCTATACCAAAACGTGGACCTATGTCCACAACTTTTGTTATATAAGTTTATTGACACTTAAGAACCCTAAATGTCAAATTATAGCTACATCGCACAGTGGTTCCGCCCGTGGACAAAAATCGAAAAATTGATGGCGACAAATTTTATTGCGATTGAAATAAATATACTCTAAACATATCAAATTGTTAACATTCAGCCTTATTTTTGTAAATTTACTGCGGTTATATGCCAAGTTAAGTCGAAGAAGTTGTGATTTGTATGTGAGGCCTTAAAAACGAAAAATACATCCGCAAAGCATTCGTAGGTTATGAGTAAAATTATAAAAAATTGGAGAGGTAAATGTGGAATTTTTAAAATTAAACTTATAGGTGATGGCATTGGCAATGTTTTTACGAAAAAACAAATTCATAATTCGTTTTCTAACTTCATTAAAAATAAATTCTTAATAAATGACTTTTTCTGCTATTTTTAATATAATTACTATTAATTTATGTTGAGTTTTACTAATGTTGTGAGCATTTGTGAGTCTCGAAATTTTTTTTAGAATGCAGGGAAAAGTCTCTAGTTTACGATTAAAAAAAGTCCAGCTGCCCCCACCTGCCACCCGCTAAGTTATTCCTCTTACACCACGCCCGTAAAATAGTAAAAATTCCGAAAATCGGGAGGTACGTTTATATGGGAGCTATACCTAAACTTGGACCTATACTAAACATTTTTGGCAAGGAGATATTTTGCTCACTCAGAACTTAAAATGCAAAATTACAGCAAAATCGGTTGGAAAATGCGGGTAAAATCGTCAAAATTTCGAAAATCGGGAGGTACGTTTATATGGGGGCTATACCTAAACGTAGACCGACATTGACCATTTTTTGCATGGAGGTATTTGGTTCACTCAGAACTCAAAATGCCAAATTACAGCCAAATCAGTTGGAAAGTTTCGCTAAAATTGTCAAAATACCGAAAATCTGAGGGTACATTTATATGGCGGCTATACCTAAACGTGGACCTATATTGAATATTTTTTGCAAGGAGGTAGTTTATTCACTCAGAACTCAAATTGCAAAATAACATCCAAATCGGTTGGTTAATTTGGCCAAAATCGTCAAAATACCACAATTTGGGCGGTACCTTTCTATAGGAGCTATACCTACATATGGACCTACATCCACTAAAAATGGTTTTCTATCTTTTTGGCTTGTTATAAACCTACGTTTAAAATTTGGAGGCGGTAGTTCGATTAGAACTATTTTTGGCACTCTTTTCCATACAAGTGGGACCACTGTGCATCGGTCTGAAAATGTAGCTAAAAACGTCAAAATACCGTAAATCGGGGGATTTCGTTATATAGGGGCTATACCAAAACGTGGACCTATGTCCGCAACTTTTGTTATATAAGTTTATTGGCACTTAAGAACCCTAAATGTCAAATTATAGCTACATCGGTCTGAAAATGTAGCTAAAAACGTAAAAATACCGTAAATCGGGGGGTACCGCTATATGGGGGCTATACCAAAACGTGGACCGATATAGCCCATCATCGAACTTGACCTGCCTGCGGACAAAAGACGCACTTTCCCAAAATTGCAGCGTCCTATCTCTAGTTTTGTGGATGCTAGAGTGATTACGACAGAGGGACGGACGGACATGCACAGATCGACTCAGAATTTTACCCTGATCAAGAATATATATACTTTATAGGGTCGCAAATGAGTATTTCAATGCGTTACAAACGGAAAAACATATTTAATATACCCTCCATACTATGGTGGAGGGTATAAAAATACTGGCTATAATAATCAATAATAGGTTGCAGTGTATTGAACAATCACTACAAGAATCCATTGCCTGGCGATCACCACTTTACCTCGTCTTTATTGACTTTATAAAAGCTTTTGATTCCATAAAAAGAGGCGTTATATGGAAAGCTTTGAAAAACAAAGGAATACCGATGAAGCTTTTGGAACAGCTCCCGTAGAGTCCACACGATTTCACGTATTTTTACTAATCTAGCTACATTTTCAGACCGATCCAAAAACTTATCCGCAAAAATTTTTGACATAAGTCTAAGTTTTGGAGAAACCCCAATATAACCGCACCACCAATACAACGGCACCAGGTATTATGATGTTTTTAGCTACATTTTCAGACGGAATTAACTATAATTTAAAATTTACGGTGTCTAGCGGTCACAAAACTTCTCTACGGCACCGCCGATTTCAAGAATTTTGAGGTTTTTGTCCAAATGTTTGGCCCAAATTGGAATTTATGGTTTAAAGTGGTTAAAAACTTCTCCACCGAATATTGTGGGCGCAGGTCCACGTTTTGGTATAGCCTACAGATAACGGTATACGTCGGTATAACGGTATACGGATAACGTCGACTCCCTCTACCAAAGCGAATTTAGAAAGGTTATACAAGAGGCGAATTTGCAGACTTTTTTTGCTGTACGTGCAAAATATGTCCTGACCTTTGCCATATAAGAGACAAACAAAACCTTTGCAAGGTAATTATCATATTTACGTCAAAAAACGAACAGCGGTTTATTGCTTACAGACTCCTGAAATTATTACTAATGATTTTTTTCATGTGTAAAGTTTTTTGTCTATTTCATTTTCCATTCTCCATGCGTACATAACAAAAATCACTTGATTCTTTGATATTATGATATGGTCCATCACCTTGTGGTTGCTTTACAGTAAATCCTAAACCGAACAATTGAGGAGGATCAAATTTTCAATTCAATAGAGTTTAAAATTTTGTATGTTTTTAATTTAATTAAAAATATGACCTACTTCATAAATATTTTCGATTACTATATGGCAATTGATTTGGTGTGTTTATAAAAAAGTATGCACTTCTTTATTACTTTGTTTACCTAAAGCTTACTTTATGGAACATTGAAAACAACATGGTATTATGCATAAGCAATATGAAGGGAATAAGCAATGTGAGGGGTATGTATGTCATATTTCCACATTTCAATTTTCATTGAATTTGTATATAAACTGACATCCTATTAAGTGTGTATATTGATTGAATTTACGGTTCAAGCACTGCTATTGAATTTAGTTTCAATTTCATTCATGTGGTCAAACAAAACGAGGTACTGAATTTACTTAAAGTTAACATTAAAACAAGTAAGCGTTAAGTTCGGCCGGACACGAATTGCAATGAAGTAAAGTGGAACAATTAGTTTCCGTTTGTTATACCCTACACCACTATGTGGGGAGGGTATTATAAGTTGGTTTTGGCCAAAATGTTTGTAACGCATCGAAATAATGGTCGTAGACCCATACTTATATATACCAAAATGAATGTCTCGACGAGCTGAGTCGATCTGGCTATGTGTGTCCGTCCGTCCGTCCGTCTGTCCGTCTGTCCATCTAAACCTTGTAATCACGCTACAGGTCGCAATTTTGATCAGATCGTCACGAAATTTTGCATGTTGGTGGGGGTCCCGGAGGGGAAGAAGCCTATTGATTTTGGTGATGGTCGGATAATATTTAGGGGTCGGAAAGGGCAAAAAACTTAGGTGGATAAAAAGACAAAGTTTTTTTCCAAAGCGAATATCTCAGCTTCTATATGGGGTATACCAAAAGAAAAAACTGACAATTAAAGTAGAAAATATCACCTTTCTAATGATGTAAAGTAGGTGCTCGTAGGTGATCAAACAACGAAGATATCACAACAGTAACAAATAAAACCCCAATTTTCATTTTTGCGATTTTAATTATATTGACGAATATCACAGCTTTACTTGTAAAATTTCCGAAATCAGAGCCTGACTATGAAAGTAGAAGATCCCGTCTTTACAATGATCCCGTCTTTACAATGATGCAAACTAGGTCGGCGTAGGTAACCAAATGACGGAGATATCGCAATAGTCGGTAATACATCCCATTTTTCTATTTTTTTGGAAATCACGCTACAAGTCGCAATTTTGATCGGATCGTCACGAAAATTTGAGGGTTAATGGGAGTCTCACAGATAAAGAAGCCTATTGATTTTGGTGATGGTCGGTTAATATTCAGGGGTCGGAATGGGCAAACACTTATTTGGAGAAAGGTCAACGTTTTATTTCAAAGCCAATATCTTTGTTTCTTTTAGAGGTATATCTAAAGCAAAACCTAGCAAGGAAAGTAGAAAATATCACCTTTACAACGATGTAAAGTAGGTTGTCGTAGGTGGTCAAATAGCAGAGATATGGCAATAGTCGATAATGCATCCCATTTTCCGATTTTTTTGTAATCACGCTACAGGTCGCAATTTTGATCGGATCGTCACGAATTTTTGGGGGTTAATGGGAGTCGCACAGAGGAAGAAGCCTACTGATTTTGATGATGGTCGAATAATATTCAGGGGTCGGAATGGGTAAAAACTTATTTGGAGAATGGTCAACGTTTTATTTCAAAGCCAATATCTCTGTTTATTTAAGAGGTGTATCTAAAGCAAAACCTGGCAAGGAAAGTAGAAAATATCACCTTTACAATTATGTAAAGTATGTTGTCGTAGCTGCTCAAACAACAGAGATATCGCAATAGTCGTTAATGTATCCCATTTTCCGATTTTTTGTAACAACACTACAGGTCGCAATTTTGATCGGATCGTCACGAAGTTTTTGGAATTTTATGCGGGTCTCACAGAGGAAGATGGATTGTGTTCCCTAAAATAAATGTTTACCAGTGAAAAGCTTATGCACAGGGGTAGTGGTGTAGGGTATCACATGGTCGGCCCCGTCCCGACTATAGCCTTTGCTCACTTGTTTTTGAACTAGACTGAATAACAAATTTCAATAATTTCGGTAAAACAGCCACCTTCAAAATATTAAAATTTGGGACGTACTGTTCTATGGGAGCTATATCAAAACGTCGATCTATACCGACAAATTTCTGATGGAAAGTTTTTAGACTCAAAGAAGGCTAAATACCAAATTTCTGGTATTTCGGTAAGATAATGTAGCTAAAACCTTTAAAAATGGCGAAAATCAAGTGGTACACTTCTATGGCGGATATAGGAAGGCGTAGACCTAACTTCTGGAATATTTTATAAGCCAATGGAAGACTAAAGTTTTAGTCATTTCGGAGGAATATTAAGGTATTGTTCTATGAGGGCTATATGAAGTCATGGATATATACCGACAAATTTCATATGGAAATGAAGACTTAATATCAAATTTCAACAAGTTCGGTGGAATATTGACGTCACAAACTTCAAAATACCGGAAATCCAGGGGTACCGTTCTATGGGGGCAATATGAAGGCGTCGACCTTTACCGACACATTTCATATGGAAAGTTTTATACCCCCAACGAAGACTAAATACCAACTTTTATCCATTTCGGAGGAATATTGAAGCCACAACCTTCAAAATACCGAAAATCGGGAGGTATTGTTCTTTGGGGGCTTTCCAATGCTTTTGCGATGTACTGTAGAGTTCCCCATTATTGACTTGGCTACAATTTTCGTCTTAGTGTTGGTTCGAAAATCTCAATGGTTTGGCTGTAATATGCCAAAATATCCAAAAACGTGGATAAAAAACTTGAAGTTAAAATGGGGGGCTGGATTTTCACGGTAGACATATGCTCTAGTAGATTTTTTGCTCAGTGCAATACTGAGAATCCGAAACGCGACCCGCCCATTAAGGTTTTCAAATTGCCCCATCTTAGTATATACCCTCGTTAGTTTAAACACTGAGGGTATAACAAGTAAAATATCATTAAGTTCAGCCGAGCCGAACCGTAAAATCTTCTGAACTAAATTGGAATAATTTCCTTTCCTGTCAACGATTTTAGGTGGAGAAGTTGTTCGACCACGCATACACATAGTGCCTAAATTAGGTCAGAAAATCTATATAAAAATGTCTTCGATCGAGCGGTACCTTTAAATGGAGGTTATATCAAAGTGTGGACCTGTGTTCACAATTTTTGGTCGAGAAGTTTTATGACCACTGGGAACCTCAAATGTCACATTATAGACAGTTCGGTCAACAAATGTAACTAAAATCCTGAAAAAACATAAGATCGGAAGGTATTGCTTTATGCGGGCTATACCAAAACATGGACCTAAATGTCAACTTACGCGTACTACAGTCAAAAATTATAGCTGAAACCATCAAAATAGGGAAAATCGGGAGGTGCCGTTATATGGGGGCTATAACTAAACATGGACCTAAGAACCTCAAATGTCAAATTACCGGTAGTTCAATTAAATACTGTATCTAAAATCCTCAAAATACCGAAAATCGGAAAGTACCGTTATATGTATGGGGGATAAAACCAAAATATGGGCCGATATAGCCCATCTTTGAACATTACTTGCTTATGCACTTTGGTGCGAAATGCGAATTCTTTGGCCAAAAGTAAATTTTTTGACATTATCCTTTTTGCGTTTTTCTTCATAATAAACAAAGTTTGTTTGTACTAAATTTGCTTTTCCCATTAATCGAGAAGTTGTCAAAATTGAGATTTATTTACACTGTTTTTAAAAGAGATGTACCTACATTAATTCGTGATAATTTCTGTGGTAATATCATCACAATAAGAAAATTAAAGAGAATAAAACTACAATATGGAAAAGATAGATAAAAGTAAGTAGTTTCATTTTCCAAAAAGTTCGGAGGAAAAATTCGATATAAAAACGATGTTATCAACACATTTCTGCAAACCCCTTAAATATATATATATATTTTTTTTAATTTCAAAAATTGTTTTGGACCGAAATAATTTTGAGTGCGAAAGAGTGAGCGGTGTTTAAAAAAATTAAAATTAGTTTTAAGTGTTACTTTGATAAAAAACTGGTTTCAAGTTTATTAGAAATCCAGGAACGACGGATAGGAATAAAACACACAGACAAACTTCCGATTGAAAATTTATTAGATGTTAACAGCAAGACAATTTTAAAGACTCTAAAATCAAAACAATGTTTACATGACGAACAGAAACCAAAACAAAAAATGTATTAGCTAAGGCCTACTTCGTACAATTCAATAATGCAACAGAAACATATTATTGCATCATTCTTTTATGCAAAGGCTACTATTTTAACAATTGTGTTGCATATTTTTAACACTCCTTCTCAACACAATTCTACTTTCACAAAAAATTAACAAAAACATTAAACAATCCCATAGAATTTAAAAATTTAAAATGTTTTACTTTACATAAATTTTTAGTAAGAATATCTGTCATCATTTCATTGGTTGGCATATACTTGACTTCGACTTCTCCTTTAGATACCATTTCCCGGACGTGATGATATTTGATTGCAATGTGCTTGCTCTTGGCATGATATGTAGGATTTTTTACAAGACATTTTGCGCTTTGATTGTCGTTGTACATTACTATAGGGCCTTCTTTTGAAAATTGTAATTCAGATAACATCTTCTGAATATACACAGCTTCGGTTTCAGCTCCTGATATTGCAATATATTCGGCTTCTGTTGTGCTCAATGATACCATGTTTTGCTTTTTCGCGCTCCAAGCGAATACACAACCTGCTATAACAAAAACATAGCCTGAAAAAGATTTTCGATCGACCGCATCACCTGCCCAATCAGCATCTACGTAACATTCAATAGGCTTTCCTGTTCTCTCGTAACACAGCTTGTAATTTATTGTCTTTTTTAAATACCTGAATATATGTTTATAAGCAGCTTCATGCTCCGAATGTGGGTCGCAGTTCATTTGAGACAACTTCACAACTGACAGGAGTATATCCGGACGAGTAGATAATGCCAAATACATAAGAGTTCCAATTGCTGACTGATAATCTGTTTTTTCAACTCGTTTACATGATTCATTTTCGCAATTTACCTTAAAGCCTGGATCCAATGGTGTTGACGCCTTTTTGCAGTCCAACAAACCGTATTGTTCAAGTATATCCAATATATACTGTTTCTGGGATATTGTTATTGGACCAAGTTCACCTTCTCGGTTAAACTCCATGCCTAGGAAATATGAAAGTTCACCTCCATCAACAATTTCGAATTCATTAGCTAGCATTTTCTTTGTCATCAACGTAGACGACAATTATGTTATAAACACCGTTTTGTTGCTTTGTGTAGATACATGGTTCAGTTACGCAGGGTGTAAATCCATACTTTTTCAAAACATTATCCAATTTGGCATTCCATTCACGGCCACTCTGCTTCAACCCATATAACGACTTCCTTAGCTTTAGAACTTTGTTGGGGTACTTTTCATTCTCTAAATAGGGTGGTTGTTTCATAAATACTGCATCATGTAATTCTCCATTGAGATATGCAGACTTCACATCTAACTGGCGCAAATACATTCCGTGCTCAACAGCTAAGCCAACTACCAATCTGATATTAGCATATCGAACCACTGGTGAGAATGTTTCCTAATAATTTACTCCATATTTCTGGCTGCAGCCTTTTGCCACCAATCTAGATTTCAATTTATCAACATCACCATCCTTGTTCCTTTTGACAGAATAGACCCACTTGCAACCTATAGCCTTCTGACCTTTGGGCAAATCCACCAAGTCCCAAGTATTATTTTTAATCAAAGAATCATATTCGGCCTTCATGGATTCTATCCATTCATCCACGTAGGGACCATTCAATGCCTGCTCCGCATTTCCTGGGGTTTCAATATCACACTTACCCACTGCATTCAATTCCTTATATGCCTTTCTTGGCCTTCATGGTCTACCATCACGCACTATTCGTGGTCTTCCTGGACCTCTCCTCATTGGTTCAGCTTCTGTTATAATCTCAGCTTGATTATTCTCCATAGGTTCATTTTGCGGCTGACGAACTTCTGCACCACCTAATTGCATTTCTTCGTTTAGCACATTTTCACCTTCTTCTTGAGAAATATTTCTTGGCTCAATTTGAATTCTATCAAAATTTTGAAACGAAACTTCATTTTCTCCTTCTTGACAATCACTTGGCTCCCCTAAATTTGCACCTCCATAACCAAAAGTTTCATTACTGCAGTCTTTGCTCTCATCCATTGAATTCTCAAAAAATACTACGTCTCTTCCGGCGATAACCTTGTTATTTTTTGGATTGTATAATCTATAGGCCTTACTTTCTTCGCTGTAACCAATCATTATACATTCGATTCCTTTTGGTGCAAATTTACCTGGTGATTTGTTCTTGTTGAGTACTACCGCCTTTGATCCGAAAATTTTAAAATGTCCTACAGCTGGCTTAAAACCTTTCAGCATCTCATATGGCGTTTTATTTTTCAAAATGTTAGTTGTTGTCCGGTTTCTTATATATGCAGCTGTTCTAACCGCTTCTGCCCAAAACGATTCTGGCATACCTGCATGTGTTACCATTGTCCTTGCCATTTCGACCAAAGTCCGATTATCTCTTTCGGCGACACCGTTTTGTTGTGGCGTATAAGGAACCGTCAACTGCCTCCTAATACCATTTTCTTGTAAAAATTTATCAAACACTTTATTGACGTACTCACGGCCATTGTCTGTTCTCAAGCAATTAATACGTTTACCAGTTTGCTTTTCAATTTCCGCCTTGAAATTCTTGAATGCACCGAACACTTCGTCTTTTGATTTTAAGAAATAAATGCTAATATACCTCGAATAATCGTCTATGAATGCAGCAAAATATCGCGAACCTACTTTTGAGCATACATTCATGGGACCACAAAGATCACTGTGAATTATTTCTAGCGGTTCTTTAGCACGATTTCCAGATTTTTCCCTTCGCGCACCTAACACACTCTATCGAGTCATTCATTTCTTTGATTTTTATACCGCGCACTGTCTTTTCCTTTATCATTTCTTTCAAGCAATTGAAATTCACATGTCCGAATCTATTGTGTCATTTTAAGGCCTCTTCATTTAATCCCGACACGTTGTAACTCTTATTTTGGGATTTTTTAACACCTTCATATATGTACAAACCGTTCTTTTTATAAGCTGTTATTACACACTTATTTTGATCATCCCATATTTTTACCGTATTGTTTTTAAAAATCACTCTTCCGCCATTGTCTGTAGCTTTTGATACCGAAATAAAATTATGCGGAATTGACGTTACATGTAACACATTTTTCAAAGTCAAATTTAGTTCTTCAAGATAAACATCTCCGCGACCGATAGCTTTAACATTTATGTTGTTTGGCAATATCACTACCTCTTGACATTCCCGATAAGTTTTGAACAATTCACGCACACAGCAAAAATGACTAGTCGCTCCACTATCAATGCACCAATTCCATTAATTTGAATCTTCTGTCTCATTAGCTCGCAGTAACTGTGTCATAAGGCTGGAACTACTCTCAACTCTCTTTTGTTGCGGGCATTTAGCTGCAAAATGTCCTGGTTGACCACAGTTATAACATTTCACTTATTTTATCTGGACGTTGTTCTTTTGGTTTTTTATACGGCTTTCCCTTTGTTTGCATAAGCGTTTCTCCAGCTTGGCTACCATTTGCCTCAATCCCGGATTCATCTAGTCTTGCTCCTTCTTCCAATAATTTCACCTTCAATGTGCTGAAAGAAGGTAGGTCATCGCGAGTCTCTATCGCAACCACAAAGTTTTCGTAACTCTTCGGCAAGCTTGATAACAAAATTACCACCAAAATTTCTTCACCCAATTGCACGTCGACTTCATTCAGACTTTCCAAAATATTGCTGAATTCATTAAGATGATCCACTATCTTACCTCCATCTCGCAATTTTACTTGCCTCTCGGCTGATGTATTTATTTTAGTTTTACCCATGCTTGAGCCGTCGATGTACACGCATTCACATGATTAATCTGATTTGCCCTCAGGTAGAGCAATATCAATGCCAGAGCCTTTTCATCCTTTGTTTCAAAAACTGCTGCTCCATTGCCTTCAGGCTTTACTTCTCTGCCGCATGTTATTGCCCATAAATCCGAATGAATTAGAACGATTTTCATCTGAACGCTCCATGTGGCGTAATTTCCGTCGTCCAATTTCTCGATTTGCTAATTCATTGTCAAAATTATTTACTTTTTTTTCACACAGAAAATTTTCTACCAGGACAATTTACACAATTATTTTCCTTTCCTCTCTAATTTATTATAGATTCACACAGAATTCCTTAGTATGCAAGTATGCAAAGGCTACTATTTTAACAATTGTGTTGCATATTTTTACCAAAGCTACTATTCGTTACTATTCGTTGCGATAAATGAAGCATAATTTTTTCTCAAGGTGCATAAGTATACAAAATTCAGAAGTATTTGATATCTGGGTGGCACAATTTTCAACCAATTTTCCTAATAATTTGCAATTTGTACTTTGAGTGACCAGAGAACGTCTCTACCAAATACAGTCGACATAGGTCCACGTTTGGATATAGCCCCCCTACAAGGGTACACCAAATTAAAGGTATTTTGAAGTTTTTTTGCCACATTTTTAATCCGCTAATATTTTACATTTTGACATCTTCGGTAGTAGAAACCATCCATACCAAAAATTATCAATATAGCTCGAAGTTTCAGTTTAGACCACATATAATGGGATCACACTGTTCAATG
The DNA here is from genome assembly GCF_047663935.1 of Musca autumnalis. Lineage (NCBI taxonomy): Eukaryota > Metazoa > Arthropoda > Insecta > Diptera > Muscidae > Musca > Musca autumnalis. The sequence goes on along the minus strand of NW_027411977.1, from coordinate 190,598,020 downwards.
TATTTTGACGGTTTTTTGAAATTTTAGCTGAAAATAATAATAATTACATAGAAATAGTTTTGGCCAGGAAAATGGGATTTGAGACCATAGTACTATGGGAAAAAGATACCCGGTTTCAAAAATAAAGCAATGTATATGGGGGCTATACCTAACCATGGACCTATGTTTAAAATTTTTGGTTGGGACGTTTCGTGACTGAAGAGAACCTCAAATGTCAAATTTCGAGTAGATTCGTCAAAAAATATTGCCAAAACCCTGAAAATACTGAAAATCGGGATGTACCGTTATATGTGGACTATACCAAAACATGGACCTTTGTTGACGATTTTTGATGGACAACATTCGTGACCACTGGGAACTTAAAATGCCAAATTACAGCTAGTTCGATTAAAAATGGTAGCTTAAAGTCTCAAAATACCGAATATCCTTTACTTTTATATGGGGGTATACCAAAACATGGACCTATGTTGACGATTTTTCATGGATAACTTTTATGACCCCTTAGAACCTTAAATGTCAAATTACAGCTAGTTCGGTTAAACATTGTAGGTTAAACCCTCAAAATAACGAAAATCGGGAGGTACCGTTATATGGGGGCTATACCTAAACATTGACCTATGTTGACAGTTTTTAGTTATGTTGTTACCCCTAAGAACCTTAAAAGTGAAACTACAGCTGATTCGGTTAAAAATTGTAGCTAAAACCCTCAAAATATCGAAAATCGGGAGGTACCTTTATATGGGGGCTATACCAAAACATGGATCTATGCTGACGATTTTTTATGGAGAACTTTCATGAGCGCTTAGAACCTTAAATGTCAAATTACAGCTAGTTCGGTTTAAATTTGTAGATAAACCCCTCAAAATATCGAAAATCGGGAGGTACTGTTGTATGAGAGCTTTACCCAAACATGGACCTATGTTGACAGTTTTTGGTGGAGTTGTGTTGTTACATCTGCGAACTTTAAAATTCCCATATACTTATTGCAATGCGTTACCCTCAACGCTATTGAGGAGGGAATAAAAACAAGTAAAAAGTGTTAAGTTCGGCCTGGCCGGTCCGAATTTTCGACAACACTTGTCATCCGTGTGAGAGGGCTTTTGGTGTTAGTGTTTCAGTTACTTCGTAGTTCAGTTTGTTTATGACGTCATATTCTCGATTAAGTGTGGCCAAACAATTTTCAAAACGAGCAATCATTTGAATACCAATCAACGCTTCCCTTAACTGTCCATGTATATGATTTGAAATTAATTTTGAAATTTTAAATTTAAGATACACATATCAAAAATTCCTATAAAATTACCGAATCCCTTGATCTAACATAACATAACATAACGAAATTTCCTTTAAAACTTCAAACTGATAATTTCCAGCATTCCAATATAAAGCCTTCAAATGAATTTAATGCCTTCTATTGACATTGGCAGGCTTGCTTTGCTCCACATCTTACTGTGCTTAGCCCATTATCATGGTATGAAATTTAACGCGTTATGATTATTGAATGGCTGTTTGCACGCACAATGGAAAACTACAGATGTTCGACAATATCCTCGCATAGACACGGAAGCGCCCGTTCTTCTCAAATACCAAAGCACAAATGGAAAATGCATCGAATCCCGCAACGTTAGTGACTACAAAGGATTTTCCAAACGCAATGTCTATTCTTGTATGAAGAGAGTGCATAGTGCACGTCGTCTGGGTATTGTGCGAAACACATAAACTTTGACATTTTTGTGTGCGCTTCTGTAGTTTGGTCACACAAAACTCGGTTCATTTCACTACAGAAGGTTGCCATTGGCTACGCAATTTGTATGCCACGGAAATGTCCTTGCAATGCAATGGCATCGATGGCAATACTAGCACCATTGCTGCTTACTTGCTATTGATGATTATGATTGCGGAATTCTAAAGAAAAGCTGGCATAGCAACGTTTGCATCACTCAGCTATCTAGTCGTTCAGTCAGTTAGACACCCAGAGTCACATAGCCATAAAAGTAGATGAAAATTGTATTATCATATTTATGTTAAACTCCCCATGGGGCATGATTGCCGCGCCAAAGCATTTAAATGGTTACGAAAGATATCTGCTATTACAGATGAGGTTGACTGTTGCCGCTGCTGCAGCTTCCGCTAATATTGTCGTTATGGTGTTAGTAGTAGTAGTTGCTGTGGCAATAGAAATTCTCCCTCAATATGATCACGTGTCCTGGTAATGTAAGTCAATTGTAGTTCCTTGAAGCATGGTGTCAGTGAAGTTCAGCACAGCGACAAAACGATTATTTGCCATTTTTCGGATATACGCAGAACAAAGAATAGAGAAACTAGGGCATTGGTGTTGGCTGCTGTAAATATCATGGGATTATTGGTTGTTTTGCGATCTTCCAATTGTTTTCTTGTTCGAAGGATTTTTGTAAAGCCATTCTAATTGTTATCGACATTGAATGGAATGTTTTTACTATTAAACACGTAATGTTTTGTTTGGAAGATTTAAAGGAATATTGAGGAAAATTACATAGTTCGATTAAAGCATGTTTGTAGTATTTGCTAAAAGCTTTTAATATTTTTGTGTTATGTATTTATTTTATTTGGGTGACGTAGGGGTTGAAAGTTACCAAGGAACGGTTCTGACCGGCTTTAACTTGGGAAAGTCCAGGATTTATCTTGGTCCCTATCTCATCTTAAATGGACACTAAACTCCACGTAGTGTCACCTGGGGTAGCTGCTTTTAACACCCGTTAAAGGTAGTGAGCTTAAATCTACCGCGCGTTTACCCATCTTCTTCTTTATTTGCCAATTCGTTTTCCGAATGTTAGCGACCAATACAATTATAAATAGATTTGTTTTTATAAATACGTATATATACAATATTTGTTTAAAGATTGCTTAGTATGTCTGCAAACGCATTTCTATCTCTAGCCTTTGATAATAGGGTTGTAGTATCTCGAATGTCCGTCCATGCGTTTACCCATAAGAACGTTAAAAACTTGGGTTTGGGCGCCGGGTTAGTAACCCTCCCCTAGAAAAAAGCAGCCTACTATGAAAAAAGGAAAGAAAAGTCAAACAAACCCCTCTAAAGTTGACGAACCCCGCAAACATGTTAAGGACCATGATCTGCGAATCTGCAGCTGGAATGTTCGCACTCTTTATAGAGAAGGTGCAGCTTACGCATTGGAAGATATACTTGAAAAGTACAAGGCCGACATTACTGCCATACTGGAAATACGATGGATTGGGAAAGGCGTCACAACAACACCCAAAGGTGACGCACTGTATTATAGCTGCCATGACACAAAGCATGAGTTTGGCTGCGGATTTGTAGTTGGTCGGAGGTTAAAATATCTGGTCTCCTGCTTCACCCCAGTGAATGAAAGACTCGCTGCAATTCGATTAATAGCAAAATTCTTCAACATCAGCTTTATTTGCGCTCATGCTCCCACTGAAGACAAAGACGAACAGACCAAAGATATATTTTACGAGCGCTTAGAAGAAACTTATGATCATTGCCCTGCCCATGACATTAAAATTATACTAGGCGATTTTAATGCACAAAATTGAAAAGGAGAATATCTTTGGCCCAACAGTCGGGAAATTCAGTCTCCACAGCGAAACATCTGACAATGGTATGAGGCTGATATACTTTGTAGCTGCAAAAAACTTGGTCGTTAGCAGTGCCAGATTTAAGCATCTCGATATTCATAAGGGCACCTCGCTGTCGCCAGATCAAAGAACAAGAAATCAAATTGATCACGTTGTCATTGATGAAAGACATTCATCGAGCGTATTGGGTGTACGATCGTTCCGATGTGCAAACATAGACTCAGATCACTATCTTGTTGCACCAAAGGTACGTACCAGATAAACGTATCAAATAAAGTACGAACAGACACAACATTTAGGTTGGACATCATGGGACGATCAGTAAAAGAAGTAACCGATACATTTATGAAGGTCGAAGGAGAATCTGCTAAGGTGGGTTTCGCGGTAAACGTCAAGAAGGCCAAGTTGATGGTATCGACGCTCAATGCGTCCATTAAGCTCGAACCAACTGTTGAAATAGGTTCCTATAATTTTGAGGTAGTAAAAGACTTCGTATACCTTGGCATCACCGTAAGCACAACAAACGACATCAGTTGTGAAATTAAAAGAAGAATTGTATTGGCCAACAGATGGTACTTTAGCTTAAGTAAGCACTTTAAAAACAAAGCCAAAACTCGTCAAACAAAAATAACGCTTTACAAAACACTGATACTACCCGTGCTGATGTATGGTTCCGAAGCCTGGGTACTTGCGCAACCAGATAAGGCAAAGCTTGGCGTGTTTGAGAGAAAAATTCTTCGAAAGATCTACAGACCAATCTGCGTTAACGGTGAATATCGACGTCGCATGAACCACGAGCTGTATCAGCTATACAACAACATCAGTATAGATAAACGTATCGAGATGCAGCGATTGTGTTGGCTAGGCCATATCATAAGAATGAGCGATGATGAAGCCGCTTAAAAAGCCGTATAAATTCGGGCTGCATGGCGGTGCACGCAGAATCGACAAGGCGCGGTATTCCAGTAAGCGAAGCACTAAACAGAGAGAATTGGAAATCTTTTCTTAGTTCGGTGTATGGAACAAATGTTCTGTAATGGGCCAGCTAAGTAAGTAAGTATTTATTTTAGCTAAAGTCCATATTTTGTTGTTTAAAATATTAGAAGAGCAGCAATATGTTTAAGAGTTAATACGAGTGGTTCTATCTAGAGCTGAGGTAAGCTAAGTCGTAGCTAGGGTCGAATCAAGGACCCACAAACCGTAAGTTAAAACACGAGTCGTAACAATTAAATTCTTTATTATCACCTCTTGGTGTCTCAATTATGAGTAACATTTGTATATTTACACAATACTGTGTTATTCTTGTAAAGGTTGGTTATTCGTCTCAACTGGGTGGCTTCTTGCATTAGATTTCGTCTCGGGTAGATGATAACCGTTTTGGGCTGATGATTCTCGAAAACAGCAGGTAGGGGTTGACGATTCTCAGCTTGATGTAGTCGGTCTGAAGTAGTCGGATTGATGAAGTCGATCTGACGATACTCGGCTTGTAGTGGTAGTGTTAATGATACTCGGCTTGGTGTGGCTGGATTTAGGATACTCGGCCTATAGTGGCCGGGTAAATGCGCTCAGGGATAACAGTCATCTCATTAGGGCATTTGGTTAACTTTACCTGGAACGAGAATAGATGATCGTATTAAGCGTGAAGCGAAGGAATCGCAGGAAGCTAACAAATCGCAGAGCCGAGGCCTTGGCTTCGTATTACCTACACGGCCACAAGATAACTTCGCTAGTACACAGCGTAACTCCAGCACTCGTCCCAATTCTGGTGTTGAACGATTTCTTTGGTAGCTCCTCGGCTGAGAGGATTTTTATGCGGCGAAACACACTCGTCTTCGCTCTGCCACTCTCGGGATACTCTATAAACTAACAGCTAAAATAACACGCACACACCTTTGTCACTTTCACGACATTGAAACTAACAGCCGTTCTATCTTAATTTTCCTCGGAATCGAGAGTCTTGGATACCTTACAGCTAGTTTCATTGTGTCAAATCTGGTTCGCATTGTCTTGGCTTGATTGAGTTGTCGACTATAATATCGGTTGACTCTGATCCGCAACGCGTCTTTTCACCTGCTGTTTCATTTCCTTCGATGTTACAATGACCCAGAACACAACATAAGGTAACAATTGCAATCCAAAATCGCTGCGGACTTGATAGCGTGGATCTAAGTGACTAAAGGGCTGCTTGAATATCCACTTAGGTGGTCCAGCTATGCCCCGTTTCATGTTACTTATCAAATCTGCTGCTTTATTGATTGCAGAATAATATCGATCGAGCTTCTTCTTGCCGAAAGTCTGAAGTGGCTTCAGCGAGAACAAAATATTGAATCATCTCGTCTCTCAAATTTCTGTTATACATCGTTGTCCTTCTTTCCACGAAAAACTTTTCAGGATGAACGCAATGGACCAAAAGGTCTCCGAGCCAAGTAGCTGGACAGCTGCCCGTCCCTTAATGTAACCTAAAGCAAGTCTTCCTTCTCCGCTTCTTGTACGATCCTTCCGTAGAACGTTGTAACCAACGTTGTAAGCTACACGTGACAGTGAGCTTTGGTTCCTGAATCGCGCTGACCATGATGTTTTTCCGCCTTATAAAGTCCAAAATTTCGCTCTCTGAAATGTCCCATTTACCTATGCCTTTCCGATGTTGTTGTTGTACCGAGAAGCATAGATTTGATGCTGGATTGACAGCCGCTGGCCGAAACACTATGGCTTTGGCTCAATCCGTTACGATGTTGACATATCCGGTAGGATGTTGATGTAGGATGGCATATAGCCAATAAAGCTCCAGATTCTTACGACTTCGATATATACTGTCAACGCATATTAATCCGTAGGTCTTTCGAAGAATTTTCCTCCCAAATACAACAAACACCTCCTTATGTTAGCAAGGTTAGTATCAGTGTTTGGTAAAGTCTTATTTTTATACACTCCACCAAAATATGAAGGGTATAATTAAATATGTCATTCCGTTTGTAATACAACGCAATGTTCTTCGGAGACCCCAAAAGTATATACATACATATATTCTTGATCAGCATAATATTCTATGTCGACATAATCATGTCCGTCTATTAGTCAGTCTGTTGAAATCGCAATTTTTAAGATAGAGCTTTATAATTATGTATTGAAGTTTATTTTACTCCTAGGATGTTTGGTATTGAAAATTGGCTATATCAGTCCACGTTCTGATATAGCCCCCATAGAACGTTACCTTCCGATTTTCGGTATTTTGGAGGTTTAAAACATGCCTATAGAGAATTGTGGGTATAGATGCACACGCTGCTGTAGAACCAACTTTAAATGAAAGGTGCTTACTCCTTGGAACTTTTTGCGGATTCTGAAACTACAATGTTCTTAGATGAGAAAAATCAAAAAACAAAAAAAAGTAAGAACGGCTTAAATTTCGGCCGGGCCGAACTTGTTATACCCTCCACCACGAGTGGTATTGAAGTAAACTGAAACAATTAGTTTCCTTTCGTTCATGAAGAAGACTTTATGCCAAATTTCAGCAATTTCGGTAAAACAATGTCGCTATCCTTCAAAATAACAAAATGTAATATTAAGGCGTAGACCTGTACGAACAAATGTCTGGGGGAAAGTTAATACCCCAAACGAAGACTAAATACCAATTTTCAAATTTTCATGTTATGACATTTTTAATAGGGTGCAAGCGTGGTGCAATGGTTTCAAATTTTCAACGGTGGCAAAATACCTTTCAGTAATGTTGGCGACATTTCCTGAGTATCTCAGTCATGAAAAACTTCTGTACAAGTGGTGTCTTAGGACACGCCGTTCGGACTCGGCGATAAACAGTAGGTCCCATATCATTAGACAGTGGAATTCTATGTAAATGCATATATGGTTAGCAATGTCGTAGAGGCAATGTAATTAGACACAAACTCGTTTTATAACAAGATATAACGTATTAGTCTGGACCTAATTTTTTGCATATTTAGACATATTTGAATAAAATTAACATATGCAAAACCATATGCACGGATTTGTGGCCTAAATATCAAACCGAATTGACTGAAATGTTGTATTAAGTCTTCGTTGGTGGTATACAATTTCGACCTGAAATTTATCGGTATAGGTCGACGTCTTCATATTGCTCCCATAGAACAGTACCTCCAGATATCCGATATTTTTAAGCTTGTGGCCTCAATATCCCAATGAAATGTCTGAAATGTTGTATTAAGTCTTCGTTGGTATAAAACTTTCGACACGTCTTCATATAGCTCCCATATAACGGTATCTACCGATTTTCTGTATTTTGAAGGTTATGGTCTCAATATCACTCCGAAATAGCTGACATTTGGTATTTATTCATTGGTGGTACTAAACTTTCCACCTGAAATTTATCGGTATAGGTCTAGGCCTTTAGATGCTCCCCATTTTCGACATTTTGAAGGTTGTCTGAAGAGAAAAAAATGTACGCATAAACATTTTAGAAGATATTATTGAAATATTTATTGCATACGAAAATATGTAAAATAAATACATTTTGCATATGCATAATTTATACATTTTGCATATATTGCCATATGTGATATATTTCGATTGGAATTTAATCCGAAGCCAAAAATATGCCTAGTCCCAAAATTTGACAAAAATAGGGGTTGCATAAAATTCCGTGTCTACATATCATTGAGCTAATATTAATCGGGGTGAATTCATTGATATGAGAGAAGGCTCCCTTGTCCCTACTGGGATGTTTGTGGAACAATTATATATTATACATTTCTAATAAATATTCTTAAATTGGAAAATTGGCGTTGTCTAGCCCCTTCTGCTACATATTTAAATTTTGGACAATTGGACAAGTAATACGCTAGGTCTCCACGCAATTTGCAAAAACTGAGAATTTCTCTGTCATGATAGAGACAATTTGTAGCATGCAAGGAAGATGTGGTTCTCTTCACAAAACTCGTTATATATTGGGCAGTAGGCCCGTTATCAAGCACGCATATTATTGCAATTTTCATCAGAAGGAAGGTCAGTAGTTATTTTTCCACATATAAGCGAATTTGCCGGTTTATGCCCTCCAGGAATTCAAATATGGACCAAAAATAAAATGTTTTTATGTTGTTTTGATTTTTGACCAACAGAATGATTCTTTGTTGTTAAATTTTCTTGATGGGCTTATTTGGTCAGATTATTGTTATGACAATAAAACCAAGTTTTTCGCTCAACGTTTCGTTGGCTTTTTTCCAACTGCTCTTGAAAAAGTTGGAAAAAAGCCAACGAAACGTTGTGCGAAAAATGAAATAAAACTTGGTTTTATTGTCATAACAACAATCTGACCAAATAAGCCCATCAAGAAAATTTAACAATAAAATGTTTTTATTTTTCATACAAAAGTAATGGTCCATTTTACCCGCTAAATAATATCAGATCATCATCCAAAATTTTAGGCATCTTCTTCGACCTAAACCCTTACATCATGCAAAATTTTGTGACTATTGAACTGTAAATGCGACCAACAGTGTGCTTATGATTACACTACAGACAAAAAACTGGATATATTAGGCTGTAACTCTGTTATCTGACGGCGTAAATCAACGTAATTGGCATCAATGGAAAGGGAAAGAGTTGGCCTTCCAAATATTAATTACGTGGGCGGAATGTGTCTTCCAGGAATACAGATATAACCGGTATATTAAAAATTTCCACAATTTTCACACAAAAGTTGTGGTCCATTTAACCCTCTATACTCGTACATCATCCGATCACCATCTCAAATTGCAAGCATGTTCTTTGTCATATACAGTTACCTAGTTCGATTTTCCGAAGCGATCGGGCATTATTGCGACCAGCAGAGCAGCTACAAAATCTGATAAAAATTATATTTTTGGTCCATTTCACCCGCTATATATTTCACGATCATCATCAACAAGAATAGGTGTCTATTTTGGTCTGAACCCGACCTCCATGCAAAATTTCATGACGATCGGTTCATAATTGCGGCCTGGAGTTTGATTACAATGTATAATGGACAGACGGGTGGACATACACATACATCATATGTTCCCACAACATACCTGAAGGGACAAGGGAGACTTCTCTCATATCAATGAGTTCACGCCGATTCATATTGGCTCAATGATATGGGACCTACTTTCTATTGCCGAGTCCGAACGGCGTGTCTTTCGACACCACTTGTAGAGAAGTTTTTCATGGCTTAAATACTCAGGAAATGTCGCCAGCATTACTGAGGGGGAATATTGCCACCGTTGAAAATTTGATGTTGCTTGGCCTGGGATTCGAACCGCAGACCTTCTGAGTGCAAGGCGTACATGCTAACCATTGCACCACGGTGGCCCCCGGACGGACGGACACACATCTCAAAATCGCTTTATCTCGCCGAGATAAGAAGATTGGTATACCACATTGGGGGACTTCGACGAATATTTCACGGTGTTACATGAATTTTTTCCAAAACAAACTTATAATACCCTTTCCACATAGTAGTGTATGGTATAAAAAAACAAAACAAGTAAGAACGGCGTTAAGTTCGGCCGGGTCGAACTTTTTTTACCCTCCACCACGAACTTTATTGAATTGAATAAGAACGGGCACTTCCTCTTATTGCAGGAGTAGTATATCTCAACTGATAATACGCCCTTCGAAAGAGTTCACATGGGGCATCATCTTTTCCATTTCCATTCCTAATTTCGGTATTATAATGAGGTTAAACCCTTCAAAATACCGAAAATCGGGAGGTACCGTTCTATGGGGCCTATATCAAAACGTGAACTGATATGGCTCACTTTCAACACCAAACATCCTAGGAGTAATAAAAACTTCTATACCAAATTACAAAGCTCTATCTTAAAAATTGAGAGATGAATTTTGATTTCAACAGACGGATAGACGGACATGGCTAATTTGACTTAGAATTTTATGCTGATCAAGAGTATATACACTTTACAGGGTCTTCGACGAACACTTCAATGTGTTACAAACGGAATTACAAAGTTAATTATACCCTCCATATTATGGTGGTAAGTATAAAAAACAATCCAGCGATTTTAGTTGTTTTATGATTTTGGGAACATTTTCCAAACGAATTACTTTTAATTTGAATTTCGAATTCTACTTTTCTTCTGCATATTCACAATTGTCAAGATAAAACAACTAAAAGTCGCAAAAAGGCTATTATTTTTTCTCATGGGCCAACATTTATTCAAAACTCCGCCCCGGTATTTGGTGTAAACAAATAAAACCTGACATATTTTTTTTACCAAAGAAAAATTAATTGAAAATATTTTGATGCCAGAAATAAATGTCTCACAAGGTTTTATTCCAAAATTGTTAAACAGCCACTATCACAACTATCAAGGTAAATGCATACTACATATATATGAATGTGTATATACATTTTCAACTTTCCTTTATGGTTTTACCATTCGCATACACAAATTATTAACATGAGTCTCTGTATAACAACAAGATGATAAAAAAATATTCTATTATTATTGTGCTATGACAGCATAAAAGTTACTAATGAAATAGTTATTCTCACTCATTTCTCACCCAGAATAGCAGAAAATTAAAACCAGCCAGAGAGGACACCTAAAACTATCATCGAAAAAAATCCTTGAACAAAAAATGCAGAAGCATGGTTTGGTGCAAAAAGGGTCTTAAGGGCTCCTCCATTATTACATATTTTGTCTCATTTTTTGCTCCTTAGCCAAAAACCTAGAGTGGTGCATTTAATATTTTTAATTAGTGAAAAGTTTTGCTTTTGGCGACTTAAAATTGAAAGAATATGCTGTTGAAAAATATACTCAGTTTTTTGTGGCCATGGAGCAGCTATTCGTTTTTTCGCTGACGCATTTAAAGCAAGACTTGTTTGGTGGTCAACAACGTGGTAGTCAAGTTAATGTTTTGTTGGCTGGTTGGTTGCTTGGTACCTCCACACAAGAGTTACTTTAGTGAAAGGGCTTGTCTGTTAGTTGATATTCTATGCTTTGCTATGGTTCTGCTTTTTTCCTCACTTTAACGAAGCAAAGCTTCATAATTTTCTTCATATCTCCCAGCCACAACGCTCGTGAATGATGTTGATGACTCTGTGGTTTGTGTGATAAAGTGAAGTTGTTTTTTACACTTGTTTCATTTCATGTTTTTTTTCTGCCTATCTCGGCTACTTTGGCTTCTATTGAAAATTATTCACACAAAAGACGCTTTTTTGTAGAAAAAAAGAAAGGACTACAAAAAACATCATCAGCAACAACCACAGGCGCAAAGATGGGGAGAAATGTTGTCGGTTTTCTGTTTAACAAGTGCATTTTCCTTTTGGCGATATGTAAAGATAATTTTTCTATGTTTCGAAAGAGTTGTGGCGCACACAAAAAACGAAGCTATTCATTATGAATGGGACAGAGACTGAAAAAGGGAATGCATTTAAAGACTGATGGCTTTTTGGTGGTATATGACCCGAACTAATCTAAAAAGTTATCGGATTACCATCTAAGGTTGCTATAACATAATGTCGAACTTAGAAAATAAATCCAAACTACTTGGGGTGACCTCCTTCACTTGAGTCGCATTTTATTCTCCAACTCCTTATGGAGAATGTACAGTTTACATACTGGAAGTATATCCCAAAGTATAATAAGACTTAGAAGTGGCGCAAGGTATTATAGCTGTATGAATTTTGCTATTGGTCTGTTGTTAGCAGGAGGCTGAAACAATTCGTAACCAAAATTTACCCCTGTGGATGAAAACTGATGACAATTTGGATAAAAACTAAACTTCTCAACATTATGTGTTATGATCGGGCCGAAGACAAGGATTGACAAGTCGACGCAGTGCCTAGAAAGAGAATATTTGTGGTGCAATCATAAAACTAGGCGTTCACGGTTAAACATCCGAATAGGCATAACGCTGATTGTTTTCACGGCAGCAAAAATATGGTAGTTAGCAGCACCTGAATTTAATGCCTAGATATACATTAGACCACGTGGCTGTCACTACATTAAGTTCCAAGAAACCAAATCGATCAAATTGTGACTCACGGATAACATCGAATCGGTATTTATTTAGTCATCAATAACTATCTTGTCCCCTCAAAGTATGCCAGCGTTTTTCCCAATCCTCGAAATACTTCTGAAACGCGCTTTTTGGTATAGGCAACAACTACTCTTTCGATTTTTCTTTTATCTCCTCAATAGTAGCAAAAACGCTTTCCGTTTTGGGAAGAGGAACAAGTAAAAAAGCGGTAAGTTGGGCCGGGCCGAAATGTTTATACCCTCCACCCTGAAATACTCTAATCGATCGGTCGGTACCAACCAAAATTTTTGTTGGAAAGGTTTCTTTATCACTGGGAACCCTGAATGACAAATTATAGTTAATTCGGTCTACAAATGTAGCTAAAAACGTCAAAATACTTGAAATCGGGCGGAACCATTATATGGGGTCTATACCAAAACGTGGACCTATATTGGCACATTTTAGTGGAGAAGTTGTTTGATCATTGGGAACCTCAAATGTCAAATTTCAGCTAATTCGGTCAGAAAATATAGCTGAAAGCCTTTAAATACTTTCAATCGGGAGGTACCGTAATATGGGGGATATACCAAAACGTGGACCTATCTTGGCAATTTTTAGTATAAAGCTTTTTGGTCAGTGGGAACCTCAAATGTCAAATTTCAGCTAATTCGGTAAAAAATGGAGCTAAAATCCTCAAAATATCTTAAATCTGGATGTACCGTTATATTGGGGCTATACCAAAACGTGGACCTATCTTGACAATTTTAGTGTAGAATTTTCTAATCTATTAAGAACATCAAATGTTAAATTTCATCTAGTTTGGAAAAAATGTAGATAAAATCCTCAAAACATCTTAAATTGGGTGGTACCGTTATATGGGAAACTTGACCTGCCTACACGCAGAGAAAAAAAATGCGCTTTTGTTGGAACAACTATATATATTTTTGTTCCAATAATTCATTTATTTTGTTCAAGCATTGCAATTGCAAATTCAAAAATACCATCTTTTGCTCCAAACAGACAAAACAAAAACAAGTTGCGAAATTCCTCAATATTGTAAAAATCATTAACAATACCGGTGATAGGAAATATCAAAATCTAGAATTTTTACAAAAAGTATTTTCAGCCCAGAAAACCTCTTACTGAAATTTTTGGTTTGATCGTATATAATTCTCATATACTCTTTCACCTAACTTTGGTATAAATCTCACGTATAATGTTGTAAGCAATGACAAACACAACACATGGCCAAGTTTTGGCAGGTTTAATTAAAAATACAACAAATTGAATGAAGAAACATAAAACTATTCCATTGCGCTAATCCTCCAAGCACCTACCCCAATATAAGGAATACCATAAAACCATAACAAGTATGAAAAGAAAAGAAAAAACAACCCATGGCATCGAATACCGAGAGGAGAATAAAATTGTCGAAGAAAACAGAATTATATTGACAAAAACTATTGTTGGATATGACAAAAACAATTGCTGTAATTGACAAAAACGTTTGTTGGACTCACAATACCCCAGCAAAATGTTCGATGCCAAAGATGCCATTCAATCATGGGTGCAAGTGATCTGGCATGTCATCTTTTTAGCATCTTCATCGATGAATTTTATATGAGCGTGGACCCCAAAAGATGACGTTCTTTTCTGGATCCTAAGCATGTCATTTTAACCAATGCGTTGACATGTCATTTCCACCAATGCTTTGGCATGTCATTTCCACCAATGATTTGACATGTCATTTTCACCAATGCTTTGACACGTCATTTTCACCCATGCTTTGACATGTCATTTTAACAAATGCTTTGGCATGTCATTTTCACCAACCCCTTGGCATGAAATTTTCATGTCTTGTTTGGAAAATGGAAATGCTGTATTGAAATATGGTTTTCATGAAAAACAAAACTCTTTATTAATTCAAACGAATTCATGAAATATGTAACTACAATTAATTTATCAGCAAAAAGTTTAAATCCAAAATTGCAATGTAATCACCACCGCTGCAACGCAAAAGATTACTTCCTCCGTTCTCCGCAACTGATATTCTTTCATCTTACAACAGGTTTTTTCAATTATCTTCCCATCACCAGTTCAGATTTCGACATGGACTCCAAATGCACTCCTTTAAGTATTTCTATTTCGTAAATTACTTTTATTTTATAATTTTGTTATTTTATAACAACATTTTGGTAATTTATACTCTTTTGTTTAGTGACGGAAATATGTAGGGATCTACAACCCGGCTTGCTTTAGGGATCTCTAAGAACAAAATGTAACGAACGGGGAGGAGAGACTTTTTATGGAAAATACCATTTATGCTTAATTAATTTATTTTTAATTGTTTCTTTCCAAAAGTAGTTTCTTCTTTATTTTCAGATTCTTGTTCCTTTTCGTTTCGGACTTTTTTTCAAATTCCAAGAAGCGAGATTTGATTGATTTCATTCTATGTAGGATTAGGAACAGACAAGGGAACTTTTAAAATGGCAATGTGTGCAGTCCGATTCTATTTTTAGCTCGATGGTTGGGACTTCATATAATACCAATTGTTTAGAAGTTTTAGTTGTTTGATATGCAGGAAATGTAAGACAACATCACGACGACAGTTCTAACAACTTTGGTCTGTTCCAGAAACTGCAAGAATCTACTTATTTTTACTACGATAACAATCTTTCCTTTATGTTATCGGAAAAAATAGTAAAAATTAGTAGATTTTTGCAGTACTCGAACATACCAAAATGAAAATAAACAGGTGTGTAAATAAAAACACAAACATCATCTCTATTGGATCGATGGATGGATGGATGAAAAAAAAATGCTGATGAAAAGATCGGATCTTTCACGACTTCCTTTGCATTGGTTCAAATCCTAATGAAAAGATCGGATCTTCCACGACTTCCTTTGAACCAATGCAAAAGATGACATGAAATCACGTCATCGCAAAGAACCCCTTCCGTCAAATTTTGCTGGGACTACATACGGAATCTAGTAATATCTTTACAATACATAACTTGCTCTTCGAATATTGTTGGATCAATCATATTTTTTTCTCTGCGTGTATGGAAAAAAGACACTCGGGTGCAAAATGTTAGCGTTCTATCTCAATTATTCCCCCTTTACGCCAGGGCACGGGCCGAGTTGTACTTATTAATAGCCTAGTCTGCGCACGCCGTCACTGCGTACGATGGTCCATCAACTTACGGCACACTCGTGGGAACAATACATGGAGAAAAATACAATAAAAACACACAAAACCAGAAAACAAAACTCCTCGGTTGCAGTCTGGCAACTCTTCCGATGATGAACTCTTAGCCTCCAGCCAGGAGCTGGTAGCCAGCCAACTAAGTGTTGTCAGCTCTGCAAACAGCTCTGACTCACTTCAGCAACAAAATACACAAAAAGTAACGCCTCTGTCCGTCACGGAAGATGGACAATCCACTGACTCCAACCAAAGAAAGAAAAGTCCGTCCGACGTTCGGAAGGCCCTGTACCAAAAGGCAAAGTTTATTCTCGGCAAGATAGCCAAGAATGCTGCTAACGGTACAGTGCATGAACGGGATGAGGCGGACAAACTCAAATACACAAAAATTTTTGAGGATTATGAGAAAGCCAAAATCTCACAAATCAACGATCGCCCATCTTCTTCCAAGCGAGAGCGTTCTCGGACGGAGGACACAAAGCCCGAAAAGCGAAAGAAGTTAAAACACAACACCACAACCTCATCTACAACAAAACGACCCTTCAATGAAGTTGTTAAGGACAACATGTTGGTTGCCGTAGCTAACGAAAAGGAGGGTAAGCTGTCCCCTATCACCACTGCGGAATGGGGTACTGTAGAAACCAAATTGTCGGAACTTGTTATGGAACACGTTCTAGCAAACTAGGATTCTCCTGTACCCCATTTCGACTCTAGCGAGGTACATCGTGGTTACAGGGTGATCAAATGTATGGATGAGTACTCGAAGGAATTTCTAGAAAAAAACATAGCTAAGCTTAGCGATGCTTGGGACGACATCGGCCTGAGGCTGATCCCGGCCCAAGAAATCCCGATGAGACCTCGTGCCAGAGTTTGGTTGCCCAAGATAGAGTGCGACGGAACCAAGCTGCTGAAATGTCTGGCGAAAATGAACAAAGATGTTCCGATGGACGAGTGGTCCGTAATCGCCACTGAGCCACCTAACAATAACAGCATGAGCTTAGTTCTCTCAATTACTGAGGCCGGAGTAGAGGCTCTCGATAGATTGGGGAACAAGCTGTTCTTTGGCATAAGGGAAGCCAAAGTCAAAATACTACGCCCACACGGCCCGAATGGAGAAGACGATGAGGTTGACATCGACGATGCCGGTAAGCTGCTTGACAACATGCAGCTAGAGGGGCCATCCACATCTTCACCCAATAAAAATGATGTTTAAGGTCGTGCAGATGAATCTGAAGCACTCGAGAATCGCTTCAGATAACCTGCGGATCCTTCTGGTTGAGGAGGATCTAGACATAGGCATCATACAGGAGCCCCACGTTTACGATAACGTAGTAAAAGGCTTGGATAACAGAGGTTACAAGACCATATACATGAAGGATAATGGTAAGCCTAGGTCATGTTTAATTGTTAAAAACACCATAAACGCTTTCTTATGTCCCCAGTTTAGCACAGCGGACTTCACCGTTGCAAGAGTGGAACTGGAAAACGGTAAGCAGTTCCTTATTGCCTCTTGCTACACGGCCCACTCAAGGGAAGCTCCACCAAGCGAGGTCTCGAGCTTCATGGGGGCCATTCTACCACACGACACTATAATCATTGGCTGCGACGCTAACGCAAGACATACCCTGTGGGGCAGCACTGAAACAAACGACAGAGGTGAGTCAGTTTTAGATTTCATAAATACTAACAACCTCACAATATGCAACAGAGGTACTAACCCAACTTTTGTATTTCCAAGCTCGGACAACTTTAGGGGGTTGGCAGGAGGTCATCGATCTCACGCTAGTCTCAGACAGACGACAAATTGAAATAGATTACTGGATAGTATCCGATAAGAGGTTCTTCTCAGATCACAATTGGATACTATTCAATATATCTGAAAAGGCAACGCCCACTAAATGTTTTCGCAATCCTAAAAGAACGAACTGGGAAAAGTTCAAAAGGGTTCTGAAAGACAAACTTCCCAATATTCCACATGCAGATGAAACCACAGCAGATATAGAAAAGGCTGTATCCATTCTAGATAAATCCTTAGATACAGGTTTTAAAGTCGCATGCCCATTGACGCGCTCAAAGAAACAT
This sequence comes from Musca autumnalis, assembly GCF_047663935.1. Lineage (NCBI taxonomy): Eukaryota > Metazoa > Arthropoda > Insecta > Diptera > Muscidae > Musca > Musca autumnalis. The sequence goes on along the minus strand of NW_027411977.1, from coordinate 190,580,145 downwards.
TATCCACCGCGGTGGACGTCCGAGCTATCAAGGTTAAGAAAACAATCACGAAAAGCATTCAACGTCAGCTACCAAAGCGGATACTGGCAGCCATATAAGGATAAGCTTAAGGAATACAAAAAAGCAATAGCCAAGGCAAAAAAGTAATCCTAGATTTAATTCTGTGGATTTCTTGATAGCACCATAGATACAGCCAGACTAAGCAAAGTTATGGCAAAGGGTCACTTAAATTCCACCTACATAAAGAGAAATAACGGTACCTGGTCAGAAAACTCGGCCGAATCTCTTGAAATCCTTCTTACGACGCACTTCCCTGTTTGCACGGAGAGAACCATCGAAGAGCAAACCAATACAGCTATTAATAAAGACAACATTGAAGCCGAAAAGATAATAAGTCCGAGTAAAGTCACATGGGCTATTAACAGCTTCTCTCCCCACAAATCTCCGGGGCCAGATGGTATTATACCAAAAATGCTTCAAAACGCAGAGAACATAATTAACCCTTGGTTAGTAAACATCTACAGTAGATGTCTATCCGTAAACTCCGTCGCTACGAGTTGGAGACAGGTAAAGGTTGTTGCTGGAAAACGTAGACACGAAAATGCTAAAGACTTTAGACCCATAAGTCTCTCATCATTTCTGCTTAAAACACTCGAAAGGCTCATCGACGTGTATATTCGAGAAAAGATGGAGAACTCAAATAACATATCTTCAAGTCAACACGCTTACCTTAAGACACAGTCCTACATGAAGTCGTTAGGACTATTGAGATATCCTTGGAGCATAAACAATACACCTTAGCCGCTTTCTTGGATATAGAAGGCGCTTTCAGCAACGTTAGCACCTCAGCAATAGAACAAGCTCTATATAACTTCGGCGTGGAACCATTCATTAGTGGTTGGATTACCACCATGCTGCAGAATAGAGTCATTATTGCCACACTGGGAAATAGCATGCTGTCGAAGCACGTAAATCGGGGAACTCCACAGGGAGGGGTGATCTCGCCACTGCTTTGGCTCCTTGTGACTAATGAAATCCTAAGCAAACTTGACCATATGGGGATTAAGGTGGTTACTTATGCGGACGATGTGGTAATGCTTGTCTCTGGTTTATTTCTGTCCGTGCTGAGTGACATCATGAGCGGAGCCCTGAAATCGCAGGATACTTGGGCCACAAGTAGTGGTCTGGGGGTGAATCCAGGGTAGACTGAGATGGTGCTATTTATTGAGGCATGATAACGGTTTTGTTTTTGGTAAAAAAATCACGCACAAGCATCGGTACGTTATTATGGTGAAAAATCCATGATTGGGTTTTCTACAATTCTGTGCGTTTGTGACGAATTGCTTGGCGGCGCATAACTTCCAAGGTAGTGTTGTTTATTGACCGTACGACGACCTTGTGGCAAGAGTTCATGCACGACGCCATTGCATTGCAGCGGCCATTTTTGAAGTTAAACTAAATTTTGACAAATTATTAGAAGATCCAAAGTTTAAATATTGGGGGGATGTATCGGAAGTTGTGGATCGGTATTGCCCATCTTCGAACTAAAACTAAGTGAGGACAAAATATGAGGAAGCCCAAATTTCGGACCGAATCGGTCGACCAGTTCGAGAGTTATCGTGCTCTCCAACCTCTACACACGATGTCATACTTCTCGAGAAGTATGGACTTGCTGCTGAGAAAATTTTTACCGTCGTAATTGAGGCAGCAAATGAAAGTTGCTTCAACAAAAATCAAAGTGATTCGAGAGCAGGTCTTAAAGTGAATTTATACGAAATTTTGTTTGGGAGGTACCGGGAGGAGTGGGCCGATTGAGTCCATATTAGATCCTAATCTATGTCCGGTAAAAAATTGACGATGTGCAAATATGGACCAAATCGGTTGCGCCCTTCAAGAGTTATCGTGCGCACAAATTTTCAGAACATTTTTGAACTTTTGTGGGGGAGGTACATGAAGAAGTAAGTGGAGCGATATGGCTTATCTTCAAACTTAAACTGTGTTTGGACAAACTATTACGAAAGCCAAATTTTGGGGCTAATCGGCAGATCCGTTCGAAAGTTATCGTGCGTTTCAACCTCTACACACGGTGTCATAGGGTTTTTTTGCACCTTTTAGGCTTTTTTCTCAGGATGTATGGACTTGCCCCTAATGAAACTTGTACCATCGTATGGAGGTCAGTGAATACAAGTTGTTACAACGAAAATCAAATAGATTCGAGAGCAGGTACTAAAAATTTCCCAAATTTTATGTGGGAGGTACCCGAAAGAGTGGACCGATTGAGTCCATATTGGAACCTTATCTAAGTGTGGTACAAATTTTACTATGTGCAAAATATGGGCAAAATCGGTTGCTCCCTTCAAGAGTTTGCGTGCGCACCAATTTTCCGAACATTTTCGAACTTTTGTGGGGGAGGTCCAGGAAGGAGTGGGCCGCTATAACCCATCTTCGAACTTAAAGTAAGTTTGGACAAAATATTACCAAGGCCAAAATTTGGTTTGAATCGTTTGATCCGTTCGAGAGTTATCGTGCGCTCCAGCCAGCCAGACAGGCAGACAGTCGGACGGACATGGCTAAATCACTGGAATACTAGGATGGGGCGATTTGAACACCCTAAGTGACACTTCGCGTTTCGGACTCCATTCCCATGGTCCTTAAAACATCTGCGGGGGTCGCCAACTTTAGAGGGGTTTGTGTTTTTTATAGTATGTTGTTTTTGGAAGGGTGACTTACTACTGGAATACTAGGATGGGGCGATTTGAACACCTTAAGTGGCACTTCACGTTTCTGACTCCTTCTCTATAAATACTGCGAAAATTCCAGATACAAATTCGAATGGTTCTTAAAATATTTGCGGGGGTCGCCAACATTAGAGGGGTTTGTGTTTTTTCATAGTATATTGCTTTTGGAAGGGTAGGTTACAAGCTCATCACCCAACCCAAGTTTTTAAGCTTCTTATGGGTGAACGGGCTTTGCCATGTTAAAGCCGGCCAGGGCTGTTGCTTGGTATCTTTCAACCACTACCTCAGCCAGTAGGATTTGACGTTATTAGCTTAATTTTCAGACCAAATTAATTATATTATTTTTACCTTATTAAGGTTATAAGGTTAAGGTATATATAATTGTTCCACAAACATCTCTGAAGGGACGAGGAAGACTAAGGTTAAGGTAATTAGTTGTAATATGGCATTTAAGGTTCGAATTGGTCAAAGCACTTCTACTCATAAAATTGTGGAAATAAGTCCACGTTTATGAAGAACATTCATTTCAGGTATTCTGATGTTTTAGCTACATTTGCAGATCGAATGTGGCATTTAAGGTTCGAAGTGGTCAAAAAACGTCTGCGCCAAAAGTTGTGGGTATAGGTCCACGTTTTTTTTTTTTTAATTTTTAGCTACATTTTCATACCGGATTAACTATAATTTGGCATTTCAGTTTCGAAGTGATCAAAACAATTTTCCACAAAAAATTGTGGACATAGGTCCACGTTTAGGAATAGCACCCATATAATGATACTATCTTAATTCGGGTATTTTGACGTTTTTAGCTATATTTTATACCGAAGGAGCTATAATTTGGCATTTAAGATTCGAAGTGACCAGAAAACTTCCAAAAATGGAAGACATAGGTCCATGTTTTGGTATATAAGGTTACCACCGAATTCGGTCTAAGTTGCTTATGTCAAGGGGTTTAAAGTGTTCTAAAAACTTGTTCTGCGAAAATTGTGGACAAATGTCCACGTTTTGCTATAGACCGTATATATATCACACGTCTTTTTCGGTATTAATTGGTTGCAACGTGTCACTTAGGGTTGCGAGCGATCAAGAAACTTCTCAAATAAGAATAGTGGACATAGGCTCACGTTTTGGAATAGCCTTTATATAACAAATAGGATCACCTGATTTCAGGTATTTTGAAGTTCTTATGTAAATTGGCATTTACATTTGTATGTAATTTGTATGTAATTTGGCATTTAGGATTCGAAGTGGTTAAAAAAACTACAGCACCAAAAGTTGTAGATATAGCCCCACGTTTTGGTACTTTAAATTTTTAACTGACCGAAATAGCTAAAATTGGATATTTGGGGTTCTCAGTTGCCAAAAAACTTCACCAACTAAAATTGTAGGTACCTTGTAAACATAAAGAAATTTAATTATTCAATTTTTACTTGTCTTTATTTCAACTATGTTAATATTTTATTACTTCCATGCATTACCAAATTCTATCACTCCTCTGATATGTATGACAATCTTTAAAATTGCAACTATTTGTTTACATATTTAGATTGCTTATTTGATGTTATTGTATGGTAATTTGCTTACCAAGAATACACACCTTAGCAATTCTTTTCATAACGCGCACGAACCCCTTTTTATGTTTATGGTACTATCGTCAACTATACATCGTCATCATCCAACACCTTGTCTTATATCAAACGAATACATGAGTAGAAAAAATAAGACAATACCGTTATAGAAATTGTCCTTTTGTTCCAACACTACTCAGATACACCCTGGCAATAGATGTATTACACAAAAGAGTAGATAATTTCAAAATAATAACAACAATAAGCAAGCAGCAACTTTTGAAAATATATTGTTAAAAAGGGGAATGGTTTCTAGAGTATATTTGTCTGCGGTGCAGGATAGAAATTCAGCTAAAGAAAATACACGTAAAGTAAAACAACATATAAAGAAGATCTATAGTTAGATGGTAATTACATAGAAAACTTGTTCACTTTGCGGCAGATTCTAGCAGATGGCAAGCTAAGTCCTACAGAAATATAATAAAATTTAAATGCTACCCAAATTAAGGTTTATTTAGGATTTTAGCTAAAAATTGACTAAATTTTGTTAAAAGTCGGAATATAATTTGCAAATGTCTGTAAAGGTTAATTTCATAGTGGCCCCCTATTACGGTACGGTAAATTCAGTTTCCCGAAAAACGTGTTTTGTGTTGCCGATTGAAATTGATTTCCCAACTTAAAAAGATTATTAAACAAAAAAATAAAACAACTACTTGGACCATCTTTTTCAGGAACGTACGGTACGGTAAATTCAGTTTCCCGAAAAACGTGTTTTGTGTTGCCGATTGAAATTGATTTCCCAACTTAAAAAGATTATTAAACAAAAAAATAAAACAACTACTTGGACCATCTTTTTCAGGAAACTAGCCAGATGTCAGTGCTAAATTTCTGAGCAACATCAATGATTTGATGTAGTTTAGTGCTTCATAAACTCAAAAAAACTTCCTTGCTTATTTATGCTAAAGCTCCTTAACTATGAGTTTGGCATGAGTCGTTGTGTTTTAGAGATATAAATATGAAAAGTTGGCACAAGATAAATTAAAAATCGTAGAAAAAATACGAATTGTTGTTTGCCGGGCCGTCAACTTTAGAGGGATTTGTTTTTCTTCTCTCTTTTTTCGTGTTTAGTTTTGTTAAATTTTAAGATTGCCAAAGTTTGAGCACAATCGGAATATGTTAACATGTGCCACTGGGTTTCATATAGTTAATATTAAAATCCGAGCCGATTTTCACAATTTTTTGTAGCATTTGTTTTTTAGTTAAACAATAAATGTGGTCTTTTTTGTTTTTTCAAAATAGTCTGGCTTAATCCCATTGTTGTTGTTTTAATATTTTAAAACAACTAGTTTATTAGTGGAAAAGATTTGGCATTGTTCGCCAAGGGGTAAGGCAGGGAATACTATAGTTTCGATTCTCGCCACAGAATCTCATCAGTTCCCTTGTTTTTTGTTTGTGGATATTCTCCACCGAAGTTATTTTTCAATAACTTCTTCAACAAAAAACTTGTTATACCCAAACATCAATCGTCAGCTCGGAGTATAAAGGTAAGTAACGAAAAAAGTTCAATGAGAAGTTTTTCCTTGGCAACCTCACACAACTCCGACGAAAGTGTCTGCGAACAATGCCAAACCTTTTCCACTAATAAACTAGTTGCTTTAAAATATTAAAACAACAACAACCGACATTACTGCCATACAGGAAATACGATGGAATGGGAAAATCGTCACAACAACACCTAAAGGTGACGCACTGTATTATAGCTGCCATGACACAAAGCATGAGTTTGGTTGCGGATTTGTAGTTGGTCGGAGGTTAAAACATCTGGTCTCCAGCTTCACACTAGTGAATGAAAGACTTGCTACAATACGAATAAAGGCAAAATTCTTCAACATTACCCTTATCTGCGCTCGTGCCCCAACCGAAGACAAGGACGAATAGACCAAAGATATTTTCTACGAGCGCTTAGAAGAAACATATGACCGTTGTCCTGCCCATGACGTTAAAATTATTCTAGTCGATTTTAATGCCAAAATTGGAAAGGAGAATATTTTTGGCCCAACAGTCGCGAAATTCTGTCTCCATAGTGTAACATATAACAATGGAATGAGGCTGATAGATTTCGCAGCGGCAAAAACATGGTAGTTTGCAGTACCAGATTTAACCATCTCGATATTCATAAGGGCACCTGGCTGTCGCCAGATCAAAGAGCAAGAAATCAAATTGATCACGTTGTGCTAGATGGAAGACACTCATCGAGCGTGGTGGATGTACGATCGTTCCGAGGAGCAAACATAGTCTTGGATCATTACCTTGTTGCAGCAAAAGTACGTACCAGATTAAATGTAGCAAATAAAGTACGAACAGACACAATACGGAAGTTGGACATCGGTTAGCTGCAATCACAACAAATAGCCACAGCATATTCCACTCAACTGGCCCAAATGTTTAATGAAAGCACTCCTCGTCCCGATAACATATCAGCACAATGGCAAAGTATTGCCCACTCCATGCAAACATCCACAAAATCCATACTTGGATGCCAGAGACTTCCACCAAGGAACCAATGGTATGACAAGGAGTATCGTGCTGCTACCGAAGAGAAAAATTCGGCATATAGAGTAGAATCAGTAGCCACGTGTAGCGCACGAGAGAGGTATCGAGAGAAAAGAAGAGAGAAGAAAGGAGTTTTCTGCAGGAAAAAGAAAGAGATGTGTTATGTCACCCTATCTGCATCCGTCCTAACTTTAGTATCACCTAACGCAGAGTTGTGTTTTCTGCTACCAACTTCGTCGAATTTTGATATTTATACGTTGTCACACTGATATTCAACGAAAAATGGACCACGAAGACAGTGACATATCTTCGTTTCGTTCATTGTCCAAGTACGAGTGGCAGCGAAAAGAATTAGTGAAAAAAAAATAGCAAAGTCAATTGTGTTTTAAAGCAGCGTTTGCAAAATCTCTGAAATTTTGCAAATCAGTAAATTTTCCAATTGGAAAATATCTTTTAAATAATTTCGGCAAAAATAATTAATAAATGATAAACCAGAGGGTGCAAAAATTAAAAATTAATTATTTCTTCCAGCCATTACGCACGAGGGGAGAAATAACTGTACTCCCTCGTGCTGGACAACGTGTTCTTACCGACTGGTGGTCGCGTTCAACCACGCGGTCTACGGCCACGTGATAGCCCATCGACCATAAGCACACAACACCAATGCTGTTTTAACAAATCCACCGAACCAGTTCAACGACGATAATTATCCATTTTTCCAAATTTATAAGCAATAACCCCTATCATTTCAACGTTCCAAACAATTTCAACAATAATTTATAATATATATAGCCACCGATCCACACCACCGGATACCCAAACCTACATCACTTACAGGCAACATATCCTCATAACCTAACACAACATTTCTGCATGGGCCAACTCACTCCGCTCAGGAAAAAGAGAGAGATGAAAAAGCGGGAGTGTGAAAAAATCAAGATGTACAGGAGCCAGAATGAAGTCCGAAAATCCTACCATAGAGTGAAACATTAAACTGATGGCTTTGGTACAGGCACAGCACATCCACCTGTAGAGACCAGCAAGGTTATTTGGTAACTGATACAGACAGTGTGCTAAGGATATGGAAAGAACATTTTTCCAAACTGTTGGTATCCAATAGTAGCGAAGTCAACGAAGATATCACAGATCCAATCCCAGAAGATGGTATTGAATGTATACCACCCGGTCAAGATGATCCATAAACCGGTTGAAGAATAATAAGGCAGCAGGAGCCGATGGCCTACCAGCCAAGTTGTTCAAAACCGGAGGCGACACGCTGATAAGGTGTATGCATCAGCTAGTTAGCACCATCTGGCAGAAAGAACGCGTACCCGACGATTGGAACCTGAGCATCCTGTGTCCCGTCCACAAGAAAGAAGATAAGACTATATGCTCCAACTATAGGGGCATAAGTCTTCTCCCTATTTCCTACAAAATAGTGTCAGGGATATTATGCGAACGACTAAAGCCTATGGTCAACGAAATAATTGGACCATACCAATGTGGCTTTAGACCTGACAAGTCCAGGCAAATCCTGGAGAAGACCCAAACGATGCAAATCGACACCTACCACCTTTTTGTCGATTATAAAGCAGCCTTCGACAGCCCGCTGCGTTCAAAATTATTCCAAGCCATGTCTGAATTTGGTATCCCCGCAAAGCTCATCCGGTTTTGTAAAATGACTTTAACTGATACGAGGTCCTCAGTTAAAATAGGAAAGAAAGAGTTTTGTACCAAAAAAGGTTTCAGACAAGGAGAAAGTCTTTCGTGTGATCTCTTCATCATCCTGCTGGAAACGGTTATGCGAGAGGCAAACGTTAAAAGAAATGGCACAATCTACACCAATAGCCGCATGTTACTTGGTTGTGCTAATGATATAGACATCATGGGTCGATCAGTAAAAGAAGTAACCGATACCTTTATGAAGGTCGAAGGAGAATCTGCTAAAGTGGGTCTGGCGGTAAACGGCGAGAAGACCAAGTTGATGGTGTCGACGGTGGTGAGCTCGGACTAACTGTGGAAATTGGTTCCTATAATGACGAGGGAGTAAAAAACTTTGTCTAAATCGGCACCTCCGTGAACACAACAAACGACATCAGTTGTGAAATAAAAAGAAGAATTGTATTGGCCAACAGATGCTACTTTGGTTTAAGTAAGCACTTTAAAAACAAAGCCACATCTCGTCAAACAAAAATAACACTTTAAAAAGCACTGATTCTACCCGTGCTGATGTATGGTTCCGAAGCCTGGGTACTTGGGCAAACAGACAAGGCAGTGCTTGATGTGTTTGAGAGAAAAATTCTTCGAAATATCTACGGACCAATCTGCGTTGACGGTGAATATCGACGTCGCATGAACCACGTGCTGTATCTGCTATACAACCACATCAATATAGTTAAACGTATCGAGATGCAGCGATTGCGTTGGCTGGGCTATATCATAAGAATGAGCGAAGATGAACCCGCTAAAAAGACGTATAAATACGGACCGCTTGGCGGTGCACGCAGAATTGGCAGGTTAAGTAATAAATGGCGCAAACAAGTTGGTGAAGAGTTGAAAAAGCGTGGTATTCCAGAGTGCAAAGCAACAAATAGAGAGAAATGGAGATCTTTTCTTAGTTCGGCTGTAATGGGCCAGCTAAGTAAGTAAATACCCCGGAACCGCCGTAAACACAGCAAATAACATCAGTTGGGAAATAAAAAGAAGAGTTGTATTTGCCAACAGATGCTTCTTTTGGTTAAGTAAGCAGTTTAAAAACAAAGCCACATCAAGTTCAAACAAAAATAACGCTTTACAAAACACTGATAGTACCCGTGCTGATGTATGGTTCCGAAGCCTGGGTACTTGCGCAATCATCGAGATGCAACGATTGCGTTAGTTAGGCCATGTCATAAGAATGAGCGATGATTAACCCGCTATAAAGGCGTATAATCACTTCCCACATGGTGTGTACGCAGAACTGGCATTCCCTTGCTTCGATGGAGCAAACAAGTGGAAGAAGAGATGACAAGGCGCGGAATTCCAAAATGCGAAACAACAAATAGAGCCAGCTAAGTAAGTAAGTAAGCACTTTAGTGGGGTGCCACCTAAAAAATCCGATCTCGATTTTTTCCCTTTGAGTTAAAACCACCTTAATGTTTACCTACAACAATTTTAAACAAATAATTGTTCCCTCCAATTTTGAGCAATTAGAAAAATATGGAAAAATTAACATTTAAATTAGTATACACACAAAATAAATAACAGAAAAAGTATTCAAAAATTAGATAAAACATAAAATCTCTGGTTGTTTATGTCCCCGTGAGAAGATATGCTTATATTCTTTTAATTAAGAGTTTTCCAGTGTTTGGGTTTTGTTGTTAAATTAAAAGTTAAAGGCAAAAATAAGTCTCTGTTTAACTTCTGAATAAACATTTTAGTGTAAAATGTTGATTTTTCAATTCTCTTTGGATTTGCCTTTATTAAACAAAACCTAAATAAAGGGTCTTTGTTAAATTTGAATGAAGAAGAAAAAAAAAAACAAAACAAAATTGTGGTTAACCATTTTCCCCAATTTGTTGTCGTTTTTTTCCTATCAACAAACAGAAGCCCATCTTCATGCAAAACTAGGAAAAAAGGCAAAAATAACCTAAATGGAAATTCTATAACTCATTTTGTTATAATTTAAAATTGTCTAAAGAAATATTAATTAGAAGAAGGCAACAAAAGTTAGACATTTGTTTGTTGCTGTTCCTTTTGCTCTCTGTTTTCTTTTCTTTTTGGGAAAGGAACCCCCATAAACATAGCCACGGACTCATAAACAAATAGAAAATATAACAAATAGGCCTTAAGTAAAAGATACTAAATTATGTCGAATCCAAAAAAGTTCATTGCCCCATAAAGAATAAACAATATAATTTGAATTTTGCCAAAAGGAGTGTTTCGTCCTATAAGTCACTTTTGTAAATGAAGGATTATATGTGAATTACTTTAATATCTATTGTCTCGTCTAAGACTATTTAAGAGGATTTTCTTTGAGAGAAATTAATTTTGTTCAGACAAAATTGAAATGTAACGAAAGACATACAAATACATATGTATGTATGTACATCTTAAAATAAGCATGCTTTATTTAAGACGGATATCCCATGTATAAATATAACTCTACACTGTAATTATAAGATATTACCTTGTTGTATAGAAATAAATAAATAAATTAATAAATAAATAAAATAATTTATGATTTAATAAATTTCGTATTGAACATTCTAAGAGCAGAATGAAGTTTGTTTTTTGTGGATAAATAAAATTATTTGTATCGGTTTGAAGACAGTCTGTTTAAGTGATTGCTCCAACTCAAAATACTCTTCTTGCTCTTTATAGGAAATTTGACTAAATCTTAATGATTATAAGAATGAAGGGCGAAGGCCATGTTTCGGCCATTTGAAAGTTTAAATAAATAGGGTGGTTAAGTTCCCCCATGTCTATTTTTAGGAAATATCCGCGTTAAGATACCTTAGAATGGATTATGGATTTTATGTTTCCGTAAGTTACGCATCAGATTAATCATTTGCGACCATATGTTGTATATATTCTTGATCAGAATAAAATTCTGAGTTAATTTAGCGGTCCGTCCCTCTGTCTGGATGTGCGTCTGTTGTAATAACTTTTGCGGTGTTTTGAGGATCTAACTTAAATTTTTGACAAAAGTAGCTGTAGTTTTATATTTTATATTCTAAGTGGTCGCAACACATCTCCACCAAAATGTTTCAATATACTTAGATCCTGTTATGTCCGATATAGGCCCCATATAACGGTACCTTCCGATTTTCGGTATTTCGAGGGTTTCATCTACAATGTTCGACTGAGTTACCCGTAATTTTACATTGGATGTTCAATGCAGTAACAAAACTTCTCCACAACAAGTAAGAACGGCGTTCGGCCCGGCCGAACTTGTTATACCATCAAGCACGAGTTGTATGGAAGTAAAATGGAACAATTAGTTTCTTTTCGTTTATTAAGAAGACTAAATACCAAATTTCAGCAATTTCGGTAAAGCAATGTGGGGCTAACCTTCAAAATGCAGAAATTCGGGAAGTACCGTTCTATTAGAGCTATGTCAGAACATCGATCTATACCAACAAATTTCTGGCGGAAAATTGACCTCGAGCTTGAATTAATCAAACATTGCAATAACAACAAATAGGTCGAAAATATCAAATTCTTTAAAGGAAAATGTTTAGACTAAACAAGTAAAAAGTCGTTAAGTTCGGCCGGGCCGAACTTTTTATACCCTCCACCATAAAATAGTCTTAATTAAAATGGAATAATTAGGGTCCTTTTACAATTTTAGGTGGAACAACTTTTCGACAATGAATAGACTCCTACTGCCTCCCACTATTGCTTAAATTACACTGTGAACACAAATGTTGGGACAGAGATAATTCCTTTTGGAGATGAAAGCCCTTGGTGTGTGTATATTAAAAACCCCGAAGGACAGATGCGCCGTGATTCGAACTTCCGCGTTATGGCGTGATGAAGTTTTTGCAAGAGACCCTGTAAGCCATCATGAATTAGCATTATATCTTTGTTTGTTGTTTTTGTAGAGCACTTAAGCAACAGTGAACAAAGATATAACGCTAATTCCTGATGGCCCACAGGGTCTCTAACAAAAATTTCATCACGCCATAATGCGGAAGTTCGACTTACGGCGGATCTGTCCTTCGGGGTTCATAATATACTCACCAAGACCTTTCTTCCCCAAGAGGAATTTTCCGTGCCCCAGACTTTCACCTCCATTTTGTTGCACAGTGTTATCTGATCTAATCTCAAAAAATGTGTTCAGCTAGGGGAAAGGTACCACCTACGGGGCTATATCAAAGAGTCAACCTATCTTTAAATTTTTTGGCGGAAAAGTTTTATAGCTGCAGGGAACTTCAAGAGTCAAATTGAGGGTAGTTTCATCAAAACAATGTAGACCCTCAAAAATGGACCCATGTTGACGAATTTTAGTGAAGAAATTTCGTGACCACTGAAAATTCCCGAAAATCGGGAGGTACAGTTATATGGGGGGATATACCAAAACATGGACCTATATTGACGATTATTTTTGAATAGACAAAATTGTACCTAAAATTCTCAAAATACCGATCATTACAGCTAGTTCGGTTAAAAATTGCAGCTAAAATTCTCAAAATACCGTAAATGGGGAGATACCGTTATATGGGGGCTATACCAAAACATGGACCTATGTAGACGATGTTTCGTTGGAGATGTTTTATGACCACTGAGAACTTCAAATGTCAAATTACAGCTATTTCGGTTAAAAACGGTAGCTAAAATTCTCAAAATACCGAAAATTGGGAAGTACCGTTATATGGGGGCAATACCAAAACATGAACCTATGTTGACGATGTTTGGTGGAGATATTTCATGACCACTGAGAACCTCAAATGTCAAATTGCAGATATTTCGGTTACAAATTGTGGTTAAAATTCTCAAAATACCGAAAATCGGGAGGTACCGTTATATGGGGGCTATACCAAAACATGGACCTATGCTGACGATGCTTGGTGGAGATGTTTCATGACCACTGAGAACCTCAAATGGTAAATTACAGCTAGTTCGGTTAAAAATTGTAGCTAAACTTCTCAAAATACCGAAAATCGGGAGGTACCGTTATATGGGGGCTATACCAAAACATGGACCTATGTTGATGATGTTTCGTGGAGATATTTCATAACCACTGAGAACCTCAAATGTCAAATTGCAGATAGTTCAATTAAAAATTGTGGTTAAAATTCCCAAAATACCGAAAATCGGGAGGTACCGTTATGTGGGGGCTGTACTAAAACATGAACCTAAGTTGACGATGTTTGGTGGAGATATTTCATGACCACTGAGAACCTCAAATGTCAAATTGCAGATATTTCGGTTACAAATTGTGGTTAAAATTCTCAAAATACCGAAAATCGGGAGGTACCGTTATATGGGGGCTATACCAAAACATGGACCTATGTTGACAATGCTTGGTGGAGATGTTTCATGACCACTGAGAACCTTAAATGGCAAATTAGAGCTAGTTCGGTTAAAAATTGTAGCTAAAATTCTCAAAATACCGAAAATCGGGAGGTACCGATATGTGGGGGCTATACCAAAACATGGACCTATGTTGACGATGTTTCGTGGAGATATTTCATGACCACTGAGAACCTCAAACGTCAAATTGCAGATAGTTCGGTTAGAAATTGTGGCTAAAAATCTCAAAATACAGAAAATCGGGAGGTACCGTTATATGGGGGCTATACCAAAACATGAACCTATGTTGACGATGTTTGGTGGAGATATTTCATGACCACTGAGAACCTCAAATGTCAAATTGCAGATATTTCGGTTACAAATTGTGGTTAAAATTCTCAAAATACCGAAAATCGGTAGGTACCGTTATATGGGGGCTATACCAAAACATGGACCTATGTTGACGATGCTTAGTGGAGATGTTTCATGACCACTGACAACCTCAAATGGCAAATTACAGCTAGTTCGGTTAAAAATTGTAGCTAAAATTCTCAAAATACCGAAAATCGGGAGGTACCGTTATATGGGGCCTATACCAAAACATGGACCTATGTTGACGATGTTTCGTGAAGATATTTCATGACCACTGAGAACCTCAAATGTCAATTTGCAGATAGTTCGGTTAAACATTGTGGCCAAAATTCTCAAAATACCGACAATCGGGAGGTACTGTTATATGGGGACTATACCAAAACATGGACCTATGCCCATATCCTTTGCGATATAAGTTTGTTGATCACTAGGAACCCTAAATCCCAAATTATAGCTAATTCGGTCTGCAAATGTGGCGAAGAACGTCAAAATACCTCAAATCCGGAGGTACCGTTATATGGGGGCTATACCAAAAAGTGGACCGAAATAGCCCATCTTCGAACTTGACCTGCCTATGGAAAAAAGACCCTCGGGTGCAAAATTTCAGCACTCTATCTCAATTATTGCGGACTCTAGAGTGATTACAACAGACGGACAGACGGACAGACAGACGGACAGACGGACATGGCTAGATCGTCTTAGAATTTTATTCTGATCAAGAATATATATACTTTATAGGGTCGCAAATGATTAGTTCGATGTGTAACAAACAGAATGACAAACTTAATATACCCTCCATACTATGGTGGAGGGTATAAAAAATACTAAATACCAAATTTCCGATATTTCGGTAAGATAATGTAGCTAAAACCTTAAAAATACCGCAATTCAAGACGTACGCTTCTATGGGGGATATAGGAAGACGTGGAACTATACTGATTCTCTTCTGGAATATTATATAACCCCATGGAAGACTAAATAACAAATGTCAACCTTTCGGTGGGATATTGACGTTACAACCTTCAGAATTACGAAAATCGGGAGGTACTGTTCTATAGGGGCTATATCGAAACGTGGACCTATACCGACGAATTTTAAACATTTCTGTGGGTTGTTGTGGCCACAACCTTCAAAATACCGAAAATCGTGAGGTTTCTTTCTATGGGGGCTAAATGAAGGCGTGGACCTATACCGACAAATTTTATATGGAATGTTTTATACCCCAACGAAGATTAAATACCAAATTTCAGTCATTTCGATGAATTATTGAGGCCACAACCTTCAAAATACGGAAAATCGGGAGGTACCGTTCTATGGGGGGCTCTATGGACCTATACCTATACCGACGATTTTCAGTCGAAAAGGTATTTACATCAAATGTAGACTAAATACCAATTTTAAGCCATTTCGGTGGGTTATGGTAGCAGCAAATTTCAAAATACCGAATATCGGGAGGTACCGTTCTATGGGGCTATAGTGCTGCACCGACAAATTTCTGGAGGTAAGTTTTATACCCACAACGAAGATTACCTGTGCAGACAAATTTCTGGGGGAATGTTTTACCCTAAGCGAAGATAAATTACCAAATTTTATCCACTTCGGTGTGATAATGATGCTAAAATTTTCAAAATACCGAAAATCGGGAGGTACCGTCCTTTGGAGGCTATATGAAGACATGGACCTATACCGACTAATTTCATATCGTACATTTTATATCCCAAATGAAGACCTATTACCAAATTTCAGACACTTAGGAGGATCATTGTGGCCACAACCTTCAAAATACCGAAAATCGGGAGGTATCGTTCTATGGGGGCTATATGAAGGCGTTGACCCATATCGACAAATTTCAGGGGCAGAGTTGTATACGCCCAACAAAGACTAAGTACCAAATTTCAACCATTTTGGAATGATAATAAGGCTTAAACCTTCAAAATACCGAAAATCGGGTGGTGCCGTTCTATGGGGGCGAGGGGACGTGGTCCGATATAGCTCATTTGCAATACCAAACATCCTAGAAGTAATAGAAACTTCTATACCAAAATATAAAGCTCTATCTTAACAATTTCGAGCTGTATCTTGTTTTTAACAGACGGACGGACGGATGAATATTTCAATGTGTTGCAAACGGAATGACACATTTAATTATAACCTCCATATTAAGGTAAAAATTGTCAACATAGGTCCATATATTGATATAGCTCCCATGGAACTAGCTGTAATTTGACATTTGAGGTTCTAAGTGGTTACAACACATCTCCACCAAAATGTTTTACTATAGGTCCAAGTTTTGGTATGGGCCTCATATAACGATACCTCCCGATTTTCAATATTTTTGACTGAACTACCCGTTGTCGCAAAACTTCTACACCAAATATTGCCAACATACGACCATGTCTTGGTAAAACCCCCATAAAACGGAAGTGGTCACATAATTTCCCCACGATATATTATCACCATAGGTCCAAGTTTTGGTATATCCCGTATATGACGAGACCTTCCCATTGTAGTTGTGTTGAGGAATTTAGCTACATTTATTACCATTCGTTAATAACGGTAACTTGACAATTGAGATCCCAATGGTCTCAAAATTTCTACACCAAAAATTGTCAACATTGTTTTGGTATGCTTCCATATAGCGGTATCTCCCGATTTTAGGTATTTTGAGTGTCCAGGTTAAATTATTCTCATATGGCTTCGTCCTTAAACAATCGAGTTTTTAAGCTGGACAATAAACATATACAGCGAATCGTGATGTCCCAGTCCACATGCAGCTCATGTGCTGGCTATCGTGATATCAATTCGGGTTCAATACGAATTGAGGTTGCATTGCCCGTATCTTAACTGGGATAAACCCTTGGCAGCTGACGACGTACTGTTCTCCGAGTATTGCATTCTTACTGCGACAGCGTAAATACTATCCAAGCCTGCCTGCCTGATATGCTCGTTTATCTAGAGGTTAAAGCTTGTATCTTTGGACAACTCCCTCTCTGGAATATGAAGAAATGTCTTGACGTGCCTGAATGGGGAAAGCCTGTCCACTAGATTGTGGCAGGGATGCTCACGGCAATAACATCCAAGCAGGTACTGCTTTTTTTTTGTGCCGATGCATCGGTAAAATCTTAGTCCCCTCATTATGATGGTCCAGTACAGCATTCTGGCTGGTTTGAATATTTTTCCGCTAATATTTGCATACAACACTGGCCCCGCTTAACTTACCACAGAACGGTCTGTGGCTTCGTAAGTGTCAACAAGGTTTCTTTGTCAGCTCCGCAAGTGCAGCTGGTCCGCGACTTAGGGACCTCATTCCTACTTCATATCTTGTCGTAAATAGCTACGGTTTGGGCGAACGGCTTAAACATACTGTCGAACTTTACACGCAATATCTTTGGGTAGTTAGTGGTCGGAATAATCGACGAATATGTTCTGAGGGAGCATCATATAAATCGTCCACTTGGTGAACAGTTTGGCAATGAGGGACGGCGGACAATAGGACCCGACTCCAAAATAGCATATTCATCCCCATACCTTACCATTTCTATGCCGTTTGGAGGGTATGGAATTTCAGAAAAGTGGAGCCTAAACAGTTCCATAGAGATTCCCTGTCTTCGGTAACTCCCTCTTTTACTCTAGGGGTCTTCGACATCTTATTTCCGAATTCCACAAACGACTGTTGTCCACACATACATCCGCCTGGCGTGGTTGGAGGTATCCAAGGGCTTCGATAGGTCAAGAGCTATTATGACTGTTCGGTCGTACGGCCAGTTCTGGTTGATTCCTCTATCTTGAAGGCATCTAGGAAACAGTTTCTCATCAAGGGGAGAATTAGTGTCTTTACAATCTTCGCTCCTGGTGACAAGAAGGCGATCGGCATGTACAATTCCACAACCTTGTTTCAGTAGCGGGACCATCCTGTCATTTTCCAAGCTTCTTGCCAACAATACATTGAGGACACTTGTCAAATACGCCAGTCCAATTACTTATACATAACCATTGAGATGCCGTGGGAGCCCAACTCTTTGGATAATTTCGCATTTGAGATGACATCTGCGACATTGTGGTATATCTCCTCGGCTAGGAAGGCTCTTCTTATACGGCATAGCACACTACTCTTCGCCCTATCACACTCGGGTTGCTCCATAAACTGCCCGTTAAAATAACACGCGCACCTGGGTCAGCCTTGCCAATCAGGTTCCCCATGGTACAAAAAAGTATGGTGCCACAATGGTGATATCTGGCGAACTGTGGCAATATCGTTTATCCCCGTATGAGCGTCTTCGTTCACCGTGCAAAGTGTGGAGGTATTAATTTGCTCGACCAACACTGTACCCCCCTATGGTCATTGCCAAAGGTCATAATGAGCATTAAAATGCCTTAGCACCAGATGGTTATTGCTCTACAAAAACGAATTAATATCAGGCATATAACGTAGGGCTCTACTATTTATCGGCGGTATGTACACATTAATCAACTCTACCTCGACAGTCCCACAATTAACTACTAACGGTTTGCCTTAACTAAATTTAAATGAAAGGTGCTTACACCTGGAAAGCTTTTGCGGATTCTAAGAAAAATAAAAAAATTTCCGGAGGGATTTTTAAATAAATCGCGGTCAAAGTTCAAATTTTTAAGGTTTTTTTTCACGATTTTGCTTGGAAATCGCAAGTCCCATCAAAATGAGGTTAAAGAAAATGTTATAGCAGCGAAAAGTCTCTACAAGATGGATCTTCATGACATTTTCGTAGGTTTTATTATTTTTGAGATATAGAAGTTCAAATTGGGACAATGTACTCTGACTGTATCGCCTCCTTATAATGCAGTGTCAAGTACGGTGCACCTTAACTAACTTTAACTAAAAACCGCTTACCCCTGGGAAGTTTTTGCAATGAACTCGTAAAGTTTTTTCATCGATTGGACCATTAGAAACATTGTTTGAAAATTTTCGTGAAAATGCACCTTTGGCCACATACAAATTACTATGGAAATACAGATCGCCCGGGTGGCACGGGTTAACGTTACCCGATCGTCATAAAAATGTATATACAAAGTTTTTGAGTCCAGTGGAAACATTTTAGTGGGTAGGAAATCCAATCAAAAAATGTGTTTTTTTTTTGGTCGGTCTAAGGTACAATCCAATTTGTTTTGTTCCCAATATTTTAAGCTCTTATTGCTACTAAAGTTGCTCAAATTGTAAATTGTGCATTTTGAAGGGATTAAAAATACTTTTATCAAACATCGTCCTCATATATTCTAGTTTTTGGAAAGATCTTATCAAGTATTTAGGAGAATTTTTAAAAATTTGCTTAAGATGTCGTAAAAATTAGGGTTAAACATTTTATTATATTAGTGCCACAATAACTATACACCCAAAAATATTTCTGAGTGTGTGAAAACTATATCGTGGTCCTATACAGATGAATTGGATTACTTTCTAAAAATAAATTATCCAAAGTTTTCAAAGAACAATTCATAAAATTTGTCGTACGTAGAGTAAAAACAAAAGAACTCAACGCTGAACAACAAATAAAATATAAAATAAAAATCATAAGTCCTATAATGAGGACAAAATGTATTATATTAAAAATTACCAGTTTTTTAAAGAATGAATATTTTTACAATTTCTTCATTTAAAAAATAACGGCAGAAAACAGCACGAGTTATATGCTGATTTCAATAGATAACTCTCTAGGCTAAAATTAAAATTTTCGGACCCCTTGCAACCCATTTTTTTATAACTCTATATTCTTTTCTATAATATGGTAAATATAATATTTTTTCACCACATTTTCTATAACCCTTTTTTCTAAAATGTTTATAAGCACCTGCATTTTGCGTTTCCATTCTAAAATTATCACTTTTTCTTCACAAAACCAAAAATATTACACTTTAAAAACACCAAATTTTATTTTTGTAGCTACATTTGAAAATGTGAATAAAAGTTCACCTTTAACACAATGTAACTGTAAACGTAGCGAACATATAACCTTAATATTTTTAGTAGAGACGAAGAATTTTGTACCTTATAACCGTATAAACACACAACCCTAGAATTTGTAGTCGGAAACACACGCTCTGTACCACCGTATTCATAATTTAGTAAGGAGTAATATAAGTAGTCATTTTTGCTTACTTTGTAATGGGTTACATATTGACTAACGGATCCGAATTTTTGCTGGGTGCTGCTTGTCGGAGGCGTCTCATGTTCTAACGACGACGAAGTTGGGAACACACTGAGAGAAGTTCCGACGCAGCAATCAGCTAAGACCAGAGCAGCTAGGAAATACACTCATTCCCTACATCGATTCAGATTTGGATATATCCTCATATATATATTTCCTCTAGTTTGCTATACCGCGTCCAATTTAAATCGAATACCCTTCAAATTTAATGTGTGGTATTTTCTTAGGCTTCTGAGTAGTTTTACCGATTTTGACAAAAAAGGTTAAGATTTGGATATAGCCCCCATATACATATGTATATCTTTCACTGGTTTAACTATAAATAGGTCAATTTTTGATAAATATCCTTCAAAGTTTACATGGGATAATATCTTTGGCCCTTTTTCAGTTTTACCGATTCGGGATTTGGATATAGCCCTCATATATAATTTCGCCCGATTTGTTGTACTTGATGCACTAAACAAGCAAGGTATGTGAAATATTGATGAAATTGGGAAAATGTGATGTAATTATTTGTAATTGAGCGACATCGGGCGAAATTATATACAGGATCTATATCAAAACATTGACCGATTTTTATCAAAATCCGTAAAACTGATAAAGGGAATAAGAAAAATTTGAAGGCTATTCTTCAAAAATTGACCGATTTATAGCAAAATCGGTGAAATATATATAAGGGGACTATATCCAAATCTGAACCGAAAATCAGTAAAGCTAATCAGGGGGCTGAAAAATAACACATGTTAAATTTGAAGACTATTGGATCAAAATTGACCGAGTTATATTAAAATCGGGGAAGGATATATGTATGTAAAGGGAACTATATCCAAATCTGAACCGATTTTTGTGAAAATCGTTAAAACTACTCAGAGGCCTAAAAACGACACATATTCAATTTTAAGGCTATTCGATCAAAATTGACCAAGTTATAGCAAAATCGGGGAAAGATATATATGGGAGCTATATCCAAATCTGAACCGATATGAACCAACATTTCAATTTTTCAGTCCTATACCCTCGAAAGTACTTGTACAAAAATTCATCAACCTATGTCAACTCCTTCTATTTTAAAATGAAGCTGCAACACAGTCATTAAATAAAAGAAACGGCATAGTTTTTCATTAATATCAAATTGACCAGACATTAAAATATTAATATATCTCAAAAGATTGCAGGGATGGGCAGAAATTTTTTACACATTTCGCTTCGGAAGGGATGTCCAATTAACGGAAATCAAGAGGCAAGTTGACAATCAAAAAATCTACTCTACGAAATATTATGAATTTATATTTATTTGATCAAATTTATTTTTTAATTCTTGATAATGGCACTTTGTCCATGTGCAGTTAATGTCATCTTATTGTAATAAAATGTTATCATTATAGGCTACCCATGAAATCCCCATCCAAAACTTTTAATATTATCAACAAAATTTTTGGAAATAGTGATTTTAAAGGTCGTTTAATTTTCATATGATTACGGCTTTGGATTACCTGTGAAATATTTTTCATATTTAAAGAGCTATAACTTCGTTATGGATGCACATGTCGACAAAATTCTTTCAGACTCGTCGTAGGTACCTGGTGTGGTGGGACTCGATTTTTCTAAAGCCTTTGACTCGGTCTGGCACAGGGGTCTGCTTTTCAAGCTGCAACAGTTTGGATTCGATTTCCAAACTCGCAGACTTGTGGGCAGTTTTCTGGCCGACAGGAGCTTCAGGGTGAAAATTGGTGAACGGCTCTCTAGTCGTAGGCCTATTTTGTCAGGTGTGCCCCAGGGTTCTCTATTGGGTCCGATGTTGTACAACATCTTCGTCAGCGACATGCCAGCTCCTCCACAGGAGGGGTTGGTATTGTCATATGCTGACGATGTGCTTGTGGCGATGTCGGGCCCTAGGGTCCGAGCAATAGAGGCACAAATAAATGACTATCTTGCCCTATTAGATAGGTATTTTACCTTATGGTGTCTAAGGTTAAACGGGGAGAAATGTACGGCAATTCTGATAAAGGGGAAAAATCAGTTTATATTGCCAAATTTCTGGTACTACAGGCCAATAATACAGATTGGTCTTAATATAGTTGAAATAAAGGACAGTATGAAGTACCTAGGTGTAATTTTTAATCAAAAATTTGACTTTAAAATGCACGTGGACTTCATCCTGTCCAGATCCAAAATGATCTTCTTCAGCTATAACAATTTGCTGAAGATGCGGGGTGGTCTTTCACCCGAGGTGAAATTGCTTGTCTACCGGCAGATAATGAGACCTATCATCTCCTATGCCTTTCCAGTCTGGTTTGACATCTCGTCACATCAGATGGAGAGGCTTAGGAGATGGGAACGCAAGGTTCTGGCCTCCTGTCTGGGTATTAGGAGGTTGGTCTTTGGATCTGATGGATCTGTAAGACGAGTGTCTAACAGAGTCATCTATGACAATTTTGATGGCGAAAGAATCGACAGGGTTCTGATAGATGGAGCCCTGGCATTCTTAAATCGTTCGGATGGTATGGACAATGGGATTGTTGAAAACGCCTTAAGGTGCAACCTTAATTTAGATGAACTAAATGCATGCAGGCACCTTCCTCCTGGTGCATTAAATTGTCTGCGTAATGAAGGCTTGTTGTTCGTTGATGGAGAGCTTCGGTTTTACCATCGGCGGTACAACAGTCTTAATGTTGATGATATTGTGTATAACAATGCCCAATAAACACATAATGTAAATATTGTAAATAGTAATTTTAGTTTCGTAGTAGTTAAGTTTTTAGTTGTTAAGTTATAGTTATTAATTTGTAGTTTTAAGTTATAACTCGCCCATTTTTTAAATTGGATTTTTTTGGGGCATATATTTTTAAATTGTTTTTGGTAATAGTGGCTAGTGGTAAACCCACAGCATAAATATGATCTCTAGTAGTAGATAGCGAAGTAGCTATGTGTTAATTTTATATAGTCACAGATAGCCATTTCTGTTAAGCATGTACAAAATCTTCCAAATAAATGTGGCCTTTGGCAAAAATTGAATTGAAAAAATTGGTACCTGGTGTGGTTAATGTAAGAAAAAAGGTAAACATATTAGCTGTGTTCCTTTACTTACCTGAGGTTACCATTTTAATCATTTGTTACCATTTTTAACCTGCAAAGCGTTCCTTAACCCCGAAAAGTGGCAGAACTGGAAGCAAATTTTAAGAGAGTGAGAGGGCGAAAATTGCTTTCTCTTCTACCACAGGCTACCAGCAAAATTTCTGTAGGTAGAAATTGGCAGAACTGATTTTTCGACTTTTGTTTGACGATTGACCGAAGAAAAAGTCGAACACTGACAACACTAAATTAAAAACTGTGAAATAAAAGACGAAAATTGATTTTTTATGTTTTTTTCTGACATTGCTGTCGGATCTACCATTTTTCCGTTCCTTTACTTTTCTGGTAAAAATGTTCATGAGAGAGCAATTTTGAACAATTTTGACACTTTTCTCTTTTACCACTCTTACCATTAAAAAAGTAAAGGAACGAAGCTATTATAACGAGTGGTTTTACCGAAGGCTGAGGTTAGCTCAGTAGTTTCCAGGGTCGACTTAAGGACCCACGAACCTTAACTAAGAACAACAGTTAATTGTGCTTCAATGCTTTATTGATACAATTACGTATATATGAATATTGAATGGTTTTCAGATTAGTCGGGGATGTAGTGTATATTGATTGGCTCGGATGGATGCTTGTCGGCCCGATGATGATCGGGTGTGGGGATGGGATTAGGGATAGCCGGGTGGCTGTCGGCTCTATGTGGATCGGCTCGGTGATATTCGGTTGTTGGTTGCTCGTCGGCAATCGTCGGATGTGTTGCTCGGCTCTGGGTAGTCGGATGCCGTCGGATATGGTCGGCTCGTTGGTAGTCAAACGTATCGGTAGGAGCGAACAAATCGACAGGAGCGAACGAATCGACAGGAGCGAACGAGTCGACAAGAGCGAAGGAATCGTCAGGAGCGAACGAATCGGCAGGAGCAAACGAATCGACAGGAGCGAACGAATCGACAGGAGCGAACGAGTCGACAGGAGCGAATGAATCGGCAGGAGCGAACGTATCGCAAGGTCGATGGCTAATGTAATCCTCGGTTGAATCGAATTGGACTGCGGACAATGCCACACGTCTTCTCTTTTATGTCGGTTAACTCCAGCACTCGACAAATTCAGCGACGAAAATCAAACATCTTATCCATCTGGGTTTAAGGAGTGAATGAGAATTATTTGTAAGGCGAGACAACCAGGAAATACACTGAATTTTAAATAATGTATGAATGGAGTTTTAATTATGCATGAAGTTGGGATTATGCATGCACTGATAAGGTAGTTTTGTATTGAAACTGGAAGTAATATCAGAGGGGCGGTTTTGCAATGTAGCGGTCAAGTTACAATATACAAAAGTTAACATCGCATTTTTCGATTGTTGTCCACTGCGGCAACACTGTGCGATTTCTGTAGAGGGATGCTGTTTTTACTGCTTACTAAGACCAATATAGTATTAATACTTAATTATATAATTGTGTTTGCATAAATTTATAATTAAAATTTGTGTGACTCCTACTAGTGGTGATCGCATGGACTTATTGTTAACCTACATTTTGTGTTTCCTCTTCTTATTATTTTTTAATTTCTTCCTATTAATATTTCTCTCAAGGTCCTATCTTAATAGTTTTAACAAATTCCAATTTAAATGCAAATTTATTGCTGTAATAAAACATTTCCACAAAACATATTGCTAGTTTTCCGTCATAAATTAATGCACTATTTATCTCCAAATGTAGATATTAAATTTTCCCAATCGCCCAAACAGTAAGATATAAACTTTCCACTTCCTTTAATAAACATACATATGTATTTTTGGACAATCCAACTTCGTGTCCATATGCCTACAACATATTAACTTTACATATCATCTTCTTCTCCACCCACAGCACCATTACCATTGCCAATGACAGAATTGGAATATATAGCGAATATACATGTGGATATATACACATACATACATATGTATTTACGAATACACAATGATAAAATATGGTGCGCTAGTGCAGAAAAGACAAAAAAGACAAACAGCCGACTGCTCATAAATTATTCACTGACAGAATCAGTGAACCGATCTGTAATTTATTGTTAATTAATTGATTCTGACTTCATTGTTTGAGAATGAGAGTTCGAAAGACACCCAGAATCTGCAAAGGGTATGTCGTGGCATGGTTTGCGAAATGCGGTAAAAACCATAACAAACATAGCCATTATACGTATGTGGCAACAACAACAACAACTAATGCAATATAAGTAAAACAACAACATCAGATATTAACATAGAAAATGTTTGAAATGTCACAGCATTAGATAACGCAAATGAACTGAATGAAATAGAATAAATAAACAAATGGAGATTAATGGCAATTTTATGGAAATTTTCTGCCTATTGAAGTTGATTAGGAAGTCGTGAAAAAAAATGTTGTCCGCAAAAATAAAAGAAATGCCCGATGCCAAAGTAGAGATTAAAGTTAATATGACCTCAAAAAACTAAGCTTTGCTACCAGTGACAATATAATTACCAAATGTCAATTAATTGCATGGTAGCTAATCAGTACTACCAAGAGTTCCGCGCTGATACCGAACAGAAGAGTGCATAAAGATAAATTGCAGTAGGTAGGAACATGCAGCGCACAATAAGTATCTCGGGGGAGGAGAGAAGGAACGCGACTTTTCTGCCGGAAAAGGAGTGTGAAAAACTCAAACGGTACGCTGAAGTCAGAATGAAATCGGAAAATTTGGGTAGAGCACCCCTGCGCCAGGTATAGGTCACAATTTTCTTCAAAACAGTGTGCTTCACGTGCATTGTATTAAAATTAAGAAAATTATGAAGGACCAAGGATATTCTGGTAACGCTGGGTTGTTAGGCGACCATGAACCTGTCAATATTCTTCAAGGTTTACTATAGGGTTACAACTGTATTTGAAACCATGTTGATACCTGAGAGACTCAACGAGTACTAGGTTGCCAAGTGGCAAGAAGGCTATCCTATGGTTGACCTCAGTCCGTCTAGAAAATGAATATTCCATGAATATACGAACTGTTACTAAATAAAAAACAAAAAAACATGAAAAGAAAACCTTCGACTGATGTAGGTGTGGATGCCTTGGCACTCTCAGACTTCACTTCCATCAATGCATGAACTTCACTCTCCCTGACTATAAAAAATATGGACGATGCACACTGGTCGAAACCACTGATCTAGCGGCGCGAAAGTCAAAAAATCGAACTATAAAATTGCGAAATATTTTCCATTATATCGATTACAAACACTTTGCAGAGATTTTGTTTTTTCATTTTTGTTGTTGTAAATATTCACTCAGTTATTCACTATCAAATACAAGAGTTTTTGTTGCATCAGATTTTAAAAAATTGTTGCAAAAAATTAATTTAATATTTGTTTAAATGTTAAATAAATTCGTAATGTAACTGGACAAGATTTATTTTTAATTATTTTTATTTTTATTTAAATTATAAAAGTTAGTTTGGGGTCTGGAGGTACTTAGTTATATAGCAATAAATTTTCAAAAACATCTTTGTGTTTATTTCAGCTTTAGTCCATATTTTGTTGTAATTCAATTGTTTGAATAACAACAAAATATTTTAAAGTGGATATGAAATTGATTAGTTGCGGGCGATACAGAGTCGGCGAAAAAGGGAACTGATGAAGTTGTTTGGTGACAACTGAAACTATAGTATTCCCTACCCTTCGCCCGAAACTAATCAATTTCATATCCACTTTAAAATATTTTGTTGTTATTCATACAATTGAATTACAACAAAATATGGACTAAAGCTGAAATAAACACAAAGATGTAAAATTCTGCAGTCCAACAATAAAAAACGCCAACATTTTCAAAAACTTAATTTTTTAGTGTTTTTATGGGTTGTACGCGCTTGTTGCATAGAGTGAACTTGGGTTCGATTTTTATTGGGGGATGAAATTGGACTCTCTGGATACTGATTAACCACATTAGGACTGCAAATATTTGCAAATCTTTTGATGACTGCACTTTTAAAATAAGGGATTTTGCAGGAAATTCATACAAATTTAGCTGTGCATTTGTATGGGAGCTAAACCAAAATATGGACCTATCTTGAGAAATGTTTGCAAGGTGGAGTTCTACCCCCGGAGACACTATAATACCATATTATAGCTATATATGTTATTAAATATGGAATAACAGGTAAAAATTTAACGAATCGGGGGTACCATAAAAGGGGCTACATCGTAACATAAATCCGTATTGACACTGTTTGCAAGAAGATTTTATACGCAGTGAGAACACGGAATGCAAAATTACAGCCAAGTTGGTTTAAAAATGTGGTCATGATATTCAAAATACCTTAAATTGGGAGATACGGTTACATGGGGGCTATATCAAAACGCGCACCTACGTCCATAATTTTTGGTGGAAATGACGTGACGACTAGTAACCCTAAGTACCAAATTACAGCTAATTTGCTACGAAATTGTGGCTTAAATCCTCAAAATACCGAAAATCGGAAGGTACCGTTATATGGGGCTATACCAAAACATTAGCCGATATAGTTCATATTTGGTCCATTATTACCCACAGGTACGGACAGATCTTTTCAGAAATTTGTGGCACTTTTTAGACATTTGAACTTGCCGATAAAAATGCGGATTAGGATAATAGTTCAAAAGTTTTGCGGAGGAGAGAATAGACCGACATAGTGCATTACGGAAGTGGATATTATTTTGAGAGTCATATCTTTTCGATAGATATTGCGCCCACTAGTAATTTCAGTGGGTTACACTGTGTGTAATTTTTTGAGTCATGTTTTATTAACCATATTCTGACTCCACAGTGTGATAGAACACCAAAAATGAGAAAACACGTGTCTCGCCGTTTTTCCCTATCTCATCAACTTTTGCGGTTATAGGCCTCCAAAGGTTTGAGGCTTTGATGTAGAAAGGGTCATTTAATCAGGACTATATCTTCCAAATCGGTAGGAAATTTTAATTTATCTCGGAGGCAAAGTTGTAGCTCTTGTCTTAAAGAACAAAAATTGTGAACACATATAATCCATCAAGCTTCATCTGCAAGGTCAAAATCGTTATGGTCAAATTTGTTTTTAAATTTTTCTCAAGTTTTGTTATACAGCTTTCAAACGGATCAAATTTGAAGCAAACAACCACCTACAAAAATTTACCTCAGATCTCAATAAACATCTTTCTAGAATATACGAGCTCTGTAGAAACGGATCTTAATGGTCAAAATAGCAAAACAATTGCGATTTTTATCCTCTTTTCTAGGATTCTGCTCCATAAATATTAAAAAGTTCAAAATTCAAGATAACAATCTACCAGAATAGCATAGCAAAGGCATCAATAAACAATTTTCTGGAACATGCGAAATGTCTATGAATGGTTCTTAATGGTAAAAATAGCAAAAATCTTTTGAAAATATCCAATTTTTATACTTTATTCTTCGACTCTGGTCCAAAGATACGCAACTACCCAAAAATTAGGGATACCGTCAACCACAAAAAACAACTTTATAGAACTTATGGAGATTCTAGGAATGATTCTTAGGGCTGAAATTCACGAACAATTAAATTTTGTTAACATCCCCCTGCTCAGGTTTGGAAATAGCAAACTGTGTTAATAACAGGAAAGAATGATCTAAAATAATCGAATTTTGAGCTTGAAGAATCCTTCCTAGAATCTTCATTTGTTCTAGAAACTTGTTTGTTGAAATCTAAGGTACATTTTTTAGTTGACTGTATCCTTAATTTTTGGGCGGTTGCGTATCTTTGGACCAGAGTCGGAGAAAAAAGTATAAAAAATTGATATTTTCAAAAGATTTTTGCTATTTTTACCATTAAGAACCGTCCATAGACATTCCGCATATTCCAGACAGTTGTTTATTGAAGCCTTTGCTACACTATTGTGGTTGATTGTTTTCTTGAATTTTGAACGGTTTAATATCTACTGAGCAGAAGCCGAGAAAAGAGGATAAAAATCGCAATTGTTTTGCTATTTTGACCATTAAGACCAGTTCCTTCAGGGTTCGTATATTCTAGAAAGATGTTTATTGAGATCTGAGGTACATTTTTGTAGTTGGTTGGTTGCTTAAAATTTGATTGGTTTGAAAGCTGTATAACAAAACTTGAGAAAAATGTTTAAAAGAAATTTGACCATGGCGATTTTGACCTTGCAGATGAAGCTTGATGGATTATATGTGTTCACAATTTTTGTTCTTTAAGACAAAAGGTACAACTTTGCCTCCGAGATAAATTAAAATTTCCTAACGGTTTGCAAGATAAAAACACGGGTGCCACCGTGGTGCAATGGTCTGCACGCCCGCCTTGCACGCAGAAGGTCGGGGGTTCGATTCCCCGGCCAGGCAACATCAAACATTTTTCAACGGTGGCAAAATACCCCTCAGTAATGTTGGCGACATTTCCTGAGTATTTCAGCCTTGAAAAACTTCTCCACAAGTGGTGTCTTAAGACACGCCGTTCGGACTCGGCGATAAACAGTAGGTCCCATATCATTGAGCTAAATATGAATCGGGGTGCACTCATTGATATGAGAGAAGTCTCCCTTGTCCCGTATGGGATGTTGTGGAACAATGTTTTGCTATTTTTACCATTAAGAACCGTCCATAGACATTCCGCATATTCCAGACAGTTGTTTATTGAAGCCTTTGCTACACTATTGTGGTTGATTGTTTTCTTGAATTTTGAACGGTTTAATATCTACTGAGCAGAAGCCGAGAAAAGAGGATAAAAATCGCAATTGTTTTGCTATTTTGACCATTAAGACCAGTTCCTTCAGGGTTCGTATATTCTAGAAAGATGTTTATTGAGATCTGAGGTACATTTTTGTAGTTGGTTGGTTGCTTAAAATTTGATTGGTTTGAAAGCTGTATAACAAAACTTGAGAAAAATGTTTAAAAGAAATTTGACCATGGCGATTTTGACCTTGCAGATGAAGCTTGATGGATTATATGTGTTCACAATTTTTGTTCTTTAAGACAAAAGGTACAACTTTGCCTCCGAGATAAATTAAAATTTCCTAACGGTTTGCAAGATATAGTCCTGACAAAATGACCCTTTCTACATCAAAGCCTCAAACCTTTGGAGGCCTATAACCGCGAAACTTGATGAGATAGGGAAAAACGGCGAGACACGTGTCTTCTCATTTTTGGTGTCCTATCACACTGCGGTGTCAAAATATGGTTAATAATTTTCGTGTTGCAAAGTGTTATCGTATACCTGTTGGACCAGTATGCCAACGGAAAATATAATATGGCGGTAAACAGGACCACAAAGAACATCATCGGTATAAATTTCGAAAGGACCTCCGAACAGACCCTAAACTACACCTGGACACAAATGTTGAACCTTTGTTGGGCCATTTTAGAAGTTAAACTAAGTTAGGACAAAATATGACGAAGGCCAAATTTTGGACCAAATCGGTTCATCAGTTCGAGTATTATTGTGCTCTCCAGGTACTACATATGGTGCTATAGGGGTTTTTTACAACTTTCGGGCTGTTTCCCAAGAAGTATAGACTTGCCACTGAAAAAACTTTTACCGTCGTAATTGAGACAGCGATTGCAAGTTGCTTCAACAGAAATCAAAGTTAGTCAAGAGCAGGTCTTAAAGTGAACTTATCCGAAATTTTGTGTGGGAGGTACCCGAAGGTATGGACAAATATAGTCCATATTCAAACGTGATCTATATCTGGTAGATATATTAGGATGCGTAAAGTATGGACCAAATCGGTCCTTCCCTTCAAGAGTTGTCGGGCGCACAATTTTTCCGAACATTTTTAAACTTTTGTGGGGGAGGTACCTGAAGGAGTGAACAGATATGGTCCATCTTCGAACTTAAACTTAGTTTGGACAAAATATTACGAAGGCCAAATTTTGGAGCGAATCGGCAGAACCGTTCGATAGTTATCTTGCGCTCCAACAACTACACACGATGTCATAGGGGTTTAGTGAACCTTTCAGCCTATTTTCTCAGGAAGTATGGTTTTGCCCCTGATGCAACTTGTACCGCCGTATGGGGGCCGTGAATACAAGTTGTTACAACAAAAATCAAAACGATTCGAGAGCAGGTCCTAAACTAAACTTTTCCGAAATTTTGTGTAGGAGGTACCCGAAGGCGTGAACCGATTGAGTCCATATTGGAACCTCGTCTAGGTTTGGTAGAAATTTCACCATGCGCAAAGTATAGACCAAATCGGTTACTGCCTTCAAGAGTTATCGTGCGCACAAACTTTCCGAACATTTTCGAACTTTTGTGGGGGAGGTACCGGGAGGAGTGGACCAATATAACCCATCTTCGAACATAAACTAAGTTTGGACAAAATATTGCGAAAGCCAAATTTTGGACCAAACCGGTTCATCCGTTCGAGAGTTATCGTGCGCACCAGCTAGACAGACAGACAGACGGACGGACATTGCTAAATCGACTCCAAATTGTCTGAAACACATTTCGTCCAAACATTTATGCTAACGAGGGTACATATATACCCTCGTTAGCATAAATGCTGAGGGTATAAAAACAAGCCTCAAGTTTTTGATTAAGTTCGAAAGGAACTATCCTTGCCTAGCTAAGTTGGAACTTCCTACGAGGGGCACTATAAAACCTTCTGGCCTAGGCAACACGCGGTTTCGCCAGGCGTCATATGAAATTTTTTTGGAAAGTTTGACAGTTTTTAGTCTAAGCTTGTTTTCAGGGGCTTGATTGAGACATTTCCAAAACATGGTTTTTGAACGCTTTTAAAGCATCTTCTGGCAACGGAAATCGTTGACCACGCCTTTTTGCCTTGAAGTGCTGCAATCAAATGAAGTCATTTGATCCCCAGTCAGGGCTGTACGGGGCATGGCCCATCAATTCCATGTATTGTCCGGTCAAACAGGCGCTGGTTTTAATCGATATGTGAGAGCTCGCATTGTCATGATTCAGAACGATTCGTCTTCTTTTGTTCGTTTTTCGAATTCCTCAGGAGACTTCAGGTAAACAAATTATAGTGCAATGCTCAGAATTAACCGTTCTACATTTCTCAAGCGAGAAGAAACAGGCGGTCGCCTTGCTTCGAAGGTCTTCTTCCACGAACACCTTTCCAAGGCTTGCTTTCGAAGGCCCTAACGGACGATTCCTATATTGTTTCGGACTCCTAAGCATAGATACAAGATTCGTCTTCTGTGACGATCTTATTAATGTCGTTTGAAGCATCGCGATTGTTTTTGTTCACAATTTCTTTGCACAAATCCACAAGAGCCTTTTTTGAGCGATTGACTAATTTTGTTGGATTTGGCGAGAAAAATCCATTTTTATGGCCAGGTGTTCATGCAATATCAAATCTTAGTTGCCGGAAGAAATGCCCAAGGATGCCTCTATCTTGCGGTATATAACATGATCTTAAATTATCCGTTCACGCACGGCTTGAAAATTTAAAGGACGAAAATGTTCACAAGTAAATGCCATTTTTTTTGCAAGGTCGTATGTCAAACTGTACTGAGTACGTTTAGGCTAAAAACTAAAAACTGTCAAACTTTCCAAATGTCAAATGACGCCCGGCGACAATACGTGCTGCCTAGGCCAGAAGGTTTTTTAGTGCCCCTTCAAGTGCAAAAGTAACCTTTGCTTAGACCCCTATGGAGAACGAAGTTTGAGAAGGTCTTGAGACCTCTAGATGATCCACTTTCTGCAAAACGTAAGCTATATACCAAGGCAAATAAGTCGCAGTCTTCCAAGAAGACTGGGGAGGATCCAAAGAAGGCGAAGACTGAAACTAAATTCTCCGAGACGGTTTCGCTGGACCTCTGTTCTGCCTAACTTCCCACACTCCAAACCTGGGTTATAGAGTTGAGGCAGTTGATGGGCAGAGACAAACAAGGCCTCTAGTCCGCACTCGACCAGACCGAAATCACTCAGAGGCTGCCGCGAGGAAGTTGACACTGTCACAGCTGGAACATTCTTCTGTTTCATATGCTTCGGTGATGATGAGGGGTAGTGTTCGTCAACACCGAAGCATGTTACATTCGTTTACAACAGCTGGTCCCGAATGATCCGAGAATAGAGTTGGGAGCATTGAAAAGGCTGAACCCAATAGGTGCATCAGTGATATTCATCGGTTGTTAATCGTCCTCAGATAATGACATGGCCCTTGTCCAGGAACCTTATTTGTATTAAAATAAGGTAAATAATATAAGCGACGCGACCGCCTTATATAAGGTGGTCGTGTAAGTTTAGAAGAAAATGGAGTGCTCTCACTCCTACTTCGGTTTCTAGCAATAAACGAAATTCTTGTGTGTATGGTTAGACTGGTTTTAACTCAATTAGAAAAAATCAATGTCGGATTTTTTTTATGCGGCACCCCCTAAAGAGTTTAGTTTTGTTCGATTTTAAGATTGCCAAAGTTTGAGAGCAATCGGAATATGTAAACACGTGCCACTGGGTCCTCAAAATTTCCACATGCCCCAGTGGCAGGTGTTAACATATCCTATTGTACTCAAACTTTGGCAATCTTAAAATCTAACAAAACTAAACAATTTATGGCGGTGCCGCATAAAAAAATCTGACATCTATTTGTTAAAACCACCCTAGTGTATGGTGCTCGGGTACGACTGCTTTGAACATGATATCCAACCTCAGGATATCTTGGTCCAGTATCGAGAACGGTTTTGGACTCCGGGAGTCAAGCATGCGACGAGTTTCACAGTTTGGAGATGAGAAGATCTTGCATTATATTGATTGTCAGCTTGAATCTGGCGAGAATAATATCACAAGTTTAACCGACACTCAGTACCTATTCCAAGCAGGAACATTTAGGCTGGTCGGTCTGGCAATATACACAGATGAATGCAGGATGGAAAAAGGGACTGACGCTGGTGTCTTTTGCGAAAATCCATTAATCAAACATTTATGCTTAACCATAGTTGCAGCGTTATTCCGGCAGAGATTCTTGCTAATAGGAAAGCGGTAGAGACGGTTAAAACAGTCTCACAGGACCCGTGATTACATATGTCGATAGTTAGGCGGCCCACGGCTCTCAAATCATGGATCACAAATTCTCGTGATATTCTTGATATCAGAAAAGCTCTGTATAATAACGAAACATCGTTAAATTTAGTTAAAAAAATGTGGAATCATAATAATTTAATATACGATTTACTGTATCAAACAATAGCACCCTTGCTTTAAACCAAAAATTGTAAGCCTTATTGATAATTAGACGGTTCGGACCGTCCCATGCCATTACAAATTAACAAGATTTCACGGTAGTACTTTTGTTTATCGAAAAGAGTTGAGAACGGCAATGCTGTTCGTACATTTTGTACTTACCTAAAAGTATGCTTCGATTTCTGTACAAGTTCCGATACAGGCGTATGGACTTGTAGGGGTTCTAAATCTACAGAGTAGTTTTAGAGCCGAAATTATTTGTTGTCCAAATACGAACAACAACAGCACTTCAATCAATATAGACAACACAACAAGTATTCAGGCGATACTTACGTGTTGCTATTGAGAAACTGGTGGTGTAGGTTAAATGAAACACTTATTTCAAATTTGTAGACGCAGGCGGTCTGAAACTTTGGTTTATTTATGGTATATTAATTAAAGTTAAAAGCGAAGATTTTATGACACTTTTTTGTCTAAAGTGAAAGCCAGAGTCAGCTCGATTGTTTTCTTGTTACCACCTCTAGTGGTTACATATCTTCGTAAAAGCAATATTTCAACGGAAATTTTAATAAGTCTGTTTTTTATGTTCTCTACATTGACATCTCAAAGTTTGTGTTGTGCTTTTCTGGCTCAAGCGAAACCATTTCCTGTTAATAAACAATCAATTCTTAAAATCATTATTAGAATAATAACAACCTATCATATTTTTTATGTGAAAGGTTTCTTGAGGCACCTCTAGTGACTCACAAATAAATTTGTTTTAGTATGTTTTTTTTTTTAGGATCAATGCATTTTTTACATTTTTCTTTTGATTAGCCACCTCTAGTGACATTTTCTTCCGTTGAGGATCTACATTTAAAAGGCTTTTGTCTGCCAACCATAGTGGATAATTTATTTTTTACTTGTTCTTTTGCATCCACCTATAGTGGTTTCATAATTCACTTAATTGAACTTATTTTTTATTTAGATGTCACCTCAAGTGACTTTTACTTCTTTCATATATTCTTCTTACTCGGGTGATTTGCCAAAACCTAACCACCAGTTAATATGTCAACGACACTAGATCCGTTTTGAATCATTGTTGCCACAAGAGACAATAAAATATATTTTATATTCTTCATATACAAACTACAACTCTTTCTTTACTCTTCATCATTTGTACACATACTGATACAATCGCTAATGAACATACAATATTTGGTCTTCAATACACTACATCATTTTCAACTTCACTTTTATCATCTTGTTATGACATTCCAAATACAAGTACCAATACTGTCGAAAGGACTTGTACTTTGAATATGATTTAATCTTAATTTCACATAGTGTCTATCTTTTCCTTAATAACATACTGTTACATTTTTTCTTGTTTACTTTTACATTGTTTTCAACTTTGTTATTGTTATTTAATGGACCATAAATATACCATCCGAAGATAGAATTTTGAGCTATCATGCTCCCAAGTATATTTCTTCTAGTACCATTTAATATAATGGATGGTAGTAAGTCACTGCCGATTAACATATCAATCTGGTCCGTCTGTAAGAAACCAGGATCGGCAAGATTCAAGTCATTAATTTCTCTAAAAACTGAAATATGATGCGACTTAGTTGGGATTGAACTAGTCAAATTTTGAATAACCATGACATTTGCTTTTATATCGGAATTGTCTCCACTCAAAGTTATGTTACATATTTCATTACTATGTGCAACCACTGACCCACTAAGTCCACTTATAGTAACATCTTCGGTTCCTTTTGTTTTAATATGGATTCGTTTCACTATTTTGCCTGTTATAAAAGATCGTTTAGATCCTGTATCAATTAAAGCTCTTACAGTAAAACTTTTTCCGGCATGTTTGATTTTTACAAGCGCCGTTGGTAACAAAACATCATCATCACTAATTGATAAATGCGTTTCTACATTAGAGCTTTGGGCGGCATTATTGGAAGTACAAGGCATGTCATCTGTCGTGACATGTGATACTATTTGCCTACTTGCCTCCGAACGAGGACTTTGAGAACCACGCGTTGGTGAGTTCGTACTCGTTGGAATTTGCGGCACATTCCCAATATGCTACTTTGTATGATGCTTCTTCTTGCAATATAAGCATCTGTGCATACTAAAACATTCTTGAGTTGCATGTCCACTTTTCAGACAATTATTACACAAACAATTCTCTTGCGAATATTCAATTCTTTGATTTACTGACATATTGTTAAATCTCACACAGTTCTTTAGTATGTGGTTTTTACCACACATGACACATCCATTAGATAGTGTCGATTGCGCATTTCGATGCGCTGTAAAGTCCAATTCAAAATTGCTTGATGCTTCTTCACTTCTAAGACTATCGATTCGCTCTAGAACTCGATGTCTGTTTCTTAGAAACTCTTCCATTTGAGACCATTTGGGTAGCTCTGAATGTGATTCAAGAGACAGTTCCCAAAGGGTCAATGTTTCAACTGGAAGTTTGGTTGAACACAAATATATTAATATCGGATCCCATTGATCCACTTTTACATTGTGTGCTTTCAAAATAGCTAGACAGTCGCTAACTGTTGATTGTATTCTCTTGATATTTTCGCCGGATTCAACCTTTGCTGGCGAAAGATTGAATAAAATTTTCAATTGATTATCCACTAATACTCTTAGATTTTCGTACCGCAATGATAATACTTCCCACGCTAACGAAAAATTTTGATCACATAAAGGGTAACGATCTACAATTCTTCCAGCTTCGCCCTTGGTTTTATTTTTCAAATAATATTGTTTTTGGGCAGAAGTGAGTCTGGGATGATTACCATATATGGCCGTAAACATATCTCTAAATGTTGGCCATTCTTCATAACTTCCGTAGAAGTCTTGAGTGTCACAAGGTGGCACTTTTATACACATTTGCGACATATCAAAAGCAGCTGAGCTGTGAAATAGTGACGGATTTGTAACATCGCCTCTAGCGGTATTACTTTGATTTTTATCTTTTCTATTCTTTAAAATTTCTAATAAATTGGCCTTTGTCGTTTGATAAATGTCTCTGACGGATTCAAACATTTGTTTGGCTTTCAATTTATATTTTTTCTCATTCTCATCTTCATTTGCAGTAAAAAAGACACATTCAAATGCACTGCGTACATTGTGCCAATCTTCATCAATTGATTCTATTTTAGTTTCTATTAAAGAATCCGAAAGATCTTTCTCTGGAGTATTTCCTAATTTTCTGCATGTTTGCATAAGGCTGTCGGTTTCGTATTCAAATTTAGCACAAGTTATTGAATCCATATTGATATTATAAATTTATGCGTTTTTTATGTTATTATTTTTATGTAAATTATTTATCGTTATTATTTATCTTTTTAAAATTTATTTCTTAATATTTTATATATTTTTTTTTTATTTATATTATACTATTAAACTATAACTATCACTTTATTTACTTGTTAATAAATAAAATGTAATTATTTCGAAAATTGTTTGTGTTTGTAGTATAATTTCCGTATTCTCAATAAAAATTTAAATTATAAATTTTTATGAAAAAATTATATTATATTTTTAATTATTTGTAAATTTTATGTTATCTATTTATTTATTAATTATATTTTATTAAATTGTTATTTATTTTTTATTGAAATTATTATCGTATTAATTATTGTTTCGAATTCAATAATTTATGCTACGTTTTATACGTTACGGTCTACAACCTTACGTTACGTTACACTAACTCTCCCCAAGGTTTGTGTCCACACTAAATGATCAATAGTCGATATGGCAACAATTGACTACTGACAGATCAATCACAACATTAAACATATGACAATATTCGTTTATATGTTGTAAATGACAAACGAAAACAAAATAAAAACAAATGTAAGAAAATGATGATGAGAATAAAGTGATGAGTGAAAATTATTGTTTTTTATTAAAACGATGTTATTGTATGTGTTAGATCTTCATAAAATACAAACAAATCTGTTATTCTTTCTTTTTATTTCAATTTGCTGTGTTTATTTGTTGACTACTGTGTTAGTGTGTACAACAAAAAATGCAAAGGCGCCACATTCAACACTGAATATGGGCGGAAAATTTTCAATTTTTTCTCAAACAATTCGAATACAAATTTTATGCTTTTTTTGGCAAATCAGCCGGATCGTTTTTAAAGGCTTCGAAGGACCATGTACAAGTTCCGATACAGGCGTATGGACTTGTAGGGGTTCTAAATCTACAGAGTAGTTTTAGAGCCGAAATTATTTGTTGTCCAAAGACGAACAACAACAGCACTTCAATCAATATAGACAACACAACAAGTATTCAGGCGATACTTACGTGTTGCTATTGCGAAACTGGTGGTGTAGGTTAAATGAAACACTTATTTCAAATTTGTAGACGCAGGCGGTCTGAAACTTTGGTTTATTTTCTAATTTATTGATTTCGCTGCAGAGATGCTGCTTTCAAAGCTTTACAGATGATGACAGTTTTCTTCTTTTGACGTTTGTTATGCCGCCGATAAATCCAAATTGTCGAGGTTGACAGTTATCGATAGTGACGTGAGCCTCCAAACCTCGACAATTTCTTTTAAAACATTAAAATAAAAACACATATTTTCGGTATTTTTTGTCAATGAATTATTTTTTATTTAATTCTTAAATTGTTATTAAATACTTTTCTGCTTATTTTACTTTCTGTTTGTTTTCCAAATGGTTGTTGTTTCTGTTGTCTATTGATGTGTTTGTTTAGCCTGATTTCTTATGGACTAAGAAATTATGCCTTAGAGTCAATTTAAATATTATTTTATGGCTTTGTTTGTTTAGTTTTCATGGTTCATCTATTAATTTATGTACTTATAATTTATGGTTAACTTTAAATTTATTTTATTTCTGTTTTTCTATTTGAAAATGTATAGTTTCAAGTTGTTTGGTTTGTTTTGTGTTTACTGCATTCTGTCCTTAGGGTAATTTAATTTTATTTGACTTATCTATTTAATAAATAGTAATAATAATCCTTGTTTTAATTGCAATTTGTTTTTCTTTTCTTGTTTTTTTTTTGTGATATTTGTTATTCGTCTTTTCATGTTTGGGCAATGGGGATTGTATCCCCACAATTTTTTTTTGTTTTATTTTTCTTCTTTTAAAAATAGAATTAAAACAAATTATATTCAATCAAATTACAAATGTAATCAATATGAATTTTAACCAATATTTATTTTATTTCCTTGTATAGTTTGTT
This sequence comes from Musca autumnalis, assembly GCF_047663935.1. NCBI lineage: Eukaryota > Metazoa > Arthropoda > Insecta > Diptera > Muscidae > Musca > Musca autumnalis. The sequence continues at coordinate 190,540,293 of NW_027411977.1, read as the reverse complement.
GTTGTCTTTGTTTTTTGTTACTCCTAAATTACTTTATTTATTGTTGAGATTTTGGTTTTAATTTTTTAATTGCTTTTTTTCATTTTAATTTGTTTTTAACTATTTAGTTATTTGTTACTTTTAATGTAGTTATACTTAAGTATTTATATATATGTATGAATGTATATATAATTTATTTTTAATTTTTTTTAGTATATTTTATCCCTTGTATTGGTTTTTCATTAATTTGTTCCTTAAAATTTTCTATAAAGAAATTCTCCTCATGAGTTATGTATTGTTTTTTTACTTTTGTGTTTGTTGTGTACGATTGTGTAAATTGTTGTTTTCTATGATTTTTTTCTTTAATTGTACAAATATCCCTTGGGTCGGTTCTTCGGCAATATTTTATGATAAACATACATAATTAAAGGGTAACATTTTGGAATTTAAAAATAATAAATTTTTACAAATTATGACCAAAAAGAAAACATAAAATAGTAATTAAATAAATAAAAATAATAAATAAATTCTAGCCAAAGTTAAAGCGATTTGAACCAAAATATTATAGTTTTTGATAACAATTTAATCACGCTGTAAAACTTAAATTGTTTATACATTAATTCTTATGTCAATAATAATATTGCTCATATGTATATAGCCAAATAAGAATAATCTCCCTCATGCGACATTGTCCACACGGCTCATTTGTATTACTGGAAATGTCCATTATTATATTTATAAACGTGAACTCTTTTTAGCCAATAGACATTGTTTTAATAAATTCATAAAAGAAAGGCAACTAGACGCGTATCTCATGGCTGAACATAAGCTTCGGCCGTCAAACAGATTTAGTTTGTAGGCTTCAAATGTCAATTTCAATACAGGGTGTGTAGTGGTGGCGGAGGGACTGTTGAAGTTAAATATCCCTGCAATCAATCATCTTTATCACCACAGGTGAGTTGGAATGCTGTGTTGTCATAAATTCAAAGAAAGATGGGTCATCCTTTAGGCTAACGAGGTTGTATAAACTTTCATATGACCAAAATGGCATTTTTATAGTCGTAACTACTGACAAAACATCATACTAACCCATTATTTTATCAAGGCCAGTCGCACTGAATAGTTCGTTATACTGTCACCACTAGAAGTTTAAAAATAAGCTAAAAATCATGTCGCTCATTTACTCAAAGAGTGGCATAACTAAAAATAGCTTTTTCGGAGGTAGCAATTTCCATAAATTAATAAAAATGTTTTTTATTTTAAAACATTTCATATCTTGCTTAATCTTGCACAGAAATTTAGCTCTGATATCTGGCTAGACCTTTGCAAGGATGATCGAAGTAGTTATTTTACTTTATGTGTAAATTTCAAATTTCCCGAAACTGTATTCACTCATTGAGTAAATGAGCAATATGTTCTAATTTTAGAACAGTTGAGGTGAATTTGTTTTCACTTTGAACACACTCCATATGTTTATATTGTTTTATTTTGCTTTCTACTGGATTTGATAATGCTAACTTTTGATTTGTAGCAAAGCACACTACACTGTGCTACGCGTACGAGCATTATGGTTTTTTTTAAACGCTTTCATGTGCACCACCAACAGTTCGCTATTTTGTTTACAAAAAACTCCCTCACTGACGGTGAGAGTTGAACACATAATCGTCGGATTTGTAGTCGGGCACACACGGGTTTTGCAACCGTACTCATTACTAAGGAATAAGTAAAATAAATAGTTTTTGCCTTGTAAAATTGCAGAAAGTAGATTGTTTACATTGCATTGGTAATTGGTTATTCGGCTCATGTGGCTCCAATATTTTTGCTGGGTAATTTAAGACCCCAAGTTTTTTTGGACGAAATCCGTTTCAGAAATTTGGAGTTGATTTAGCCAAGCCCGTTCGCCTTTCTGACTGCATGGAGAGAACGATAACTCTAGAACTGATCAACCGAATCTGTGCAAAATTTGGCCTTCGTAATATTTTGTCCAACCATATCGATATACTCCTTCGGGTAAAATTGTGCACACAATAACTCTCGAAGGCAGTGACCGGTTTAGTCCATACTTTGCATATCCTAATATTTCTAACAGACATAAATCATGTTCGAATATGGACCACATCGGTCCACTTCTGCGGGTACCTTCCACACAAAATTTTGGAAAGGTGCAGTTTAAGGCCTGCTCTCGAATAGCTTTGATTTTTGCAGCAACTTTTATTCGATGCTCCCATTACGAAAACACAAGTTATATAAAGAGCAAGCCCTTACATCCATATGCGGTGGCTGGTGCGCACGACAAGTTTCGAAATGGATACTGCAAATTTTTATTGTTCAAATCTTACATAAAGTTCAACGATGGTACTTATCGGTACACTCCTTCCGGTACCTCTCCTACTACGCGCGATATCTCATAAATCGGTTGCCACGCTTTTGGTTCAAACTTTGGATCTTGTAATATTTTATCCAAACTTAGTTTAAGTTCGAAAATGAGCAATATCGGTCCACTCTTTAGTGTGCCTCCGTTCAACGTTTCCAAGCAAAATCGTGAACACCTAAAAGAACCCTAAAAATGTGAAGCTTGATCGCAATTTATTAAAAAAGCTCTCCGGAGATTTTTTTGTTTTTTCTCATCAATGAAGTTGTAGTTTCAAAATTCGCAAAAACTTCCCAGGTGTAAGCTCCTTTCATTTAAAGTTGGTTCAAGAGCACCGTGCATTGTAATCTGGCTACGTACATCAAAATAATAGGAATCAATGGAAAGGTCAAGAGTTCCTACTCTAAATAAAAAGTATGTGGTTTTAACATATTTTCCAGGAATAAATAATAAAAATAATAAAAAATAATAATAAAAAAAATAGTATAAATGTCTATATCACTACACTAAATTTTTTTACCAATTTTCAAACAAAAGTTTTGGTCCTTTTAACCCACTAAATAATATCTGTTCATCATATTAAAATACAAGCTTCTTCTCTGCCATAAACTCGAACCTTATTTAAAATGTAGCGCTGATCGGACTATTATTACGACCTACAGACCAGTTACAAAATCGGTCAAAAAATTTGTTTTTCATTCATTCACAAAACTCGACCTCTATACAAAATTTCGTGACGATAGGTCCATAATTGCGGCCTCGAATTTGATTAAAATTTTTAATGAACGGGCGGACACACATCTCAAAATCGCTTTATCTCGTCCACATTGTGGTATAGGATATAAATATAAAAAACAAGTAAAAATGAATCGGCTTTGCCGACCGAGATATACCCTCAGCCTATGTGGTCATTTTTGGACATTTGAACTTGCCGACCAAAATGTGGATTAGGATTAAAGTTCGAAAGTGTTGCGGACGAGGTACTTGAAAGAATGGACCGACATAGTCCATTATGGAAGTGGATTTTATTTTGGAAATCATCTCTTTTCGATAGATATCGTAGGAAGCATGGACTTGTCCACAGAAAACATATTATCGCTGTAAACAGGACCACAACGAACAGCATCGGTATACATTTCCAAAGGATCTTTGAACAGACCCTTAACTACACTTAGACACAAATGTTGAACTTTGGTGAGGATGTCGGCTTTGCCGACAGAGATATACCCTCAGCCTATGTGGTCATTTTTGGACATTTGAACTTGCCGACCAAAATGTGGATTAGGATTAAAGTTCGAAAGTGTTGCGGACGAGGTACTTGAAAGAATGGACCGACATAGTCCATTATGGAAGTGGATTTTATTTTGGAAATCATCTCTTTTCGATAGATATCGTAGGAAGCATGGACTTGTCCACAGAAAACATATTATCGCTGTAAACAGGACCACAACGAACAGCATCGGTATACATTTCCAAAGGATCTTTGAACAGACCCTTAACTACACTTAGACACAAATGTTGAACTTTGGTGAGGATGGTACCCTAAGGAGAGGACCGATATGGACCATTTTAGAAGCTAAACTAAATTTGGACAAAATATTACACAGAAAAAACTTTTCCGATAAACAGCTTTATCAAAGTTTGTATGTATTTTGTAACTAACTAAAATGAAACTAACTTTTTAAAAGTCGATGAAATAAAAGTTATTATGTTTTCAAGAAGTAACTACGTGAAAAACCAGCACGTCAAAAAGTAAAAATGTTTGGGGAAATGTTTGATAAACACGTTTGTAAATATGACAATTCGTTTATCGGCAAAAAATCAATCAAAATTTAATTAAATATTGGAATTTGTTTATCAAATCGTTGTCTATTTTTTTCTGTGTAGGAGATCAAAATTTGAAATATTTATATATTGGGAGGAAGTGCCGGAAGTTATGGACAGGTATTGTCCATCTTCGAACAGAAACTAAGTTTGGACAAAATATGACGAAGGCCAAATTTTGGACCAAATCGTTTGATCAGTTCGAGAGTTATCGTTCTTTCCAGCCACTACATATGGTGCCATAGGGGTGTTTACACTTTTCCGGCTGTTTTCTCAAGAAGTATGGACTTTCCCTTGGAAAAGACTTTACCGTCGTAATGGAAGCAAATCAAAGTGATTCGAGAGCAGGTCTTAAAGTGAATTTATCCGAAATTTTGTGTGAGAGGTACCCGTAGGAGTGGACAAATATAGTCCATTAACGAACCTGATCTATATCTGATAGGTATATTGAGATGTGTAAAGTATGGGAGAAATCGGTCACTCCCTTAAAGAGTTATAGTGCGAACAATTTTTACGAACATTTTTGAACTTTTGTAGGGGATGTACCTGAAGGAGTGAACCGATATGGTTTATCTTCCAACTTAAACTAAATATGGACAAAATATTACACAGGCCACATTTTGGATCGAATCGGCAGATCCGTTCGAGAGTTATCTTCCGCTCCAACCTCTACACATGGTGTCATAGGGATTTTTTTGCACCTTTCAGGAAATTTTCTGAGAAATTATGGACTTGCCCCTGATGAAACGGATTTCGTCTAAACATACTTGGGGTCAGAAACCATTATTTCTGTGAGGCATATTTTGCCCGTAGGGAAGTGTATATACTATCGTTAGCACAAATGCTGAGGGTGTTGGAAATAATTACTTGGGCCATATTTTGCAAACAGCTAGCCAGATATCAGTGCTAAATTCCTGTGCAAGATCAAAACTTGCGACAAAAACTTTTTTATTGAATTATGCCAAAATCTTTGTAAATGAACTGTAACTCCTTGAGTTTTCGAGATTTCAGCATGAAAATTTGACGCAAGATAATGTACAAGTTGTAGAAAAAATAAAAATTGCTAATTCAGAAAACACATTTGAGTTTTGTCACCACTTGAGTAAATGAGCGATATGTTTTATTTAATAAGCGCAATGAAGTTTCATGATATGAATTTGGTATCCCCGCAAAATTTATTCGCGATTATGACATTATACAGATAATCCCACAAACATCGCTGAAGGGACAAGGGAAACTTCTACCTTATCAATGAGTGCGAGCCGATTCGTATTAGCTCAATGATATATTTTTTACAGCCTAGTCAGAACGACGTGTCTAAGGACACCACTTGTAGAGACAGTTTCATTGCCGAAATACTCAGAAAAAGCCAGCACCTTTAGCTGAGGGGTATTTTCGACACCCTGAAAATGTGATGTTGTACGGCCTGGTAACTCGGGCATTCAGTACCCCCTTGCAGTATGGTAACACTTATAGCGAATGAAACAATTGGTTCATTATAATGCACCTTATGCCTTATAACAACATCCGGCAAAAAGGGCCACACGTGCCCTTGATGAGAATAACAACAGAACAACCACCACTCAGTCTTCGTTCAGAAATCAATGAAGAAGCTTCTGCTGTCGCTTGTTTCAATGATTTTTAATTTTAGCAATGCATTAACGCACACGCTGTTTGTGGAGAGAGCGAGAGAGTCGTGTGCGTGAGACCGCAAAGAAGAATACTGCATATATAGGTTTTCCAACTTTTGCAAGTTAAAATGGGGTAATGTGATATCCCAGTACGCTTAAAAATGTTCCAAGACATGTCTGATTTTGGTTTCTCCGCCAAGTGCATTCGGATTTACAAAATTACATAAATTGATACGAATTACATAAATTGATATTTATATATTGGGAGGAAGTGCCGGAAGTTATGGACCGGTATTGCCAATCTTCGAACAGAAACTAATTTTGGGCAAAATATGACGAAGGTCAAATTTTGGACCAAATCGGTTGATCAGTTCGAGTGTTATCGTTCTTTCCAGCCACTACATATGGTGCCATAGGGGTGTTTACACTTTTCCGGCTGTTTTCTCAAGAAGTATGGACTTTCCCCTGGAAAAGACTTTACCGTCGTAATGGAAGTAAATCAAAGTGATTCGAGAGCAGGTCTTAAATTGAACTTATCCGAAATTTTGTGTTTGAGGTACCCGTAGGAGTGGACAAATATAGTCCATTAACGAACCTGATCTATATCTGATAGGTATATTGAGATGTGTAAAGTATGGAAGAAATCGGTCACTCTCTTAAAGAGTTATAGTGCGAACAATTTTTACGAACATTTTTGAACTTTTGTAGGCGATGTACCTGAAGGAGTGAACCGATATGGTTTATCTTCCAACTTAAACTAAATATCGGCAGATCCGTTCGAGAGTTATCTTCCGCTCCAACCTCTACACATGGTGTCATAGGGATTTTTTTGCACCTTTCAGGAAATTTTCTGAGAAATTATGGACTTGCCCCTGATGAAACGGATTTCGTCTAAACATACTTGGGGTCAGAAACCATTATTTCTATGAGGCATATTTTGCCCGTAGGGAAGTGTATATACTATCGTTAGCACAAATGCTGAGGGTGTTGGAAATAATTACTTGGACCATATTTTGCAAACAGCTAGCCAGATATCAGTGCTAAATTCCTGTGCAAGATCAAAACTTGCGACAAAAACTTTTTTATTGAATTATGCCAAAATCTTTGTAAATGAACTGTAACTCCTTGAGTTTTCGAGATTTCAGCATGAAAATTTGACGCAAGATAATGTACAAGTTGTAGAAAAAATAAAAATTGCTAATTCAGAAAACACATTTGAGTTATGTCACCACTTGAGTAAATAAGCGATATGTTTTATTTAATAAGCGCAATGAAGTTTCATGATATGAATTTGGTATCCCCGCAAAATTTATTCGCGATTATGACATTATACAGATAATCCCACAAACATCGCTGAAGGGACAAGGGAAACTTCTACCTTATCAATGAGTGCGAGCCGATTCGTATTAGCTCAATGATATATTTTTTACAGGCTAGTCAGAACGACGTGGCTAAGAACATCACTTGAAGAGAAATTTTCATTGCCGAAATACTCAGAAAAGCCAGCACCTTTACGCTGAGGGGTATTTTCGTCACCCTGAAAATGTGATGTTGTACGGCCTGGTAACTCGGGCATTCAGTACCCCCTTGCAGTATGTTAACACTTATAGCGAATGAAACAATTGGTTCATTATAATGCACCTTTGCCTTATAACAGCATCCGGCAAAAAGGGGCACATGTGCCCTTGATGAGAATAACAACAGAACAACTACCACTCAGTCTTCGTTCAGAAATCAATGAAGAAGGTTCTGCTGTCGCTTGTTTCAATGATTTTTAATTTTAGCAATGCATTAACGCACACGCTGTTTGTGGAGAGAGCGAGAGAGTCGTGTGCGTGAGACCGCAAACAATGCGTTTGTATTAGTGCCGATACATGCCTTATAAATTCACCAGAAGAATTCTGCAAATATAGGTTTTCCAACTTTTGCAAATTAAAATGGGGTAATGTGATATCCCAGTACGCTTAAAAATGTTCCAAGACATGTCTGATTTTGGTTTCTCCGCCAAGTGCATTCGGCTTTACAAAATTACATAAATTGATACGTGGTCGTCAGTTATAATCACCTAAACAGACATACATATTAGAGCCCATGGCAAACGGGACGATGAAAGTGCTGATACCTCCGAACCATGAAAAGGACGACCAAAATCAGTTGGAAGAACCCCCCAAGATGCTCTCGATCAAAGAGTTCAAATACGCAACAATTTGCCTCTTAATCTTTTCTTCCAGCGAGGCCACATCGATATTCTTTGTACGTATAGTTATTCTTTCTTTGCATTTATGGCTATTTCGAAATTGTTTCCCACCTGACTTTTGGTTTACATTGCGAGAGCTCATGTCTTACAACCGCGATACCCTTTGATAATGAAACAGCTTTTGTTTACCAAGGTTTAGCTAGAATTTGAACATAGACTTTCTTGAGACGAACTCGTTTAAATATCAAAATTGTCTAAATGTTTATTTTGAAGTAAATTGAACACAAAAGCCTTCAAATTGGCTGAAAAACAAGCTCAACTTTTAATAAAATTCCACACACATGACAATGGTCGGTTTTATGTAATTTGTTGAATTGTTTATTTTAACTTATTTTATAAAAAGTAGACAAAATAATAAATTAATAAACTATAGTATATTTTTTATGTGTTTATAACTATAGACATAGTGTTTTTGTGTGTATGTATTTGATTGTGTATTGTTTTGGTTTCGATGATATATACATTTTTGTATGTAGGACATCCCATATATGTATATAGTTATTGTATACTGTAGTTATGGTAATGTTTTGTTATTCTACAGGATATTGCATTTATTTAATATTGATTTCAATATAATTTTTATATTGCATTTTATGTGTTATTTTTATGTAGTTTTTTTTCTATTTTTTATGTTGTCTGTTTTTAATGTGGTTTATGGTTGATTTTTTTTTCACCACATGTTGTTTTTTATATCTGTTTTTATTATTTATTTTATTTTTTGTTTATAAAAAATGATTTCCATTTAAATTTCAATTCTATTGAGAATGTTTGTGTGTGTTCTTTTTTCCGATTTTCTGATTTTTAAACTAACTATTGTTGTGGGGTTTTTTGTTGACTTATTTGTTGTTACTTACAGTAATAGTTGTTGTTATTATTTTTTGTAATTATTTATTTACTTGTGTGAATGTTGTTTTGTCCTTGTAACAAATGGGCTGAAATGTTGTGAGCCTTACTAACAAATTGCGGTTACATACGCTTCCATTGAAAGGGGATCTGTTAATATAAAACGCCTGTTAGACTATGAACTTATACTATGATTTAAATTGTCAATCCCATACAATCCAAATAAAATCCAGTGGATTTAGAACTACGATTTATTTGACGTATGTATATACTATGGAACTTACATTTGAAATCGAGTGGATTTATAAGTCTAAACGTACTATAAGAAACTATAAAATCAGGATGTAATTATTGCTTTTTTTAATTAGTGGAATTGTCTTCATAAAGAGAGTAAAACTGCGTTTGCATTAGATTATTTTGCTGGGTTAACCTTCTTTATTTGACGTTTACGCTATGTAGTTGACATTTGAAATACAGTGGGTTTATTAAATCCCGCTAAATGCAAACAGGGTATAAGGTTCTTTGAGAGTAAGTGTGCTGTTTTGTAGAAACATTTAATAAAATCCCGTTACTCTCACCACACGCACCGTTTTAATAACTAGGAAACAATGCCCTGAAACATGAACAACAATTCGAGCTCCTAAAAGTATGCTTACTTTTCTCCCACAAATCTGTACGTTGCTTATTGGACCGGTACTTAGTGACATCATAAACCTGTTTTCTTGTTAATGAAATTAATTGATAATTTAATTTTTTAATTTGAAAATCTTTGTTCTATAAGCACCTTAAAACTTCTCAGCCCACATACCGTCACCATTAATGCCAAAAGTCCTAACAAAAAAATAATAATTTTACAGGAAAAAGCAAAAAAAGTTATAAAATAAAATGCTGTCTTATGGAATATTAATATAAATCATTTACGAATGGGAGTAAGTAATGAAACCAAAACCGCGGAAACGCTTGGTTTTGGGATCCGTCATTACAACAAAATCTGCAATGTTTTCCCATTTTCCGAAATACCTTTAACTGAATAGGATCATTATTTTTTAACGTAGAAGCTTGAAATTTTGCAAGAGCATGTGTTTTATTCTTGGGTTTTAATTCCAATCAAAAACCTAATTTTTACTTTTATGGAGATACGATTTCGGGCATTTTGGTGACGATATGTTATTGCTTATCCATGTATGGAATTTAATAGCAAATGGTTTTGTTACTAATTAAGCATTGAATTTGTTTTGAAAACTTCCATTAGTTTTTACTGTTGTTTCATTATGTTTTTGCACACTACTAGCCAACTCCAGTTTCTATTTGTCATAAAAAAAAAATAAAAATCCACATACATATATAAAAAATACAAGAAAATAATTAATGTTCACAAAACCAGATCATTCGTTTTATATTTAAAATATAAAGTTCTATATTAATGACTTTTTATAACAAGAAATGAGCAAAAAAAAAACACTCGATAATAACGCCATCGAATTGAATATTGCAAATGCATATGAGCATATAAATCCTCTTAGAATATCTAGGACAGAGCATTTAAATAAAAAATATAGGATTGCATTTAATAGATAAAACGCATTTGAAAAATAATACTGGACATTGAATTTTTTTATAATAATAACACAATTAAATGGGGACCTAGTTAATAAAATATTAAAACACACACATTCCTATTCAGTCAACTGGTTAATCCGATTTGACGATTTTATATATTGCAATTCAAATGAATTGAGATATTGGACTTTTCTATTATTAATATTATATTGTTAACAAAAACAAGCGAATCTCAATATAATTAAAAAGATAACATCCGAGGTTAGTTATCGAAACTTTACGCATGTGGAAGTAGTTACTGAAATGCATTGTTCAGAACCCTTATAAATAATGATCGGAACATTAGATGTAGTCCAAAACAAACAGACTCGAAAATGAGAAGTATTGGTCTTTCGCCACAACAAAAATATGTACATGTGTTCTCTGTGAAGTAGTGATTGAATAGCTTTTTTAAAAGCAGTTCAATCACTACCAGTTGGTTTATTAAATCCGGCCAAAGTAGTGATTGAATAGCTTTCCAACTACTTTTTTGGCTACAAACATTTTGCTGGGTAATAATTGTTCCACAAACATCCCAGGCGGAACAAGGGAGACTGTACATGTACATGTTTGTAATATATGGAGAATAGAGTTAAAAATGCCATGACCAGGGGCTGGATGGATTCTTGTCCTATGAAAATTTCAAATGAAAAATATTTTCCTTATAATCGGCGTTATTACGGTTGGCGTAGTCGTAGGCATGAAAGTGTCGTTGTCGTAGGCATGAAAGTATCGTAGTCGTAGGCGTAGTCGTAGTTTACATTTTCTACATAATAAAAATTATATAGATAAAAAATGTTTGAATTTTACAGCTTGTTAGATCCACAAAATATGAAAAGAAACACATTCATAATTTTTAGCATGATTTTTTATACCCTCCACCATATTAAGTTTGTTTTTCCGTTTGTAACGCATTGAAATACTCATTTGCGACCCTATAAAGTATATATATTCTTGATCAGGGTAAAATCCTAAGTCGATCTGAGCCCGTCCGTCCGTCCGTCTGTGGTAATCTTTCTAGCATCCACAAAAATGGAGATAGGCCACCCTATAGCGGTACCCCCCGATTTGGGGTATTTTGACGTTTTTAGATACATTTTTAGACCGATTTAGCTATAATTTGACATTTAGGGTTCTTAAGTATCAATAAACTTATATAACAAAAGTTGTGGACATAGATCCACGTTTTGGTATAGCCCCCATATAACGGTACCCCCCGATATACGGTATTTTGACGTTTTTAGCTACATTATCAGACCGATGTAGCTATAATTTGACATTTAGGTTCTTAAGTGTTAATAAACTTATATATTAGAAGTTGTGGACATAGGTCCACGTTTTGGTATAGCCCCCATATAACGGTACCCCCCGATTTACGGTATTTTGACGTTTTTAGTTACATTTTCAGACCGATATAGCTATAATTTGACATTTAGGGTTCTTAAGTGTAACTAAACTTATATAACAAAAGTTGTGGACCTAGGTCCACGTTTTGGTATAGCCCCCATATAACGGTACCCCCGATTTACGGCATTTTGACGTTTTTATCTACAGTTCCAGACCGATTTAGCTATCAATTGACATTTAGGGTTCTTAAATGTCAATAAACCTTTATAACTAGTGGACATAGGTCCATGTTTTGGAATAGCCCCCATATAACGTTACCGCCCGATTTCAGGTATTTTGAGAATTTTACCTACAAGTTTTAACCGAATTATCTGTAATTTGAACATTTGACATTTAAAATTCTTAGTGGTCACCACACCTCTCCACCAAAAATTGTCAAGAAAGCCCCCATATAACGGTACCTTCCGATTTTCAGTAATTTGATGATTTTACCTACAATATAAAACCGAACTAGCAGTAATTTGACATTTGAAGTTCTTAGTGGTAACAACACCTCTCCATCAAAAATTGTCAACATAAGTCTATGTTCGGATATAGCTCCCATGTAACGGTACCTCCCAATTTTCAGTAATGTGGCAATTTTAGCTACAATTTTTAACAGAACTAACTGTAATTTGACATTTGAAGGTTGTAGTGGTCACCACACATCTGCATCAACAATTTTCAACATAGCCCCAATATAACGATACTTCCCGATTTTCGGTACTTTGAGGATTTTACTTAAAATGTTTAACCGAGCGTAGGTCCATGTTTTTGTATAGCCACAAAACAAACCTCCCGATTTTCCGTACCTTAGCTTTATTTTTTGGACGAACTTTCTGTAATTTGTTAATTTAAGTTCATATTTTCGTATAGCCCAGATACCTCCGAACTAGCTGTTAATGACATTTGAAGTTCCCACGTTATGTACCGATTTTCGATATTTTGAGGATTTTAGCTAAATTTTTTAACCGAATTAGGAGCTATTTGACATTAAAAGCTCCCATCAAAAACTGTCAACATAGGCCCATGTTTTATTATAACCCCTATATAACAGTACCTCCCAATTTCTAGCCCACCAAAAATTGTCAACAGTTAGATATAGGCACCATAAAAAAGGACCTCCCGAATGAAGCATTTTATGTACATTATCTGACATTTTAACGTACTCACTTAAAGTTGGGGACAGGAATGAATATTTTATGGTGGAGGGTATGAAAAGTTCGGCCCGGCCGAACTTAATGCTTTTTTACTTGTTTGGTTTAAAAATAACATTTGTTTTTGTGATACGACAAATCGGTGTAGCGTATGGCGTTGAAATACGAGAAAAACGACGTGAACGATTAAAATAATTTTTAAACAAAAATGATTAAAATATATTGTAAAACTACTAAAATAAAAACAAAATTTTACTAAATTTATTTTCATAAAATTTAACTTGTGTTTTATCAGATTACCAGCTTTCTATTGAAAATCTGTTAGAGTCCCCATATAACAATGCATGCAGTATAAATATCTCAGTTCTTATAAAAAATATTATTACAAACGAATAGTTTTACAATTAAAAAATATTTTTTTTGTTAATTTTGTATAAGAAAAAATATTGTCGTTGTCGTAAATTTTTCGTGGTACCAAAAAATAACCCTACGACTACGCCAACGACTACAAAACACAATTGAGCACCAGACCATTAACTAACACCAGCGTTGGTGGCATAGGTCTAAGAAAGACGCTGCCTGGCCTTTTTATTATAAAAGAAAATTAAAAATTGAAGTTGAAAAGTGAAACGAATTAAGGCAACAACGCTATCGTGTCCAGTTAAGGTTTTATTTGTTCAAACTCCCTAGAAATTAAGAAGTTTTTAAGATGTTTAAGATAAATTGCTAAATAAAAAAAATAAGTCAAATGTTAATAAATGTTATTTATTTATTTTTTTTTTGTAAAATAACAAATGTTTCCCAATGATATAAAGTAAAAATTTTCTTGAAAAATTAAAAAAAAAAATAAGAAAAAAATCATGTAAATCGAAGAGAACAATTATCGATATCTACAAAATTATTTGATCACAAAGTTAAAATACAACTGATAAAATATTTCACATATTGACTAAAATATTTATCGATTTTTTATATTGAACTGATAAAATATTTCACATATTGCCAAAAATATGTATCAAAATATTCCAAATTTTCTAACAGCATTCAGTGGTTATCAAGCACAATGTGAAATATTTTGATAAATATTTTTGTCAATAAGTGAAATATTTTGTCAGTTTTATTTTTACTTTGTGATCAAATAATTTTATAGAATTTTCTCAATATGGCAATTTTTTTATCGCCGGAAAATCGATACATTTTTGATTGAATCTTTGAATTTTTTTATCAAATGGCTACATTTTTTTGTCTGTGTGTGCTATTTTCTTTCTCTTTTTTATTAGATAGCTGATACAAAAACAAAAAATCCAAAAGGAGTTATAAGTATTTCTTTGCATATAGCTTTTATAGAATTCGGCTTTTTTAAAGTGCGATATCATCGCAACCATTAGCTAAAAAATCTGAAACAAGTAAAAAAGTATCAGATATATACAATCAGTCTGCGTGAATTGAAACATTTCTTTCGCAAAAATCGTATGTATTTTGGGGGTTTTCAGACATTGCGTATGAACTCGCCGAAAAAATATGGATTTGGATTAAAGCTCAAAGTTTTGCAGGGGATGTACCTTAGGGGAATGGATCGAAATTCCTTTAAGTACCTCCCCTCATTCCTCTCTATAGATACCGGGTCCACCAATCATTTCTGTTGGTCACCATATAATTTTGACCTTTGGGCCAATATATCAGGAAAACATGGACTTGCCGACGAAAAACATATTATCGCTGTAAACAAGGGCACTACCTTCGGTAAAAATTTCCAAAATATCCTCGTATAGACCCTTAAGCGCAACTTGTGGACCGATAGCGTTCACTTTTGAACAAAAACTAAGTTTGGGCCAATATTTCGAGATCTAAAGTTTGGACCAAATCGGTTACTCCGTTTAGAGTTATCGCGCGTACCATTTTAGCGAATATTTTCGAACTTTTGTGGGGGAGGTACCGGAAGGAGTACCATCTTCGAATTACATATAATAATTGAAGAAATATTACGACTTGCAAAGTGTGGAGCAACGCACAATGGGCCCAATGGTAGGTTTCTGAGGCAAAAAGTCTATTTTTTAAGTCATATATTTGTATAAAATAATAACGGGATTAGATTCTTACCACTTTGAGTCACTTAGAAACACAATCATTTCAACCTGGCAACGCTTCATGGCCACATACCGGGCAGGCAAAGATATTGCATCTTACATTGAAAAATTTTATAAAAATTTATCAAACGAAGAACAATTTTGTTTCACTCGACAATTAAAAACCGCTAACTTAATAAACAATTTTTTTATGGATAACACGTGTAAATGTATGTAAATTAATATTCTGATTAAGAATTAAAAGAAGTTAGATTTGGTAAGGAATATTTGATGTAGACTTGTGGTGTATTTTTAGTGTAGTTTATATGGTTTTTGGAATAGAACTCTCGGTATTGCGACGTATTGTCGAAACTATATATATTTGGTAGAAGGTAATAGTGAGTACTATATGTGTAGAAAATTTCATGTCCGTATGGATCAGGAAACTTACTCGATAGCGTGACACTTAAAAATGTGGATATTTTTGTACCCTCCACCATAGGATGGGGGTATATTAAGTTTGTCACTACGTTTGTAACTACTCGAAATAATCATTGTAGACCCCACGAACTATATATATTCTTGATCAGCGTGCAATTCTACATCGATATAGCCATGTCCGTCCGTCTGTGGAAATCACTCTAGCGTCCGAACGGATTGACGCAGGTGGATGAAATTTCGGGAAAATCTATTACAAAATGACGCGTGACGAGTCGTCGCTTAAAGGAATTTTTAAGATATTGTGCCTCCAGAGACCAAAAAACATTCCTACCAAAGTTGGTTTATATAGGTCCACGTTTTGGTTTAGCCTTAATTAACTTAACTTAATTAATAACTGGTACTACAAACACCTACTAAATTTCAAGATCTTAACCTGTAATTATAAAGTTTTTAAATAACAGACGCGATCGCGGTTTTCTACTTCCAAAACATAAATTAATGATAGAGGTCACAATTACTATTGTTTTGTATACCAATGCGTCTAATAATCTCTGATATTTCGCGTTTGGCTAAAACACGTTGTGGGAGAGGTCCCCACCCCCTCCATTTTTCGGTATAAAAAGTACCTTACCATCTATTCTCAGACCTTATGAATCTTCAAACAAAATTTTATCAAATTCGGTCCAGCCATTTCAGAAGATTTAGATTTCGAACATCATGATATACCTGAAAAAGTTTCTATATATGTAGATATATATCTGAACCGATCAGAACCAAATTTTCAGGACATGATTCTAAACTGAACAGGATTTACCATATCAAATTTTAAGGCTATCGGATGCAAATTGTGGCCTTTGTGGGGCTTAAATATAAAATCGGATGAAACATATATATGAAAACTATATCTATATCTGAACCGATTCTTACCAAATTTTGCAGAAGTACTTTTATGCCCATTATAAACATTGGAACGAAATTTGGTAGCTCTAGCTGCTTCCAGTGACTTGTTGCCTCAAAAACCTGTCATTGGGCCCAATGTGCAACGCAGTAATCGGTTCGTAGAAGTTTTTTTTACAGTTTTCAAGTCATTTTCTCATGAAGTATGGGTTTTCCACTGAAAAACGTGTACCATCGTGAAAGGGGTCTTGAGTGCAACCTGTTGCAAGAAAAATCAAAACGATTCGAGAGGAGGCCCTAACCTGCGCTCTTCCGAAATTTGATGTGGGAGGTATCCGCCGGAGTTGACATATGTAGTCCATAGTCTAACCAGATCGATGTCTCGTAGAAATATGACGATGCCCAAAGTATGTACCAAATAGATTACAACTTGCTCCCCTCCACGACTTGCCACGCCCCCTCAACGTGCCCCCACTCCTCAACATGTCCTCATACCCCTCAACATTTTTGCCCGTATGAAAGCATGTATACCGTCCCACAGTGGATCCACTTGTATGGAGAAAGTGGCCAAAAATATTTAGAGTGTAAAAATAAAGCTAATGCGCCGGTTACAGCTTTGAGCTGCTGCGAAGAGTGTTTTAAGAAACCACGAGCGTAACATTCTCCCCTCTTTCCCCTCTGGAGGGGGTATACGGTAAGAATTGTTTTAAGCTGTTAATACAAAATGACATGAACAAAGGTCCCGATCATCTTATGATGCAAAAATATGCAAATCTCCAAAACAACATAAAATCCAACCAATTTAGCGGATTAAAAAATCAAAATTTTTGTCTGAAAATTGATAAAATTTTTAATATCGATCATACAGCGTTCTTCCTGGAAGGCACGTACCGCCAACGTAAGACAAATATGGAAGAAGATTTCTTCATCTTGCCATTGATGCCAATTATGTTAATGCACGTAGTCAGATAACAGAGTTATAGGCTAATATATCCATAGAAACCCTATTCCAGGGAAGCTTTAGTCAGCGACCCACCATTTATAGTCTGGCACTCGATGGCAGCTGATTTTAATACTGAGAAATCTTAAGCCCATGACCTACTTTGGAAAATTATTCCCAAGATGGGCACTGGTGGGCTTCATGACTAAAACCTTAGGTCAAATTTAAGTATATGATCGAATTTGCATTACAAAATACACTAAGAAAATATGCAGCTAACTAGAATTCCACAACACGCTAAAACACTATTTTGTAATGCAAATTAAGCTATTACCTTCTCCTTCAAAATCCACTATAATATTTTGCTATACGTATTATTTTCGCGATATTATATTTACTTGCACTTAAAAAATAGTTTGTACTCACAACAAAAAATATTAGACAAATGTTCCGACTTTTGAAGATATTCTTAAGAAGATCGCGTTCGAATGAAACAAAAACTAATATATATTTAAAAAGGTCCATGTCACAGAAAGCCCACCGGCGATATTTTTTTTTTTTTTTGCTTATTGAATTTTCTTATCAGAATCCGCAAAAACTTCCCAGGTGAAAGCACCTTCCATTTAAAATTGGTTCAGGCGCACCGTGTGTAGAGTATGAAAATCAAGATCGTAACTGTGACGGCCATTTAAAAATTCAGTCGTGTAGTCTTACCCATTCGCTAAATACAGTGGTATAGTATTTTGGTACCATTTTAGTTTCAATTGTGTTGTCTAATATTATTGCTAAACATCGACAGTGACTAAAACATAAATTTAAGTTGCTATGACAAGCCATATGTATCTATCTAGTACCTACCACACTTGCTTGCTTTGCTTCCTCTCTATTTTGTTGAAACATAGTTTAAGTTCGAAAATGGATCAAATCGGTCCACTTTTTAGGGTACCTCCCTCACATATGTTAAACTTTTTTGTTTGAGTGCAGTTTAAGTTCCCAAAAAACATAATTTTTAAAGAAATGGATATTGGTTGTGTGGTCGATCTGTCTATTGATAAAAGTTTCAATTAGAGAAATGGATATTGGATAAGTGGACTTTATTCGATCTGTCTATTGATAAAAATTTCAATTCGCTCACAGAGGCTGAGAGTATATTTCTTTCGGCAAAGCCAGCCGACTGATACTTTTTATACAAGGACAATTAGGCTATTTATACCCGCAGACCTAGCCTATATATATACCTTCAGCCTCTAGGAAAAAGATGACACATACACTTTGATATAATGAAATTGTGACTCATCGAATTAATTTTAGACCCCAAGAATGTTTCAATTTGGAGTCGATTTATTCAAAACCTTTCGAACACATCAAATGTTGTTCTCTGTAAGTGTAAGTCATACCTTCGGCGATTTATTATTATACCCTACACCACTATGTGGTAAGGGGTATTATGTGTTAGTGCATTTGTATGTAACATACAAAAGGAATCGAGATAGACCCATAGTTCCTTCTAGGGATATACATAGAATCACTTTCTGAGTCGATTTATGCATGTCCGTCCGTCCGTCCGTTCGCAACATACAGGTCGCATTTGTTGACCGATTTCGCTGAAAATTGGGGAATACCATTTTTTTAGCCGTCGGGATATATCGGTCCACGTTTTGGTATAGCCCCCATATAACGGTACCCCCCGATTTACGGTATTTTGACGTTTTCAGCTACATTTTCAGACCGATTTGGCTATAAGTTGACATTTAGGATTCTTAAGTGTCAATAAACATATTTAACAAAACTTGTGGACATAGGTCCACGTTTTGGTATAGCCCCCATATAACGGTACCCCCCGATTTGCGGTATTTTGACGTTTTTAGCTACATTTTCAGACCGATTTAGCTATAACTTGACATTTAGGGTTCTTATGTATCAATAAACTTATATAACAAAAGTTGTGGAGATAGGTCCACGTTTTGGTATAGCCCCCATATAACGGTACCCCCCAATTTACGGTATTTTGACGTTTTTAGCTACATTTTCAGACCGATGTAGCTATAAGTTAACATTTAGGGTTCTTAAGTGTCAATAAACATATATAACAAAACTTGTGGACATAGGTCCACGTTTTGGTATAGCCCCCATATAACGGTACCCCCCGATTTGCGGTATTTTGACGTTTTTAGCTACATTTTCAGACCGATTTAGCTATAACTTGACATTTAGTGTTCTTATGTATCAATAAACTTATATAACAAAAGTTGTGGACATAGGTCCCCGTTTTGGTATAGACCCCATATAACGGTGCCCCCCGATTTACGGTGTTTTGATGTTTTTAGCTACATTTTCAGACCGATATAGCTACAATTTGACATTTAGGGTTCTTAAGTGTCAATAAACTTATATAACAAAAGTTGTGGACATAGGTCCACGTTTTGGTATACCCCCCATATAACGGTACCCTCCGATTTGCGGTATTTTGACGTTTTTAGCTACATTTTCAGACCGATGTAGCTATAATTTAACATTTAGGGTTCTTAAGTGTCAATAAAGTTATATACTAAAAGTTGTGGACATAGGTCCCCGTTTTGGTATAGCCCCCATATAACGGTGCCCCCCGATTTACGGTGTTTTGATGTTTTTAGCTACATTTTCAGACCGATATAGCTATAATTTGACATTTAGGGTTCTTAAGTGTCAGTAAACTTATATAACAAAAGTTGTGGACATAGGTCCACGTTTTGGTATAGCCCCCATATAACGGTATCCTCCGATTTGCGGTATTTTGACGTTTTTAGCTACATTTTCAGACCGATGTAGTTATAGTTTGACATTTAGGATTCTTAAATGTCAATAAACTTATATAACAAAAGTTGTGGACATAGGTCCACGTTTCGGTATAGCCCCCATATAACGGTACCCCCAGATTTACGGTATTTTGACAGTTTTAGCTACATTTTCAGAGCGATTTAGCTATAATTTAACATTTAAAGTTCTTAAATGTCAATAAACTTATATGACAAAACTTGTGGACATAGGTCCAAGTTTTGGTATAGCCCCCATATAACGGTTCATTTAAGTTCATATTTTCGTATAGGCCAGATACCTCCGAAATAGCTGTTAATGACATTTGAAGTTCCCACGTTATGTACCGATTTTCGATATTTTGAAGATTCTAGCTAAATTTTTTAACCGAATTAGGAGTTATTTGACATTAAAGGCTCCCATCAAAAACTGTCAACATAGGCCCATGTTTTATTATAACCCCTATATAACAGTACCTCCCAATTTCTAGCCCACCAAAAATTGTCAACATACATAGTTAGATATAGGCACCATAAAAAAGTACCTCCCGAATGAAGCATAAATGTACATAAACATTATCTTACATTTTAACGTACCCACTTAAAGTTGGGGACAGGAATGAAAACTAATTATTCCATTTTAGTTCAGAATATTTTATGGTGGAGGGTATGAAAAGTTCGGCGCGGCCGAACTTAATGCTTTTTTACTTGTTTTTTCTTGAGGACGAATACATACTGAACGAATTTTTAATAAGACTTGCCGCTTGTAAGAAAAATACAAAAAAGCATATTAAAAAAACTCCAAAAGTGGTCTTCGACCCCGATCCCCGAACATTTAGGTCATTAATCTATACCAAAACTCAGGTCTATGGGTATTATAACTATTTCCCTAATTCATTGGTTGACGCACGTATATAAGTTTTGTTCGCTTTAAACCTGACTTTGTACCTTATCCATATGACGGAGATTTCCCCCTCGCCTTATTACCGATCTAAAACGAAGTACCTACCATTTGTAACCCATTAGGAGTTGGCGTGTTTTTTATGTTTTATGATGTTGTTTTTTTTTTTTTTTTTTTGTAATATAATTCCCCTTGTCTATGTAATTGGATTTCCATTTTAGATAAAATGGATTTTATACACTTGTGTTTGTTTTTGTTGTTATAAGTTTTTATTTGTTTCAAATGTGTTTTTATTTATTTCATTTCCTTTATTATCGATAATAATAATTATTTTTTATATAATTTAATCGTTAATATTATTTACAGGTGTCATAAACATTTAACTTAAACTAAAATCACTTGGAATTTGTTGTTGTTTTTATTATATGTTTTTCTTTTTGTTGTATACATGTTTATATGTTTGTTGTTTCCACTTTTTTACTTGTCTTTTTGCAAAATACAATAAATTTAATTTTTATATCTATTAAATATTATTTCCATACCATTTAAAGAGTTTATTTATTTAGATTTTTTGTTTGTTATTTAATTTTAAGATTTACGAGTATATACACAATTTGTTTCAGTAAAATAGTTTTTAGATTTGTTGTTTTTTTTACAAAAAATTATAATTGTATGTTAAATATTTTTGAAATTTTTCATTACATATACATATAGAATAAAAAAATTAAATTTTTATTTCGTTTTTTGTTTTTGTTGTTGTTTTGTAATATAAATAGTATGTATTTGGGTGTTATAATATGTTTTATATTTATAATATAGAGACAGGTTTGTTTTTCTATGTTTTTGTTAGTGACCAAAGAAAAAAATTGAATAAAATTTACAAAGTATTTTTTTGTCGTTTTGTGAAATAAATTATTATCAAACAAAAATAATAAAAATAATAGATGGTTATTATGCAACTCCGCTACAAGTTTATTGGCTTTGAATTTTACAAAATATATTGGAAAATTTTTTCATTGGGTTGGGGGAGGATAATGGTGTTGGGTCTGCTGCCTTGCACTCTGAATGCCATGGCTTGATTCCCGGGTTAGGCAATAAAGCAAATAGTTTTCAACGATGGCAAAATTTAAGTTCTAATTTTTATTGATTTCTATGGTAATAAGTTTGATGAATTAATGAATAATCGAACCCAACTTCATAGTCAGCAATTGAAACACTTAATGTTCAAATGTATGAAGTAATGAGAGTCCGCTCTCTCTCCCTCATCGTCGTTTTCTTACTTCCCATATTTCTATTATTGTTGCATAATGTAAGGAGCTTTAATTGTTTTAGTAAGTGGTTTTTCAATGTGTTGATGTGGTGATTTCCAGCGAAGGGCACAATATTATCTTCTGCATATTTTAGGGAGCTATTTTATTTTATTTTATTTTATTTTATTTTATTTTATTTTATTTTATTTTATTTTATTTTACTTTATTTTATTTTATTTTATTTTATTTTATTTTATTTTATTTTATTTTTATTTAATTTTATTTTATTTTATTTTATTTTATTTTATTTTATTTTATTTTATTTTACTTTATTTTATTTTATTTTATTTTATTTTATTTTATTTATTTATTTAACATTCACAAATAACAGCTCCCTAAAGTAGGCAACAGAAAATATGCACCCGATATCTCGTTTATGGTAAGCGAGAGGGAATGATCATCTCTCCGATCTCTCACAATAATAGAAATTTCTCATGAAGTGTTTCAGGGGCTGACTTCGTTGTTACACAGGGTGGCCAAATGTTTAAATAAAATTATGTTTTCTGCATTCTGAGTAGAACTTTCTCTTTCCGCTTAATAAATAAAAATTAACGTTCCATTTTTTGCTTATAACCAAGGCTAACTGTTGAGACTGTGTCTTCAAAATGCAAGTTTTGCTTTTGCTTAAGAAAAGTAAACTGATTTCAAAACAGAAGATACGTTTTGCTAACTAAATTTCAATTATTTTGTTTGTTTGTTTTCTTTTATTCTGAAATTCTTAATATTAACATTTTGTCCCTCTAGTCTCTTTCCTTCTAAACTCTCTTTCTAGTGTAAAAACGCTGTCATTTCTATGGTTTCAAAACCACCACCATAAACAGTGTTACCACCATCCCCACCATTTAGGGAATTTAACCAATTATATTTTTCTGACCTTGAACTTGTCGCGGTGGCGGCATGTTCTCGGCATTTTTTCAATGAATATCAGTGATATTGATGCCTCAAGCTGCCAGTATTTAGACTACTGTTGTTGTTGTTGTTATTATTATGCAAAGTTGTGATTTTGTGCAGAGTTGCCACACTACTATTATTGTTATTATTTATGTGATTATGTTGTTGTAGCGGCTGTAGCTGCTGTTGTTGTTTGGAATTCCCATTTAACGAACTAAATGTTGATCTACGTCCGGTAGTGTTGCAACTACCATTACGCAGTGGCAAGGCCGGCGGCGGTGGTGTGGGCGGTATTGGGGATTCTGATGTAGGACTAGCATCATTATTGTGATCCACTGGCAAGGAATAGTGGGAATTGTTGTGCAAATACCCCTCCTCAGCATCATCCACGGCAGGATATTGTTGGGTGGTATACTTCAAAGAGCTGTTGTTGTGATTAAAGTGATCTTGGGTCAAGCGGATGTGGCGATCTGTGGTATTGTATTTTGGTGTAACATAGGCCACACCATTCGGAGTTATGGGCTGAGAATAAATGTGATTTTGTGTTAGCGAGCTTTCCTGTTGCCAATTCGATTGACTGTGCCTTGGCAAGGAGGTGATGGTGGAATTTTTCGTATTAGCCAGTTTACGCATATCCTGTTGTGATTGGTAATTATATGGCCTTGGAGTGTTGTTGGTCATAAAGGGTATTTGTTGGAGTTGTGTGACAAAGGAGTTTTGATTATCGGGTAGAGGACCACAACCATTGTACATGGAGGTACCGTTGGGTACTTTTAACTGTTGTAGGGTGGCATTGTTACAGTTGTTGGTAGTACCATTTGTGGCCGATCCCCGACCTCTTTGTTGAGGTGGGGGTGGTGCTTCTAGCTATAGTTCAGTGACGGGTATGGGTCGGGAACCCATGTATTGCAAGGCATGTTGACCGCCATAACCACTTGTGGTGGTGGCATAGGGGGCGGAACTACTCATGGCACAGGGTATTTGGGGATGACGATTCATGTAGTCCTCTTCGGAAAAGGTTTTCTGATATTCACGTTCTTTGCGTCCCAAGGCTGAATTGCCCCAGCCTCCCTTCAGGACCTCACGTATCCGGCGGCGACAGGAATATATGATCAATGCCAAGGCGGTAATGGCAGCTGCTGTTACAACCAAAAGAATGCTTATCATGGCCTGTTGATTGGGGCTGCTGAGATTACAACCCAACATGGGAGCACTGAGGGTATTCAAAAGTTCTCCCTTGACATTGGGTGGCGCGGCACACACAACTCCTTGGATTTGCTCATTGGTGTTGTTTTTGTTAATAATCAAGGTTTTCAACCACAGTAGACGGCAATCACATATCAAGGGATTGTCCGAGAGATCCAGGGTCACCAAATCTGCCCATGGCACCAAACCCTCACTCAAGGTGGTAATTTGATTCTCCTTCAAAATGATATGTTTTAGATGGGGCAAACCACTAAAGGCATTTTCCTCAATCTCTGCCAGCAATTTATTGGCGGACAAGTTTAGATACTCCAAATTGGTGTTGCTGGAGAAGGCAGCATTTTCAACTTTATGTAACTTTTGGGCCCCGGTAATTTGCAAACGTTTGAGATTTTTCAAACCCGCCAAGGCATTTGTGTGGATTACTTCAAAATCATTTTGTCCCAAGGACAATTCTTCCAAACGTTCCAAATGAGACAAGGCGCTTTGGGGTATGGTCTCCAAACGATTATCGGATAGATCCAAAAAACGTACAGCCTCCAAACCTTTCATGGCCTCCTGGGACAAATTGTGCAACCCCGCACCCTTTAGATCCAAACGGGTCAAACCCTTTAAATCCTCAAAGGCCTTATTGGGTATGGACATAAAGGAGTTGGTACCCAAATACAGCTCTGCCAACAAGGGCATGGCTTGGAAATTCTCTGGAGCTGGCACTGATGTCAATGTGTTGTCATCCAAATACAGTACCTTTAAATTTTTTAAACCATCAAAGGCATGTGGGGCAATGCGACTAATGCGATTTTGTCCCAAATTCAATTCCTCCACCTTCAGCAGTGGTGCAAAGGTATAATCCTCCAATTCGGCCAAGAGATTCCCTCGAATATTCAATATGGTCACTGCCGACAAACCCGTCAACGTTTTGTTGTTGATTTGGCCAATCTTGTTGTGATTCAAATGCAATTCTTGCAATTTTCGTTGAAAGGCAAATGTCCTCTGCGGTATGGTTACCAAATCGTTGTAGGATAAGTCGAGGAAGGTAAGCTCGGCATAGAATTGTATGCTCGAGTCGATGGTTTTGATTTTATTGTTTTTGATCACAAGCCGTTGTATGGACGGATTCAGGGCAATGGGCAGGACATCCAAAGTGCCTTCGCCGCATTTGACCACCAGGGTATCATCATCACATTGACAGCCATTGGGACAATTTGCCAAACCATTAACGGGAACCGCAACAAAACATGCTGACAATACCACTAAAGCAAATATTAGCCATTGTCGAGAACAATGCTGCAGTAGTGTGGGCCGGCTGATGCACTCTTTTGGGCTGCTGCTGCTGGATTGGCCATGTTGTAGGCTACAGGATTTAGGTGGCAACAGTAGACCTCCCACAAGTGCTGTTGCTGTCATTTGCTTATGACACAATTCTTCTTCTTTGTGTTCTATTGTTTGTCTGTGATGAGTGTAGGAGTTGATAGCTGCGGCATGGCATGTTGTTGCATCCTCCTCTTTTTGGCCCTCTTCAAAATCAGGCGGATAGGTTTCTTGCAAACGTTGATAACATTCGAAATTTACACCCATTGTGGTTGTTTCTATTTGGTTTATACTGTTGTTGCTGTTGTTGGTTGGTTGTTCTTGTTGTTGTTCAGCTAGACCCTTTTGTATTTCCGTTTTTCTTTTCGTTGTTTTTCTCATCTTTTTTCCTTTCTCGTGGAAAGCAATTTATTTTTTATTTTCCTTCTATTCGGTAGGTGTTTGTGGTTTATCCTCCCAAAAAAGAATTTTTATTGTTGTTTAGAAGTTGTTTTCTTCTCTCTGCTGTGGCAGTAGCTTTTTTTTAATAAATTCTTTGCAATTTCTTGGCGTGTTTGTTGCGCTCGTTGTTGTTGTTTCTGCTGCTACTGCTGCTCTTGTTCTTGATTTGAACCATTTGTTGCCAATAAATTGTATATTCACCACACGTCATTAGTATCCGTGTTTTTGTTGTTGTTGTTTTAATAAACTGCAAAGAAATAAAAAAAGAAAACACCAACAATAAAATAAAGGCCATAAATCAAAATTAAATTTTTTTCTATATATTGAGAGTTTGAACAGAAAATAAATTTAAATATATTTTCTTTTAGATTTATGAATATTTAATAGTCAAATTTATTGGAAATTGGTTTTGTTTTAATTAACTTTTGAGGTGTGAAGGAAATATGGGGAGATGGAGGAACAATTTTCCAGGTGGTATGCAAATGAGTTTAATGACAAAAAAAGGTGCTGAAGTGAGCTCATTAGGGTGGGAAGATTTGATCAGCATAAGGGGCGCTTTGCGTTTTTGATTCCTGGGACTGTACTGAGAAAGAAAGTCCACTAGACCCTATGTCTACGGTGAAAATCGAACCTCCCCATTTTGACTTGAAGTTTTTTATCCATAAGGCCAAAGCTGTCTCAGTTTGATGACAAAAAATATACTGAAGTGTGCTCATTAGGGTGGGGAGATTTGAAAATCATAAGGGGCGCTTCGCTTTTCTGATTCCTGGGATTGTACTAAGGAAAAAAGTCCACTAGACCCAATGTCTACGGTGAAAATCGAGCCTCCCGATTTTGGCTTGATGTTTTTTATTCACAAGACCAAAGATGTCTCAGTTTGATGACAAAAAATGTACTGAAGTGTGCTCATTAGGGTGGGGAGATTTGAAAATCATAAGGGGCGCTTCGCTTTTCTGATTCCTGGGATTGTAATAAGGAAAAAAGTCCACTAGACACAATGTCTACGGTGAAAATCGAGCCTCCCGATTTTGGCTTGATGTTTTTTATTCACAAGGCCATAGCTGCCTGAAGGAGCGTTCCAATGCTTTTGCTATGTGCGAAAGAGTTCTTAATTATTGACATGGCTGACATGGGATGAAAACGAGGATGAAAAACTTCAAGTCGAAATCGGTAGGCTCGATTTTCACCGTAGACATAGGGTCTAGTGGACTTTTTTGCTCAGTACAATACAATCCCAGGAATTTGATTGTATTTGATTGATTTGACTTTTATTACTTCATAAATTTAAATTAAAAATTACAAAATACAAGTTTAAAATTTAATAACAATTTTATCTTCATAAATGTATTTGTAAACTCTCTTTAAACATATCGATTTTTATTGATTGAAAAAAGTTAATTTCAAACAAACTTTTTTTTAGAAAAAAAAAACCAAACACCATTGACATTCCACCCACACCATTTAAGAAAATCATTGATCTCAATGTTCATTGTTGCAGAGCAACGATAACCTAGAAAAGAAATGGAAAAGTTTTTTTTCCAAAGACTTTTGTAGTTTCATGTTTCCTTTGCTTTGTTGTGTGCGTTCGTTTTTATATCCACAATATGCTACACATTCTCTCTCATAGGTTCTTACACTTGGTCTTTGTAAGGATGTTTGTAGGTTTTGTTGCTGTCTTTTGTTTCAATTTTAGTTTAAGTTGCTTAGAGAGCTCTTTTTAAAGACCTCAACACCAATTGGGAAAAAATAAATATATATAGCAAATATTCTAAGACAGTGGTAAGTTATGATAAGGTTTTGAATGAAACTAACAGTTTCCTTTTATGAAGAAGACTTAATACCTAATTCCAGCAAGTTCAATAACTTCAAACTGCGGCTAACCTTCAAAATACCGAAAATTGGGAGGTACAGTTCCATGGGGCCTATATCGAAACGTCGATCTATACCTACAAACTTCTGGCGGAAAGTTATTAGACACAAAGTAGACTAAATACCAAATTTCCGATGTTTCGGTAAAAACTTGAAAATACCGAAAAACAAAAAACGCGGACCTATACTGATAATTCTCTTCTCGAATATTTTTTAACCCCATGGAAGACTAAATAACAAATTTCAGTCTTTCGGTGGGATGTTGACATCACAACCTTCATAATTACGAAAAGTCGGAGGTATCGTTCTATGGGAGCTATATCGAAACATGGAACTATACCGACAACTTTCATTCAGATAGGCTTTTACTTCCAACAAAGATTAAACACCAAACTTCAGCCACTTCGGTGGGTTGCTGTGGCCACAACCGTCAAAATACCGAACATTGTGAAGTACCGTTTTATGGGGGTTATACGAAGGCATGGACCTATAACGACAAATTTCTGGGAGAAAGTTTTATACCCCCAACGAATACTAAATACCAAATTTAAGCTATTTCGGTGTGATAATGAGGCTAAAATCTTCCAAATACCGAAAATCGGATGGTACCAAATTTCAGCCATTTCCGTGGGTTGCTGTGGGCACAACCTTTAAAATACCGAAAATCGGGAGGTACCGTTCTATGGGGGCTATATGAAGGCGTGGAACTATACCGACGAATTTCAGTCCTAGGAGAAATAGAAACTTCTATACCAAATTACGAATCTCTGTAGTAAAAATTCGAGCTCTATCTTGATTTCAACAGACGGACAGAAAGACGGTTATGGTTATATCGACTTAGAATTTTGCCCTGATCAAGAATATGTACTTTATAGGGTCTCCGATGAATATCGATGTGTTAAAAACGGAATGACGAATTTAATTATACCCTCCCATCCATCCAACAACGTAGCCATAGGGCGGGCCACCGATATGATTATTTTTTCGACATTTTCTGTATATTTTACTCGCTAATGTTCAAATGTTTTCCATGCAGCTATAACTTGAAAATGCGGAAAATCGTCATTTTAGCCTTCTAAGGGAACTATGACAAAACGTGGACCTTTACCGAAACTATTTGGGGGAAGGTTTTGTACCCTTTTTAGCGGACTGGCGGAGACCAGAAGGACATCGTTATATAGACTATACTTAAGGAATATTTCGTTGAATTACAAACGGAATGATAAAGTTACTATAAGTCCGTCCCTTTCTGACTGCCTGGTGCGCACAATAAATCTTTAACGCATCAATCGTCATATTTTTTCCAAACTGAAATCAAATTTGACAAGTAAAAAAGTGTCAGTCGGCTTTGCCGACACATATATACCCTCAGCCAATGTGAAGTGAAACTTTCACCTACGGACAGATCGAATGTATTTAAGGTCTCTTTAGAATTTCGTGGCCCTTTTTGGACATTTGAACTTGCCGACACAAATGTGGATTAGGTATTAACTGCACTAAGACACAAATCCCTTGTGGAGGAGGTACACTTAGGGCCATTTTAGAAGTTGGGCCATTTTAGAAGTTAAACTAAATTTTGACAAAATATTAGGAGATCCAAAGTTTGGGCCAAATTGGTTGACCCCATTCAAGTGATATAGTGCGTACCATTTTAGTGAAATTTTTTTAATATTGGGGGAAAGACTCGGAAGTTGTCGACCGGTATTGCCCCATGAAACTAAGTTTGGATATAACATGATGAAGACCAAATGTCGTGCTCTCCGACAGACACATATGTTGACATAGGGATTTTTTAGAACCTTCGGGCTGTTTTCCTAAGAAATATGGACTTGCCCCTGAAAAAACGTTTAACGTCGTAATGGAGGTAGTGATTCGAGAGCAGGGCTTAAAGTGAACTTATCCGAAATTTTGTGTGAGAGGTACCAGAAGGAGTAGACAAATATAGTCCATATTCGAACATGATCTATATCTGGTAGATATATTAGTAAGTGTAAAGAATGGACCAAATTGGTTAGTCCTTAGTTTTTGAACTTTTGTGTGGGAGGTACCTGAAGTAGTGGACCGATATGGCTTATCTTCTTATGTTTGGACAAAATATTACTAAAGCCAAATTTTGGACCCAATCAGCAGATACGTTCGAGAGTTACCTTGCGCTCCAACCACCTCACACGGTGTCATAGGGGTTTTGTGCAACTTTCAGGCTATTTTCTCAGGAAGTTTGGACTTGCCCCTGATAAAGCTTGTACCGTCGTATGGGGGGCAGTGAATACAGGTTACTAAAACAAAAATCAAAGCGATTCGAGAGCAGGTCCTTAACTGAACTTAACCGAAATTTTGTGTGGGAGGTACCCGAAGTAGTAGACCTATTGAGTCCATATTGGAACCTCATCTAAGTCTGGCACATATTTCACGATGGGCAAAGTATGAACCAAATCGGTTTCCGCCTTCAAGAGTTATCGTGCGCACAAATTTTCCGAACATTTTCTTACTTTTGTGGGGGCGGAACAAGTGGACTGATATAGCCCATCTTCGAACTTAAACTAAGTTTGGGCAAATTATTACGAAAACCAAAATTTGAACCGAATCGGTTCATCCGTTCGAGAGTTATCCTGCGCTCCAGCCAGCCAGACAGACAGACGAACGGACATTGCTCAATCGACTCCAAATTGTCTGAAACACATTTTGTCCAAACATACTTGGGGTCTAAACCCATTATTTCGATGAGGCACAATCGTAATATTACTTCCAGACAGGTTCGTATATGGACTATATCAGTCCACTCCTATAAGCATCTCTTAAACAAAATTTAAAAAAAATCGCAATAGTGAATTTTAATTATCCTCGAGGTCCCTATTAGGAGAGTAAATTTTATTTAAAAAAAGTAGTACAGATCGCCATAACTACACAAACCAAGCCTTTCGAGGCCATACAGAAAAATAACCCTTCCGGCACCAACTAAAAAGACTGATGGGCATACACAAACACATACCCTTTACCATGCCAATCTGTTCGAGGACATATTAAAGGCTTCCCTCCCGTCGTGTTTGAAACGTAGTTTGTGGAATTCAGCAATAAGAAGTGTAGGACCCGTTGAGTGAAACAAAGAGTTCCCCAAGGCGGTATATCCAGAATCTTTCAGACATTTTACAATCTGCAGACGACATGGAGACCCTAATTTTTTGCGGAGGATTGCAGGACCGTAGTGTCCTATCGTCGATGACATACGTGATAAGTTAAATATCTACTTAGATGACTTAGGGCAGGTCTTCCATCTGAGGAATATGAAAATATCAGACGCTAAATCTACTGCACCACTGTTCACCTTGTGGACGACTGAAATGAGGCTCCCGCTGAACATATTGTTCGATTGTGTCTTGATCCTTGACCACTAACTACACCAAGATATGTATTGAGTGTAACGTATGCGCAAGCCACAGTTGTTTGGCACAAAATCAGAAGTAGGAACAGGGCCCTCAAGACGCTGGCCGACAGCACTTGGAATGCTGACAAAGAATCTTGGTGACCCCTAATATACCGATATGTGGTAAGATATGCGGCTCCAGTGAAATATTTTGTGCTACGCAATGGAAGAAATTTTGAACATGTCGGAATGGGTGACTGAGGACTGTAACAGGGTGCCTCTTAATGACACCAGTGAACCCTCTTCATGAGGGGTTGAAGATTCAGCCGGTGCATCGGCATAAACAAACATTATGAATTTTACCCTAAATCCATTTTTTCGTTCAATTTTTTTTTTCAAATGATGCATGTGATCTGCACTTGTATGTACTTCTCTTCCTTAGGTTATAGAGCCTGAAATTTTCGGTGCTTGTGCAGAATTTATTTTTTATATTCCCTCCTTGTTTAAAATGCCACAATTGTCTTACAAACCACCGTTTACTAATTCTATTGTCAAATATTTTGGGTGAAGGTTTATGCAGCAAGTGCCCCCAACTAGGACACTACTATCGCCCCTCTCTCTCCCACCACAAAAACAATTCCACTCAAGGGATTTTTCCTTAAGAGTGCCACCACCACTGCCATCATCATATCATCGCCATATATTTACATTGTCTGACATTTGCACATTTGTGTCGCTAACATTTGGCGTTGTCTTGTCTTGTTATTGTTGTTGTTGCCACTGACGCTAATGTTACTATTGTCTTTATGGATGTTATTCTCGTCTTTTTTTTGTTGTATTTGTTTTTAGTTTGTTGCGATTACAGCATTTCGTATTTCGCAGCATTTCTCCCATTCAAAACTCCAACTGCCACAAAAGATAGTTTATTTGCAAAAGTTATATGGAATTTGGCGCCAAGGGTTAGCCTTTACAAACAGAAAAACAAGGACATTTACAGCAATAACAACCACAGCAATAAGAAGATGAACTCGAGAAAAAAAACAGCCCAAAATAACTGTAGTAGAAAACATAGCGTGTTAGAAGAGACAAAAAAAAAAACAGCGAAAACTAATATATGGACCAAACAAAAACAATGCTTTACCAACAACTGCCATAATATATTTTCGTTTACTGACATTAAACGCCAGAACAACAAGAAGAAGAAAACGAAGAAAAAAAGTCACAGAAACTAAGCCAGTAAGCGTTATGGAAAAGAAATATATCCGCCATCAAACATAAATTTTAGTCTTTAACAGTGTGGAAAT
Organism: Musca autumnalis; assembly: GCF_047663935.1. Taxonomy (NCBI): domain Eukaryota; kingdom Metazoa; phylum Arthropoda; class Insecta; order Diptera; family Muscidae; genus Musca; species Musca autumnalis. The sequence continues at coordinate 190,507,519 of NW_027411977.1, read as the reverse complement.
ATTTCCTTTGCCATAACACTCGCAGTGAAAAAAAGGACAATGGCATTTTGCTTAGGAAAAGTGAAAGAATTCCTACATTTTTTGTTCTTCCATGTTGTGGTGTTTTGGGTAAGTAGCAGCAGGAAAATTCTTTGCCTCTTTATTCTGAGAAAAAAATATTAGGGAGCTGGTTTTGTTGTAGAGGATATAGGGTAGTATTGTAATAGTGGTAAACTTCAAGCATTCCCTAATTTTCTGCCTATATTGAGGCATACTTTTGGGTAAGTAGCAGCAGGAAAATTCTTTGCCTCTTTATTCTGAGAAAAAATATAAGGGGCTGGTTTTGTTGTAGAGGATATAGGGTAGTATTGTATTAGTGGTAAACTTCAAGCATTCCCTAATTTTCTGTCTATATTGAGGCATACTTTATTTCTAGTCCCAAAAAAAAACTATTTCCCGCGAATGAAACTTGCGGAAATTATTTTAATATCTGACTGCTGCCCGGTATTATTATTAGCTCAGTGACATACGCCATCACTTACGTGGGAAAACACGACAAAATATTCAAAAAGGGCATAGCGGAAAACATTAAATTACGTCTTCTATGACTTCGCATCGTTCTATGGTTCAGTGGGGCTACTTTGTTGCTTTAGCTGTTCAGTTTCTGGGCGGTTAGGTTTTTTTATTTCCACATTCCTGTGTTTACCTTAATACTTGAACCTGAATCTAGGGGAGATTGTGTACAATCATTGGATGACGAAGATACCTAATTCTTGAGAATATCAACGAGCTTTTTTGCCTCCTTAATGGCTATGGTTTTGATCAGTAACAAACATGTAATTCGAACTCACGTATTCGAAAACATATGAAAGTGTTGTCACGACGTGTTAGCATTCAAAGCCAAACTCATAACTTCCAAAGGCAACGCAAAAAAACGTCCATATCTCAGGTCGTATTGGATTCCCCTAGTAAAAATATAATATCGTATCCGAGATCCGAGAAGTAATTTTAAATTGAATGAAGGCTCAAAAGTGTTGAATTATTGCGGAGGAGGTACTTGAAGGAATGGACACACAAAGATTACTTCGAATTGAATCATATTTTGGGAGTTATCCCCTTCGATAGTTATGGTGCCAAGTAGGCATTTTAGTTGGTCCCCATTGGATTTAATTTAGAGCTTTTGGATAATTATGTCGGAAGACATGTTGTGGGCAGCACCACAACCAGTACCTACTGTAAAAAAAAATCAAACATGTTATCTCCGGACTTGATTTCAGTTTGAAAGAAATATTACGATGTTGGACCATTTAGTTGTCGCTGTCAGGAGGACCACAAGAAGTTCCTACGGTAAAAATTTTAAATTATACCCGAACAGCTCTTAATCACTGTTTAAGCCAGACATTTAAGCTGGTGCAATTTCACGGTAATGGAATTAACTAGCCCTCGAAAAATTGTGCGATCCATCAAATAAAATCAAAACGATCCGAGACATGAAACTTGGTCTGGAATGTACACGAGGGGTGGACTGATATAATAGTCCACAATCGAACCTAATATATGCCTTGATGAACGATTATGATGTGCCAAGATCGAAGCAAATTTGTTACTCCATTCAAGAGCGCACAATAATGCATCATTTTAGCCTTAAGTTCGGCCGGGCCGAACTTCTATACCTTTTACCATGAAATATTCTGAACTAAAATATGATAGTTAGTTTTCTTTCTGATGACGTTTAATGAACACTGGGAAACCTAAATGCCAAATGACAGCCAAAAACTTCAAAATATCCGAAAACGAGGGTTTCCTTTATATGGAAGCAATATTAAAAGGAGAAATTTCGAGAATTTTTTGACGACTGGGTTCCCCTTATGCTCAATTACAGCCAATTTATAAAAAAATTTAGTTACCGGTATATGGGGGCCCTACCAAAACATGGACATATATCCGCAATTTTTAGTGAATAATTTGTTTGACCGCTGTGATGCCCAAATGCCAAATTACAATGTCGATAAAAACATCAAAATATCTGAATGTACCGTGATATGGGAGCTTCGCTAGTGGAGAAAATTCTTGACCACCGGGAACCTCAAATAAAAATTACATTCGATTTCAGTCGAAAATGTTGATAAAACTTCAAAATATCTCAAATCAGGAGCTACCTTGATATGGGGAATATTCAAAAACAAGGACTTATGTCCACAATTATGGGGGGAAATTCGTTTTGTGACCACTGAGAACCTCAAATGTAAAATTACCATTATTTGGGTAAAAAATGTAGCTAAAATCCTCCAAATACCTATAATCGGGAGGTCTCGTTATATGGGGACTATACCAAAACCTTGACCACTGGGAACCTCAAATCTTAAATTACATGTAGTTCGGTCAAAAAATTAGCTAATATCTTCAAAATATCTAAAATTGGGAGGTGCCGTTATATGGGAACTATTTTTTGAAATTCTGAGGGGAAAGGTACCGATATAGCGCCTCTTCGAACTTGTTCTATGTTTGGACAAAGTATTACGAGGATCAAATTTTAGCCCAAACAGGCTGAGCCACTCGGGAGTTATCGTACGCTTCAGTCAGACGGACGGACGGACAGACAAATCGACTTCAAATTATCAATGAAGTACGTGTTTATCGTATCGAAGTTTATATACCTCGAAATCCTAAAGGCTAAGGGTATAAAAACAATATATGGATTTTTGGCGACCTGGCATAACGGCCAACTAATATAAGTCCCAAAATTATTCTTTGCCGTTGTGACCGTTCAGACCTCGGTATTAAGGCACAATTCAATTTGGGGTCTTATGACCGTCACAGTGGCGTTCGTAACTTTATTATGTGTTGAGACCGTTAAAAACAAGTTACTAAAGTAAAGAGAATTTTCAACGTTTTTTTTTCAATTCTTTGGTCCCGTCCAAAGGCCGATTACCTACAGAATATTCTATATATAAAATCGAAAAATGTTTGTACGTTAATAACTCCAAAAACGCTGGACAGTTTTTCCTGAAATTTTGAGGCGATATTCTAGTATCGCCTGAAAGTAACATAGGCTATATAAAATTTTGAAATTCCGCGTGAATCTTGAGGTATAGCATCAGAATTGAAGGTAATTCCAAAAATGTTAATTTTATATGCGAATATCTATAGAACGGTGACTGTAGTCTCCAGATTTTGTCAACATAAGTGGTCAGAAAAGGAGTGGTCACCTGAGACCCTCCAGTCATGAACCTAATAAACGAGGTACATGACTGGAGGGTCTCAGATGACCACTCCTTCTCTGACCACAGGTATATTAGGTTCAAAATATCATGGCCACCGCCAAACCCGATAACATTCCATAACAAATCCAAAACAAACAGGACCAAGTTCGGAATTAAATTAAGGTACAGACTAGGGCAAGGAGAAGATGAGGAATGCCTAAGTAAAGAGGATATTGACAGTAAAGTCAACAAATTAGTCGAAGCCCTGGTAAAGTCTTTTGAGGATAGTTGTCCCCTACGAGAAAGGAAGTCTGCCTAGAGGGGATGACAGGGGAAATTCGTAACAAAGGCAAAGAGGTCCGTAGACTTTACAATAGGGCAAAACGAAAAAAATTAACTGTATTCCGGGACAACTACAAATCAAAACAGGTAGATAGCGTAAACAACGTATCAAAAATTAAAAAGTTTCTATCCAAAACCCATACACAAGCCGAGCTAATGGTTGATGAAATGGGAAGGAAGATGGAAACAAGCGAGGAAACCTTAGGCCATCTGATGAGAACACACTTTCCTCCAAGCACTGCGGCCCAAACAGTGCTTTTGACGGAAAATGTCCACACATCAGTACCAAAAATAGACAGCTTTATAGTTAAGCAAACCATAATGAGCTTCTCACCAAACAAAGCAGCAGGACCTGACAAGATCTTCCCGGCCTTACTTCAAAGGGAAGTGGACCACATTTCGTCCAAGCTGGTCAAAATTTTCAACGCGTGCTTTAAATTTGCGTATACTCCCATAGCCTGGCATAGGCATGGGTTGTTTTTATACCCAAACCAGGTAAGACAAGTTACGCAGTACCAAAATCTTATCGCCCGATAAGTTTAACATCTTTTTTACTCAAGACAATGGAACGGACAGTCGATACTATGATCAAGAGCCAAATCCCCAACGACATGTTGAACAACATGCATACGTGAAAGGTAGATCAGTGGAAACCGCATTACATGAGGTAGTACACCACATAGAGAGGACCTTCGAAATGAAGATGTACACACTCGCGCTACATGACGTAACAAGAAGAGACAAAGTAGAGCAGGGAATGCCACAGGGGGGATTTTATCTCCGCTTCTGTGGGTCACTACCATAAATAGTCTACTAAGGTCTTTAACCAAGGAAGGATTTGAACCATTCTGTTATGCAGACGACGTTATAATACTTCTAAGGGGAAAGAATCCAAATCTACTTTGCAAGAAAGCCGAAGAGGCTCTAAATATAGCTTACAACTGGGCTAGACCAAGAGGTCTTAATGTTCACCCGGAAAAACAGAGTTATGTCTTTTTACTAGGAAAACGAAATTGGGCTCCGTCGAGGAACCAGTTTTCCTGAATAAGACATTAACTTTATCTCCAACAGTTAAATATCTGGGGGTAATCCTATATAGGAAACTCAAATGGAAAGACCATATTCAGGAAAGGGCTGCCAAAGCACATAGATGTTGATCAACTTGTAGAAGGGCTATAGGCTCAAAATGGGGTTTTAATCCTAGAATGATACACTGGCTATACAGAAGCGTATTAAGACCGATTCTTACTTACGCATCTGTTGTATGGTGGACAAAAAGTACAATGTAGAATCATTGCAAAAGTCCAAAGAATGTGTTGCCTAGGCATTAGCGGGGCGAAGAGGACTACACCAACTAGGGCTTTAGAGACAATCCTATTTGTCCACCCGATAGAAATACAGGTAAGGTATGAAGCAGCCATCGCGGCTATAAGACTGAAAGCGATGAGCGAGTGGATCGAAAGAGACCACCAATGCATATTACGGTTCACAACGGGTGAATCTATAAATCAAATAGTATCGAACCGGATACCAGAATCGAGTGAAGTAGCTCTGTGTGAAGTTCTAATACCGACAGAGATATGTGGATCGATGGAACCTTTGCACATATTCCCGCTGGAAGCTGCGGGTTTACGGACGGGGCTGTGTTAGGGGGGAGAACGGGACTGTATCTTTATATCGTAGACACGGAAACGAGGATCCCCCTTCGTCTGCCGGATCATAACACGATCCTCCAGGCCGAAATCCGAGCGATCACAGAATGTCTGAACTGGTTTAAAACAAATACAAGACCACTCACAGTTAACATCCTTGCGGATAGTAAAGCAGCAATTGGAGCTATAACAAGTAAGGCAACAATATCGAAAACTGTCTTAGAGTGTAAAAATTCAATTAACGACTATTCCCATTATGGCTCGGTAAACATTATATGGGTATCAGGACACATAGGGATTACGGGAAACGAAGTAGCAGTAAGTCTAGACAATGCCAAACCTTTAAAGGCGGCGCGTATAGAACTAAAAGCTTGGGCAAAGAATGCTCATGCATCCCTATGGAATAACCAGGAAATGGAAAAACTACAAAAATCCTATGGGGAAACCCAGACCAGGACAAAAGAAGTGACCTCCTAGTGATGAGTAAAAAGGATATCAGTAGACTGATCGGTGTCCTCACAGGGCATCTAGGACTACAAGCGCATCTGCACAGGATAGGCTGTGCAGAGAATAGTGAATGCAGGGCATGTGGCGAGGACAACGAAACGTTGGAACACTATCTCTGCCACTGCCAGGCTTTCACAAACTTGAGAACTCAACTAATGGGAAACGACATAATTACAGGACTCGACCATATCAAGGACATCGGGTTCAAAAACTTGAGGGACTACGTCAATGGGACGGAACTCCTAAACTAACAACAACAACTTTCAGGACACATAAAATTAGAGCGCACAACAGGCCTCTTCTGGCTTAAGTGTATGCCCTTTCTTTTTAAGGACATGTGGTGATCTTGAATCACCCCTCTTCTCAACCTAACCTAAGTAAGTAAATAAATAAATGAATGAATTTTGTTTTACAAAATAGTCTGGCTGAATCCCACTGTTGTTGTGTTAATATTTTAAAACAACTAATTTATTAGTGGAGAAATTTTGGCATTGTTCGCCAAGGGGTAAGGCAGGAAAGATTAGTTTCGATCCTCGCCACAGGATCTCATCAGTTCCCTTGTTTCTTGTTTATGAATATTATCCACCGAAGTTATTTTTCAAAACTTCTTCAACAAAAAACTTTTTATATCCAAACATCAATTGTCAGCTCGAAGTATAAAGGTGGACACAGCAAAAACTTTAACGGGAAGTTCTTCTTTTGCAACCTCACACAACCCCGACGAAAGTGTTTGCAAAAGGCGAAACATGTCGTGTCACATAGTGGTGGCTGTGTGGGTTCGAGTCGTCGGCTTTCCTTTTTCAGATGCATTATTGATTATTAAGCTCGATTTCCAACGAGAAATTAATTAAAAATTAATACTAAAAATGATCTACGCCTAAAAAGGCAAAATAGTCAAAAAAAAAAAAAAAATATTTTTAATTTCAAATATTTTGCATTTCAATTTGGATCTGTGTGTGAAATATTTACGTCCAGTTCTTCTGGTATCGCCCCAATAAAGTTCCAAATTTTGGGAATTTATCCGGATTAATGTATTATTGCACAGGTTTGAAATTTTTTAGCACTAGTTGTTTCGATTAAAAAAATATATTTTTAATAGGAAATACCTCCATCCCAAGACTCTAGTTCTGAATAAACTTGTTTGTGTTTCTCTTTGTCGTCTTTAATGAAATGGCGAAGTCCGTAGTTCGTAGGATGTCCATTAATGCGTCACAAAAAGCAAAATTTTTTATTGAAAAAATACCCCCCAAATATTTCCCATGTTACGCGAAAACGAAAATTAGTCGGTGCTTTTATTTCCCACAATTTTCATACCACTTGCCATCCTTAGAAAATCCCCTCAAATATGTGAACAAAATTGTATACGCAATATACAGTTACGTTCAAACGCCTATTAATGTATTTGTACGTGTATATATGTATGTGCGTGTGTGTATTGATGTGTGAACTTTATAATTTGCTATCAAGGATCAAAAAATATAACAAGATTTACTCAGTTTCAGTTACATACAAAAATATTCCATCTAAATTACAAGGAAAGTAAGAAACAAAACTTTGTGTTTGACTTTCCCCTTAGTTGTTTTCTAGTATTATTTTCTTTGTAAAGTTTCAAAGTTATTTCCTGGCTAACTGTGTCACCAGCTACTGCTCCACCTCCTTCCCTAATCCCATTCCTTCGACAAACATAAGTATTAAGTTTTACGACCTTGATTTCAGCTCCATTTGTTTTAAAAAGAAATTCTGACATTGTTTATTATAAAGTGGCTTCAGAGTGGTGACATGGGTTTTTGGGAGAGACTTAGGGGCACAGCTAACAAATTGCTTTAACAAATGTCTAAAAACCAAAATCTACAACATGTCTTTAAATTTAACAGTTGTAGTACAATCATCTAAACCCTCTGGAAAAAATACAAAGGCTAGAAAAAATGTCTGCAAAAACACAAACTTGAAAATTGTACATGTTTTGTGGTGTTTTATGGCACATAAGTTATACACATCAAACAACAAAATATGAAATTTTTTTTTCCTTTTGTGTTGTTTCTTGATATTTGAACCGTTAGACCTGTTTATATTCTTCCAGCCTATCTACGTACATTGCAGGAGTATGTGTAGCTTGCCAAAAAGTTTTTCATTAAATTTTTTGGGGAGAAAATAAAAGGACTTTGCTATTGGTGTGTATTATATTTTTTGGCATTGGTATTTTGCTGCGTGTGATTTTTTTCTTCTTTTTCTAAGCCAAGCCGAGCAATTTGTTGTTGGCTAAAAGTGACTGCTGATATTGGTGTTAGCAATGCTGCACATAATGTTTTGTGGCTAAAAATGAACAACATGGACCCAACAGTTACCCTGGCAAATGTATAGAACAAAAAAATTCTCAGCTTTTAGCCAGAAACAGAAAATAACGGTAGCAGTACCAACACAAAACCAAAACCATGTTATGTGTGAATGTCTAGATTTTTTAGTGTGTAGCTGCTCTTGTTGTTTTGAGGGTACAAATGTTAAATTTGTGGTTTATTAAAAGCTCCCCGTAGGTTAATAGTAATGCGAATGGCATAAAAAGAAATCCTAATATGGCTTAGGGGAAAATTAGAAAATTGTACGGCCAAAAGCTACAGCAACAATTTCCAAAAAACCCAAACCGGAATATACTATGTATATGATGTTTGCCAAGGCTTATATGCTTCTGCATTCGAATGCTGTGCTTTATGACGTGCTGTTACCTTAAAGGCAACAAATACATATTAAAATAGTCCAACATGTTTTTTCTAGAAATATGTATTCTGACAAATTCCATAGCAGAGATCTCTGGTTTTACAAAAACACATTAAAACTAGTAAAAATATATTTTTTCATAAACTTTTCTTTAGTTTTGAAACAATTTTTTGTTTGAAAAATTTTTTTGTTTCAAAAATTCCATAAAGCAGAGAGGTTAAAGGGAATGTTGGTGTTGCTGATGCTATTTTGTGGTATATTTTGCTGTTGCCTGCAAAAAGCTATTTAAAGTTTTGAATCTTTGTTTAATGCACCACATAGGAATTATTTTGGGGGTGTTTTAAATCTCAAACAATTTTTTTAAATATGAATGATTTTTGGAAGAGTTGAAATAATTAAAAAAAATTTTCAATGAGAGGAAGGTCAACTCCTTCCTAAATATAATGCTCTATTCCAGAAACTGCAAGACTATACTATTTTTGAAATATTGACAAGTTTTTCCTTTATAAATGTGTAAAAAAAATCAAAAATAGTAAATTCTTGTAGGTTCTTGAACAGAGCGAAAATGAGTCGACATTTACAAAAAAGGAGAACTCACATATATCATATTATCTTATGATCTACAAGAAATGCCAAATAATATTTCATGTTTAATCACGACATCCTTATTAGGCGTATGAGAAATAGCAAAAGCACCGAAATAGTGATGGAATAATCCATCCATGGGCTAGAAGATGAAAAAACCAGCTAAAACACAATTCCTGCAGAGATCTGCGACGCACGCAGTGACATTGACAGATGTAGAAAATGCGTCAGAAGTAACACCTAACTTGGTTTATGGTTGCAGACGTCATTACGAATTTGACAGCAAACAAAGCAGCGAGAGTAGACAAAATCGTTCTGGACTTACTCCATAAGTTCGACATAATTTCTTCCATAATGAACGCTTGCTACACTTTCGGCTATATTCCTAACGTCTGACTAGAGGATAGCGTAGTTTTCACCCCCGTACCTGGCAACTTATCCGTTACCAAGTTCTTTTCGTCCGACAAGTCATACATCTTTTCAAAATTTTGAAAAGTGGTAAAAATTATTCAAACTTTGTAGGAAGATCAGCGGCAACAGCAACTAGTTTCAAGATAAACAGGGCCTCGCTAATGGATAAACCATATTGTTAAGGAATTAGGGTTGAACTTAATCCCGTGTAGACGTTATTTTATTTCCCGATACGATTTGTACCAAATAAAACGAGGTTTCGTTTTAGATTACGCTTCTAGAATGCTTTATTGACTTTACTTCAGTTATTCACACAAAACTTCAGTTCAGTTAGTTTACATCCTTACTTACACTTACGGTTTAAGATCGCGTTATAATTCAAAACATACTCTTCCGACCAGCGACTTACTCGAATTTTAAGCGCTTGCGTATGCATAGACTGTTCCAGTCCCCTTAATCTGGGAGATTCTACAATGGTCAGGCGAAATGCTACAGCTTGCCAAATACAAACATGTACGCACATACAAACAGGCGAATAAATGTAAACAAAGCATCAATGCGCCAGCGGTAGAAAATACGAGGGAGTACGAGGGGTTACAATGACGTCACCATATAGAAGCATAATTGAGAATGAATGAGAAAGAGAGAGTACAGAAACAATTTAGCATAGTAAAGAGTGTAAAATAAGACTAAGCGATAATTTCATGTAATAGTTGTTGTTGCAGATCTGATACGAATAAACTAAATGCTTAACACAAATTTACGTTACAATTAAAATTCTTAAATTAACAAAAATTCATCTAAATTTTCTTAAGTCTACCAGTTACATTCGTAACAATATGATATGGAAAATATAGATACGCCGTGGCCTACATGATGTAAGAGACACATTTTGTCAAGGAACGCCACAGAAGGATTTGTCACCTCACCTGTGGGTTAATATCATATATAGGACCTTAATAAATTAGGGATTTGAATCAGTCTACTTGCAGAGGACGTTTTAATAGTTCTGATGGGAAATAAACCAAATTTTGTTTTGCTCTAAAAACGCCTACAACTGAGCCTATGCAAGTGTTTCTATGATAGCCACGAGAAAATGGTAGTATGTCGAGGAAATGTGGAACATACCGATGAAGCGGTTTCTTAGGATTAGAAATCGGTATTGAGAATGAATGAGAGAGTATTTGAAATAAAATTAAATACCTTTGGGTAAGGATAGGAACCTTAAATAGAAAGACATATGTATATCGAGTGAAGAGTACACAAAGCTTACATAAGTTGGTAAAGCTGTAAAGGGGCTACATGATCTAAATGGGGGTTTAGTTCTTAGATGAAACACTGTCTTTTAAAAGCGTAATTACACCTATTGTAACTTTCATCATTTAATCGAATATTAGCTACACAATCGAAATCCCTTCCGTCTAAAATTTTGTATTTAGTGGGTTTTCAAAACTTTGTGGTCTTTTTTGGACGATTATGTACGTTCCAAATTTATTCTTACATCTTTTGTGGCAATAAGCATGGACTTGCCGGCCAAAAATATAATATCGTTGGAAACAGAACTACAAGGAGTACCCTCTGTAAAATGTTTCAAAGGATCGTCGCACAGCCCTTTAACGGCACTGAAACGAAAATATTGTTTTACGGCAACCACTGATCACTGGAAATGCTAATACCCAAATTACATCCGTGGTCCGAAAGAATTGTTTTACCCACTTCAAACCCTAAAATACAAATTACACCCAATTTGGCCCAATAATACCTGAAATCAGGCGGTACCGCTATATGAGACTGTTCCAAAATGTCAATATCAAATTGTACCTAATTTGTTCTGAGAATGAAGCTAATAACGTCAAAGTATCTAAAATCGGGTGGTACCGTTATGTGGGGGCTAATCAAAAACGTAGACCTAAGTCCACAACTTTTAGTGGAGAAGCCAAATAAGAGCTAATTCGGTCTGAAAATATGACTATAAACGTCGAAAAGCCTAAAATCGGTCGGTACCGTGTTATGGAGACTATTCCAAAACATGATGAAACCTTAAACTGCACTCTTCATAAACTTTGTGTGGGAGGTACCCGAAAGAGTGGTCCGATGTAGTCAATATTCGGACATTATCCTGACATATAAAAAATAATACGATGTACAATGTTTGAACGAAATCGAGCGTTATCTTCTGTAATATTCAGTTTAGTTGGTGTTGACTGTTATGGGGCTTTTGGGTCATTATCTCAGAAGTAAGGAATTGTCCCGAATAAATTGCGCCGTCGTAATAAGGCCCGCAATAAGAACTAGTTGCAAAACATTTCAACACGCTTCGAAACAAGCTGTTTAACTGTACTTTTTCCAAGTTCTGGTATGCACGCGAAAGAGTATACCGATTTAGTCCATATTTAAACCTGATCTGTGCCTGGAAGTTATAGTACCATATGCAAAAATATGACCAATTCGGTTAATTTTTCGAGAGTTATCCTGCGCACGATTTTAGCATAAAATGTTGAACTTTTGTTGGGAAGGTACCGGAAGGAGTGGACGGATATGACATATCTTCGAACTCAAACTAAGTTTGGACAAAATATTACTCTAGAACGGTTGATACGTTCTAGAGTTATCATGCCCTCCAGCCAAATAGTCTGAAATTTTTTTTCATCCAAACATACTTGGGGTCTTGAACCATTCTTTCGAGGAGGCAAATTACTAAAGGCTGAGAGTATAAAAATATGAGGATTGTAGCGAAATCCGAAATTAAAGTCTAAAGTCTTAACAGAATTTCTTGTTTTAAAAATTGTAAATAGCAAAACATCTGAAGAAAGCTGTCAATGTGTTCTTATCTCTTTGTCAGATAATGGAAGGGACTCGCCTACGAGGACCTAATACTATTTAAGTTGCTCAAAGATATGTCTGAATGTGACATACCTGCTGAAATATTAGATGCAAGAATATAAAATAAATCTTTTGGAGACTAAACTCAGACGAGGTTTCAGGCAAGGTTATAGCATATAGTTTGTCATTTTTTTAATCCTTATGAAATCTTCAACAGCTGATTGTATCCACGGGTCGAATTATTGTTAAAATTATTATTTCTAAGTTCCGACATTAATTAAACAAAAAAAAAATGGCTTGGGAGAAGAAGTGTCGGGGAACAAATTACAATTTGACTCGTTTCGAAAAATTTTGTTGCATCCAAACTTTCATTTATTTTGCTGACTTTGATATTGGTATAGCATTTGTAATTTGTCCATATGGTTTTAGCTATATTGCGTATGACTAACGTCAGCAATCATACGACCTGGAGTATCTTACTAGAAAATATAATTCTAAACACTTTTTGATTAAAATGTTAACGTACTATATTGAAAAAACTATAATTTTAAAACATATATTAAACGTATTAAATTATTTGTGAATTTTTCTTATTAATTTCACAAACAAAGTCAGCTAATTTTTTTCGGATAACAACATAAATTTTGTTGTTGCTGGCAAAGTATATAAGCAATAAACCATTTACATACATACATACATGCATACATACAATATATACACATATTTTTTACTATTTCATGCGAAAAATTACCTTCAAAATTCGTAACTAAAAGAAAGCATCATTTGTAGGTATCTTACAGTACGCATACAATTTCACACTCACTAAAGTATCAAAAAAAAAAATAATAGAAAAAATTTCCAATTTTCATATCGATGCCACAATTCAAAACGTTGCCAACAACATGTGTCACATCTTTTATTTAGACAACAAATGTGGCAGTTTGTTGATATTGATGCTGTTGTATCTTTTTTGTTTTTTTGTAACTGTGTAGTTCTCAATTTGTCATCGAACATCATTTCGATATTGGTTTTTTTACATATGGCAACAAAAAAGTCAACATCATCTGTCAATGTTGTAGATGCTAGGAAAAAAAAACATTTTATATCAAATTTTTTTTCTTACTACGGGTTTTGGGTGGGCCAATATGACAAAAAGGAACACATTTCGATGGCAGTTGAATCGTGTGAAATGAAATGCAAAATGAAACAAGTGCTACTATTCAGAGGAGAGAGATTTGTCAGGACACACATTATGAAATGTATGTTTTACAGTGATATACACCATTGCAATTTTCAATATTCCATGATTTTTATAATTATATATTTTTTGTTTCAGTTACAAAATAATCACTGAAATTTAATTTTCGGGAGGTACTGCGTATGAGTAACGACGTTAGTCATACGCTAAGATTTATTTGTTATGTTTGAGAGAAAACTCAGCACTTTTGGCCATTCTCCGTTGAATATAGTGATCGTATGAACCACGATATATACCAAATATCCGCATATGTAGGTACATTAGAGCGATCCAAAAAATCCTTCAAAAATTTGTGAAAATCTGATCGGCGATGTAGCTATATAGGACCTAAAATACCCACAATTAGCCGAGGTTGCATATTGGAGGTATATCAAAATCCGATCCGATTTTCACAAAATTTTAGTAGGATTCATTTTGTAGCCACAAAAATGAACATTAATTCTTTTTATCGATTGGACCATATTTTTGGCCTTTAGATAATTTTTATGAAAATGTACCTTTGGCCCCATACGAATTACTATGGAAAAAACATCGCTAGAATGGCATGGGTTAACGTTAACTGATCGCCATAAAATTGCATGTATATTTTTTTTTTTTTTTTTTGATTAAATGGAAAATATGAGTTAGGAGCTCAAAAAAGTTGTTCAATATGTTCAACATTAGGCGACCAAAAAGATGACTAGCTTCTGCAGTAATATTTTCATACTTCATGCGTCTATAATCGTTCCCCACCATCAAGTAAACCAACCAATCATGGCGTCTGTAAAAACCATTTTAAGATGTCATAAATATTTGGGACAAATCACATTTGTGAAGAGTACAAATATCACACATATCTGTATCGTATAAGTATTGACAACAATCATACGCACTGCTGTACAGTGTAGAAAGTAATATTTCAATTGTTTATCGTAAATATTTTCCCTTAAATAAATTGTGTTTTTATTTCAACAAGTATAGCGAAAATCCGCTTATCACAGCAGTTGTTTCCCAGAATAAAATACTTCCTACGTTTAAATATTGTCGTTATTATTTATGTCAACGTTCAAAAATATTTTCCCTGTTCCCGTTCTCCGAAACACTTTATAACTCATTAAGCTATTTTCCGCTTAGATTGTTAACAATAACAAAACAACAAAACTCACAACAAAATTTGTTGAACAAATATCCTATTGTTTAGCATGAAATTTGCAGAAAACCTTAAAAATGCCTCTCTTTCCCTTCACACCAAAAAAACTTTAGTTACAAAAAAGGATTTATACATACATACACATGTATCTACAACTCAAACTCTCGCAATTGTAGTTTATTACACATCCATTCGCCGTTATTTGTTGTACCAAGCATGACTTGCAAAGTAGCATTAGTTGATGTCGTTGTTGAGTTGTATGATTCCTTTGGAATCCTGTAAATACACAAACAAGGACTACTAAACATTTGTCATTCAAATGCAAACAACAGATGACTTATGTCTACATGAATGGAACTAGCAGGAGCGTGAGCGGAAAGGCGGAAAAGAGTTCAGTGGGAAGTCACTGACAGAAGAATTTTGAGAAGCGGTTTTTGGCTTTTGGTGCCGAATTTCAAACAAATTGTACAAATGTTCAAATTTACGTAAATTTTTATTTTACTTTCTAATATCCTTGTTGTTTGTTATATACATAGTTACACATAAGTATCAATATTGTGTGTTTGTCATACTTAGAATTGGGGTAGACTAAAGAAAATTGTGAATTTTCTGTGTGACTTCTTCCATTTTCCCTCAAAATGTATTATCTTCAAAAGGAAGCAAGAATGTCATAATGGCTACAGTATATACTTGGTGTTATTTGAATTTTTGCGATACGGTGTTGTCTTCATCCCTATACTTTTTTATTTATATTCAGATTTTGCATTTGATTGCATTGAAGTGATGCTATTGACAACAAATTTTGTTTTATTCTGCTTCACTTCAACCTGACTCAGTGTTATTTTCTAATACATGTTATCTATGTGTGTGAGTTATGGTGTCAATTTTATTTAATTTCAGTTCAAACCAATTTATTTATTTATTTGCTAAAGCTTTATTTGAGATAATATACGCTCATCAATCAAGGACAGTGTCCGGCACAGTTGCGTTCATGAGCATTGAAGAAGAATGCATACACAACTCAAGAAATAAGCAACCACAATAAGGTCCCTTTGAGCAGTGAAAAGGGTCATTGGAATGAATTTTACAAAGAATTTCAAAGAATTGTAGATAAAAAAACCCACAACAAATATTAAGAAACACACTGCGTATAATTGTTGTCGTAACTCATACGCCAGAGTATCACTGAACCATAATAAACAAACATTTTACGAAATATTTTCATTATAAGCCAAATTCATTTGAAATCTAACTCATTTAATTTGTAGAAAAATAAATCGACACACCTGACAAAATACTTCATAGTAAAAAATTACAAAATCATGTTAACAATAAAGAAATGAATATAGATTTCATTGTTTCGTCTAAAGGTATTTAAAATCAGTGTTTTTTTAAATTTTAGTTATTTTTATGCATCCAATACTTTGTAAAATTTATTGCAAAATGTTTAAATTCGATTTAAATACCACTCAAAATAAATAGACTCCTATTCCAATGACATACATATATTCTCATACATAAACCAATTACTATTACTTCATATACATACCTCTCCAGAAAAATACGTTTCATTTTCCCTACTACCCTATTTTGTTACATTAAACCTTTCTTCCTACACATGTATCCACTTTTCAGTCTTTCTCCATAAACACAATTTAAATCTTTTTAACATTTTACAAAGAAATAAAAGAAGTATTATAAAGTTTTCTTTTTCCATTTTCAACGATACATGTGACATCCAAGAAAATATCGAAACTGTAGGTCAAAAGAGAATAAGGAACGAAGAAAAAGTCAGGGAAATGAATAAAAACGAAAACAACTTCTTATAAAAATTGCCATCAAGAAAGTGGTAACAAATTTCAAGATTCACATAAAATATAAATAAATACAAAAAGCTTACAGAGAATTGTGAAATTATTGCTTATATTAGGGTGTCTACGTATAAGTAACAACAATAATTATACGTACTGTTCATCATCAAAATAGACCTAATGGGCGTATATGTATTGTCGTAACTTATACGTATACATAAGTGGCGACAAATCGCAAAAATACTTCTTAAAAATTGACAATAAAAAATGGTAACAAATTGCAAGATTTACATAAAATATAAATAAATATAATAATAAAAAATAATAACATAAAAACTTACACAATTTTAATTAGTTCTTTAATGCAGATATTAATATTTTGGAGTATGCAATAAATTTTGTTGAATTACACTGTGCAACATTTTTAAGCTTATCTTGTGCAAACAATTCGAACTGAGGATTTTTTGAAAGTACAGACCCAAACGCAGAGAAACCCTAGTTGGGTTTTGTTTTGTCAGAACCAGCTCGGATTTTATGGCCCCATCTAAACATGGTTAAATATTGAGATTTTAAAGAAGTTCGTGGCTATATCTCTGAAACCAATGCGAATGTTCTTCTGGCCTCTGAAGTAAATTTGTAGGTAATGGCAAGCATAAAATATCTGGAGAAATAATGAGCTCGAAAAACTATAATTATTGCCTCAAATTTCAAAATATATGCAAAAATGCCACAATTTTTGTAAATTTCGCACCGTATCTCCAAAACCGTTAATTTTTTCTGAATATTTTCTTTTGAAAAACTGTTGCCTGGAATGCAATACACAACGCTTCAGAACATTGTTGTAAAATGCCTCTATCTCATTGTTTTCAGTACATTTTTCAACTACGATTTAATAAAAATGTCAATAATGTAGTGAAATCCGAAATGCGAGAATTAACTGTTGGTGTGAACTGTGTTTGAAATACGTGTTGTAAAAGACATGATGCAAAATACCTCTGAAACAACATGAAGTAAGCATTTTAGAGTTTGAGAATGTCCTAAAGAATTGTTTGGAATTTTTATTTGGATGATTTTTGCAAAAGGTTACTTGGTTCAATTCCCAATAGTTTACCCGATACTGACCAGAATTTCTGTAATTGTGTAAAATTTTCTATATTTTATAGATTTTGATGCCCTAGATGGAGTTTTCCTTATGTGATTTTTTCAAAAGATAAGTTCAACTTGTTTAGTGCTACAATATTGCTAATGACAGCAAGGCCAAATTCCCATTTGTTTCTGAGATAAAGGCCTGATAAAAAGTGTAGATTTAGCCCGGTTTAGAGGAGGCCCTGAGATCAGAATTGATATAGGGTATCCTGGTTGATGGGATGAAAGTAAAGCCGATTACTGCAGGCTACGTGATGGCAGGGACGGAACATTGAGCACCTACTAAGTCAGTGTCCATTGTGAAACAACACTACATACAAACTTTTGGGGGATAATGAAATCTCGTCTGTCACATAGCTATCAAAACATGGGCCCAGCAGTCATTGTCATTTTCTCAGTAAGTCTTAGATGGAAAGATAATCTGAGTGCCTTCAAGTTTGAAACAAATTGCAATCAGTTGACGATTTCCTCTTAGAAGTCCTATGTTAGGGTTTTTACGTATAAGTAAAGGCAGTAATTATACGCCCAACTGGTATATGCATCATCAATACAGTCAAGGTGGACGTATAATTACTAGACTGGGTTTAACTCAAAGAGAAAAAGTCGATGTCGGTTTTTTTTTATGCGGCATCCTCCTAAATTGTTTAGTTTTGTTAAAAATTAAGATTTCCAAAGTTTGAGCTCAATATGTTAAGTTAAGTAAGTAGAATACAGAACTTCAGTACAGTAACACTCAAACATAATATATTTATGTTTCCATACACATAACCGAAGGGGTACGGGGTACTTTTTTATATCATATGAGTGTACAGCGAGTTGAATGAGTCGAACGGCGTGTCTTACGACATTACTTTTAGAGAAGTTTTTCACGGCTGAAATGTTCAGAAAATGTGGATGTTATTATCCGGCCTGGGAATCCAACCTAAGACTTTCTGTGTTCAAGGCAGACGTGCTTCCTATTGCACCATGGTAGTAACACTCATAATGTAGAAATATAGTTCTTTTTATACCCTATACCACAATGTGGAAAAGGGTATAATAAGTTTGTTTTCCCAAAAATTCATGTAACGCCGCGAAATATTCGTCGTAGACCCCTAATGTGGTATACCAAACTTCATATCTCGACGAGATAAAGCGATTTAGCGATGTGTGTCCGTCCGTCCGTCCGTCCGTCTGTCCGTCCATTAAAAATTGTAATCAAGCTACAGGCCGCAATTATGGACCGATTGTCACGAAATTTAGTATGAAGGTCGGGGTTATACCAGAATAGAACTGATTAGTTTTTGGCGATGATCGTGAAATGTTAAAGGGATGAAATGGACCAAAAACTAAATTTTTGGTCGATTTTGTAGCCGCTCTGTAGGTCGCAATAATAGTTCGATCGGCGCGAAATTTTAAACAAAGGTTAAGTTTATGATGGAGAAGGCGTGTGCAAACCAACATGAATATCAGATAATATTTAGCGGGTTAAAAGGACCAAAACTTTTGTGTGAAAATTGGTAAAATTTGTAATGTACAGGTTATATCTTTATCCATGGAGGAAAGATATTGCAAATGTATAGTGGTATAGGGTATCACATGGTCGGCCCTGTCCGACTATAGCCTGCTCTTACTTGTTTTAAACTATAATCGATTTTGGCATGGATTTACACTAAAAATTTAATTTATGACAGATACTGTTGTTAATTTATATCTCTGTTAATGGAACCTCAATACTTCACAATAAACGGTCGGTCCCTGGCTTACAATGAATGTGGCTGATTTTAGACTTAAAGGGCGTATGATTGCTGTCGTTACTTATACGAATACGCAGTCAATGAAAGAAAGCACCTAACTTCGAAATCAAATGCGAAAATGTGTTGTTATAGCAATAAAGGACGAGGTAAGGGTATCAAGAAGCAAGACGTCCAATAGATATGGAGGAATTTTGGAAATTGAAAACTATAATTTAGAGGTATTTCGCAAATTAGGACGCTTAGTAAAATGTTCGCAATACAAGACTATTCCGTAGTACCGTGACAATTCATCCCCTTATAAATTGACAACTTTAATATTTCACAGTATATTGTCAATCGCTAGGTTACAAGTAACATTGTCGATCACTAAGTTACAAGTATAAGTAACGATAACAATCATACGCCCATAAGGCGTAGTATTACTTGCACCCTACAAGTTATGGTACACTGATGGGCGTATGACTGTTGTCGTTATTTATACGTAGACATATTTATGTCACGAGTTCATATTAATGATGCCAAAAAAAAAATATTAGAAAGAGTAGTCGTATGTGGATGAATTCTGCTGAAGATACTTATTGCTGTCTTGCAATCAAGAGCGCAAAAAATTAGGATGGTCTGTCAACGTTTTCGTATGGCCCCATAGAACTGTACCTCTCGATTTTCGGTTTTTAAGGATCTAGCCACATTATCCAATCGAAGTAGATGATACTTGGTACTCAGTCTTCATCCATAGATCCACGTTTTGATATAGGGCCCCATAGAACGGTACCGCCGGAGAGCTTTCGCCAAATTATCCAAACGAAATGACTGAAATATGGTGTTTGGTTTTCGGTAGGGGCACCAGACGATTTTCGGTATTTTGAAGGTTGCAACCACATTATGCAACCCAAATGACTGAAATTTGGTGTTTAGTCCTTATATATTTTGATGGGCTTATCGTGTACATCATAAATAATAATAACATTTTTTGACCGATTTATCTGCCTTTGTTTTTGTTAAAAATCGAAATTTTGACTTTGTCAGTTCACCATATATTTAAACTCCGTCATATAAAGACAATATTGTTAGGTACTTAATAAGCCCTCAAGTATATGTATATGATGATCGTTCTATTCTTTTACGAGCTTCAGGGGACAACGCATAACGCTTTAAAGTGGAATAACCCCTTGAAGGGTTACAAATCGGCAAAAATGGCAGATATATGAGCATTGGAAGAAAAAAATTATTGCGGTTTGTGTGTAGCATAAAAACTTTAAACGCGTGTTTCATGAAAAGGTATTTTTGAAGTCGGTGCCAATAATAGCTCGAAAATGAATTAAGCGTTCTACATCCCAGCAAAATTTTAAGGAAGGCGTTCCATGCGGTGTCATGATTTCATGGCATCTTTTGCATTGGTTCAAACGAAGTCGTGAAAGATCCGATCTTTTCATTAGCATTTGAACCAATTTAAAGGAAGTCGTGAAAGAATCGACCTTTTCATCAGCATTTGAACCCATGCAAAGGAAGTCCTGAAAGATCCGCTCTTTTCATTAGTATTTGAACCCATTCCATCGATACAAGAGATGAATTTTGTGTTTTTATTTATACACATTTTTCTATATATATAAGATTAATTATTTAAAATAGGCTTGATATTGTCGAAGACTCGAAATCACAACCAACGTTGTTAAAACTCTCGCCGTAATCATAATGTCATTGCAAAGGGTTGGTGAAAATGAAATGTCAAAGCATTGGTGTAAATGACATTCTTTGGATCCAAAAATGAATAGCATCTTTTGGGGACCACGCTCATATAAAATTCATCCATGAAGATGCTAAAAAGATGAGATGTCAGATTACTTGCACCAATGATTGAATGGCATCTTTGACTTCGAAAATTTTGCTGGGATATGTTTTGGTGAGCTTATTTATTACATAAAAAGTATTTATTTCACATTAATTCCAAAGCAAATAACATTTGTAATGATCCTTGCTTAAAATATTTGAGCATAACGAAGTTATTAACTTTACAAAAATACGAAGAAAATTAAATTATCGAAAATTAATTATCGGATTTTAAGCCTCATATAGGAAAAAAAATACCTAACCTATCAATACCATTATTCAAATTCCTCCAAATTGAAATGTTTTTTCTATCAATTCCCATCAATAAATTTTTATCCCAAAGTTCATACTTGGTTTTGACATATTTTGGCCCTAACAATCAATTTTAAAATACAAATGAGAAAGGATCTGCCAAAGTGGTTGTTGCAGGATTAAAAATTGTACATAACAATACATATATTTTGTATACGTTTAGCCTAATTTAGGAAATATTTCAAGAATATTATAGAAATTAACCTCAGTGGACGCTTGTTCGTATGATTATTTTAAATTAATAATCCTTATAAAAAACCACAGCATACAATTAGGCTTTAACTCATTACAACTAATTTAGTTAAAAGTTACTTTGCTTTATTGATGTCTTTTGAAAAACAAAAAAAAAACGTTTTTAAATTCATGGCATTTTTATAGCATTATTTTAAAACTAATTAATATTGCCAATCACACAAAACAACAAATAAATTATGTTAATAAAATATTCATGGCACTTATATGGAAATTTAGAGATTATATGATAGAAACCTATAAAATTGATTAGCTTAATTTGTAATTGAGATTCATTTCTATTAATGTAATTTATAATCCAATATACAAATTAATATTCAATGTAATTAGTCCGAGTAAATAATTATCTTTTGTTAGCAATTTATAAACAATAAAAAAATTATTGTAATTAGTTTAAATAGTTTTTAGCAAATCACACCACTGTTTTCATGTCATGAAAAATTAAAAAAAAGAAACACAAAAAGCGAGCTGAAGTAGGTCTGATATTGAATGAATGTGAATCAAAATAGGTGGTATTAATTAACAAATGGTTCCATTTAACAACCCTATATTCCATTTTTCATCGTAATTTTAATCAGCTCCTTAATGGAATTCTATCAATGTAGAGGAAAATGCTTATGTATATTGTGGCAGGGTGTAACTTCAAAAAAGGCGTCTCTTTGAGTTGATGTTAATGTAAAATTGCATTTTTACGTTTCTCTAGACCATCAAACTTGGTCCTCACAAAAAATTTCCACTCCACACTAATATGCATACATTAACTCTCACTGAAATCAAATGGCCTTAATATGTGTATGTATTTTGTTTCCCTTATTCTGTTTATGCTTTTTTTTACAGGGAAACAAAAATCTACGAACATTGGTAAGTACCTCAGAATATATTCTACAAGTTTCGCATGCACAAAAAGTTTGTTCATTCAACATGTAAATTTGTTTTTGTTTGTACAAAATGAAACAAAGTACGCAACAAAAAGAAAAATAAAATATAAAAGAAAATTGTTAAATAAATGTATTCTTGGGATTCAGTTATTGATATCCGACTAAAAGTGTAGACGAAAACAAACGAAAATCTCACAATAGCAGCAGGATTAAATGGAAGTTCAATAAAAACACACATATGTACATATATTTTAAATACTGAAGAAAATTATTGCTTGCAGCAAAGATGTTAAAAAAAAAATTAAAACTTCCTTTCTTAAGACTTCGATTTTAATGGTAATTCTAAAAAATATATATATTTTTGGTATGTATTTTGTATTTTTATGTCAATTAGTCAATAACATCACTAAATTGCTTTCTTTCTGTTATGCTAAACAAAACAAATCATGATCTGCAAATAGCCCTTCCGGCGTATACTTGATTAGATTTGTGTATGAAGAAAAACGATGCATATTTGTAGGCTTAATATCGGGTCATTTACACAAATTAAATACAGTTTTGAAATGGTAACATTAACTGATTTAGAACATTGAACGTTGGAAATAGGAAAATACACAACATAGAAAAAAAAAGTAACAAAGAAAAAGGAAATAAATGTTTTTAATCGAAATTTGTGTGAACATCAGCTATGCAACGAAAATGCGCCCTTGAAAGCAGGTGTAAAATTACACAGTACAACACCGTGGTGTAATGGTATGCACACCCGCCTTGCACGCTTAAGGTCGTGGGATCGATTCCCCGGCCAGTCAACATCAAAAATTTTCAACGGTGGCAAAATACTCCTCAGTAATGTTGGCGACCTTTCCTGAGTATTTCAGCCATGTAAAACTTCTCTACAAAGTGGTGTCTTAAGACACGCCGTTCGGACTCGGCGATAAACTGTAGGTCCCATATCATTGAGCTAATATGGACCGGGGTGCAATCAATTGATATGATAGAAGTCTCCCTTGTCCCGTATGGGATGTTTGTGGAACAATTATTATTATTATTACAACAAAATTGAACTTTTTTTAAAATTACAAGAAACTCCGCACAGATTAGGAAAGTGGGCCGAAAAAAGAAGACACATGTATCGGCGTTTTGAAAGTTTACGTCGGGAAGTAACCTTAATAGGCGTGGCAAGTTCCGCCCATTTCTACAGGTTTTGAAATATTACACATCAGATTCCTTGGAATTCATGCATTTTAGGTATAAAGTGTTTTTGGCAATATTACTGACAACAATGCCGGGAATTTTCTTATGAAAAAATTAACCCTCATGCGGTATTTTTCGTCCCTTTTTTAAAAACGTCTAAAAACTTCTTAAAAATATGATCGTATCAGAACAAAATATTCTACAAAATTATTTGCCATAAAATTTTACTATAGGTCCCCGAATACACCAAAACCCTAAATCGTACAAAAACGCCAGGAATCTGCAAAAAATTAAAATCACGTTTTAGGGTTAATGTTGTACTTTATCTGAGTTTATTAAGTTTTGTCCCACAAAACTTCATTCTAGATAGAACACGTCAAAGACAAAATTATTAACCATCAAATTTCAATATAAGTCGCTGAATAAATGAAATATGTATTTGCAATATATATCAAGAAAATATATACACCAAATTTGCCAACAAAACACCCAAATATTCTTTGAATAAATTTGTTTTTTTTTTGTTATTTTTTCGAGCTAATGCATGAAAGTAACATGAAATTTAGTTTTAGACGAAAGGTGTTAAAAGAAGAAATATTCCATACAAAATTTCACTGCAAGTCCTAAAACAAACTAGATATCTAACTAAAATACTTTGTTAAGAAAATTACGTTACAAAATTAGATATTATAGGTAGAAACTATTTGTTAAACTTTTAGACTCTTAATTAATATTTATTCCATACTGAGCCAAAAATCTCCTAAAATACTTCGCTCTTTGGGGATTGTGTCAAAAGAAGAAATGTTCCAAATCAAATTCCATTATGAGTCTCTAAACAAAAAAAATTTGTAGCTATAATATTTAACATCTCCAGAAGCTTTCGCTTTTTATATATGATTTAGGACTATATTCTACCGTTTTTATTCACATGTTCGTTATCTGCAGTCACAAAATACATTTTATTGATGTTTTTCATAACAAATTCTTTTAGAAGATTATGTGTGCTCGATCCAAACAGTGTTTGGAATATCTATGGTAAATAAATATAGGGAAAATATTGATAACCCAGGTCGGACTTTGTAAAATTACGTAGTTTAGCACTATAAACTAAAATGCCGTCATCAGGATAACTCATAGGTTCCTGATATTGTATGTGAAAATGCGGAGATAGTCTACGGCTATTGCCCAGTGAATATATATCTGACATATGAGTCTTAACATACATGATTTTGGGATGGTCTTAAATACTATAATGATGGCAGCTACTCCTGCTCTCATAAAATTGACTGAATTAACCCTATGACGATGAGATGGATCGGTATACGTTTTAATATAGCCCACATATTTTTATACCCTCCACCATAGTATGGAGGGTATATTAAGTTTGTTTTTCCGTTTGTAACGCATTGAAATACTCATTTGCGACCCTATAAAGTATATATATTCTTGATCAGGGTAAAATTCTGAGTCGATCTTTGCACGTCCGTCTGTGGTATTCACTCTAGCATCCACAAAAATGGAGATAGGACGCTTAAATTTTGAAAAAAATGCGTCTTTTGTTTGCAGGCAGGTCAAGTTCGATGATGGGCTAAATCGGTCCACGTTTTGGTATAGCCCCCATATAATGGTACCCCCCGATTTACGGTATTTTGACGTTTTTAGCTACATTTTCAGACCGATTTAGCTAAAATTTGACATTTAGGGTCCTTAAGTGTCAATAAACTTATATAAAAAAGTTGTGGAGATAGGTCCACGTTTTGGTATAGCCCCCATATAACGGTACCCCCCGATTTACGGAATTTTGACGTTTTTAGCTACATTTTCAGACCGATGTAGCTATAATTTGACATTTAGTGTTCTTAAGCGTCAATAAACTTATATAACAAAAGTTGTGCACATACGTCCACCCACCCCCCGATTTACGGTATTTTGACGTTTTTAGCTACATTTTCAGACCGATTTATCTATAATTTGACATTTAGGGTTCTTAAGTATCAATAAACTTATATAACAAAAGTTGTGCACATATGTAGGTCCACGTTTTGGTATAGCCCCCATATAACGGTACCCCCAGATTTACCTTATTTTGACGTTTTTAGCTACATTTTCAGACCGATTTAGCTATAATTTAACATTTGGGGTTCTTAAGTGTCAGTAAACTTATATAACAAAAGTTGTGCTCATAGGTCCACGTTTTGGTATAGCCCCCATATAACGGTACCCCCGATTTACGGAATTTTGACGTTTTTAGCTACATTTTCAGACCAATTTAGCTATAATTTTACATTTAGGATTCTTAAGTGTCAGTAAACTTATATAACAAAAGTTGTGGACATAGGTCCACGTTTTGGTATAGCCCCCATATAACGGTACCCCCGATTTACGGTATTTTGACGCTTTTAGCTACATTTTCAGACCGGTTTAGCTATAAATTGACATTTAGGGTTCTTAAGTGTCAATAAACTTATATAACAAAACTAGTGGACATAGGTCCATGTTTTATAATAGCCCCCATATAACGTTACCGCCCAATTTCAGGTATTTTGACGTTTTAAGTCACATTTCTAGACCGAATTAGCTATAATTTGATATTTAGGGTTCTTAGTGATCAAAAAACTTATATTCGAAACAATTATGAACATAGGTACATGTTTTTGTATATCCCCATAAAACGGTACCTCCCGATTTTCGGTATTTTTAAATTTTTACCGACAAGTTTTAACCGAATTAGCTGTAATTTGAACATTTGACATTTGAAGTTCTTAGTGGTCACCACACCCCTCCACCAAAATTGTCAACATAGGTCCATGTTCGGATATAGCTCCCATATAACGGTACCTCCCAATTTTCAGTAATTTGGCAATTTTAGCTACAATTTTTAACCGAACTAACTGTAGTTTGACATTTGAAGGTTGTAGTGGTCACACACATCTGCATCAACAATTTTCAACAAAGCCCCAATTTCTAGCCTACCAAAAATTGTCAATATACATAGTTAGATAACATTGTTCCACAACATCCCATACGGGACAAGGGAGACTTCTCTCATATCAATGAGTGCACCCCGATTCATATTTAGCTCAATGATATGGGACCTACTGTTTATCGCCGAGTCCGAACGGCGTGTCTTAAGACACCACTTATGGAGAAGTTTTTCAAGGCTGAAATACTCAGGAAATGTCGCCAACATTACTGAGGGGTATTTTGCCACCGTTGAAAAATGTTTGATGTTGCTTGGCCGGGGAATCGAACCCCCGACCTTCTGCGTGCAAGGCGGGCGTGCATACCATTGCACCACGGTGGCGCCCATAGTTAGATAAAGGCAACATAAAAAAGGGCCTCCCGAATGAAGCATTTTATGTACATTATCTGTCATTTTAAAGTACCACTTTAAAGTTGGGGACAGGAATGAAAACTAATTATTCCTTTTTAGTTCAGAATATTTTATGGTGGAGGGTATGAAAAGTTCGGCCCGGCCGAACTTAACGCTTTTTTACTTGTTTTATCCTAAATTTTCTTCCGGTATAAAGTACCACCCGATTTCATGTATTTTCAAATTTTTGCCTACATTTTCAGAACGAATAAGGTATAATTTGGCACTAAGGGTTTCCACGTTGTCAAAAAATTACTCCGCTAAAAACATGTGGACGTATAATCATGTTTCGAAATAGCGATAACACATGATTTCTGATATTTAAAATTTTTATCGGCGTATTTTAGAATTTAGAAAACTTCTCCACCAAGAAGTTAAGGATATCAGTCCTCTGTACCGCCCCATTTAAAGCACTTGATGTTTTTTTCGGGTCAATTTGGATGTAAGCCAATTAGGGTTCGCAGTGGTCAGAAATTTTCTCCACCAAAAATTATGGACTGGACCCAAGTCCATAATTTTTGGTGGGACCAATATAACTGTACCTCCAGATTTTAACTTTTTCTACCCAATTTAAATGTAATTTGGAGTTTTGAAGAGCTCCCATTTAACTGCACTACACGCTTCCAAGTATTTTGAAGTTTTATCGACGGTTTCAGCTCAAATTGGGTATATTATGGAATTGAGGGTTCGAAGTGATCAGAAAACGTCTCTACTAAAAATTATGGAAATAGTTTCAAGGTTTCGAATATCATCATATAAAAATACGACCAGATTTCAAGTATCTTAAAGGTTTTATCTATAATATAATAACTTCCCAATTACAAATGTCAGACTTTTGTACTATCGTAGTTGAAAGAAAACTAACTAATTATTTCATTTTAGTTCAGAATATTTCATGGTGAAATCTCGTATAAAAAGGTCAGCCCTGCCGAACTGAACATATCGCCTTTTTTCTTTTTTAATTCTCGGACAAAAAATATTAAGATTAATTTGAGTGAATATAAAAAACTAGAGAGCCACCGTGGTGCAGTGGTAGGCACGATCAGAAGCTATGCGGTCAAATCCCTGACAGAATATCAAAATCTTCGGCGGTGGCAAATCACCTCAGTGTAATCCTGGCTTAAATTTCCTGAGTATTTCAGGCGTGAAAATTTTCTCTACAAATGATGTCGTAAGACACGCCGCACAGTGGTTCAGTTCCCGATCCGTCCGTTTAACACATTTTTTAAATTTATTGAAATTACATGGGCAAAAAATATGTATGTGTGATTTTTCCATACCGTTTCCTATATTAATTAATGTTATTTTCGCAAATGAACATTTTTGTAGTTTATGAGTCTTTATATGAATTTTATGAAAACCCAAGGAGTATTTTTTGAAAAATTTTTTATTTAAAAAAAAAAACAATTTTTTTAAGAAAAGATTTTTTATATTTTTATGGTTTATTTATTGGTGCTTCAGCTTTTTTTTTTAAATATATATGATGAATTCAAAAAATCATATTTTGATGCAAATATGAAAAAAATAAAAATTTTAATTTTGACCTTGAATTCCTAGACCTAATTTGATCGATTTTGATGTATAGGATAGCAGCTGAATGTTTTATTTGTCGAACAAAAAAAAATTATGAAAATATCTTTATCCGTTGAATAGATACAGAGTTTTGACCAGGAAAAAGACGATTCTGAACAACAACAAAATTTGTACAAAATCGGGTCATGTACCAGATAAATCGACGATAACCCAGACTAAACCAAAAGACTTATGAAAACGTCTGCATCAATAACTATTTCTCCAATAACTTTCAGCTAAAATAGAACCGGGCTACACACATTGTTATCAGAAAAATCTCCTATTGTGCCTTGGCGGATGTCACTGCCAGTACTTTTAATATAAAGATATGTGACCTCCTTCGGACAGCGTACCGAACTTACTGCTATAGCACTAACAAAGGAGTTTTACATGGCTGATATTCATGAAAACAAGTAAGAAAGTGTTATAGTCGAACAGGGCCGACGATGTGATACCCTACTCCACTACCTGTGGGCACTAGTTTTCCACGGAATTTCTTCGGTATGATTTCGACATATTGGTTTCATTATTTTATAATGGTCAATCTGAACATATTATAAACAAACAATATTAAAAGACTCTTAGAAATAACTTTCGCTGATTTTTACCAAGACTCCGTACATCGTTGTAATTTACATAAATTGAAAAACTGGGAGTTTCTCAATTTGACAAACTCTCTATAATGATTGCGACATTTTGT
This sequence comes from Musca autumnalis, assembly GCF_047663935.1. Lineage (NCBI taxonomy): Eukaryota > Metazoa > Arthropoda > Insecta > Diptera > Muscidae > Musca > Musca autumnalis. The sequence continues at coordinate 190,478,117 of NW_027411977.1, read as the reverse complement.
GGCAGGGAGGTAAATGTAGTTTTGTATAGAACAAATCAAAATAAGAAAGGACTTATGCATACGTTACACAGGGTTCCGTTTTCTCACCGCTACATTGATATAATTTTCATCAAGGGAGAGGCCAAGAACTGGTTTTCAAGTTTCGTTTTTGCAATTTGACGGAATATGCCCCCTACACATTAAAATATGGGCCGCTAAACACAATCCGATCATTATCCAAAATTTTTGCCATCTTTCTCGTGCAAAAATTTGTCAGTATTAAACTGTAACTGCGAAATCTAGCGTAGTACGAACTCCACGTACAGCGACACAATTGCTATCTTTGGAAAGGTCGAGAGAGTGCCTTCCAAAAATAAATCACGGGGCCTGAATGTGTCTCCCACAAATATATAACATATACATTAAAATGTTTCTAATTTCACATAAAATTTACAATCCATTTTACCTGCTAAATACTATCTGATCATCATGTTAAATTGCAAGCTTTTTCTCTGTCATAAACTAAAACTTTATTTAAAATTTCGCCTATCGGACCATTTTACGACAAACAGAGCAACCACAAAATCGGATAAAAAATTTGCTTTTGGTCCATTTCACTATAAATATTTAACAAACATCACCAATAAAAATAGGTGTCTATTCTGATCTGAAACTGGAAACCAAATTCCATAATTACGGCATGGAGTTTGATGAAAATTTATAATGGACAGACGGACGGACACACATCGCTAAATCGCTTTATCTCCTCGAGATATGAAAAATGTTATACCACATTGGGGGTATACGACGAATATTTCGCTGTGTTACATGATTTGTTTAGCAAAACGAACTTATAATACCCTTACCGTGTTGTGGAGTAGGCTATAATGAGTTCATTATATATATTAGGCAGTAATTTCGTTATCTAACCGACACATTATTGTAATATGCATCAGGGGAAATTCAGGAGTTATTTTTTCGCACGTAAGCTAATTTACCCTTCTGGAATTAAAACATTGACCAGAAATTAAATTTTTCTATTTTTCATACAAAGGCATCAGATCATCATCCGAAATTGTATGCATCTTCCTCGACCCAAACTCTTACCTCGTGCAAAATTTCGTGACTATTGAACTATTGTTGCGACATATAGCATGGTTATGATTACACTACAATCAAGTAACTGGATATATTAGGCTGTAACTCTGTTATCTGATCACGTAGATCAACGTAACTGGCATCAGTTGAAAGGCCAAGAAATCCTTACTTGCACGGGATGTGTCTCCCAGTAATAAAGATATAAGCTGAATATTATTTTTTTTTTTTGCAATTTTCGCACAAAATTTTTGGTTCATTCAACCCGCTAAATATTATCTGACCACCATCTCAAATTGCAAGCTTTTTCTTCGTTATATAGTCGTACCTTATTTAGAATTTGGAGGCGATCGGACCATTATTGCGCCCTACAGAGCACCTACAAAATCGGATAAAAATTCTGTATTTGGTCAATTTCAAACGCTAAATATTTGTCGATCATTACGAATAACAATAGAGGTCTGCTCTGGACTGAACCCGACCTTCCACATTGTGGAGTGGGGTATAAATATACAGGTCTTTTCTGAGCTCCAGCATTAACTGATTTAGATGTAAAATCGACTATGTCACAGAAAATCAAATATGATTGATATTGCGCCCACAAGAAAAAAACAAATATTAAAGTATTTCTTTCTAATTTACAAATGGTCACCAAAGTCCTATAATGCTAGCTGAGAGTCCTCGCTGGCTACCTAGTTTTATTTACATGTGTTTTTGTGTGTTTCATAAAAGCTATGGATTTCTACCATTATATTTTTACAAATCCTATTCATATACTTTCATTTGCCAGAAGATTTTCAGAGAAGAAGACTGTAATGCCTTCTTCACCTCCTCGCCTTGATGTTAATGTACATAGTATATGCATATTTGTGAATGTGATTTTCCTATCATCCCTAGCATCGCTACTACTTTTTTTCTGTTTACTTTTGCTTTACTATTTTGTTTTGTTTGTTAGATCCATTATTATTATGTAAATATCATATAAACAGCCGGAAGCATTTGAAGTTATATATGAGCTGATGCATAGGAATGGTAAAAATTGCACACATCGTCTTAACTCCTCTATAATATGAAAAGAAATCCTCTGACTGTTCTTTTTTCCTACTCTCCAAGTCTACCATTAATGCTTTTGGGGTTTTTATGTCCTTATTGTTTGTCCTTTGACATGATTTTGTGTGACATTTATTTATGTTTACAAGCAAGACAAGAAAAAAGAGAAATGGATGTCCTTTCCTCCACAAAAACAAAAAAATAAATAAAGGATAAAAAAAGCATGGATAAAATTCTGCTACTTAAAAGTCATCATTATCATGAATTTGTCATAAACAACTTGTTGTGTGCTTCTTGTCGTTTATTCCAGTGTTCCTTTTTGGATTCTCTTTCAGTTTTCCTTTCTTTTTTTGAGAAATTACCATACAAAATAAGAATCTTTTCTTAATGGGGATATAGAATTTCTAATAATTTGATTTTCATTGCCATACTAAGCTAACACTTGTTGGGGATATATTGTTTTTCGTTTTTAAGCGAGGGATATCTTTAGCCATATAACCTTCATCTTTTAGAATGGTTTAGCAGGTCTTCATGTTGCAAAAGCAACAGCAAGAAATCTTTAGCCTTTGACCCTTGTTGGATTTTATTTTCCATTTAAAAGACAATCTATCGGGTAGATGTGGAAGTGTTTCATTCATTATTTTGCCAAAGTGCCAGTTTACAAGCTTAACAAGTCAATGGAAAAAAACAAGAGGAACTGCATTTACACACGCTCTTGTAAATTTCCGTTACATGATTGCTATTTTGTTGAGACTACCTCCGTGTTATTTTTGGCAACTTGCTTGGTTCGATTGGAGTTTTCGTGTTTAGTTTTTCTTGAAGCTTTTTTTTAAACACTCATATAAACGACGCTTGAATTCAACATTGTAAGGATTTATCCTTACAATAAGCCTTAGGCATAATTTTATATGAGTTTCATTGGAACAGAGGAACACATAAAATCCAGACATCTGCAGGCACATTTAAAACGGCATCGTTGTGTATGGGTGTTCTATGTCTGCTTTTATTGTAATTTCGTAATTAAGGGGCATGTTAAGCTGAGGGGGGTTCATATTGTTTATCTTATAAATTAAATTATACAAATTAATTGTACTAAATAATGCTTACATTTTAGCAGGATTTGACATTTTTGAAATACCAACCTGAAAAGAATAAGGAAGAAAAATTATAAATTATATTTATAAATTTATTTTAAACTAGGGACATTCTAAACTACTCAAGAAAAGGGTTTTGCATGGTCAGATATCGTTCTGTGGAAACAAGAACTTTAGAGGTCTTTCATAGAAATAATCCCTTCAAAAATTTTTTGATGGACAGAAAACCTTCGTAAGGAGGTTCTGTGGACAGAAAACCTTTCGAAATTCTTCTTCTGTAGCCAATACACCTTTGTAAGTTAAGGTTAATAATACTTTTAAAAGTCTTCCATATACAAAAGACCTTGAAAATTTTGAAAGATCTTCAATAGGTAGAAGTCCATTGAAAGGATACCCGTGAAAGATCTCCCTATCTCAAATTTCGTTGCCTTGGCATTGTATGGCTTCAGAGAAAGGTATCTAGTCTGAATCGTCAATAATGCCAAAACATACCAACCGACGCACAGTGGTTCAGAATCGTTTTTTCCTGGTCAAAATTCTGTAACTTTTGAACGGATAGAGATATATTCATAATTCATTTTTTTTTGTTAGACAGATAACACAATCGGCTTTCAGACTAATTATAAGCGGCCAAGTTCGGTCTGGTATCAAAATATGAGTGTTTTGTGGTTTTTATATCTTCCTATGTATTAAAGATGGTCAAACACCAACAAATAAACAAAATAATTACCAAATAAAAATTAAAAAAAAAAAAATTTTAATTTTTTCAAAAATTAAAAAAATTCTCCTTGGGTTTTAATAAAACTTATATAACTCGTATAAAAACTCATATACTCAAAAAAGTTGTAATTTGTGTCAAAAAACTGTAATTCATAAGGAAACAGTATAGAAAAACACATATTTTTACACATGTAATTTTAATAAATTGAAAAAAGTGTTAAACGGACGGAACGGGACGGGTACAAAGTATATATGGGCTGGAAGAAGAGCCTTTCGGGCATCTTTCTGTGAAAACAGAACTTTGTTCCATGTTGTTCCACAAAAGTTCTAGTCCACTAAATTTAGAATTTCATAAAATTTAGTACCCGAGGAAAAATAAAATAGATCATGTTGTGTAAACGCTACGGTAATTTACTAAAACGATTTTTAAAGGCCACAATCCTACCTACCTTACAAAAAAACAATGAACACAAAAACTTTTACAGTTTCAGAGAAATAGCTTCGTCTTTCTCCAGAAATTTGCAAAAATGACGTATTTCCCAAAAATGGGGAAAATGCTCGTCTTTAGGGACACGCCACGCCCACACCTTCCAATATTTGGGCCTAATTTTTTGGTTTCCTTAGTTTCAATATGTTTACTATCGAATACTTTATAGAAATTAAATATCTTTGACAAAACAAAATTTTGATTTTTGGCCAGGAAAATTGATTCCTGAACCATTGTGCGACGTCGAAATAAAATCTAAGAAGGAGGCCCACAAAAATGCATCACAAAGAGCACCATAAACAGATGTATGCGGCGGTGCACCGGTAAAAGCAAAAGAGAGACCATGCCATGAAAGCATACTTATCATATCCCAAGAAAACTATGAATACTCCCTCCACGTTTTCGAAAGCGGAAAATTGGATCAGATCTCCTCAACAGTAAAATCTGTACTGCGAAGCCAACGAAAAAGAATAAGATTTCCCTGGCGACACCCTTTCACCTTTTCGTATAAACTGACTCAAGAGCCAGGTAAGGGGACCAAATTTGACCTTTTAAAGCTAAATTTTCAAAAAAAATTATGATTTTGTTATACCCTCCACCATATGGAGGGTATAATTAAATTTGTCATTCCGTTTGTAACACATCGAAATATTCGTCGGAGACCCTATAAAGTAAATATATTATTGATCAGCATAAAATTCTATGTCGATTTGACCATGTCCGTCCGTCCGTCTGTCTGTCTGTCTGTTGAAATCAAGATACAGCTCGCAATTTTAAAGATAGAGAGTCAATATTTGGTACAGAAGTTTTTATTACTTGCAGGATGGTTGGTATTGAAAATGGGATATATCGGTCCACGTTTTGATATAGCCCCCATAGAACGGTACCTCCCGATTTTCGGTATTTTTAAGGTTTTAGCTTCATTATCCTACCCAAATGGCTGACATTTGGTGCGTAGTCTTCTCTAGAGTTATAAAACTTTCCCCCAGAATTTTGTCGGTATCGGTCCACGTCCATAGAACGGTACCTCCCGATTTTCAATATTTTGAAGATTTTAGCTTCATTATCACACCAAAATGGCTGAAATTTGGTACTTAGTCTACGCTGATGGTATAAAACATTCCAGAACTTTGTCGGTATCGGTCAATGCCTTCATATAGCCCCCATAGAACGATACCTCCCGATTTTCGGTACTTTGAACGTTGTGGCCTCAATAATGGCTGAGATTTGGTATTTAGACTTCGTTAGTGGTACTCAAACTTCCCCTGTAAAATTGTCGATAAAGGTCCTCTCCTTCATATATTCATATTCATTCATATTTTCGGTATTTTTAAGGTTTTAGCTCCATTATCATACCAACATGGCTGAAATTTGGTACGTAGTCTTCTTTAGAGGTATAAAACTTTCCCCCAGAATTTTGTCGGTATCGGTCCACGTCTTCATATAGTCCCAATAGAACGGTAACTCCCGATTTTCGGTATTTTGAAGATTTTAGCTTCATTATCACACTGAAATGGCTGAAATTTGGTACCTAGTCTACGTTATAGGTCAATGCCTTCATAAAGACCCCATAGAACGGTACCTCCCGATTTTCGGTACATTGAACGTTGTGGCCTCAATATTCCACCGAAATGGCTGAAATTTGGTATTTAGACTCTGCTGGGGGTACTCAAACTTCCTCTTTAAAATTGTCGGTATAGGTACACTTCTTCATATAGCCCCCATGGAAAGGTACCTCCCGATTTTTCGTATTTTGAAGGTTGTGTCTTCAACATTCCACCAAAATGGCTGAAATTTGGTATTTAGTCTTCAATGTGATATAAAACTATTCGCCAGAATATTGCCTGTACAGGTCCACGCTTTCATATTGCCCCATTTCCGACTAAAATTCCTCGGTATAGGTCCACGTTTCGACATAGCCCCCTTAGAACGGTACCTCCCGATTTTCGTAATACTGAAGATTGTGACGTCAATATTATTAGTATAGGTCCACGTCTTCCTATATCCCCATAGAAGCGTACTTTTTGATTTTCGGTATTTTTTAAGTTTTAGCCATATTCTCTTACCGAAATATAGGAATTTAGGTATTTAGTCTTCTATGAGTCTAAAAATTTTCCGTCAGAATATTGTCGGTATAGATCGACGTTTTGAAATAGCCCCCACAGAACGGTGCCTCACATTGTGTTACCAAAATTGCAGAAATTTAGTATTAAGTCCGCTTCATACATGAAATGAAACTAATTATTCCATTTTACTTCAATACAACTTATGGTGGAGGGTATAACAAGGTCGGCCGAACTTAACGCCGTTCTTACTTGTTTTTTTTTTTTTTTTTAGAGATCGTTATGTATGCGGATGTCCCTATCTTGGCATCGAGTCCTATCGTCGATAACGTATGTGGTATGGTTCCACTTGTAAAGCTTGTAGTCGTTTACTCTCTATAATAACAAATCCACAAATAGAAAATATTTATATTTAGTATTTTCTAACTATAAAGGATTCCCGCTGTCGATTTGTTATTATATTTCGGTCATTTAAATTTAATTTTTTCTAAAGTCTTCCGCAGGGATTGGGTTAAATGTCTACATAGCTGACTTAATGCAGTTTTTTCATCTGAGGAATATGAAACTATCTGCCACTAAATCCAATGCCACACTGTTCACCACCTGGAAAACTGAAAAGAGGGTTCCCCTGAACATATTGGTCGATGGTGGCCTGATTCTGATGTTTTCGCTAAGTAATACAGATAGCAACAGTGTTGTCAAGATATATTTGAACTTGTCATTCAAAATACTGTGTTTTAATATTACCGATTTTTGTCGGTAAATCAAAAAATTAGCTGCAGAATTCCTCAAATTACACATAAACAACCGTCGTGGAAGGGACCGATAGCACAACCTGTCCTAAAATCCCTAAACTGCACTTTTGACAAAAATTTTGAATATTTGTGTGGGAGATATTATACCCTTCGAGGGTTACCGTTCGCAACATTTTAGCGGAGTGGACCCATATTGTCCATCTTCGAACTTGTCAAGAATATGAACAATGCACACACTTTGCAAAACAATACTATATCGAATACCTGTAATAGGTGTCCTACTACAATCGAATAGTTTGCGGATTACTTTTCAAAAAAAATATAATTTCCTTTTTCGGGTTTTCGCTTTTTTATCGTCTATTCCTAAAAGCCATTATTTATAATAAATGAGCAACATCATCCTTCTAACGAAATGGGTTTCCTTATTTATATTCATAGATATTTTATGCAACAGAAATGGGAATTCTCATACTCCTTCCCATCAGTACTATTAATAGTTTCATTAATAACCTATCACCAGCAAGCAGTCCGTTTCTTTACCCCCATCCGCAGCACTTTCGATTTCATCTTAAAGAAATTGTTTCACTTCGACCTTTCACAAACTAAAAAATATACTTCCGTTTGTCTGTCTTTTTTCTTATATTCTTCCCTTTCGTTTTTTTTTCGTGTAACCTCAAGCCATTATCCCTGCTCCAAAGAGGCCTGTCATGAATTAAAGATGAATCTTATGTTGAAGTCTTTAGAGTTTCACTAAAAACGACAGCCATCCTTTTGGTTTACACTTAGCAAAGGAACAAAATGAAATAAAGAAACGAATCCCATAACAAGGCGGTGGAAAAAGCATAAAAATTCCCATACTATTTGTTGTTTGTATGTTTTATGGCGCGCCAAAAGGACTTTGGCCGCGTACATACATGTATATGTGTGGAAAACCCAAGCCAAAAACCCAGTCGAGTGAGAGAAGAAAAAGAAGTGCAAATGTATGTGCATAAAATTTAAGGCAGACAAACGCACATCTAGTTATAAATATTCCAGAGCCAACATTAATGCGTGTAGGCATATTTGAGTTGGTACGCTTTTTTGTTTCTTAACGAGTATGTATTTGTAGCATTGTGGCGCAACACTTTCGCACAAGTCCCCTTAAAGAGTTGAGAACCCTCGTTTCGTATTTTTTCGGTTATGAACATCCTTTTTTTGCACCCTCTAGGGTGTTAACGCATATGAAATTATGCCAAAGAAAACAAGACAGCAAACATAAAACTGTTAACAGTCTTTGCCTAGGCTATTCTGTGTGTATGGTAAGTCTTAAAACATACATCTACTGGGGATTAAAGCAGGTTATGAACTTTTCACTAAAAGTCTGGTGGTAGTTGAAATAATCATTTACGAAAAGTGTATATTCTTGATCGGGGTAAAATTCCGAGTCATCCATCCGTCCGTCTGTGGTAACCACTCTAGCATTCATCAAAATAGAGATAGGATGCTGAAATTTTAGAAAGATGCGTCTCTGTTTTACAGGCAGGTCAAAGACCGATATAGCCCACGTTGTGGTGTAGCCCCTATATATCGGTACCAACCGAATTAGCTATACTTTGGCAGAGATAGAGAAACTTATCTCAAATAATTATGGACATATCGCTCATTTACTCAAAGAGTGGCATAACTTAAAAAATGCCAAGTTGATATCTCTAAAACTCAACGAGTTAAAGCTTATTTTCTAGGAATTTGGCATAAATCATCGTGCTGACATGTTGCAGAATATTTTGATTTTGGTGTTTCTTTGGAAAAGCCGAAAAGTGAGTGTGATTCTCATTCATATGAGAATACTAGACACTTAAAGAGTTCGGTTTTTCGCTAAAAAAGGCATCATTTCAAAAACTGAGAAGCCAATTGATAATTCCCTTCGCCGGGATGAAATCATGATATTGGTAGCGATCAGTAAAATTTTGCAACACTGTCAGTTCGTTTTGAAAAACATTACTCTCTGTAATAGAGGGTAATAAATGAAGTTGAGCCAATGGGGGAATACTCCACTCAAACAATCGAAAATGAGATTGAACTTCAACAATAAACAAAACAAACAAAAAACAGCCGAGGCACGGGCGAATTGGAGCTTTGTTAAAAACAAAATTCCAATAAACAACCTCACAGGCAACTGTGTTGGTGTTCTTTTCAACTCACAGAATTCGAAGAATTCTTAGTTGATACGTGCTGACATGTTGCAGAATATTTTGATTTTGGTGTTTCTTTGGAAAAGCCGAAAAGTGAGTGTGATTCTCATTCATATGAGAATACTAGACACTTAAAGAGTTCGGTTTTTCGCTAAAAAAGGCATCATTTCAAAAACTGAGAAGCCAATTGATAATTCCCTTCGCCGGGATGAAATCATGATATTGGTAGCGATCAGTAAAATTTTGCAACACTGTCAGTTCGTTTTGAAAAACATTACTCTCTGTAATAGAGGGTAATAAATGAAGTTGAGCCAATGGGGGAATACTCCACTCAAACAATCGAAAAATCATCTGAAACGTTTTTAGGTTATGAAGCACTAAAGCACTTCAAACAATGCTTGAACTTACACAGAAATTTAGCACTGATATCGGGCTAGCTCTTTACAAAAGATGGTCCAAGTAGTTTTTTTAGTTTTAATATAATAATCTTTTTAAGTTGGGAAGTCAAATTTCAGTCGGCAACTTAAACGGGTTTTTCTCGGAATTGGATTTTTCGAGATGTGTCACTCTGTGAGTAAATGAGCGATATGTAGGTCCGATTTCAGGCATTTTGAAGTTTTTAACTGTATTTTAAGATCGAATTACCTATAATTTGGAACATAGTAATCACTAAACTTATCTGCAAAATTATGGACATAGGTCCTGGTTTTGGTATAGCCCTCATATATCTCCACCTCCCGATTTGAGGTATTTTAGCCACGTTTTCAATCTGAATTAGCTATAATTTGCCATTTAAGTTTCTCAGAGGTCTATGGACAGTGTTGCGGGTTTTCGTATATCCCCCATATAATGGCACCATCCTATTTCAGGTATTTGACGTTTTTAGCTACATTTTCAGATCGAATTAACTATAATTTGGCACATAGGGTTCCCAGAGGTCTAGAAATTTATTTACCAAAAATTATGGACATAGGGGCGGATTTTCGTGTAGCCTCCACATAACTGTACCGTCCGATTTCAGGTATTTTGACATTTTTAGCTATATTCTCAGACGGAATAATTTGGATTTCAGGGTTTCTAGAAATCTAGAAACTTGTATACAAAAAAAAAAAAATATAAACATAGGTTCGGTAGGCTCCATATAACTGTACCGTAAGATTTAAGGTATTTTGATGTTTTAGCTACATTTTCAGATCGAATTATTTATAATTTGGCCAACAGTGGTCTCAAAACTTATCTGGAAAATTGTAGACAATGTTTTGGTATACCCTCATATAACGGTACCGCCGATTTCAGGTATTTTTAGCTACATTTTCAGACCGAACTAGTTATAATTTGGCACTTAAGGTTCCTAGTGTTTACAAAACATATCTATCGAAAATGGTGCACTAAGATGTCGCATAAGGGTGCTCATTAAAATTTTTCACATAGGTCCATGTTTTGAAATAGGCCCCATATAACGGTACCTCAGAATTTTCGGTATTTTGAGCATCGGAACTACCTTTTATTTGAACTTTGAGGTTCCCATTAAACATTTTCAACATAGGTTCATGCTTTCGTATAGGACCCATATAACGGTACTTCCCGATTTAAGATATTTTGAGGATTTTAGCTAAATTTTTGACCACTATTACTTATTATTTGTCGTTTGTGGTTTCCAGTGCTCAAACATCTTTTCCGCAAAAAATGGTCAACATATGTAGGTCAATATTTTGTTATAGCCACCATATAACGGTACCCCGCATTTTGATGATTTTGGCTACATTTTTTGACCGAAATATCTGCAATTTTACATTTGATGTTCCCAGTGGTCACAAAACTTTTCCACCTAAAATTGTCAACATAGTTCAATAGTTTGGTATAGCCACCATAAAACGGCACCTCCGCATTTTCGATATTTTGAGTATTTTAAAAACATTTTCTGACCACTTCTACTTATTATTTGTCGTTTGTGGTCTCCAGTACTCAAACAACTTCTCCGCAAAAAAATTGTCAACATAGGTCAATATTTTGTTATGGCCACCATAAAACTGTACCTACGCATTTTTGGTATTTGGATGATTTTGGCTAAATTTTTTGACCGAAATATCTGTAATTTGACATTTGAGGTACACAGTGGTCACAAAGCCTTTCCATCAAAAATTGTTAACATAGATCCATGTTTTGGTATAGCACCAATATAACGGTTAGATGTTTCGAGAATTTTAGCTAAATTTTTTGCTGAAATAGCGGTAATATGACTCTTTTTAGCTCTAATCGGTAACAAAACTTGTTCTTGAAAAATGTTCAACATAGGTCCATGTTTTGGTATAGATCCATATAGCGATACTTCCCGATATTTAGTATTTTAAGGAATTCAGCTGCTTTCTTTTACCGACGTACCTGTTTCTTGACATTTGAGGTTAACAAAACTGTCAACATAGGTCCACAAGTTGATATAGCTTCCATATAAACGTACCGCCCGATTGAAGAAGTTTTAGATAAATTTTAATAATTTTGGGCATTGGTAGAAGAAAAACTTCTCCTAAAATTGTGGGCAGGAAAAATACTGAATATTCCATTATGATTTAGAATTTTTCATGGTGGCGTTTATTATAAGTTCGGCCCGGCCGAACCCTCCACCATAATATGGAGGGCATACTTAAATTTGTCATTCCGTTTGTAACACATGGAAATATTCGTTGGAGAAGTATATATATTCTTGATCAGTATAAAATACCAAGTCGAAATAGCCTTGTCCGTCCTCTGCTCGCAATTTTTAAGATAGAACTTTGTAATTTGTATAGATGTTTTTATTACTCCTTAGGATGATTGGTATTGAAAATTGGCTATATCGGTCCACGTTCTGATATGGCCCCAATAGAACGGTACCTCCCGATTTTCGGCATTTTTAATGTTGTGATCTCAAAATCGCTCCGAAATGGCTGAAATTTAGTATTTGGCTGAAATGGCTGAATTTTGTCGGTATAAGTCCACGTCTTCATATAGCCCCCATGGAACGGTACCACCAGATTTTCGGTGTTTTAAAGGTTTTAGCCTTAATATACCACCGAACTTGCTGAAATTTGATATTTAATTTTCGTTTGGGGTATAAGACTTTCTAACTGAAATTTGTCGGTATAGGCCTTCGTATAGTCCCCGTAAACGGTACCCAGCAAAAATCCTCATTACAAACCTCCTTTCCACCCATTATTTCAACAAGGGCATGTCGCGCGAAATATCTGGTTATTTTGTAACCACTGAAATAGGTAGATGGTAACCACTGAAATAAGTAGCACGGTGCTCTTGAATCAAATTTAAATGGAAGGTGCTTACACCTGTGAAGTTTTTGCGGATGCTCAAACTACAATGTTCATAGATGAGAAAAATCAAAAAACAAAAATAATCGCCGGATCGCTTTTTAAATAAATCGCGATTCAAGTTGACATTTTTAGGGGTTGTTTAGGTTTTTGCGATTTTGCTTGGAAACCGCAACTCCTATCAAAATGAGACTGAAGAAAATTTCGTAGCTATGAAAATTTTCTACAAGAGCGATCTTAATGATATTTTCGTAGGTTTTACAACTTTTGAGATATAGAAGCTGCAATTGGGACAATTCAAATTCAATTCTGTATCGTCTCCTTATAAAACAATGTCATGACTGCAATATCTCAACTTAAACTTATATATTTAAAAAAATGGTACAAACTAGGAAAAATTACATAAGCCAGTCTTGTTGAGAATTTTCACAGCTGTAAGATTTTCTCTGGCCCCATGCCGATAAGACTTGCCGTATTCAAGCAAAATCGCGAAACCCTAACAAAAAAACCTAAAAATGTAAACTGAGCTTCTTTATCTCAAAAATGGTACAGCCTGAGAACAAATCATAAACATCAATCCTGTAGAGAATTTTCACAGCTACAACATTTTCTTAAGCTCCATTTCGATTGGACTTGCGGTTTCCAAGCAAAATCGTGAAAACCTAAAAAACACCCAAAAATGTGAATTTTGACCGCGATTTATTTAAAAATCCCTATAGCGATTTTTTCTTTTTTTAGATTTTTCTCATCTATGAACATTTCTGTTTCAGGATTCAAAAAAACTTCCCCTGTGTAAGCGATTTTCATTAAAAGTTAGTTAAGGCGCACCCTTCATAACATTGTTTTATAAGGGGGCGATACAGTCAGTGCATTGTCCCAATTTGAACTTCAATATCTCAAAAATGGTAAAACCTACGAAAATAGCGTAAAGGTCAATCTTGTAGAAACTTTTCATAGCTACAATATTTTCTTCAGTCTCATTTTAATAGGACTTGCGGTTTCTAAGCAAAATCGTGAAAACCTATACAACGCCTAAAAATGTCAACTTGAATCGCGATTTATCGCTCCGGCGATTTTTTTTTTGTTTTTTGATTTTTCTCATCTATGAACATTGTAGTTTAGAATCCGCAAAAACTTCCCAGGTGTAAGCACCTTCCATTTAAGTGTGATTTAAGAGCACCGTGGTAGATACTGAGTAGATTCTGACTACTTATTTCAGTGGTTACAAATTAACCAGATATTTCGCGCGACATGTCCTTGTTAAAATAATGGGTGGGAAAGGAGGTTTGTAATGAGGATTTTTGCTGGGTACCTTCAGATTTTTGGTATTCTGAAGGGTGTGGCCTCAATATCCCCCGAAATGGCTGAAATTTGGTTTTTATGTCTTCGTTGGGGGTATAAAACTTTCCACCTGAAATTTGTCGGTATAGATCCACGTCTTCATAGAAAAGTTCCTCGCGATTTGCGGTATTTTGAAGGCTGTGGCCTCAATATACCACTGAAATGGTTGAAATTTGGTATTTAGTCTTCGATGGAGATATAAAAATGTCCATTCGAAAGTTTTTTTGGTATAGGTCCACGTCTTCGTATTGCCCCCATAGAACTGTACCTCCCGATTTTCGGTATTTTGAAGGTCGTGGCCTCAGTATACCATTGACATGGTTGAAATTTGGTATTTAGTCTTCGATGGAGGTATAAACCTTTCCATCCGAAATGTTTTTGGTATGGGTCTACGTCTTCATATAGTCCCCATAGAGCGTTATCTTCCGATTTTCGGTATTTTAAAGATTGTGGCCTCAACGTTTCATCTACATTTTTAAAGAGAGTTGCAACATTTTTCTTCTGAAATGGATGTATACTGGAATTTTGGAATCACACAGAAAATTATCATCTAAGAAAATTATCCTCAAAGGATAGAGAATGAGCTTAGTGTGGTGGTGTAGGGTAAAAAAAGTTCGGCCCGCTCAGACTTAACGCCGTTCTTACTTGTTTTACTTGTTAATGTGTCTCATAAACCACTGTACCACCGACCGGCCCATCACTCTCCATGATTACAGCATGAAAACTCAAGGGTTGTTAAAATTTTCCCTTCACATATTCATCCGTAAATACATACAGACATACAGATTTTTGCTACAAAAATTTTGCACATCCTCGGTGAGTGTGTAAGCATATAAACTTTGTTTTTGCCTACAAAGTTGAACAAAATATGTGCGGTAAATTCCTCTTTAATTTTTTTTTTTCATTTACAAATGTATTTTTTTTTTTGCTTTTTTCTCCTCTTTCATTTTTTCGTGTTTTTTGCAATGAATTTTAATAAAAAAAAACAACAACAACAGAGCGACAATAAAATGCTACTAACAACACGCGAATTTAATTGGAGTGTAAGAATTTAATTAAAACAATTAGGGCCAAAGGAAATGTGAAAAGAGTAAATGTTTACTTACTACGTATGTGTATACGTACATATGTACAGAAAATTACACAATTGCAGTTGCTTTAAATCTCATAAGCTGTGGTTTACTTTATGACCATGATTGTGTTTTTGTTTTGCTGTTTTTCTGGTTGGAGAAAGCTTCATTACTTTACTCAATTTTGCATGCCGGCATCATACGCAAGCCTTTAATTTAAATATGTGAAATTCCAGTTTTTCCATTTTCAATATGTGTGGGAGGGAATGTTTATGATTAACTTCATTTGTCTCAAAAACATTTCAACAAATAATTAAAATTCTTTCTTTATGTTTATCTTGATTCATGATTAGTTGGATGTTTTTAATTTAAATTTTTAAAGTATTATTTCAAGAAAAATAATTCCAAATAATATCAGTTGTTAAATTTTTATATTGTAAATGGAATTAAATATAGGTATTTGAGTTTAATAATAAAAAAGTTTAATATGCTTGCATTTGATATGGGAATGTTTTAGAGAATTATTAATAATTCATCACCAAAGTGAATTGCTTGTTTCTTACGCATTTTATTGATTTTTCAAAAAATTCAAATGGAAAAATGATCATATTCTCATATGATTTTGAATACACTTTGCCATATTTTTAAATATTTCATTATATTATGTACAAATATGATAAAAAGTATTTAAAATCGTTCTAAAATATAAGAATTTTTCTCTTTGATTTTTTTAAAAATATGCAAAATCCGATGCCTTTAGATTTCCGTTTTGTCGGCGTATACTTTTTGTTTATTGAAATGCCACAAACGAAAAGCAAGTATACGCCACCAATTTCTTTATTAATAACAGTTATACGCCACCAAATAACAAACAGTCAACTAATTCTCAATTTCAAATAATTGTAGTATTGAAAAAAATTTGTGCTATAGTATAAAAATATATTATTATTTCTGTGGACTCATTTATTAACGCATTTTATGCACTTTACACTATCAATTTATCTCTTGAATTCCATAATTAACTTTTAACACTATTTATCGTTTAGTTGTTTTGTAACGATCAATGTTTCTGTTCTCAAGACAATTGGACAATTAGTAATATGAGAGCATTACTTAATTTTTCTTAGCAAGTGCAGTTTTGGAGTGGTGTAGTGGGCGTTAAATATCTTCTGTCAATTAGTACAGCCAGCCATTTATCATGCAATTTGCAACAATTCAAAATATTAGTTAGTGGAGGAGTTGTGAGAGGAATGAGGCTTGAGTTTATGGTTTCATTAGAAATATGTGTATAAAAAATAATAAAGTTATGCGAAGCTATACAACAAATTATAAATTAGGTCCATTAGACAACATATTTTCCTCACGAACATAAAAGACCAAACCGCCTTCAGAGTGCGAAATGACAGACATTTTTAAGATCACATGTCTGATTGAAGGACTAAGTGAATTATGATATCATATCAGAGCATAGTGTTTAAAATTGGAGAAATAATTGACAAAATCAGCGAAGTTGTTAAACAATTCTACGTTCACCTTGGCTACGGTAAAGGTAAATTTTCAGTAACCATCAACCTATGTTATAAATATTCTTGAAGAAGTCCGAAAATACAAGCATGTGTGGACAAAATCTCTTTCAACTAATTTGGAGTCCGTAAAGGCCTGTCCGTTGGTAATAAATATTTTTTTAGAAGGCTGGGAATTTATCCGACGCCTTAACTCGGGTTTTTTATTGTTTTGATAGGAGAGCATGATACGTTGAATTTGCTGGAAGCTTCATGTATGACCCGTTACTTTTCTGCCTTATATGCAACTAAACAGGACTCAAGGAACCTTACGGAAATAAAGGTTTAACAAAAATTGGAGTCGATTAAAATCTGTCAGTTCGCCTGGTGCCCACAATATCTCTCGAACAGATTAACCGAATTATGGGTCATATTTATCCACTTTTTCGGGTACCTCCCTAACAAAAGTTTATTTTTTTTTTTTTGCTAAAATGTTGAGCACGATAACTCCCCAAGCGAGTCACTGATTTGGTCCAAACTTTGAACATCGCAGTTTTTCTTTCAGTCATAACGATCCACACCGTCGGGTATCTCCTACACAAAATTTCAAAATTGTAGGCAAAAGTGCAGTTTAATGACATGGCTTAGATCGTCCCTATTACGGGAGAATTTTTTTTTTTTTGGGTAATGCCTTACTTCCAGTTGCCTAAGAGCCAATTTAAATGACTGGAGAGCAGAGGATTTGGATTAACCCTAGTTTAGTAAAAACTCTCCGATTTTTTTCCAGAGGTAGATATTGATGCGCTTATTACGGGAACGTATAATTTTCTTGGTAAACGGACCCGGTTGCCCGGTTATTGGACCCGAAGTCCGGGTACAAAACCCGGGTTAGACCCGTCTCTACCGAACCGATTGCTACAGAACTGATTTTCGGACCCGGATTTTTCCATAAACCCTTAAAAAAGTCGAAACTGGGCCCATTATGGGGGCTCAATAAATTCAAGCCAGCTCGCACTTTAACCTTTCCAAACTGGTGCTACATGTTGTAATACCTTCTCTGGATCCAGAGATATTGCCCTTAGAATCTTGACAAGCCGGTTTTTCTAAGTGGCTTTTTAAAAAAAAATGTAAAAAAATTTTGTTCCCGTGCCCCATATTTGCACCTTTTCATAGGAGAAAGTCTTAAATTTAAAGAAAATTTTGTTCAATTTAGAACTTTAAAATTTTCCGTACACATCTACGAGTTAATATTCTAGATTCTAAGAACCATGGATCCAGAGAAAATATTACAACATATGGCACCATTTTGGAATAGTTAAAGTGCGGGCTATAACCTGGCATACAATACGGGGGCACCCATAATAGGCCAATTTTTGTCTTTGTGAGGGTTTTATGGAAAAACCCGGGTACAAAAATAATTTTTGGGGCTATATCACCTGAATACCTTGCAATAACCCCATAATATGACCACTTGTACGATAGGTATTTCCATAAGCTGGAGTACTGCTATTTATCATTCTCGCCGATAAATAGCAATGCTCCAGATTATAGGCCCAACAGTATCCCGCTTTTGGAAGGTCATAACCAACTGGACTTTGGGGACTTAAATGCCCTTCATGAGTTGTTGCACTCGGTCCTCGAAAATGACCAGAGGGGTATAGCGCTGGACGAGTTGATTGATAAAACTACGTTTTGTGCGGTATATGAGCACGCCCCTACTGGAAATAACGGAAAGTGTCACAGTTCGCCAGATGTAACCATCGTGTTACTGACAAATGACGTCACCTGGTATCCCGTCGATTCTCTTGGGTCAGTCCATCTCCCCATAATTGTCTCCATCTGCAGACCTCCCTCCCGAGTTCATCACCTATGAAGGCCCCGCTTTCATAAATCATGCGAAAGCTTATTGTCCTAATTTCGGAGAGTTCACCAATCACCGCTTCATAGAACAGCCCAAGCTTTCTGATCTGCGGATAGCAGAGAGGACGTTCCGAGATATCATCACTGCTGCAGCCGTTAGACATATTCCTACTGGGACAAAATTTCCCACTGAACATTCAGATAACTCATCTGAAGAATTGCAACATTGGAGCCGGAATAAGTGAATTGTGCGCAAGGGCTTAATTACTCTCGAACCCTGGAAAGAAGATAGGACTTCAGATACGTTTGCTCACTTTAGGCTGACTGATCCGAATATGTGCGCAGATTATTTAAATCGAAAGTTTGTCAAGCACCAAGGAGTGACAGGGCGAAGAAAGAGTACTACTTTGTTTTAGATCTCTTACTGCCAAGGAGGAACCATCACAGTTTACTATAGATGATGTTCCCAATATCATCAGGAACTCAAAATCATCCAAAGCATTGGTCCCTGATGAAATCTCCATTTTATATGGGATATTGAGATGACATCCCTCCGGCCAAGTTTGAAACGTTTGATAAACTGATCTTATCAGCTTTTTTAACGCGAGGAATATGCAAATATCCGCCAAAAACTCGTCGGCCACTATGTTCACCACATGGACTGCAGAGTAGAGCTGGAAAACTATCGATAGTACAACAATCGTTTTAGTTGCTGACGAAAGACAACGTTACCATCGGCCACCAAAACATGTTTTTGGGTCCTTCGCCGCGAATTTTTTAAATAATAATTATTTGTTGAACCAGATATAAACAAATCTTTACGACAGCGTCCGACTATCGATAGTTTGCCTGCTATACTGCAGAGGAGATGCTTGAGTTGAATGTCATGGTAGATTGTTGCAGAATTCCAACCACTAACCATCCCAATATTCTAGAGGTTACATTCAGCAGTATGTTCACGTCGTCCGCGAGTGCCACAGCTATCTGCGACAAGCTGAGTCCTCAAATCCGTACAAGGCAGCACTTGGGTACAGATAAAGAAACCGTATTGACCACATATAACGTGCTATGTCGTGATCCGAGAAAATAACTGCAACGCGATGGAAAAATATTTAAACCCGTCAGAGTGGCACCCTGAGAACTGCAACAAGGAACCTCATGTCTTGGGTAAACTAACTATCTATGTACATGAAAAGAAAAAGATTCTTCCAGTACAGCATCAAAGTAGCTTGTTCTCGTTGCAGTACTGCTCGGGTGTTACCGTTAGATCTATCATAACCACTATATGCTAGATAGGGCCTTTCCGCCCAGCCATGCCAAGAGGGATCTTTATTACCTAGAAAGTCTAGAGAAAGTGAAGTCCAACGTTGCAAGAAAAAATTCCTAGATCAACAAGCCTATCAAGCAGGTATAAACAAAAATCGTATAAATGCGGCCTCGGAGAAAATCTCGCATCTATCGCAGAGGGGAGCGTCAGCTGTCACTATAAATGGTGCAGGTGTCTAAATTCCTATAGGGCAAGGATTGATAACACCGTGTAATACATCTTCCTAGCATGCGGCACAGCCCCGCACGACACAGTGCACCTTTTCAACTGTCCTACCAAACCTACTCAACTAACTCCTGTAGCTTTGTGGTTACAACCTATCGAAGCATCCACATTACTAGAACTGGAGAAACATATCATATGCTTTCACAACAACTGCGAACATACAGACATCGTATGATGTTACAACAAGAGATGAGCAAGAAAACTTCCGAATTGATTACCTGATTTGGCCAAAACTTCCAACCTTCGCGTACCTCCCTCACAAAGTTAAACATTTTCGCTAAAGTAATGTTTAAAGGCTGTCCGAGAACAGTTTGGAATTTTTACCAATTTACAACGATATAATGTTTTCCTTGGGCAAGTCCATGCTTTCTGACATAGCTTCCAAGTATAGCGGGTGCTTGGCACCTACCTATTCAAGACCTTATTTCAACAAATTTTAATTTATACTTTTCACTGAAACCAACAATTTTCCGATTACGTTGCATTCACTTCACATCACTTTTGCAAATATTAACTGTATTAAAACCCAGATATTAAATGAATATTAAGTAGATAGATATCCTCTTAAATTTATTCACACAAAATATTCTAAACATTTTGCTATGATTTTGTGTTTTTAATATTATTACAATAACAACAACCAAGCAAGTAGGCAAGCAAACAATGAGATTTAATGGTCATCTATTAGCCCATAAAAGCTAGACGAAGAATTATGCAATAGAATTCTATGCCATATTGCTAATAACAATTCACAAAATGCATTTCTAAAATGTTGTTCACTATTTTGTTGATACCATTGTTGTTATTTTATTGTTAAAATGGGCTTTGTTTTACTATTCACAAAATATGAATGTATTTACAAAAGAACGTCACTTATTGTTTTTCGTGGCTATTGTTTACACGAAAAAAAAAATAATAGAGCAAAATTTATTAAATAACCAATATTTCCAGGAAATAAAGCAACAACGTTCTTTAAATACTTTTCGTGGACGAAATTTAAAATATTAAAATTTTTGTGTAGACAAAAATTAGTAATTGTTACATATTTAAATTATCTAACTCTCTATACAAATTGGGAAATTTACACGTAGCAAACGAGTTGGCATATTTTAGGAGTTTATCGGTTCTCAATTTCAATCCTATTTATGTATAACGTACTCGTACAGTATAAAATTGTTCACTGAGTCAATAAATTAACAAGCCGAGAACTTTCTTTTTTTCAGTTTTTTTCTTCATTGCAATTTTTAGTTCACGTCCCGCCCTACTATCCTATCCTTCCCACCACATTTTTCTGGTCATCAAAATTGCCCATTTTAAACCTTTTATCGTTACATTCTAATATTTACGGACATTTCCATAAAATCTCAAATCAATGAAAATAAATTCCAGCTTTGCATGATGCAAGCTCGTAAGTACGTGCAACACTTCGAGTAGAGTGTGTGCATTTAACGATTTATTTGTATAAATGTATGTTTGTTATGTTATCAGTGTAATAGAACAGTACACGTTATTTGTGTCACTTATCAATATTAAATATGTATTGAACATCAATTGAATATTTGAACAATTTTTTCGATAAATATTTATGTACATAAGTACGTGTGTGTAATAAATGTTTCTTTATTAGAAACTATAGAAAAAATAAATAATAATAATTTTAGAGCATCAAAGTTAAATATTGAAAATAGATTTTTGAGCAAAAATAGTTTTGAAATAGATTACTGAAAGCTAAATGTGTCATAATACAAAACCAGGAAATTGCACTCAAAGCAAAAAAAATTGAGGGACTTTACATTAACCATCGTGACCATGACTTGTGAGTTGTATGTTAAACATATTATTGGTCAGGAGTTTTACTTTGTCCTCTAATGGGTTAATTCTCACGACATATATTTATTTACATCTAGGTATGTTTTTATGGGTTCTACTTTGGGAGGAAGATAAATCTTTGGGTATTAAAAGTTTTTTTGTTAAAGAGATTATTGAAAAATCAATTCCATAGTGATGACGACCTGGGTCGAAGTCCGAAGCTATAGGTTTTCCTGTCCTATACGTTGGCGAACAATCTTAAATTTGCTCCACTAATAAATAAGTGATTTTAATGAATAATTAAAACATCAATGGGATTAAGAGAGACTATTTCGAAAAAATGTAATAGCTAAATGAAAGAAGTAAAAAAGCGGTAAGTTCGGCCGGGCCGAACTTTTTATACCCTCCACCATGAAATACTCTGACCGGTCGGTTTTTGTTGGAAAAGTTTCTTGATCACTGGGAACCCTAAATGGCAAATTATAGCTAATTCGGTCGGCAAATGTAGCCAAAAATGTCAAAATACTTGAAATCGGGCGGTACCGTTATATGGGGGCTAAAGCAGAACGTGGACCTATATTCGCAATTTTTAGTAGATAAGTTTTTTGGTCAAATTTAGAGGGGTTTGTTTTTCTTTTCTTACGTTTTTTCATAGTAGGCTGTTTTTTTCTAACCCGACGCCCAAACCCAAGTTTTAACGTTCTTATGAGTGAACGCACCGTGGTGCAATGGTAGGCACACCCGCCGTGCATGCTAAAGGTAGTGGGTTCGATTCCCCGGCCAGGCAACATCAACAATTTCCGACTGTGGCAAAAGTCCCCCTCAGTAGTGTTGACGACATTTCCTGAGTATTTCAGCCATGTAAAACTTTTCTGCAAGTGGTATCTTAGGACACGCCGTTCGGACTCAACGAAAAACTGTAGGTCCCATATCATTCAGCTAATTTGAATCGGGGTGCACTCATTGATATGAGAGAAGTCTCCATTGTCCATTATGAGAGAAGTCATTGATATGAGAGAAGCCTCCATTGTCCATTATGGGTGGACGCCGTCAACTCCACTCAACTGGCCCAATTGCTTAATGAAAGCACTCCTCGTCCCGATAACATATCAGCGCAATGACAAAATATTGCTCACTCCATGCAAACAGCTGGAAAACCCATACTTGGTTACCGGAGACCTCCACCAAGGAACCCATGGTTTGACCAGGAGTGTCGTGCTGCCAGGACTACTCTACCCTATATGAAGTATTTTTCTCTTAATAGCAACACGAAGCGCACGAGAGAGGTATAGGGAGAAAAGGAGAAAAAAATAGTGACATGGAAAAGCGGGAGGGTGAAAAAATCGAAATGTACTGGAATCGGAATGAAGTCCGAAAATTCTACCAAAGAGTGAAGCATCAAACTGACACAGCAAAAATCCTCATTACAAACCTCCTTTCCCACCCATTATTTTAACAAGGGCATGTTATTTTGTAACCACTGAAATAGGTAGATGGTAACCACTGAAATAAGTAGATACTGAGTAGATTCTGACTTATTTCAGTGGTTACAAAATAACCAGATATTTCGCGCGACATGCCCTTGTTAAAATAATGGGTGGGAAAGGAGGTTGTAATGAGGATTTTTGCTGGGGATGGCTTCGGTATAGGCACATCCTCCTGTAGAGACCAGCAAGGTAATTTATTAACTGATACAGATAGTGTGTTCGGGATATGGAAAGAACATTTTTCCAAAATGCTGGTATCCAATACTAACGAAGATAACGAAGATACCACAGATCCATTCCCAGAAGATGGTATTGAATGTATACCGCCCGGCAGCAATACACCTTCTGAAGAATAATAAGACAGCAGGAGCCGATGACCTACTAGCCGAGGTGTTCAAAACCGGAGGCGACACTCCAATAAGGTGTGTGCATCACCTAGATAGCACCGTCTGGCAGGAAGAACACGTACCAGACGATTAGAACGTGAGCATCCTATGTCCAGTCCATAAGAAGGGAGATAAGACTGTGTGCTCCAATTACAGGGGCATAAGTCTGCTCCCTATTGAATATATGATAATATCTGGCATATTATGTGAGCGACTACAGCCTACCGGCAATGAAATAATTGGACCCTATAAGTGCGGATTTAGACCGGGCAAAACCACCATTGACCAAATATTTACCTTGAGACAAATCCTGGAAAAGACCCAAAGAAATGCAGATCGACATCTTCCATCTTTTTGTCGATTATAAAGCAGCTTTCGACAGTCATATACGGTCAAAGGTGTTCCAAACCATTTCTTAATTTGGTATTCCCGCAAAGCTCATTCCGCTTTGTAAGATGACACTAACTGATACTCGGTCCTCAGTTAAAACAGGGAAAAGTCTCTCCGAAAAGTTAATTACCAAAGAGGTTTAAAACAAGGAGACGGCCTGTCGTGTGATCTCTTCAATATCCTGCTGGAAAAGGTCATACGAGATGCGAAGGTCAAAAGAAGTGGTACGATATACACAAACAGCCATATGTTACTTGCTTATGCCGACGATATTGACATCATGGGTCGAACGGTAAAGGGTAACTGAGACCTTTGAAAAAGTCGAAAGAAGATCTGCTAAAGTTGGACTGGCAGTAAACGGCGATAAAACCACAGAATGTTGGTACCTAAAATTTGGAGGTAGTAAATGACTTCGTCTACCTCGGCATCCCCATAAACACAATTTTTAGTGGAGAAGTTGTATGTCCAATATGAACCTCAAATGTAAAATTTCAGGTAGTTTGATAAAACAATATAGATAAAATACCTTAAATAGGGTGGTACCGTAATATGGGGGCTATACCAAAACGTAGACCCATAAAGCCCATCTTCGAGCTTGACCTGTCTGTGGAAAAAATACACTTGAGTGCATTTCAGCGTTCTATCTCAATTATTGCGGACGCTAGAGTGATTACAACAGACTACTTACACTAAATATCATAGGAGGACTATTCCCTAAATTGGATTTAAGCGCAAAAGTTTTAATTGTAGAAGGGGGTGTTGTTGCCGGACGGACAGACGGGCGCACATGTATGCAAAAATAGACTCTGAAAGTGATACTATGGGTCTATCTCGTCTCAATTATTGTGGACGCTAGAGTGATTACAACAGACTACTTACACTAAAAATCATAGGAGGACTAGCCCTAAATTGGATCTAAGTGCAAAAGTGTTAATTGTACAAGGGGTGTTGTTGCCGGCCGGACAGTCGGACGGACATGCATGCAAAAATTGACTCAGAAAGTGATACTATGGGTCTATCTCGTTTCCTTATATATGTTATATACAAATGCACAGAGACATAATACCCCTTACCGCAGTTTGGTGTACGGTATAATCAAACAGGTTTCCCAAATAATAAGAACAATAAAATTGTTCAAAACGTTCCATAAATAGCCAAAATTATAATATCAAAAGGGATTGTATTGTGCAGGACAGGGATTGACCAGGAACAAATATTACAATTCGCAAAGTTTATACCAAAACGGGTACTTCTATCTGGATTTATTATGCTCACCAACCCTTTAAGTTGTGATGTAGTGGTTTTAAAGATTTCGACGTAAAAAGCTTTCCCATTATCGCTGGAAGTATTGACCTTGCCACTAAAAATGTATGGTTGTGGCCAGCATCGCAACGACTACCAGAACTGATCCACTCCTACTTCGAACCTAAGATTGGAAAAAAATATTACGATGCGCAAAGCCTGGGCCAAAACGGATGCCCCTGTTGATTAACCGGGCTCACCAATTGTTATACGTTTATTATCTCGGTAAGTATGTACTTCGCAACGAAAACTATGTATGTCACGTCGCTCTTGAAGCAACTTTAAATGGAAGGTGCTTACACCTGGGAAGTTTTGCGGATTCTGAAACTACAATGTTCATACATGAGAAAAAACAAAAAAAGTTGCCGGGGCGCTTTTTAAATAAATCGCGATTTAAGTTGACATAAGACTAAAGAAAATGTTGTTGCTATGAAAATTCTCTACAAGATTGACCTGTATGGTATTTTCGTAGGTTTTACCGTTTTTGAGATGTAGAAGCTCAAATTGGGACAATGCACTGACTGTATCGTCTCCTTATAAAACAGTGTCATGACTACAATTTCTCAACTTAAACTTATATATCTTAAAAATGGTACAAACTACGAAAACCAATCTTGTAGAGAATTTTCGCAGCTACAACATTTTCTTTAGTCCCATTTCGTTGGGACTTGCGGTTTCCAAGCAAAATCGTGAAAACCTAAAAAAAACATACAAATATGAACTTTGACCGCGATTTATTTAATATTGCTGTTTCAAAATCCGCAAAAACTACCCAAGTGTAGGCGGTTTTCACTTAAAGTTAGTTAATGCGGACCATGTATGACATTGTTTTATAAGGTAGCGGTATAGTCAATGCATTGTTCCAATTTGAACTTCTCTATCTCAATAACGGTAAAAACTACGAAATTATTATAAAGGCCAATCTAGTAGAGAATTTCCATAGCTACAAGATTTTCTTTAGTCCCATTCTGATAGGACTTGCGGTTTCCAAACAAAATCGTGAAAACGTAAAAACCCCTTGAATGGCGATTTTTTTTTGATTTTTCTCATCTATGAACATTGTAGTTTCAGAATCCGCAGGTCAGTTTCGATGATGGGCTATATCGGTTATCGCATAGCCCCTATGTAACGGTACCGCCCGATTTCAGGTATTTTGACTTTTCAAGTCACATTTTCAGACCGAATTAGCAATTATTTGATATTTACGGTACCTAGTGATCAAAAAAAAACTTATTTTCCAAATAATGTGGAAATATGTCCATGTTTTGTTACAAAAACGTTTCCATACAAAACTTTTCACATAAGTTCATGTTTTGTCGTTGGCCCCTTACAACGGCACTTCCCGATTTTCGGAATTTTGAGGATTTTAGCTAAAATTTTTAACCGAACTAGCTGTATTTTGACATTTTAGGTTATCATTGGTCAGGAAACTTCTCCACCAAAAATCGTATAGCCAGCGTATAACTGTTCCTCCCGATTTTTGGTATTTTATGGCTTTTAGCTACATGTTTGACGGAACTTCCCGTATTAGATATAGCACCAAATAAAGGTACCACTGAACACAGTTTTTAGATTAAATTAGATAATTTTTTCATTCATATCCGCGGTCGAAAAATGTTTGCACCTATAATTGTGGACAGGAAAGAAAACTAATTATTCCAATTTAGTTAAGAATATTTTATGGTGGGGGTATAAAAAGTTCGGCTCGGCCGAACTGAATGATTTTTTACTTGTTTTTATTGAAACGCAAACTTTAAATAAAAGTTATTAACGATTGCACGTGTCACTAATGTTTATTAACATTGTTATTAATATGGTCAGTAAATGCGACCAGATATTGACCCATGAAAAACACCATTAAACTTAGAAAAATCGATCCAGATTTCCATGCAGCACCTATTTATATGGTATGTGGATTTTAGGTATTTTGTGCAGCAAGAGGACAAAAGCTATATAGTCAAGGAAACATTTTTCCGAATCGGATATGTATAATATGTTTCAATATTTTTTTGCTCATTCATTCTAAACAAAGATACCATCTTTTAAATGCCCCTTCTTCTATTCGTTAAAACCAAGGCAATGAGTTGATAAATGATAACGACAACTGTTAATTATTTTATTTATATTCCCCTTGTATAACCCTTCACATACAATATCAACAACAACACAAACCCTCTCCATGACCATTCATTAATAGAGACGCCAACTTTTGTTTATAGTTTTAATGTCAGAATTTTCAACTACTTCTACCTTGCGCTTGGCTCCAGCTGACCTATTGTGTTCCAGTTTTTATTTCCTCTTGTTTGCTTTGTTCACAGCACAGCATTCACTATAAAGCGAAGTTTAAAAGTTCACTAAATTTTAACTTCTCTATAAAGCGTTTTGTGCAGAGTACTGGGTTTTTTCTCGGGTTTATTTCCCTCAGTTTATGGCCCGTCATGTCTCACTATATGACGTCGGCGACACCGTACACCATTTTGTGCAGTTTATTTTTCGCTTGCTTGAGGTTTTTAGCTTTGCTTTTGTTGTTGTTGTTGGTGCAGTGTTCTCTTCTGGACGTTGTAATGTGAAAAAACTTTTCACGCTTGTATGGTTTGTACTGTTGTTATTGTTGGGTATTTTGGTGACGCTATGCTTTCTGTTATTCGCAAGATTTATTTCAGTTGGCACATAGGTAAGGTCATCACCACAACAGTCATGTAATAGTCGTATTTTAAGAGAAACTAACGGGGGAAAAATAGGAGATGTAGCCAAACTGCACACACGAAATAAAAACCATAGACGGTGACAAAAAGGAACAAAAATAATGGCGAAAAAGGGTGGCCATGGTTGTGGAGGAAGTGGATGAGACCATTTAGATCCTTAAAAAAGATCCAATGTTTAGCACATCTCAGCTTGAACTGTGCTTAAGCGCCTCAGCGTAATGTAAGTTTACATTTCCTAAATTAATATTTAAGCTGATGGTGTTATGATCTTCATAAGTCTAGCCTTGACTATTGATGCAGTTTGTTCCAGTTTCGAATTAATACCT
The DNA here is from genome assembly GCF_047663935.1 of Musca autumnalis. Taxonomy (NCBI): domain Eukaryota; kingdom Metazoa; phylum Arthropoda; class Insecta; order Diptera; family Muscidae; genus Musca; species Musca autumnalis. The sequence goes on along the minus strand of NW_027411977.1, from coordinate 190,449,674 downwards.
GCAGAAGAGATTAACTATTTAAGACTGCTTGGCATAAATTTGAATAAAGCCCCACAATGCTATAAAACTTTATCACTCTTATCTACTTCTCCAGCTTTTCCTTTCACCAAAAACTTTGTTGCCATTTACAGATATGTTCACATACTTACATGTGTCTATTGAGCCAAAGAAAACCAAGCAAAAACCCATAAAAGAATGTTGGTAAAGTTCGTTAATAATGTTCAGACTCTTATTTAGTGTTTTGTATTTTTCTTCTTCTTCGTTTGCTTTCCGATACTGCATTCAACCCTACTGTATTTACTTGTTTGTGTTTCTTTTAAGTCTGGCCTCTTCAACAGTTTTCTTGGGGCTTTTTGGTACAAATAATGAGAGAAAATTGCAAACCATGCTCGTACACACACTCACACATCTACTGTATCATCATTGTATTGAGGTTTTGCCTTGTTGCTACGGATATCCAGACATTTTTCACTACAAAGTGTTGGTTTTGATCCAAAAACTATGCACAAAAAAACATTGTAGAAGATGAAGTTTCCAACAAATTGTCGCTTTTCGGTGACAACGTGTGTGTGTGTGTGTGCGAATGATTGAGTTTGCTTTTAACGACTATAAAAGAAGTAGTTTTCTCCTCTTTTTGCTTACTGCTGCTCAGCAATGAAAAAAATTTAGAAGAATTGGAAAAAGAGGACTCTGCAACAGGAAATGAAAAATGTCTGAAGAATTTTAAAGAGTTTCGAACATAGCCAAAGATAAAAGCAATGAAAAATTTTAAATTTTTTGTCAAAAGGAAATTGTCTAAAAGTTGCAGCAGAAGGACAAGTCAAAATATAACTTAAAATACAAATAAAAGGAGATGAGCATATGTAGGATGTTAAGCTTAAAGGATTAGGGACTTTAAGTAAAATTTGGGGGATATCTATGGTTTGTTGAATAGCTATTAGGATAACTCAAAACAGCTAGGCACTTAGCATAAAGTCTCTTAATAAAACACATAAAAATAAACAACATGTGTTGAAATAAGTTAGAATAAAAATAGGTAAAAAACTTTTTAAGTTAAACGGTTTTATGTTAAACATACATTGCAATGTTTAAGATAAATGTACTAAAAACCTCATTATAGTGTAACATCAGAAAACAAACATTGTAATCAACGATTGTAGACAATTGACGTGCCCCACGGTTTTATTTTAGTCTAGTCTATGCATATGTTTATAATTCCCACGACTGTATCTATTTTATTATTTTTTGGTTTTTAGTACATTTATCTTAAACATTGCTATGTATGTTTAACATAAAACCGTTTAACTTAAAAAGTTTTTTACCTATTTTTATTTTCTAGTTTTTATTTTATTTCGCATTCTATTTAATTCATTTAGTGCTTCATTATTACAAGGTTTCTTGCCCGTTAGTTTATTGCAGTTCATCTCCTCTATACGTAGTCCCTGCAAAGATCTTACTCTACTAAGAGCCACGTAGGCTTGACCTTCTTCAAACAGTTTCGCACCTAAGTATACGACTGCGTGATCCACAGTGCTGCCCTGCATTTTATGTATTGTAGAAGCCCATGATAGTAGTAAAGGCAACACACATGTGTGTATCGCTCCCGTTGTTTTATTAACCTGGCTTCATATTCTTCAGGCGTTTCTGACGCTATCATCTGTGTGTATCGCTGACGTTGCTTTTTTAACCTGGCCTGATATTGCACAGGTGTTTTTGACGCTAATTGTTCCCGTCGTTTCTGTAATCGACCATTTCTATCACCTTCACTTTCTTTAGCTCGTTTTGCTTTATACTTTTCTTTCGCTTTTTGGAGCCTTCGTTTACGTTGTGTTGCAGTTTCTGTTTTATTTGTGTTTGTATTTTTTATATTTTTTTACCATTTTGTTCCCACGAGTAATGGACATTTAAACGGTCAACCCCCCCCAGAGGTCCAATAAAGGGGCAAGGCTATGTACAACAAGATGCGCCTGAGTCTTGAGGGGAAAAAGCTAACGACATATCATTTTTATCCACCCTAATGCCATACAGTTCTTGGCGCGTTTTAACCTTTCACCTTAACTTGGGTGGTGTACGGCTAACGACGTATCATTTTTAGCCACCCAACGCCACACAGTCCTCAACACGATAAAAAATCTTGACTTGGGTGGTGGATTCAGGCTGGATTAATCAGATACCTAAATTACAGATTCAATTTCTAAATTTAAATCTTAATTATACGCCATTTAGTGTCTGCGCCCATCTTAAATATTGAGGTTGTATAGTGCACTGTATTATTCTTGTCAAGCCCGTTTATTTGATACCCATATTGGTGGGATTGATAACAAATTGTAATTAGCCATTTGGTAGCGGTGGCCATCTTAGATCAATTTTGCATAGTAAATTTTATTCTACTTGTTGAGACCTTTCATTTGATACGCCATTTTGTAGAGGCCTCCATCTTGGATTTTAATTTTATATAGTACATTGTATTCTACTGGTTGAGCACTTTCATTTGATACCCATATTGATGGGATTGATAAAACCTACGTTATCCGCCATTTTGTAGCGGCCGCCATCTTGGATTTCAATTTTTTATAGTATATTGTATTCTGCTTGTTGAGCCCTTTCATTTGATATCCATATTGATGGGATTGATAAAACCTACGTTATCCGCCATTTTGTAGCGGCGGCCATCTTGAATTTATAATGATAATGAATGAACATAATTGTATTGTCACCAAAATCCAAAGTGTATACAAAATTTCAGATTAATCGGTTGACAGGAAGAGGGTGAAATTTGAATTACTAAATTCGACCCAAGAATAAATAAAACAAACGGGGTGAGCTAAATAAGACCATTTAAGAAAACCATTTAAAAATAATAAATAAATAGCACACATTTTTTGAAAAATAATAAAATAAAAAAAAACATTTTTTCGTATCTGAAAAAAACTGCAAACATATAGAAGGATCAAATCGCTATCAAAAAGATGTCAAATTAATCCTATATAGAAATCATTAAGGAGAGACCACACTCAATAGAGATATTTTAAGGATTACAAAAACGGATGGATCTTTAAAAGGACAATGGATTACAAAGTGAAGTTTTAGTCCCAAGATAACACACTAGCTATTGAAACCTTTAATAACACATTGCCTACTGGAAACAGTTGTTACACAGATGACTCCACCAATGCTTCTAAATACAGTCCAAATTTGAACGTCGTTGTTAATAACGACATATCGTTTATAACTAAGAAATCCAAAACTCCTAAACTTCTGAAGCTCTTTATAGCCCACACAAAACAAATACGGTTTATAATAACAAGACGTTTTTTTCGTTGGTCCCTTACCGTAGTTTTAATCGATATCGACTGCATATTATATATTATACACGATGATCTGTCTGGCGGTTTTGATGATCTGCAGACTGAACAACCGGTTGATTATTTTTTATAAAATTTTATACAAAAAAATAAGAAAATAAATAAGTTATGTATAATTTTTTTTTAATATATTTTGCTTACCAATTTATTAGTTTTATTGAGCAAAACCGTACCTGCAAATAAAAATATAAAGAAATTCTTAATATAATTGTAAAGGGTTAGAATCATTAGGGATATTTGCGCCAATAGAGAATATTGGTCCTACACCTTAAAACCATGTTTTTTTTTTGTTTCAAAGTGAATTTATTATAAAAAAATAAAACAAATAAAAACAAAAAAAAAAAAAAAAACAATATAACAAAAAAAAAAAAAAAACAAATAAAAAATCGTGAAGTTTGGCCGGGCCGAACTGTTTATACCCACCACCATAAAATATTCCGAGCTAAACCGGACTAATTATTTTCTTTCCTATCGGAAAGATATTTTGTGACCACTGATACCTTAATAAGGCAAAAAAGTATACAAAATGTATTCAATCGGTCGGGAACCTTATATGAGGCTATATCAGAGTGTGGACCTATGTTTGTTGTGAAGAAGTTTTGTGACCACTGAGAACCTCAACTGTCGAATTGCATATATTTGCTTCAAAAATTGTAGCTAAAATGCAAAAAACCGAAAGTCAGGAACCACAAATGTTCAATTGCAAAATCAAAAAATCAAAAAATTTACTTAAAATCCAGAAAATACCGTAAATCGGAAGGTAGCGTTATATGGGGCTATACCAAAACATTGACTTATGTTGACAGTTTTTAGTGGAGATGTTTTGTGATCACTAGGTACCTCAACTGCCTAATTACGGGTAGTTTGTTGAAAAACTTTAGCTAAAATCCTTAAAATACCAAAAATCGGGAGGTACAGTTATATGAGGGCTAAACCAATACATCGACCTATGTTGACAGTTTTTGGTGGAGATGTTTTTTGATTACTAGGAACCTCAACTGTTTAATAACAGGTAGTCCGGTCAAAAATTAAAGCTAAAATTCTCAAAATACTGAAAATCGGGAGTTACCGTTTTATGGGGGCTATACCAAAACTTAAACCTATGTTGACGGTTTTTTGTGGAGATGGTTTGTGATTACTATAAACCTCAACTGTTAAATTACAAGTAGTTTGGTCAAAAAATGTAGCTAAAATCCTCAAAATACCGCAAATAGGGAGGTACGGTTATATGGGGGCGATACCGAAACTTGGACCTATGTTGACGGTTTTTAGTGGAGATATTTTGCGGCCACTGGGATCCCCAAACGTGAGATTACAGGTAGTTCGTTATGTAGCTAAAATCCCAAAAATATCGAAAATCGGGAGGTGCCGTTATATGTGGGCTTTACCAAAAAATGGTCCGATATAGCCCATCTTCGAACTTGACCTGCCTATGGAAAAAATACACTCGGGTACAAAAATATAGCGCTCTAGCTCAATTATTGCGAACGCTAGAGTGATCACAACAGACGGACATGTCTAGATTGTCTTAGAATTTTATCCTGATCAAGAATATATATATATATACTTATATGGTCGCAAAAGATTAGTTCGATGTGTTATAAACAGAAAAACAAACTTAATATATCCTCCATACTATGGTGGAAGGTATAAAACAGGAATTGATAAGTTAACTTATTTCCTATAGTAAACTAATATTTCCCATATTTATGACCGAAGAAGAATTGCCATGCGATCTGATCCGTTTTAAATCAAGCAACCGGATCTGGCCTATAAAGCAGAAGGCACTGAATTTAGCATCTATGTATATGTGTATATTTTCACTAACATCCCCGTGGGGACCAGTGTGACTTTTCTCATATTACACTGTGCAACAAAATGGAGGTGAAAGTCTGGGGAAGAGATAATTCCTTTTGGAGATAAAAGCCCTTGGTGAGTATATTAAGAATCCCGATGGACAGATCCGCCGACACAAAATCAATTAGTTGTCAATGAGAGCCGTACCTACAATTTTCTGAACGACATTTTTTGCAGAACATTTCGAAGCTGAACAACGTCATCTTGTGGTACTTTTATAGCGGCTCTTAAAATAAAGGACGAAAAGGACATTGAAGAAAGCGAGTTAGAAGGTCGAAATGCTCTACGAAAATAATCCTCATTGGATTTGACTGAAGGCATGTCATCTCAAAAATAAGCTAAAGCAACAGTGACAAAGATATAACGCTATTTCCTGATGGCTTACAGGGTCTCTAGCAAAAACTTCATCACACCATAACGCGGAAGTTCGACTCACGGCGGATCTGTCCTTCGGTGTTCTTATTATACTCACCCAGGGCTTTCATCTCCAGAAGGATTTATCTCTTCCCCAAAATTTGTGTTCACAGTGTTATTAGTAAACCCCAATTCAAATTAGTTCAACGTTACGGGACATCCTTTTTATCGCCAATTCCGAACGACACCACTTGAGGAGTAATTGCACGCGGTGAAAGACAATCAGAAGGTTTATGAATAAAGACCGGCAGTTACCTACAAAGATGGTCCCTGGTCTTGTTAAGACAACCAGAAAGTGGTCAAATTAGAAGCCACCATATAGCCACCATGGGGCGGTACCATCCGATTTTCGGCATTTTGAAGGTTGTGGCCACAATAATCCACCGAAATGGCTGAAAGTTACAATTTCCTTTTCGACTTGAAGTTTTTTTTTAAGATTTTTTTTTGGATATTTTGGCATAAATGTAACAGCCAAACCACTGAGATTTTCGATCCAACACAAAGACAAAAATTGTAGCCAAGAAAACAATTAAGAACTTTCAAGTACACAGCAAAAGCATTGGAACGCTCCTTCAGGCAGTTATGGCCCCGAGAATGTGCACATTTTTCGGAAAATATTGATAAATTACACTGTGCTACAACATTTGACTCAAAGTCAGTGGGTAGAAATTTCCTTTTGAAGATGAAAGCCCTTGGTGAGTGTACTAAGAACGCAAAAGGAAATTTTCAGGTTAGGTCAAGTTTCTGAGATATGGTTTGGCCAAAAAATCCTTGAAAAAATTTCAAGTCAAAATCCGGGGGCTCGATTTTCACCGTAGACATATGGTCTAGTGGACTTTTTTGCTCAGTACAATCCCAAGAATCAGAAACTCCAGGCGCCCACTATCACTTTTTTTCCTTCCATACAAATCGCCCCGACCTAGTATTCAACCTTCCCCTCTAAATTTGTCGGTACAGGTCCACGCCTTCATATAGCTGCCGTAGAACGGTACCTCCCAATTTTCGGTATTTTGTTGTGGCCTCAATATTCCACCAAAATGACTGAAATTTGGTATTTATGCTTCGTTGGCGGTATAAAACTTTCTTCCAGAAAGTTGTCGGTACAGGTCCACGTCCTTATATAGCCCCCATAGAACGGAACCACACGATCTTCGATATTTTGAAGGCTATGGCATCATTATCTCACATGAATGGCTGAAATTTGGTACTTAGTCTTCGTTGATTGTTTAAAAACTTTACCCCAGAAATTTGACGGTATAGGTCCACGCTTTCATATAGCCACCATGGGTCGGTACCATCCGATTTTCGGTATTTTGAAGGTTGTGGCTTTAATATTCCACCGAAATGGCTGAAATTTTGTATTTAGTCTTCATTGGGGGTATTCATCTTTTCCCTCTAAATCTAATGCTATTTATGGGTATATAGTCTTCTTCATAAACTAAAGGATATTAATTGTTCAGTTTTAATTCGGTTTAATTCGGCCGGGTCCACCTTAACTCCGTATTTACTTTTTCAATATCATAAAAGAAACAAATTTTATCGAAGAAAATTTGTTTCCAATTACTTCCTCGTTGAATTCGAGCTAAATGACCGATGATTTTTAGCAAGTGAAAAAGGAAAGCCGAAGATTCGAACCCACACAATCACCACTATGTGACTTGCATTTTTGTTCATTAAAATTCGAAATGTTGACTTTATTTCGCTTAAAGACAAGATTATTAGGTTCTTAAAACGCCCACAAAAATATACGAAGATCGGCCCAATCGCTTTCGAGCTATAGTTGGCACTAGAGTTGTGTTGTTCCGGAACGAACTAGTTCCAAGGTACTATTCCGGACAAGGAACTGTTGGAACTATATCCAGCTTTTGAATTTATATAGTTCCTTTAGTTCATAAAGTTCGATCATCTTTCTTCTTTGCTGTTTATTCGCTGTAATTTATTTATTTTTATGTCAATTCATCCACAAAACGATTATACATTTCGGTCTTGGGAATATTTGGAACGAAGGAAACAAAAAGAACAATGAAGGAGAGAGATTTGGTGAACTATATCGGTCTTGGAACTATTTTGAACGAAAAGAACGATGAAAGACAAAGATTCGTTGAACTATTTCGGTCTCGGAACTATTTGGACATATGGAACTATATTAAGGAACTAGTTCCTCTTGGGGAAAGGAACTAGAAAGATCGATCCGCTCCGGGAACTAGATTGCCCAACTCTAGTAGGAAAAAAAATGCATAAAAATGAGTTTTTTGGCCTGCACAACTAGGGGTAACCCCTTAAACTTTTTCTCTTCCAAATGCAATTTGTTTTCACAGTGGTGAATATTTGTTTACTCAATCCGTATTGCTTCCCTGAAAAACGCTTAGCGCAGACTTTGAAGTTATGAGTTTTGGCTCTGAACGCTAACACTCCGTGATCACTTAGCTCCCAAAAAACGTTTTGGGAATTGTGTCCGTTGGAAGTTATGTCAAGGGACCGGGGCCTATGCCAAAACGTGGACAGTTATAGCCCACATACGAACCTGACCTGCCTATGCAAAAAACACTCGGGTGGGAAAATATAGCGCTCTGGCCCAATTATTTAGGAAGCTAGGGTGATCGATCCATAATTTTTCCCCGATTGAGAATATATATACTATATATATGGGGTCGCTAAATGATTATTTTGATGAGTTACAAAAAAAAAAAATAATTTACCCTCCATACTGTGGTGGAAAAAATTATAAATAAAAAGTGGTCTGAACACTTAAAACAAAATAAAGGAGGTTTACAAGCAACCAGAGGAAAAATCTTAAGTATATTAAGATTTTGTTATTACACCATTAACTCTTTTTACTTAAGACATAATTGTTTATTTTTTCATTTTTTTTTTAAATTAAGCAATAATGATTGTCAATGCCTATAAATACGACGACATGGGAATTTCTACAAAGCAGCAGAAGGAAACATTTGTAGACAAGATGACAATTCGAAGTAAAATTTTGTAGTCCTCAAAAGGTTCTTTACATACCTAGTGTTAAGTTTATTTGTGCAAAATCTGCCTATTCAGCTTAAATTAACAACAAAAACATTGTTCCACAACATCCCATACGGGACAAGGGAGACTTCTCTCCTTAAATTATATTTACCACAAAACATTTGAATTACTACTATTTATTTATTTTTTCTATATTTCTTATTTCACTTTTTATTTATTTATTGTAGAACAACAAACTTATATACCAGACACCTTTGAAGTTCTGTGCTGACTAGTTGATTTCTTAAAAATTTTGTTTGTCGTTATAGAAAATTACTCACTGGAAATTTAATAATGGATGTAACTGGAACCGTAAGAATTTGTTTAGGCATGTTAAGCAATATTTTACGAAAAAAATAAGTGCAAAAAAAAACTGAAATGTGCGGAAATTATGATAAACAGGTAGAAATGAATCACCAAATGATTCAATGGTCACATCATCTCCATACTAATAAAGCGAACATGTTTGTGACTAATAATTAATACACATATTTGGTGTTAGCGGGTGATATTTGAATACGGTTTTAAATTCAGATTCCTATGAAATTATTATTAATTTAATTTATTATTAATCTCATGAACTTTGTAATAGGGCAGTAAAACCACTAGGGTTATGTCTTTTTTACAACCTCATATCCCTGTATCATAGCGTGATGAGTTTCTATATAAGATTATATTAACTCTTAATTATAAGGTGATTCGGTGAAAACCCTCCCGCACAAAATGATTTTAAAATTTGAATTTATTAGAATTGCGGACAAATTTGAAGTTACTGTAAGCAGATATACGATATAAATGAAAATAAACTTTAGAGCCACATGGGATAACCAAAATGGCATAACATTTGTTTCTCACTAATTTTCTTTAATTCTGAGAAGCACAACAATGTCGTCAACGTTGTTTTCCAAAGATATAATTTTTTAACAAAACAAAATTCAACAAGTAAAAAAGCATTAAGTTCGGCCGGGCCGAACTTTTCATACCCTCCACCATAAAATATTCATTCCTGTCCCCAACTTTAAGTGAGTACGTTAAAATGTCAGATAATGTACATAAAATGCTTCATTCGGGAGGCCCTTTTTTATGGTGCCTATATCTAACTGTTGACAATTTTTGGTGGGCTAGAAATTGGGAGGTACTGTTATATAGGGGTTATAATAAAACATGGGCCTATGTTGACAGTTTTTGATGGGAGCCTTTAATGTCAAATAACTCCTAATTCGGTTAAAAAATTTAGCTAGAATCCTCAAAATATCGAAAATCGGTACATAACGTGGGAACTTCAAATGTCATTAACAGCTAGTTCGGAGGTATCTGGGCTATACGAAAATATGAACTTAAATGAACAATTTTTGTTTCAGAATTTTTGTTGACTTTTAAATTTCAAATTACAGAAAGTTCGTCCAAAAAATAAAGCTAAGGTACGGAAAATCGGGAGGTTTGTTTTGGGGCTATACAAAAACATGGACCTACGTTCGGTTAAACATTTTAAGTAAAATCCTCAAAGTACTGAAAATAGGGAAGTATCGTTATATTGGGGCTATGTTGAAAATTGTTGATGCAGATGTGTGGTGACCACTACAACCTTCAAATGTCAAATTACAGTTAGTTCTGTTAAAAATTGTAGCTAAAATTGCCAAATTACTGAAAATTGGGAGGTACCGTTACATGGGAGCTATATCCGAGCATGGACCTATGTTGACAATTTTTGATGGAGAGGTGTTGTGACCACTAAGAACTTCAAATGTCAAATTACTGCTTGTTCGGTCTAATATTGTAGCTAAAATCATCAAATTACTGAAAATCGGGAGGTACCGTTATATGGGGGCTTTCTTGACAATTTTTGGTGGAGAGGTGTGGTGACCACTAAGAATTTCAAATGTCAAATGTTCAAATTACAGATAATTCGGTTAAAACTTGTTGGTAAAATTCTCAAAATACCTGAAATCGGGCGGTAACTTTATATGAGGGCTATTCCAAAACATGGACCTATGTCCACTAGTTATATAAGTTTATTGACATTTAAGAACCCTAAATGTCAATTGATAGCTAAATCGGTCTGAAAATGTAGATAAAAACTTCAAAATGCCGTAAATCGGGGGTACCGTTATATGGGGGCTATACCAAAACTTGGACCTAGGTCCACAACTTTTGTTATATAGGTTTAGTTACACTTAAGAACCCTAAATGTCAAATTATAGCTATATCGGTCTGAAAATGTAGCTAAAAACGTCAAAATACAGTAAATCGGGGGGTACCGTTATATGGGGGCTATACCAAAACGTGGACCTATGTCCACAAGTTTTGTCACAGTAGTTTATTGACATTTAAGAACTTCAAATGTCAAATTATAGCTTCATCGGTCTGAAAATGTAGCTAAACCCGTCAAAATACCGTAAATCGGGGGGTACCGTTATATGGGGGCTATACCAATACGTGGACCTATGTCCACAACTTTTGTTATATAAGTTTATTGACTTTTAAGAACCCCAAATGTCAAATTATAGCTACATCGGTCTGAAAATGTAGCTAAAAACGTCAAAATACCGCAAATCGGGGGGTACCGTTATATGGGGGCTATACCAAAACGTGGACCTATGTCCACAACTTCTAATTTATAAGTTTATTAACACTTAAGAACCCTAAATGTCATATTATAGCTACATCGGTCTGATAATGTAGCTAAAAACGTCAAAATACCGTATATCGGGGGGTACCGTTATATGGGGGCTATACCAAAACGTGGACCTACGTCCACAACTTTTGTTATATAAGTTTATTGATACTTAAGAACCCTACATTTCAAATTATAGCTAAATCAGTCTAAAAATGTAGCTAAAAACGTCAAAATACCGCAAATCGGGGGGTACCGTTATATGGGGGCTATACCAAAACGTGGACCTATGTCTACAAGTTTTGTTATATATGTTTGTTGACACTTAAGAACCCTAAATGTCAAATTATAGCCAAATCGGTTTGAAAATGTAGCTAAAAACGTCAAAATACCGTAAATCGGGGGGTACGTGGACCGATATAGCCCATCATCGAACTTGACCTGCCTGCAAACAAAAGACGCATTTTCCCAAAATTTCAGCGTCCTATCTCTATTTTTGTGGATGCTAGAGTGATTACCACAGACGGACGGACGGACGTGCTCAGATCGACTTAGAATTTTACCCTGATCAAGAATATATATACTTTATAGGGTCGCAAATGAGTATTTCAATGCGTTACAAACGGAAAAACAAACTTAATATACCCTCCATACTATGGTGGAGGGTATAAAAATTGTTTAAAGTGTTTTGTGCATGAGCTTTTTCAATATTTGAATGAAATAAACGTTATTTTATTTATAAGTAGGCTTAAGATTATTCATTTGTGCAACAGAAAATAATTTTTGATCAAAACAAAATTTTCATTTCATACATTTTTCCAAAAAAATATTTTTTTTTTAAATCAATTTGTGCGTGAACTTTTTTGTATTTCAATGGAATAAAAGTTATTTTAGGGATTAATAGGCAAAAGTTCATTCATCCGTGCTACAGGAAATCATTTTTGAGAAAAAATGTCGAAAAGCCATAACCCTAATGACCACATATCTTATTTAATCGCTCCCATCTATGGCAATCTAACTAATTAAAAATATTTTTTAGCATACAAAATTACTCTCTATGATATTTTATTTATTAAAAAAATGTCAATAAAAACTGACCTACATACCAAACAGCAAAGCCAAAAGGCTTTGATATTCTCCATCACTGGCATATTTCTCCACCCAAAAATAATACCCTCTCCTTAGAGAAATAAAAAAATAATTGTTTTTACTATTCAAAACAAAATAACAGAACAAAACATGTCATAAACTTTATGAATGTTCATAATTATTTTATAAATTATTCTTCCTGGTTCTTTGTACGACAAACTCATATTTGACCTATAGTTGTGCCTTAGTTTAATTACTACTGCTTCTGCTCGAACGACCGACCATATGTCCAATTCACATACAGGCTGGGTTCTTTGTTCTAAAGGCATTTTTTCTATTTGTAAACGCAACATAAAACAAAAAGGAAGCAAAAAACACAACAAAAACAATTGTCATGACACAAAGGTTCCCAGTCAATTAGTTTATGTCCATACTATAGTTTCAAAGCCACAAGGAAAATATTTAAACTTTGGTTCTTTAGTTAGTTTTGTATGGATGTCTATGCTGCTCTGGTGCTGCTTCTGCTGCTGCTCCTATGTATTCCGTAGTGTCACAGAGATGGATCTGTGGTGTTAAATTGCTATTGCAAATTGCTCCTTGCAAATTTACTACTGTTCTGTTTTACAGCAGCAATTCTCAAGACTATACTGTCGAAAGTATAGAGAAAATAGTAAAGAGAGAAAGGAGGAAGAACAAAATTATGACATTCTCTATGGTAAATAAAATAATTCTTAAATAAATAAAGGGCAATTAAAATCCAAAGTATAAATGAAAGAAACAGGCAAAAGAAGAATACACAATAAAACCAAAAGCAATGACCACCAAAAAGAAAAATGAAAGTTTTCTCGGGATGAGAATATGACACTTTACTCTGGAGGAAAGTGAAGGAGAGCCAAGCCTTAAACTATAATTAAAGAAAATATTATTGGGAAAAACTTATACATATAAACAATATAAGAAAGCGGATTATACAAAGAAGATATATAAATTTTACAGAACAAAAAGGTAAGTCATAAACGCCCAGATGAGACGGCTAAAATTGGAATCTTGAAACTTTGGGCGAGTAAAAAATAGTAACGTGGCTGCCGGCTTCTAATGGGCTGGTATCCCGACTTTGCCATTTGTTTCAGTTAGTAGACGTTTTGTTAATTTTTACTTTCCCGGCTTCTAATTGGCTGGTATGCCGACTTTGACATTTGTTCCATTTTGTTGGCGTTTTGTTCATTTTTACTTTCCCGTATATTTTTAATAAAGTAGTGTATCTCATTTTTCACAGTTCGCTCTTTTACTACTTTTACCATTAAAAAAAGTACGGGAACACACATAAAGATCTGATCTTGGTACTTGTGTGTACAAGAAGTGGTAAATTGTACTGAAATTTTTACGTTTAGGTATCATGTACACTGATAGAACTGTACCGAATTTTTATATGAGATGCACTGTTGTTTTGTACTGTTGAGATATAGAAGTTGTAGAAAAACGTAATAAAAGAGTGCGAAAACTACTAGTACTAAATTTGGTATTGGTTAAAATTTGGTAGAATGTGGAAAATCAGAGATGGAATGTTGAAATTTGGTATTAAGACAGCTGTTGGAGGATAGGGTTTTGGATAAAGAAGCGGTTTTTGAAACCAGGATTTTTGATATTAGGAGCAACGTTGCTGCGTATATAGTATAGGAGAAGGGTTTGGAGATACGTAATTTAAGATAACGAAAATAACTAAAGGGTACTGTATTAGGTTTTGATTGTAGGAATGGAGCTGTAATTCTAAAATTTGTTAGTAGGGTCACTGTTGGTATGTAGGGTTGGTGTGTTGGTGCAGTAAAGTTCTAAATGGCGGAGAAGTTTTTTGACTACTTGGAACCCGAAATTTAGAAAATGTAGCTAACAACTTTAAATAATACCGCGAACCCTAAATATCAAATTACATCCTATTTGGGCAGAAATACCGACAAAAACTTCAAAATTCCTAAAACCAGGCGGTATCGTTACATTGAGATTACATTGAGATTACAAGCTACAATGTGGACCTATGTCCACAATATCATGTGGAGAAGTTGTTGGAACACTAGGGAAACTAAATGCCAATTTATAGCAAATTCGGTCATAAAATTTAGCTAAAAGCTTCAAAATAACTGAAATTGGTCGGTAGCGATCTATGGGGGCTATTCCAGAACGTAAACCAATGTCGAAAAATTTTCTTAGATGAGTTTTTGGAACCCTAATGTCAAATCGAGCGGCATCGTTATTCTGGGGCTATTCCAAAACATGGACAAATGTCTACAATTTGACCACTAGTAACTATTAATACTAAATTATAGCCAATTCGTTGGAAAATGTGGTTAAAAACGTCAAAATACTTACTATTTGTATGTAAGTCAAGCTTAATCTCATATTTGTTGTTTTCGAATTTAAAAACAACAAGTTTAAAGTGGAATGTAGTTAAAATTGATTACATTATGGGATGGCAGAGAAGACTAGCTTCGTCCAACGCCACTTGGACTCACCAGTTCTCTTAGTTCTTTGGGACTGATGAATTCATCAGTCACACTTATTCTTGAGCTCGAGTCGTCATAAAATTGGGGAAGGGTTCTTTGTTTCAATACAAAGAACTAAGAGAACTGATGAGTCCAAGTGGAGTTGGACGAAACTAGTCTTCTCTGCCATCTCCTAAAGTAATCAATTTAAACTACATCCCACTTTAAACTTGTTGTTTTTAAATTTGAAAACACAAATATGAGAGTAAGCTTGACTTACATGCAAATAGTAAGTAAAACACACATCTCAACAAAACTGCCAAAGTGATTCTAAAATAGACACAAAGCGCCGTGGACGATTGGTTGTTGTTATTTTCCGCCAACTATCAAAATAGTTATGTGCATTCTCTGCAATGTGGAGGCACATGACAGTGGGAGTAGTTAATTTGGTTTACATATGCGGCTACGAGAGTTTTTGTTGACCCTATGTGTCAATGAACAGTTAATTTGTTAATTTTTGACAGTTAATTTGATCGGGAAATGTAGGTTTATCAGAGTAGCGAGAGATCGTCAAGTCCACCACCGCATCCTCATTTTCCCCCTGTGAAAGACTTCCCATCTCTTCACTTCCAATGTCTCCTATTTGTTTTCCAAAGACCCAGAGCATGCGTTCTGTCTCGAATTTGCAGAAGTATCCCTTGGCGCATACCGCTGTTTTATTCAGATGAGCGATTTCGCTCTCTTCACTTCCACAGTCTTTTTGTCGATGCTTTCCGTTTCGACGTATAAAGCTGATTTGGTCAGGTGAGGTATTTCGTCCTCCCTCACCAACTTAAATTTTTCACCTTCCAAGGGAGTTCCTATCCTGCTTACTACCTTGCTAAGAGCTGCAGAGTTCGCGTGTGATTGGTACATTAGGCAGTCCCCTTTGAGCTTACTGCTGATTATTTTTATTGTAATAATCCCTTGAAGGATTGTTAGACCAATTTGGGGTTTACCAACTTCTCGATGGCATGTTTGAGTAGCCTACGTCTTGTGCCAGACTATGAACATTTTCATGAAAATATTTTGAGCTTATTGGTAAGAAGCGAGAAAGGGAGTTCCTTCACCTCCGCCCTCTCCTAAAAGCTAAAATATTTTCATGTGTTATTTTCAGTGTCTGGCACAAGAGTACCAAGCAGACCCCTACTGGTGCTGATTACTGCATAACACAACTCGTCCCTCTAATACTTTTTGGGTACCTTGGCGCATGTAGATGGTGACTCCGTTTTTATCTCCAATACCATTTTTCTCTTCTGAAATGTCAGGAGTTTCCTCTCGAAGCCTCCAGTAATTCCAGAAGATTCTATGGCCGGACTCACACTCTCTTAATATCCAAGCTCTCTTTGTTGCCATCTATCAAAGAACGAGGTTTACTCGGAACATTTGAAGATGGTAAGCTCTTCTTCTTCGTGAATTGTTAAGCTGTGTTTTGTTCCTCAGCAGATCTTATACTCTTCGCCGCTTCCGAAGAAGTGGATCAAGTATTATTGAGAGATTTGTAGCTGTTCTGTAGTACATCAGGAAACCATATCCCAGGAAACCAATTGTACCGACATCGTAACGAAATCGGAACA
Organism: Musca autumnalis; assembly: GCF_047663935.1. Classification (NCBI taxonomy): domain Eukaryota; kingdom Metazoa; phylum Arthropoda; class Insecta; order Diptera; family Muscidae; genus Musca; species Musca autumnalis. Next base: position 190,433,224 of record NW_027411977.1, on the reverse strand, counting down.
AAATTCGGACGATGTTGGCTCCGAAATCGCAACTATATCTTAACGAAAGTTGTATGAAGTGGTTGACATAATTTCGGAACGAAATGTCGGAGCGAAATCGGATCGATTTCGTCCGATTTCCTAACGAAATCTGAAGAAAATCCTTGGAAAATTCGGAAGGGAAATTTAATTCCGACATTCGCTTCGATATCGGAACGAAATCTGTACAAAATCTGAACAATTTCCCCTCCAAAAAATTGTTTAGAAATCGGAACGAAATCTGAAAGATTTTCCTTCCGAAATTAATCGACGTGTCGGACATCCGACACGCTGGGTACATACATATGTTCCCGCAACATCTGCGAAAGGACAAGGAAGACTTTTCCCATATCAAGGAGTGCACACCGATTCAAATTGGGCCAATGATATGGGACCTACTCTTTGTCGCCGAGTCCGAAAGGTGTATAGATGTTTGTCATGACTGAAATACTCAGAAATTGAAACCAGCATTACACTGAGGGTATTTGACCCCGCCGAAAATGTAGATGTTCTGGTCAGGGATCGAACCACAGACTTTCTGATTGCAAGGCGGACGTGCATACCACTGCACCACGGTCGCACTGGTTTTCCTTAAACTTCCGTCGTTGAGCACCTGACCTCTATACCCTTTCCCTTAGTGGGTTTGCGATATTGTCGCTAACTTCATCTACCATCTTATGGGAATCCTCAAGGTCGCACCCAGCCTCTGATGGTTGGGTTAAGATTAACCCACTAAGCGCCGAGAATTTTTTTGCGAGAACACTTCTCTCTAAGCTTCCTTGTCTATTTCTACCCTTTGTATTAGGTTGCGTGCTTGTAATACCTTCAACCACAGATGCCAAGGAATCGCGGGACGGCCCGGCACCATAACTTTTGTGCCATTTTTTCCATCTTAGTTTTATGTTTTATGGAAACACCCCGTAGTCAGTTTTTGTGCATGGAAACCTGGAAGGTTTCCAGGGGTAGGTGATCACACCATTCTTCTACATACTGGTCATGTCAGAAACTGGTTTCCCATCGTTAAGAGCAGATTAGTATGACAATCCACCTTCCCCTATCCACCGGTGGGAACGCGTCCTGTATGTGAATTTACAAAACTCTCGATTAAGGTATATTTTCGTCACCGTTGTGTGTAAGACGGGTGTGTTTATTTCGTTCTGGCTGGGTAGTAAACATTCTACACCAGAGGTTTAGTCTGATCTGAGTAGTTAAAATATTTATTCTGATTTGGCTTTCTTAGAATTTTATTTTATTTTATGAGATTAATTTCCATCTTGACTTTCTTCATTCATTCATTACTTCAATGGAAACTAAAGACGAAATGGCAACAGATCGCAATACAACTACATAACTAAAATAACAAAATGAGAGACAAACTCTACAAAAAATAAATTAACACAATAAGAATTACACGATGATGTACAGAATGGAAAACGCTATGAAATAAAAAGCCAGCGCTGAACTACAATCAAATTAAAACTTGTTGCAAAAAAGAGGAGGAACACTGCACAACGAAGCAAGTGTGTCTCAATGAGCATCACTGTGTGTGTGTGTTTCCTAGTTAATTGCATGACAAGTTAGTTATAAGTTGTCGAGTTGCATGCTTCAGTGCAGTGCCAAACAAATGGTGTTGTTACGACAGCATCAGCCGTAGCAACATTATCAATGACAAAGCCAGCCAAAAGAGTGGCAAAAGCGGCAACATAAAATTCACGCAAAAGTAGAAATATTTTTTTGCTGTTTTGTTTTGTTGGAAGTTGGTTGTCTTTTGTTGTTGTTCACATCTAAACATCTGTTGATTGTCACTGCTGTACACAGACCGTAATATTGCAAACAAGTTATCTATTGTCGGTGGTTACACGAGCATGGCAAATCTTTCTCCGCGGATTGTAGAACTGTTGATAATGACCAGCGAGCAAGTGCTGGCGTTTTAAAGAAGTTTGAAAAATTTTATTTTGATTTATATTTAAAGTTTAAATCAGAATGTTTCAACAATTCTTTAAAATAGTTTGCATGAAAGTTGACAAGAGCTTTTGGTTGCCAAGTGAACGATATTGATAGGGGCAATTATTTGAACAGGCGTTTTATTAGCGTAGTTGATTTTCTTTCACTTGATTAAGGTGAGAAAGGGCTATAGCTCATTTTCGTACAACCTAATAATATAGAAGAGCTATATGGACGAGAGGAGCTAAAAGAACGAGAAGGTCTGAATGAATGATGTAAAGGAATGAGATGGAAATGGTTCCGTTCGTTCATTCCTCTACATCATTCATTGAGACCTACTCGTACTTTTAGCTGCTATCGTTCATGTAGCTCTTGTTTATTATTAGGATGAGAGTAAATGAGCCAACAAACGTGGTGAACGTGTAAATTTTTTACAACTTTACTTATTGTTTATTTTTCAACAGTTTCATTTGTTTGTTTTGTTTTTGTTACAATAACAAAAGAAATTTAAACAATATCGATAGTTGTTAAAAGTTACAGAATAGGCCTACTGGTGCTCAATTCTGTTTCTATGAAAATGTGAAATGAAAAATTTTATAAAGGAAATGAATGCCAAATGGAAAAAATTATAAAGAAAATATTTTTCATTTCAAATTTCCGTAGAACAAGAATCCAGCCCCAGGTTCCTTTTGGTGAATGAAATGAAAAAATCGAATCCGTTCCTCTCGTTTGTTCTCATACCAAACCTAAATGTTGTCGATCACCCATCTTTCATATGAAACAATTCCCCACTTGTGGGAAATATTTCCTAGCAATTTATAGTATGAGAGAACTTTACACTGTCCATGGTGGTATTCCTTGGACCTCGCTTGATTTTATTTTATAAGATTTCTGATATTCAATCCAACTTTAAGCCCAGAAAAAATATAAGGGATATGGATCTTTCTATTCACGAATTAAATTCTTTACTGGGTAATAGTTGGCATTTGGAAACCGGCTGTTGTTACTATTGTTTATTTTTTGTTTGTTTTGTTTTATTTCTATTACATTTCCAGTTATCCCGTACACACACATTTACCTACTATAAACAATTGTATGATGCGACGACATCCTGTCTTTTATAACATTGTTGCAAGTGTGTCGCCATTGTTTGATGGGAATTCTATGACAACATAACAGCAATGGCGACGACAACAACGACATAGCGACTATGTACTTCAATTTGACAATTGCGTGACAATTATAATTGCAATTGCATTGGAATGCGAATGAAAGGTTTTTTTGTTGTTTTGTTTTTGTTCTTAATGTTGTTGTCATTGCGTTTTTTTTGTATGGTTGGCTGAAAGTTGTTTGCACATTTATTTTAATTTTCAACGTCCTCTTCGTTGTCTCACCATAATACTTTTTTTCAATTCATTCTACAGTTTTTCACTCAACACAAGTAATGTTTTTTTTTGTTCGCTGTAACAAAACATGTCCACAGCATCAAACAATGAAAATTTATTGCTGTTGAAAGCTCATTTTCAACAGAAGCGTTGATGAAACGTTTAATTCTATAGCGATGCTCTGGAGATTTTATTGGCAGTTTATTATAATATTTTTTCGGACATTGACTTGTGTTTGTTTGTCAGCACTTAAAGTTCAAAAATAATAATAAATAAAAGCTAAAATGATGTACTAGTCAAAATACTCAATATCGTGGGATAAATTAAAACTTCTGAGTCTAATATTAATAATAAAATTTCAATTTATCATACCAGATCAGGGCAATTTTTTGAAGTCACGGTATGCATATATATAATTGAAAATTAACTTTAGAGCCACATGAGATAATCATACCGACATAACATTTGTGTCTCACTAATTTTCTTTAATTCTAAGAATCATTAAAATGTCGCAAATGCTTTTTTCTAAGACATAATTTTTTAACAAAAAGAAAATTTCAAAATTTGTTCAAAGTGGTTTGTTTCTATATGTCCTTTTTCAATATTTGAATGAAATAAACGTTATTTCAGTTATTAATAGACTTAAGTTTATTCATTCGTTTCATTTGTCCTACGTATTTCGACGGATTGGGGGTGCCACCGTGGTGCAATGGTATGCACATCAGCCTTGCACACATAAGGTCGTGGGTTCGATTCCCCGGTCAGGCAACATCAAAACTCTTTTCAACGGTGGCAAAATACACCTCAGTAATGTTGGCGACATTTCCTGAGTATTTCAGCCATGTAAAACTTCTCTACAAAAGTGGTGTCTTAGACACGCCGTTCGTACATTGAGCTAATATGAATCGGGGTGCACTCATTGGTATGAGAGAAGTCTCCCTTGTCCCTTATGGGATGTTTGTGGAACAATTATATATATTATTTCGACGGCCTAAAACGCCAGCAATTCAAAAAAATCTAATTTTTTGTAATTTTCGACTTTTTATGACAAATTTAAATATGCCATAAACATTTAACCAAAAATGTTACATTCATATAACTTCAGGGATTTGTTAGGAATGCAGTAAGAGTATTTTCTCAATCAAAAACCAAGGATTATCCTGTAAGACCTACACCTATATTACCCTTCAAAGTTTTCTACACTTTTAAAAAAATATATAATTTTCATAAAAAAATATAATTTTCATACAAAGTTTTAAGTTTTCTCGCAAAAAAAAATTCTCGGCGCTAAGTGGGTTAATAGGTAAAATTTCATTCATCCGTGCTACAGGAAATCATTTTTGAAAAAAAATTTTGAAAAGTCATAACCCTAGTGTATATACCATACTCTCTTTAGCCTTAAGGCTAAGGGTATAATTACGAATTTTTATACCCTCAGCATTTATGCTAAAGAGGTTATATACACTTCCATACGGGCAAAATGTGCCTCATCGAAATAATGGTTTTAGACCCCAATTATGTTTGGACGAAATGTGTTTCAGAAAATTTGGAGTTGATTTAGCCATGTGCGTCCGTCTGCTTGGCTGGCTGGCTGGAGCGCACGATAACTCTTGAACGGATCAACCCATTCGCTTCAAAATTTTGCTTTCGTAATATTTTGTCCAAACTTAGTTTATGTTCGAAGATGTGTTATATCGGTCAACTCCATCCGGTACCTCCCCTACAAAAGTACAAAAATGTTCGGAAAATTTGTGCGCACGATAACTCTTGAAGAGGGTAACCGATTTGGTCCATATTTTGTACATCGTGAAATTTCTACTAGACTTAGACGAGGTTTTAATATGGACTCAATAGGTCCACTCGTTCGGGTACCTGCTACAAAAAATTTCGGAAAAGTTCAGCTTAGCAGCTGCTCCCGAATCGCTTTGATTTTTGTTGTAGCAACTTTTATTCATTGCCCCCAATACTATGGTACAAGTTTCGTCAGGGGCAAGTCCATACTTCCTGAGAAAATAGCCTAAAAGTTGTAAAAAAAAACCCTATGACACCGTGTGTAGTGGTTGGAGCGCAAGATAACTCTCGAACGGATCTGCCGATTCAGTTCAAAATTTAGCCTTCGTAATATTTTGTTCAAACTTAGTTTTAGTTCAAAGACAAGCGCTATCTGTCCATTCCTTCAGGTAACTCAGCCACAAAATTCAAAATTTTTTGGAAAAATTGTGCGCACTATAATTCTTAAAGGGGATGACCGATTTGGTCCATACTGTACAAATCCTAATATATCTACCAGGTATAGATCAGGTTCAAATACGGTCTATATTTGTCCAGTCCTTCATGTGTTTAAGGCCTCTTTGATTTTGATTGAAGACATTTTTGAAGAAATTTCACTTACGACGGTAAAAGTTTTTTCAGGCGCAAGTCCATACTTCTTGAGAAAACACCCCGAAACGTGTAAAAACCCCTATAGTACCATAGGTAGGAGCCGGAGAGCATGATAACTCTCGAACTGATCAACCGATTTGATTCCACAAATTTCGGTACTTGAACGGGGCAACCAATTTGGTTCTAACTTTGGTTCTCCTAATATTTTGTCTAAATTTAGTTTATCTGGGCCCCTATCGGTCCTCTCCTTAGGGTACCTCCCCCACAAAAGTTCAACATTTGTGTCTAAGTGCAGTTTAGGGTCTGTTCGATGATCCTTTTTAAATGTGTACCGATGCTGTTCGTTGTGGTCCTGTTTTCAACGGTATTATTATATTTTCGTGAACAAGTCCATGCGTCAGTCCGAGCGGCCCCTACAAATATTGTCAGTCCGTCTGCCTATTGCAATCAAAATGCTGCTCTCAATATTTAAGAAAGAGCATTATAAATTGGCCCTATGTGACCCAAAGCTCCTTGTAGGAGTACAATGGAGTACCACCCATATTACTATTCCTCCCGATTCTAGTTACTTTGAGGATTTTAGCTACTTTTTTTGACCTAACTACCTGTAATATGACATTTAAGGTTTCCAGCTGTCACAAAACTGCTCCATCAAAAATTATCAACATAGGTACATGTTTTGGTTCCTTCCGATTATTTGTAGTTTGATGATTTCTGATACATTTTTTACTGAACTGTCTTTAATTTCACATTTGAAGTCCTAGTGGCTTTTCCCCACACAGTTGTCAACATGGGCCCATTTGAGGATTTTAGCTACGTTTTTAGACTGAAGTAGCTACCTGTTTTTGACTTTTTGAGTTCCCAGTGGTCACAAAAGTTCCCCACGTTGTACACTGGTCGAAACCATTGATCTATCGGCGCGAAAGTCAAAAAATCAAACTATAAAATGTTTCCATCGTATCGATTACAGACACTCTGCTGACTAAAACTTTGCTTTTAGTTTCTTGTTGTTGTAAATATAAATTCAGTTATTCGCTATCAAATGCAAGAAAGTTTGAAATTTGTTTAATTGTTAAATAAATTCGTAATAAAACTAAACAAAGTTTACTTTTTAATTAATAGGGGAGGGTGTAAGTTAGATTAGAACAAATTGTTTGGGGCCTGGATGTGCATAATTATATAGCAATTAATTAAAAAAACAAATATTATTTTTCTTGTGTTTTTGTGTAATATACTTTAGTTGAATGGCGCGTAACTACAAATGTTCTCTAATGTCCACTCCAATTTTTATACCCTCCACCATAGGATGGGGGTATATTAAGTTTGTCACTACGTTTGTAACTACTCGAAATAATCATCGTAGACCCCACAAACTATATATATTCTTGATCAGCGTGCAATTCTACATCGATATAGCCATGTCCGTCCGTCTGTCCGTCTGTCCGTCTGTGGAAATGACTCTAGCGTCCGAACGGATTGACGTAGGTTGATGAAATTTTGGGAAAATATGTTATATTTACGTAGGACTTTTGGTATTGAAAGCGGGCTATGTAGGTCCACGCTTTCGTATAGCCCCCATACAAAATGACGCGTGACGCGTCGTCGTTTTAAGTAATTTTTAAGATATTTGGCCCATTTTACCACCGAATTGGTTGTAATTTGGTACTTTGTGTCTCCAGAGACCAAAAAATATCCCTACCAAAGTTGGGTTATATAGGTCCACGTTTTGGTATAGCCCCCATATAAGGCCCCATATAAAGTACGCGTCATTTTAATATATTTTGAATATATTAGACCCATTTTACCACAGAATTGGTTGTAATTTGGTATTTTGTGTCTTCAGAGGCCAGAAAACATTCCTAACAAAGTTGGGTTATATAGGTCCACGTTTTGGTATAACCCCCACATAAGGCCCCTTATAAAGTACGCGTCATTTTAATATATTTTGAATGTATTAGACCCATGTGACCAAAGAATCGGTTGTAACTTTGTATTTTGTGTTTCCAGAGGCTAAGAAACATTTCTACCATAAAATGTTTATATAGGTCCACGTTTTGATATAGCCCACATAATACAATATCTCCCGATTTTCGATATTTTGAAAGTTTTAGCCTCATTATCACACCGAGATGGCTGAAATTTGGTATTTAGTCTTCTTTAGGCGTATAAAACTTTCCCCCAGAAATTTGTAGGTATAGGTCCACGCCATCATATAGCTCCATAGAACGGTACCTTCCGAATTTCGGTATTTTGAAGGTTGTGGCCACATTAATCCACCGAAATGGATGAAATTTGTGGTGGAGGGTATAAAAAGTTCGGCCCGACCGAACTTAACGCTTTTCTTACTTGTTTTTTTTTTTTTTTTTGATTTTTTCATCTATGAACATTGTAGTTTCAGAATCTGCAAAAACTTCCCAGGTGTAAGCATGATCCATTTAAAGTTGCTTCAAGAGCACCGTGTAACTTCATACTTGTTTAATTGTTAAATAAATTCGTAATAAAACTAAACAAAGTTTATTTTTAATTGATAGGGGAGGGTGTAAGTTAAATTTAAACAAGTAAGAAAAGTCTATAGTCGGACGGAGACGACCATGGGGTACCCTATACCATTCTCCCTGGACAATCGCTCTCCACGGAACATCTTTTCAATGATTGTGAAAATTTAATTATCAAATATTAGAGATGTAATGTATAATACTTATGACCAAAACCAAAAAGTTATCTAGCATGACAAAGACATTTTTGTAGCAGGAAAGGAAAATTTAGTTCACACAAACTAAAATGTAATAAAACCCACTTATGTAGTACTACTACTTCCGTTGTTTAACCGCTACGTTATTGAAATTTTTACCAATTTCACACAAAAGATTCAGTCCATTTAACCCGCTAAGTATTATCTGATCTTCATGTTGGTTTGTACGCTTCTTCTTCATCATAAATTCAAACTTTGTTTAAAATTTTGCGGGTTATTATTTTGACCTACAGAGCCGCTTGGTTAAAATTTTGTTTTTCGTCCATTTCATTCCCTGAACATTTCACGATCATGAGCAAAAACTAATCATTTCTATTCTGGCCCGAACCCAACCTCCTTAAAAAATTCGTTACAATCGGTCCATAATTGCGGGGTCTAGGACGAATTTTTCGTGGTGTTACATAAACTTTTAGAGAGACAATATGTACCATGGGATAAAAATGTGGTTCTCTACACAGAACCTATTATATATTAGACAGTAGGCCCGTTATCTAGCAAACACTTTATTGCAATTTACATCTGAGGAAAGGTCAGTAGTTTTTTCCATATGTAGGATACTTTGCGAAATATATATCTCCTCAAAGAGTTAAAATATCGACCAAAAATAACATTTTTATATTTTACATACAAAAGTAATGGTCCATTTCACCCGCTAAAGAATATCAGATCATCATTCAAAATTGTAGGCATCTTTTTCGACCTATACTCTTACCCGGTTCAAAATTTCGTGACTATTGATGTATAATTGCGACTTCTAGCGAGTTTATTATTACACTACAAACAAATAACGGAATATATTAGGCTGTAACTCTGTTATCTGATAATGCACACCAACATAATTGGCATCAATTGAAAGGTCAAGCGTTCCACTTTCAAGTATATCTCACTTGTCCGGAATGTCACTTCCAGGAATTAAGATATAAGCTGTATATTAAAAATTTTCATACAAAAGTTTTGGTCCATTTAACCCTCTAAATATTATCCGATCGCCATCTCAGATTGCAAGCTTCTCCTAGTACATCAAAACGTAGACTTATGTTCAGAATTTTCGATGGGGAGAACGTTAACGAACAAGAACCTCCAATGCCAAAATTCAGTTTATTTGGTCTGAAATGTGGACAAAATCCTCCAAATACAGAATATTGGAAGGTACCGTTATACTGGGCAATATCGTAACGTCGACCTATGTCCACAATTCAATTTTGTTTTGTTTTTTTTTTTTTTTTTTTTTTTTGGAGAATGTTTGAGTCCACTTGGCACCCCAAATACCAAATTACACCTAATTTTGTCGGAAAATTTAGCTTTAAACCGCCGTGGTGCAATGGTATGCACACCCGCCTTGCACGCATAAGGGCGTGCGTTCAATTCCCCGGCCAAGCAACATCAAAACACTTTTCAACGGTGGCAAAATCCCCTCAGTAATGTTGGCGACATTTCCTGAGTATATCAGCCATGTAAAACTTCTCTACAAAAGTGGTGTCTTAGACACGCCGTTCGGACTCGGCGATAAACTGTAGGTCCCATATCATTTAGCTAATATGAATCGGGGTGCACTCATTGATATGAGAGAAGTCTCCCTTGTCCCTTATGGGATGTTTGTGGAACAATTAAAATCCTCAAAATACCGAATATCAGAAGGGGGCTATACCAAAATATTAGCCAATGTTAATCATATTTAGTCTATTGTTACCGACGGACACAGACTAAAACTTCAGAAAGATATCTTCATTCGTTTGCAAGTTATTAATATTGAGCCGCTAGATCAGTGAATTCGACCACTGTGTGTCGGTGGGTATAGCCAACAGGATTTTTGCTATTTTTTAACCAAACCAGCGGTAGTATTACATTTGAGGTTCCAAATGATCACAAAACTTCTCCACTAAAAAATTTCATCATGGGCACATGTTTCAATATTGCCACATACAACGTTAACATTCAATTTTGGAAATTTTAATTTTAAGGTTTTAGCCACAAACGAAATAACTGAAATTTGGTATCAACTCTTCGTTGGATGCAACTAGAGGAACCACTGAAATTTTCTTAAATAATTTACTTCATGTTGATAAAAATTTGTGTTAAAATTTATTTATAACCCTCACCATACATCCACAAAAAAGTAACAATTTCATGCTTAAACCTTGAAAAATTTAAGAGAGTGCAAGTGGGAGATTGGGAGAGCTAAAACAAATGAACAAATCTTTACCACGAACTAATTCAAAGCAATGACATGCAACATTGAGCTCACGTATTGCCAAAGACATTCTACTATGAAACGTGTGGGTTCGTTTTAAAAACTAGACAAAGCAACATTTCCAAGTATTGCATACATCTACAACTCTCTGTACGCGTATACAAGTTTGTATGTATGCGTATATGTTCCGGTTCCTTTGTACGAGACTTCCTTCTTTTTTTGTTAAAACCAATCTGCAATCCACACACACACAACTCCTACAAACGACAACATGGATATGTTCATTTAGTACAATGACTGGATGACTGAATGCCTGACTGGCTGGTTGGCTGACTGAATTGTTAAGGTTTCCCAAACTCATTCTCATCTATGTATGTAGTTGTGGCATAAAAAGAAACTCACACCCCCACAAACTTTGTTGATTTTTATGTGTAGTTTAGATGGTTGGAGAAAAAATTCTAATTAGTCACAATTTTGCCATGTTGAAGACTGCTGTTGTATTTTCTCATTTTTCTCATCTCTGATTTCACTTGAATTCTATTGTCAAAGTTAAATCAAAGAGATTAGCTAATAGAAGGTTACTGCTGCTCCTCATTTACGATTTTCATTATTTCTTGTTTTTTTTCTTTAGTGTTTAAGTAACATGTGGAAGAATGAGCATATTCTGGGTATGAAATGAAAGAAACCAAAAAAAAAAAAAACTACAATAATCCACATTTTCACATTCAAATGAAAATTAAAAAAAAAAAAACTAGAATTAATGCCAAAGACATTGGTATCAGTAGATAAAGTTAATAGAGTGGAAAGCAGAAGATCAGTAATAGTTTTGACTTCAAGGGTATTATTTTAAATTTTAGTTCTAAGCGAAAGGAATGATTGGTTTTTAGGTAAATGGGTAATCTACAACGGTATACATACATTTTTCAGTAATGAACAGGTAGAATAATCATGCACATACAGTGATGGTTGTAATATAACTAAGAACATCTTGTTAAAAAGTTCCAAATATTAGAGAATTTATTTGGAATAAAATTTGTAAATAAAACACACCGTAAGCACTTTCAAACAAAGCCAAAGCGTGATTTGCTTCTCCCCGTTTATATGAATGAAACCACACGTTAATAAAATAAATCATTCTGGCCATATGATTAAGAAAAGTAACTTAAGTCTAATTTTCATACACAATAGGTGCATATAATATTATGTAATTTAGACTCAATAGTGTGCCGTTGAAGGAAATCTGGAAATTAGGAATTTATAAATGTTCTCTAAGCTTTTTAAACTCGTTTACTCTGAATTGGTGTCTTTTCCCAAAGACTAGGTTCCAACACACAATGGGTAAGAAATTGATTTTTTAGGTCAAAACCCCAATGTAGTCACCGATTGTATGGCATTCGATAGTGTATGTACTTATATCCTCCACCATAATATGGAGGATATAATTATATTTGTCATTCCGTTTGTAACACATCGAAATATTCATCGGAGACCCTATAAAGTATATATATTCTTGATCAGTAGTGCGATTCTCTAACTCATTTTTTGAGTTACCGACAAAAGTAGGTAAAATTATCGGTAATTAACGATATTATTCGGAAGTTAGCGACAAATAAAAAGTAGTCGTAAAGTTCTACCGATAGTAACAGTGTTATCAACTTTTATTTGAACTTTTCATTCATAATTTTGCGTTTTAATGTTACCGATTTTTGTCGGTAACTCCAAAAATGTGTTAGAGAATCGCACTACAGGGTGAAATTCTAAGTCGATATAAGCCTGCCCTATAAGTCTGCCCGTCAGTCTGTTGAAATCAAGACAGTTCGCAATTTTTAAGATAGAATTTTGAAATTTGGTATAGAAGTTTCTATTACTCCTGGGCTATGTCGGTCCACGTTTTGAATAGCCCTCATAGAACGGTACCACCCGATTTTCGGTATTTTGAAGGTTTTAGCCTCATTATCGCACCAAAATGACTGAAATTTGCTACTTAGTCTTCGCTGGGTGTATAAAACTTTCTCCCAGAAACTCACCGGTATAGGTCCATGCCTTCATATAGCCCCCATTGAACAGTTCCTCCCAAATTTCGGCTGTAGCCACAATAATCCACCGAAATGGCTGAAATTTGGTACATAGTCTTCCCCTCGAAATTTGTTGGTATAGGTCCACGCCTTTATATAGCCCCATTGAACGGCACCTCCCAATTTCCGGTATTTTGAAGTTTGTGGCCTCAATATTCCAGCGAAATGGCTGCAATTTAGTATTTTGTCTTCATTTGGGGTATTAAACGTTCTATATGAAATTTGTCGGTAGAGGTCCATGCCTTAGTATAGCCCCCATAGAACGGTACCGCCGATTTCCATTATTTTGAAGGTTGTGGTTGTGAATATTCCACCGAAATGTCTGAAATTTGGTATTTTGTCTTCATTTGGGGTATTAAATGTTCTATATGAAAAGTTGTCGGTATAGGTTCACGCCTTAGTATAGCCCCCATAGAACGGTACCTCCCTATTTCCGGTATTTTGAAGGTTCTGACTTCAATATTCCACCGAAATGGCTGAAATTTGGTATTTGGTCTACATTTGGGGTATCATACGTTCCATATGAGATTTGTCGTTATAGGTTTTCGCCTACATATAGCCCCCATAGAACGTACCTCCCTATTTCTTGTATTTAAAAGGTTGTGGCCTCAATATTACACCGAAATTGCTCAACTTTGTGGCCACAGTAAACCACCGAAATTGCTGAAATTCGGTATTAAGTCTTTGTTGAAGGTAAAAGCCTTTCTGATTGATATTCGTCGGTATAGTTCCACCTTTCGATGTAGCCCCATAGAACGGTACCTGCCGAAGGTTGTAACGTCAATTTTGTTAATTAGCCTCCCATGGGGTTATCAGATATTCCAGAAGATAATTTTCAGTATAGATCCGCGGGTTCCTATATCCCCCATAGAAGCTTGATTTTCGATTCTTTGAAGGTTTTACCGAAATATCGGAAATTTGGTATTTAGTCTTCTTTAAGTCTAAAAACTTTCCGCCCGAAATTTGTAGGTAAAGATCGACGATTGGATATAGCCTCTGTTTAGGTTTGATACATTCCAACTCAACTTCGCGAGCTAAGTCGATCACGGATGCTGATTGACATCATCGTGCATCACCTCAGCAAGTTCCCTCTGCGGAGACCGTAGAGTGTTGATGCTAACGAGCGGTGGTTGTTGAGTTTTCTCTCATTGGAATATGTAAATGTAGTAGTATAAATCGACTCAGATCCTCTGCGATCGCTGCAATCCTCTGCGATTGCAAGAACCTCTGCGGGCGCTGGTCGATCAACCGTTGAATAGTCAACTTGTCGCGCATTAACTCTAACGTCTTCGCGTTTACTAACCGGCCTCTGTCGCCACCCCAGATTACAATTGGTAACCTTTGTTGTACTAACAGGCCTCTATCGCCATCCCAGATTACAAGGTAATCTTTGTTGTAGAAGAAAGAAATAAACATCACCAATAAACCAGCATATTATTTAATATTTAAACTGATACTGTGTTTTATTTTCTTGTTCTTTTATCTCTCCACTGCTCATCAAACGATATCCTGAGCTATCGTTGAAGAAATACCTATGGATTTGCCCTCCCTCACCTAAACAGCCCCCATGAAACTATATCTCCCGAATTTCGGTATTTTGAAGTTTAGCCACATTGTTTTACCGAACTTGCTGACATTTGGTATTTAGTCTTCATCATAAACGAAAGGAAACTTTTTGTTCCATTTTACTTCAGCACTACTTGTTAACAAGTTCGGCCGAACTTAACGCCGTTCTTACTTGTCTTATCGTATCACATAATATGTATTTTTCTTCAGTAAGCTTTTGAGCAGGTTGACGTAGGGGCTGAAAGATATCAAGCAACGGCACTGACCGGCTTTAACATGGAAAAGCTTAGGACCTATCTTGCTACCACTTTCATGTCAAGTGGACAGACAACAGACCTACCCGTTTTGTCACCTGTGGAGTTGTCTTTAACGTAAATGGTAGTGATCTAGCCTGTGCCGCGCGTTCGCTCGTAAAAACGATAAAAACTTGGGTTGGGCCTTAGGCTAGTTGGTAACCCATCCCTCCAGAAGCAGCATACTATGAAACAAGTAAAAACGTATCAGTCGGCTTTGCCGAAAGAGATATACCTTCACCCTCTGTGAATTGAAACTTCCATCTATTGACAATATCGAATTGAATACCGTATACGAGACCAAAATCCTGTTCCAAAATAATTATGTATTAGTGAAGTTTTGCGGAAGAGGTACCTGAAGAAATGTCCATTTTGGAAATGGATCTTATTTTGGAAGTAATTTCTTTTCGATAGATATTGCGCACATCCGTCATTTCAGATAATCACCTTCTAATTGAGAGCTTTTGGACCACTACGTAAGCAAGCATGGACTTACTGTATTTTAACCGTGTAAAACTTCTTTACTTCCCATACCTTGAGCTCATATAAATCAGGGTGCCGTCATTGATATGAGTGAAGTCATCCTTGTCCCTTCGGGGATGTTGTGGGAACATATCTATGTATATAACATTTTTATTTGCATATACGTGAATGAATGTATGGCTGTGTAATTTTATTCAAAGAAATCTTCTTTGAAATCTGTGTCAGAAGCTCATTTACGAAATGAGATTTTAAATTTTAATTACATTTTATTCACTCTCACATATACTCACACACACACATGGACACAAAATATATTATGTGGGAGTTGATTTTTAAATGATTTCTGGTCATTTTATTTATTTTTCGCAATTTGTTCGTTTTTTTTTTATTTCTCCTACATTTACAACCAATTAAAATTATTGTAAAAATTAAATAGGTATTTTCGTTGTTATTATTGTAATGTAAATTTACCTTATTTTCTGCTATTTTGATGATGAACAAACACTATTGTTGACGCAGTGAATAAATGGATGCTGCTGTCAGTTGTATTGCAGGTTATGGCGTTGATGCGGTTGCTGTTCTTCTTGGGCTGGCACTTTTATGTTATGTTTGATCAACTTTACAAATTTATTTAATTAAAAATACACACAGAGAATTTTATTGCATGGTATGGTATGTCATGGCTTGATGTTGTTGTTGGTATTTGCTATTTTATTTAAATAATGGTTAAAAATTGTTTTTCCCTTGTTTCCATTTAGCCAATGGCCATACAAAGCAAAAAAAAGCGATTCTGTTTCTGATGCCAACTGCCGATGATGTTGATGCTCTTGATCTGGTTGTTAATGTTACAGTTGCTTTTGTAGAATTCTCTGCTTGCTGTGGTTGTTGTTATTGTTTGCTGCTCGATTGTGCTTGTGGCAAATTGCAATAATTATCTACAATGAAATCAAAGAGGAAGAGAAAAAAAAACATAAGATGATTCAGTCATAGCCAGAATGGTAAATAGAAACAAAATGCCAACCAACCAGCCATCATGGCAGTCATATGGGCATAAAACATCCAGACAGACATGTGAAATTAAAGAAGAAATTAATGAATTTAACAATGCAGAGCTTTTCATTTTATGTACATACAAAATATACAGATGTTTGTATGTATGTACATATGTAAATATTTCCACGAAGGAAAACATATCACATTTTTCAACTCAAAAAATTTGGAAATACAACGCAAATTAAGTTATTTCTTGTTAATAACGCTTGTATTTAAGAAATTTTAAATATATATATTCATACATATACATACCATAATACATATACATAAATAAAAACATATGTATATGTATGCATGCACATATAAACAGTCCATAAATTAATGTGAAATATGTATTACTCTTTTGGGAGCAAGGATTTCACATTAAATCATAATTGTATATTATTGTTTCATAGCTCGAATATAATTTCACATTTCCTTGAATTTTTGTAAATGCGAAATGTTAATGCTGTTATATGAATATTATACGTCGTTGTTGTTGTAATTACAGGAAATGCCGTTTATGGCATTATAAATTGCACACAATTTATTGCATTTTAATATAGTATTTTTAAGTAATTAATTGAATTTAATTGGAGCTAATGGCGAATTATGGTGACGGCGAAGGTCAACGGCAATGTGACCCTTCATAACCCAAAAAAATAAATAAATGCTGTTATGATGGCCAAACGGTGGATGGTAAATCCTAAAAAACCACTAGAATTGTCTTAAAAATTAAAAACCTGAAAAAGCCAGTTAAAAACAACGTACGACTTTTCAGAAAGGGTCTACAGAAGCACCCTTTCTTTTAGAATGGGCCTACAGAAAAACCCTTTGTTTCAAAAAGGGTCTACAGAAAAACCCTTTGTTTCAAAAAGGGTCTACAGAAGCACCCTTTTGTTTCAGAAAGGGTTTACAGAAGCACCCTTTTGTTTCAGAAAGGGTTTACAGAAGCACCCTTTGTTTCGGAAAGGGTCTACAGAAGCACCCTTTGTATCATAAAGAGTCTACAGAAGCACCCTTTGTTTGGGAAAGGTTGTACAGAAGCACTCGTTTCAGAAAGGGCCTACAGAAGCACCCTTTGCTTCAGAAAGGGTCTATAGAAGCACTCTTTGTTCCAGAAACGGTCTTTAGAATTACACTTTGTTTCAGAAAGGGTCTATAGAAACACCCTTTGTTTCAGAAAAGGGTCCATAGAAGCATCCTTTGTTTCAAAAAGGGTCTATAGAACCACCTTTTGTTTCAGAAGGGGTCTTTAGATGCACTCTTTGTTTCAGAAAGGGTCTATAGAAGCACCCATTTTCGGAAAGGGTCTATAGAATCACCCTTTGTTGTAGAAAAGGGTCTATAGAACCAAACTTTTTTCAAAAAGGGTCAATAAAGCACCCTTTGTTGCAGAAAGGATGTATAGAAGCACTCTCTGTTTCAGAAAGGGTCTATAGAAGCAGCCTTTGTTTCAGGAAGGGTCTATAGAACCACCTTTTGTTTCAGAAAGGGTCTATAGAACCAGCTTTTGTTTCAGAAAGGGTCTATAGAAACACCCATTATTTCGGGAAGAGTCTTTAGAAGCACCCTTTGTTTCAGAAAGGGTCTATAGAAGCACACTTTGTTTTAGAAAGCGTCTACAGAAGCACCCTTTCCAGAAGGAAGCAGATAGAAGAGCCCTTTCTTTCAGAAAAGAGCAGATAGAATTAACCTTTCTTTCAGAAAAGAGCAGATAGAATTACCCTTTCTTTCAGAAAAAGCTCATAGCACCACCTTTCCTTTCCAAAAGACCCTTGCTTTCTTTTAGAAAGGGTCTATAGGAGCACCCTTTCTTTTAGAAAGGGTCTATAGGAGCACCCTTTCTTTTAGAAAGGGTCTATAGGAGCACCCTTTCTTTTAGAAAGGGTCTATAGGAGCACCCTTTCTTTTAGAAAGGGTCTATAGGAGCACCCTTTCTTTTAGAAAGGGTCTATAGGAGCACCCTTTCTTTTAGAAAGGGTCTATAGGAGCACCCTTTCTTTTAGAAAGGGTCTATAGGAGCACCCTTTCTTTTAGAAAGGGTCTATAGGAGCACCCTTTCTTTTAGAAAGGGTCTATAGGAGCACCCTTTCTTTTAGAAAGGGTCTATAGGAGCACCCTTTCTTTTAGAAAGGGTCTATAGGAGCACCCTTTCTTTTAGAAAGGGTCTATAGGAGCACCCTTTCTTTTAGAAAGGGTCTATAGGAGCACCCTTTCTTTTAGAAAGGGTCTATAGGAGCACCCTTTCTTTTAGAAAGGGTCTATAGGAGCAACCTTTCTTTTAGAAAGGGTCTATAGGAGCACCCTTTCTTTTAGAAAGGGTCTATAGGAGCACCCTTTCTTTTAGAAAGGGTCTATAGGAGCACCTTTTCTTTTAGAAAGGGTCTATAGGAGCACCCTTTCTTTTAGAAAGGGTCTATAGGAGCACCCTTTCTTTTAGAAAGGGTCTATAGGAGCACCCTTTCTTTTAGAAAGGGTCTATAGGAGCACCCTTTCTTTTAGAAAGGGTCTATAGGAGCACCCTTTCTTTTAGAAAGGGTCTATAGGAGCACCCTTTCTTTTAGAAAGGGTCTATAGGAGCACCCTTTCTTTTAGAAAGGGTCTATAGGAGCACCCTTTCTTTTAGAAAGGGTCTACAGGAGCACCCTTTCTTTTAGAAAGGGTCTATAGGAGCACCTTTCTTTTAGAAAGGATCTATAGGAGCACCCTTTCTTTTAGAAAGGGTCTATAGGAGCACCCTTTCTTTTAGAAAGGGTCTATAGGAGCACCCTTTCTTTTAGAAAGGGTCTATAGGAGCACCCTTTCTTTTAGAAAGGGTCTATAGGAGCACCCTTTCTTTTAGAAAGGGTTTATAGGAGCACCCTTTCTTTTAGAAGAAAGGGTCTACAGGAGCACCCTTTCTTTTAGAAAGGGTCTATAGGAGCACCCTTTCTTTTAAAAAGGGTCTATAGGAGCACTCTTTGTTTCAGAAAGGGTCTACAGAAGCACAATTTGTTTCAGAAAGGGTCTACAGAAGCACCCTTTGTTTCAGAAAGGGTCTATAGAAGCACGCTTTGTTTCAGAAAAGGGTCTATAGAAGCACCCTTTCTTTCAAAAAGGGTCAATAAAGCACCCTTTGTTTCAGAAAGGATCTATAGAAGCACTCTTTGTTTCAGAAGGGGTCCATAGAAGCACCATTTCTTTCAGGAAGGGTCTATAGAACCACCTTTTTGTTTCAGAAAAGGTCTTTAGAATCACCCTTTCAGATAGGAATATACAAGCACCCTTTGTTTCAGAAAGGGTCTGTAGAAACACCCATTATTTCAGGATGGGTCTTTAGAACCACCCTTTGTTTCAGGAAGGGTCTTTAGAAGCACACTTTGTTTTAGAAAGCGTATACAGAAGCACCCTTTCTTCCAGAAGGAAGCAGATAGAAGCACCCTTTCCTTCGGAAAGAATCAAATAGATGCACCTTTTCTTTCAGAAAGAAGCAGATAGAAGTACCCTTTTTTATGAAGGATGCAGACAGAAGCAACCTTTATTTCAGAAAAAAGCAGATAGAATTAACCTTTCTTTCAGAAAAAGCTCATAGCACACCCTTTCCTTTCCGAAAGAAACTTTCTGTTAGAAAGGATCTATAAAAGCACCTTTCTTTTAGAAAGGGTCTATAAAAGCACCTTTCTTTTTGAAAGGGTCTATAAAAGCACCTTTCTTTTAGAAAGGGTCTATAAAAGCACCTTTCTTTTAGAAAGGGTCTATAAAAGCACCTTTCTTTCAGAAAGGGTCTATAAAAGCACCTTTCTTTTAGAAAACACCCTTTGTTTCAGAAAGGGTATACAGAAGCACCCTTTGTTTCAGAAAGGGTATACAGAAGCACCCTTTGTTTCAGAAAGGGTATACGGAAGCACCCTTTGTTTCGGAAAGGGTATACAGAAGCACCCTTTGTTTCAGAAAAAAGCAGATAGAAGCACCCTTTCTTTCAGAAAGAAGCTGATAGAGGCACCCTTTCTTTCAGAAAGAAGCAGGTAGAAGCACATTTTCTTTCAGAAAGAAGCAGATAAAAGCACACTTTCTTTCAGAAAGAACCAGATAGAAGCACCTTTCGGAAAGGGGCTATGGAAGTGCCCTTTCTTACAGAAATTGTCTATATAAGTAACCTTTCTTATTGAAATTGTCTATAGAAGCAACCTTTCTTACAGAAAGGGTCCATAGAAAGGGTCCATAGAAGCACCATTTCCTACTGAAAGGATTATAGATGTACCCTTTCTTACAGAAATTGTTTATAAAAGCACCCATTCTTTAGGAAAGGATATAAAGAAGCAGCCTTTCTTTTAAAAAGGATTTATAGAAGTACCCTTTCTATCGGTAAACTTCGTACAAATTTCGTTGTATTAAGCCTGAAAACACATGTTACTCTTGAAGTTAACAGGCCAGTAAGCGAACATAAGCGGAAGAAGTGGATAGACCACCTGACAACATTGCAACATTGATACCCGAATAAGACAATTGTGGGCAACGGTTAAATCACACTCGAATCAGGAACAGACTTATGATAAAACGACTTTAAACAGCGTGATAGTGACAGATCCAGAAAGGTACGTGTGTTATTTTAACCGACAGTTTATAGGGCACACCGAGATTAATACGGCTACACCGCGTAAGAGTCCTCCCAGCCGAGGTGGTGTTACTCCAATTTACGATGCCAGCAAAGGTGAATCTTACAGGTCGATCTCCCCCTCGTCGCCAGAATCAAATATTCTAGAGGTACTACTTCTCCTAATGAGGAAAGGGTAAATATCATCTGAGGAATATGAAAATATCAGCTGCTAATTCCAATGCCACACTGTTTACAAACAGGGCGACTAAAATTAAGCAACCCTGAACATATTAAGAGTAATATATACCATCCCATATATTAACGTGTTTTTTATTGTGAAGTTTTTTTTTTAAACCACCTTGTTCCACCGTCGCTGTTTTTCTCCCATTTGACCCAGAAAGCAATTTAAATGTGGAAATCAATCATATACTCTCCCATACCATTCATTTAAAACCCCTATTTAATTGCTCTTTATTAACCTATCGAGAAACATCAGAAAATAATCCATTCTTTTGTGGTTTATATTTACATTTTGCTGTCATGACAAAGGCGAGGAATGGATTCTGTAAATTGCATTGTAAATAAAATTTTAATTAAAATTAATTGGAATAAATTAATTTTATGCTTTTAAAATGTAACTTTTACTAAGTAAATAATATAATTGCAATACACATTGTATATAAAATTTATATTATTTATATTTATATGTGAAAAATATATGTCAAAATAAATATGTAACTGACATAACGTTTAAAAAGAGGTTATTGAGTTGTCAATTACAAAGTAATTTATCATTGCAATTCAATGAAAGTAAAAAACAAAAAAAAAATAAATAAAAAAATTTAATTTAACCAACGTAAAGTTAAAATAAAGAAGCTTTTTAAAAAATATTAATAAAACATAAATAAAAACCATAAAGTTCTGGGATTTTTTTACGATTATTTATAATTTGTTTCTCCTTGGATGCTCGTGAAAATGTTTATTATGTAGTTAGATACATATAATATGTAGTCTAAAATTTTCAAAAAAAAAAAATAAAAATAAACAACAATTAAATATGTATATAAGCCACATGATTTTGTTTAGATCAGAAGCAGAAGCATCCTTGAATCTTATTCCTATTTGTAGGTAAGATTATACAAAAGTTAATATAATGCAGCGATCCTTCTGAGCCCTCTGATCTTGACATTATAAATTCTCTGTATGTGTTCTCATAAAATAAATGTATACATTTAACACCACATAACTCACAGCCTTGTTAACAAACCATTCACACTTCTTTACTTCCTTTTGACGAGCATAATTTTAAATCATTTAAAAGTGTTGTTGATGACAATCTTAATAATGGTTCCTTGTTATAGACAGGGATGCTCTACCATATTATTAACAATTTCCGTTTTCTTTCAGTTTTTATCATTTTCTTCAACAGTATCATTATCATCAAACTTATTTTGCTTTGCTGGTCATGACTTAATTTTGTTTTTCTTTTTGTTTTCAACATGAAAGTATGTA
Organism: Musca autumnalis; assembly: GCF_047663935.1. Lineage (NCBI taxonomy): Eukaryota > Metazoa > Arthropoda > Insecta > Diptera > Muscidae > Musca > Musca autumnalis. Next base: position 190,411,012 of record NW_027411977.1, on the reverse strand, counting down.
ATAACACTTAATATAGTTTGATACATTGTTGGCCGCCATTGAGAAGATGTTGCTTTTGAACATCTTCCGATTTCAGTGTCCAAAGAGTCCATTGCGCTGTAAACAAGCCATCTCTTTTGAAATATGGAAAATGGTATAACATAATAAGAAAATATGAGGGGAGAGACTATGTGTAAACTACAAAGAAGGATCGTCTTAAACATGGCACAGAGTCCAGTATTTAACTCTAACTTTATTTCAAACAGATGATAACCATCTCGAAGTTTCACCCACCGAAACAGTAGGTTAATTTGTGCCTTCTATATCTCAAAAATGGTAAAACCTAGAAACAAATTATAAAAGCCAATCCTCTAGAGAATTTTCACAGCTACAACATTTTCTTTAGACCCATTTTGATAAGACTTGCGGTTTCCAAAATGGCAAAATCGCGAAAACCTAAAATAAACATAAAAATCTGAACTTTGACCGCGATTTTGTAAAAAATCCCTCCACCGATTTTTTTGTCTTTGCATTTTTCTTATCTGTGAACATTGCTGTTTTAGAATCCGCAAAGCGGAATAAGCGGTTTTTATTTAAAGTTAGTTAAGGGGCGCAGTACATGACATTGTTTTATAAGGAGGCAATACAGTCAGTGCATTGTCCCAATTTGAACTTCTGTACTTCAAAAATGGTAAAACCTACGAAAATATCATAAAAGTCAATCTTGTTGGGAAGTTTCACAACCATAATATTTTCTAAATTCAATTTTGATAGGACTTGCGGTTTCTAAGCTAAATCGTGAAAACTTAAAACCCCTTAAAATGTGATTTATTTAAAAAGCGGAGATTTTTTGTTTGATTTTTCTCATTTATTAACATTGTAGTTTCAGAATTCCCAAAACTTTCCAGGTGTAATCCTTTCGTTTAAAGTTGGTTCAAGAGCACCATGAGACCCAAATATTTTACTCCTGATCCTGATCAAGATTTTTCTGCTAAATTTATTATTTTTTAAAGAGTCAAATTACAGATAGTTTTCTCAACACATGTTGCTAAATTCCTCAAAACACCTAAACTCGAGGGATATCGTAATATATGGGCTATACTAAAACATGGAAGTTTGCTGACAATTTATTGTTTGTAAGTTTCGTTACTCCAGGAAACCTCAAATGTCAAATTACGGGTAGTTCAGTCAAAAAAATTCAGATAAAACCTTCAAAATCCCGAAAATTAGGAGGTAGCGTTATATTGGTCTATACCAAAATATGGACCTATGTATGTTGAAAAATTTAGCTGGAAAAGTTTTGTGATCACCGGAAGTCTCAATAAACAAAGGCAGTTAGATAAAAAAATGTTGCTAAAAGTCTGTAAATACCGAAAATCTGGAGATGGCGTTATATGAGGGCTATATCAAAACATGTGAACAATTTGTGGTGGAGAAGTTTTGTGACTTTAGGGAACCTCAAATGTCAGATTACTGGTAGTTCAGTCAAAAAATGTAGCTAAAACTTTAAAAATACCGAAAATCGGGAGGTACCGTTATATGTATATAATATATAATTGTTCCACAAACATCCCATACGGGACAAGGGAGACTTCTCCCATATCAATGAGTGCACCCCGATTCATATTAACTCAATGATATGGGACCTACTGTTTATCGCCGAGTCCGAACGGCGTGTCTTAAGACACCACTTTGTAGAGAAGTTTTACATGGCTGAAATACTCAGGAAATGTCGCCAACATTACTGAGGGGTATTTTGCCACCGTTGATTTTGATGTTGACTGGCCGGGGAATCGAACCCACGACCTTCAGCGTGCAAGGCGGGTGTGCATACCATTGCACCACGGTGGCACCCATTATGTAACCGTTATATGTAACCTATACCAAAACATGGACCTATGCTGACCATTTTCAGTAAATAAGTTTTATGACCACTGGAAGTCTCAAATGACAAATTACAAATATTTTGGTTAAAAATTTTACCAAAAATCCTCAAAATACCGAAACGGTACCCAAGGTACCGTTATAAATTGGGCCTTTCTTTCGAGAGTTATCGTGTTCAGCAAACATGCAGACGGACAAAAATAGGTACAATAAACAAATTAGGAGAGAATCATAGTCGGTAGGGGTCTACTTTATGATACCCTACACCACAGTGAATATGTAAAATATACATACATATATGGGAGCTATATCAAAATATTAACCGCTTTCGATATAATTTGGCACATTTATTTCTAGACCGAATTCGGTCACACATTAAAAATTTCATAAATTGGACATAAATATCGTTTTTGGTGCAGCAAATACGTGAACTGGGCGAAAAATATATATGGGAGCTATATCCAAATGTGAACCGATTTTCACCAAAAGCAATAGCGTTCTTCCTATGGCAAAAAAATAATATTCCCCAATTTTCAGCTGAATTGGATAATAAATGCGTACATAACTCGACTCAGAAAGTTATTGTGTTCACGTTCGTGAAACGCCGTCAATTTCAGAGGAGCGGGCGGCGGGACCGATCTGGTAACCATCGAAAAGGATATATTTTCTGACATGGCAGCACTGTTGGGAGCTGTCACTCGCTGTACTTTTTGGTGCGATTAGTTTGTTTTTTTGGTTGTAATTGAAGTTACAAAGTTTTATAGTTGAATTTCGTTGTTTCGAGCGCGTATTTATATTTGGCGCTATCGCTCTTTGTAAATTTATAAATTATAATTTAAAATAATCTTGAATTTTCTACAAACTGTTTCGGAATATTTTGTAAATTTTTACATATAATAAAAGAAAATTGTTCCTTTTTAAACCCGATATCGTTCGGTAAATCGAAATTTGTTTTGTTTCTTTTTACTTTTTTGCAAGTGTTGTGCCTTTATTCCTCTCCTTTGTTGGCTCCCGTTTTGCTCCCCAGCTGCCGCTTTATTTTGTTGTTGGGATTTTGCCCAAATCGTTTCGACGATAAACATTGTCCTTCGAGCCGGATCCGGAGCAAGAGGAGTAAATTTGCCTTATATTGGAAAAAGGTATTTATTTGTATTAATTTTAATACAAATTTCATTCGTTTTATTGAAATTTTATTAAAATTAATATTTAATACATTTGCAATAATATTGTATTGTTGGCCGACCACCTAATACTTCCGATACGTGGTTGGCAACGCGGCTCAACTGATCGTCGTTGTGAGAGAAAAGCACTAACAACTATCACTGTTGTGCTTCTTCTTCCCTATTCGCTCTTTCTAGTTTTGTTTTGGTTTTTTTATTCCATTGGGAATTTAATTGGAAAAATAATAATTTGTATTTAATAATAAAAACAATCGGACAAGTGGATTGAAGAAAAATTGTTATAAAAATATTGTGAAAATTTTATAAATATTTGTGGTGGTCGCTGTTGTGAAAAAAAGTGGAAATAAATTAGTTGAAAGTTTATGCGATTTTGGCTTCTCATAGTTGTTGTTATAGTAGACAGACAATTTTAATAAATACGATCAGCGACTAATTCGTATTTTTGTGGAGCGTTCAAGTCACATTTTTTTTAAAGGAAAATTAAATTGCTTCAGTGCAAATAAAATTGTTTTCGTGCAATATCAAAACTACAGGTGTTTTGAATATTTTTAATTGCCAATATTTTCGATCATCCTACCTTGACAAGTTAAAAAGGAGACTTATAATAAGAAGATTTGTCATATTTCTTCCACGGATTATAACTTTTTGGAGTGCAGTTCTCTCTTTTTATTGATTAGCGTGTGGCAGATGTTAGTTTAAAGCGTAGATTGGCAGTTTTGCGTTCGCGTTTTCTTTGGTTTGTGAATTTCGCGTTTTGTTGTTACCAATTACTTTTTTACTGTTAACAGATAAACACTAACAACTAACGTTGGTCTCCTTTTTGTTAGTTGGTTGTGTGTTTTGTTCTTTTTTTCCTTCTTACTATTATTTTTGCAAATCATTTTTATTATTTTATTAAATTAAAATATTTTTAAAAGTGAACAAGCAAAATTGAGGAAAAACGCAAAATAAAAACAATTTGTGACAGTAATCGCTAGTGTTGTTGGTAAATAGCGAATATTTGGAATTGAAAACAGACGGACGAACATTTCTTTACATCTGTTATAATTCGTTTTATTCTTTGGTGCCAAATTTTGATCATCATAATTATAAAAAGTGTGTGACTGCTACCTAAGTAAAAATATAGCAATTCAGTGCATATTTTTCATTTAATCCAAATAGCAGTTTTTTTTTTGTGTTTTTTGGATCCAAGTTGTGCAATATAAGTGAAAAGGAGACTTGTCGTAAAAAGGCGACTCCTCCTCTACTTAATAGCAACTTATTCTGGTTGTTGAAGATTCAAAGTTCCTTTGGATTTTCTGGTTTTAGGCAACTATTGATTTGCAAAGACATTTTACGGTAAATAGAATTTATTTATTTGCATTTAGTTGCTTTTAAATTTGTTTTTTGTCATTCTGTCGGGATTTGAAATTTCATTGAAGCAAAATGTCACAGCCAAAAATTTTCTTGAAATTTAAAAAGCTTGCCGCTCTATTCCTAGATTTTCAGCAGGAATATACTGCCATTCTTCCTAGTAACCATACGATGTTCACCATAGAACTGCGAAAGGAAGAATTTAAGGGACTTTGGCAGAAAGTTAAGGCAGCGTATGAACAGTTGTGTGTTGAGTGTGACGGAACAGAGGAAGAAACGGAAGCGTCAGCACTGTTTAGGCAATGTGGAGAAGCCTACATCGTATGCGCCGCCCAAATGGGTGAGTTATCGCAGACATTTTCAAACCAATCCGCTCTGACGTCCACACAGCTCACAACTAACCAGGCAACAGACTCGTTGAAAAATATAACTTCCGATCATCATTTGCGCTTACCGCCATGTACTACGGAGATATTCTATGGTGACTATCTCTCTTGGCCGTCCTTTAGGGATATGTTCTCTGCGGTGTATATTGACTGCAAATATATCACCCCCGTTGAAAAGTTATTTTATTTGCGCCAAAGTACTCAGGGTGAAGCCTTGGAAATAGTAAAGAAATCTCCACTCACTAATAATGGTTTTCAAAATGCTTGGGAGAACCTTAAAGATAGATATGAGAACAGGCGAATTTTGGTGAATAGCCAGTTGAAGATCCTGTTTAATCTGGTGGCTGTTAGAAACGAATCTGCTTGTGAGATTAAACGCCTCCAGAGGGATATCAATAATTGTATTTCATCCCTTAAATTGCAAAAAATTGATACTGATAGTTGGGACCCAATATTTGTGTTTTTATGTTCCACAAAACTTCCAGTTAATACTTTGTCGTTGTGGGAACAAACAGTTTCTAAATGGTCGGATCTTAATAGCTTTTTAACCGCCAGGTTTCAATCATTAGAAACCGTCTATGATTTGACAAATACAGTGCACTCAGACGTATATGGTTTTGAAGAAGTAGCTTCTCCAAGGAAGAAATTTAAGCACTCTGGCACAAAATCGAGTAAACAGTCTTGCTTTGTTTGCTCAGAAGATCATATTTTGAAATATTGTCCAACCTTTCTAAAAATGGACCAGAAAGAGAAGTTTAGTGCTGTTAAAAAGAACAGTTTGTGTATAAGATGTTTCGGCAATAATCATTTATTGAAAGATTGTCTGAGTCGTTCTAGCTGCTCCAAATGCCATGGACAACATCACACTCTGTTACATCGAGAATCGCAGTCGAATTCGGATTCCAATGATGTCGTGGATGTTAGGCCAAGTGTACAGAATTGTTTTGCCAATACTCGTAGCCAGGTTTTATTAGGAACAGCTATAGTTAACATTGACATTAATGGTGTTCTATTTTCGGTAAGAGCATTGGTCGACTCAGGTTCCCAAGCAACGTTTATTTCGAAGAGGTTGCAGCGAAAACTGAACTTGCCAGTTGAAAATATCAATGCCAGGATTTCAGGCTTAAATAATGCCTCTACAGGAGCATCGGTGAAGCTATGTAGATTTGTTATGAAATCTCCCCATGTTGAGAACATTGCAATTCGAGTTTCTGGGTTAGTTTTGCCACATTTGACGGATAAGCTGCCAAATTATTCCATTGTCGTACCAAATTTATTTTCGCTGGGTAATTTACCGTTGGCAGACCCAATGTTTGGGACAAGTAGCGAAGTTGACATCTTGATTGGAGGCGATATATATCCACAAATATTAATGGATGGAGTTAAAAGAAATTTGTTGGGGTCCCTAGTGGCCCAAGAAACTATTTTTGGTTGGGTTCTTACGGGACCAATGTCTGAGTCAAATTCTCTAGTCTCATGTTTCACTTTAGTAGACAGTGAATTGTCTCAAAACGTTAAGTACAGTCCACAAATCAAACGTGATAAAAGACGATCAGTTGCTGATTTGCCTTTAGAGGGGAAGGGACTTAGTTCGTCCGTACCCTTATGGTTCAAAGGACAAAAATTGTCCTACTCATGTACCAGGCAAGGACCTCGTTCGTCCAAAGCCTTGGTAAATAATGGACCTCGTTCGTCCAAACATAAATCGAATAATTTTTTGAAAGTTGATTCTCAAAATGGACCTAGTTCGTCCAATGGGAATCACAAAAGTGGACCTAGTTCGTCCAATGATACTGCTATAGGTGGACCTTGTTCGTCCAAACCTATATTGAGTCGAAGTCTTAGCATGGAACCAGGTTTACCGAAGGTCGACATCGTGATGGGACTTACAACTTACAAAAGGAAGCATTTTAAGGATGAAGACAAGACGATTTGTTTTAAGTCAATAAATGGGCCCGAGGTCAGAAGATAGTTGGTGGATGACAGACCAAGATTGCACTAAAGTCGAGTACGGAATCCTTTAATTTTTTGGTCGTTCGGTGTATATTGGTAATCGTGGCAAAGAGCCACATCATTTATTTTAATTTTGTTTGTTTTTTGTTTTGTTCGAGTCTTTTCAGAACTTGAGATTCCAAAAGACTGAACGGAGGCCGGGATGTTCACGTTCGTGAAACGCCGTCAATTTCAGAGGAGCGGGCGGCGGGACCGATCTGGTAACCATCGAAAAGGATATATTTTCTGACATGGCAGCACTGTTGGGAGCTGTCACTCGCTGTACTTTTTGGTGCGATTAGTTTGTTTTTTTGGTTGTAATTGAAGTTACAAAGTTTTATAGTTGAATTTCGTTGTTTCGAGTGCGTATTTATATTTGGCGCTATCGCTCTTTGTAAATTTATAAATTATAATTTAAAATAATCTTGAATTTTCTACAAACTGTTTCGGAATATTTTGTAAATTTTTACATATAATAAAAGAAAATTGTTCCTTTTTAAACCCGATATCGTTCGGTAAATCGAAATTTGTTTTGTTTCTTTTTACTTTTTTGCAAGTGTTGTGCCTTTTTTCCTCTCCTTTGTTGGCTCCCGTTTTGCTCCCCAGCTGCCGCTTTATTTTGTTGTTGGGATTTTGCCCAAATCGTTTCGACGATAAACATATTGTATGTATATTCCAAAAGGTGATATGGGCACGTCTCGTCTCCTTAGGCATGTTACATAAAAATGCACAAAGACATAATATCCCTTATCACAGTGTGGTGCAGGGTATAAAAAGCTAAATTATGAATGAAAAGTATAAATAAAAGTTTACAACACTGTTGCTGTCGGTAGGAATTAGCGACAACTTTATTTTGGTTGTTAAGTTACCGAACAATTTCTTTTGATTTCGGTATTCATAAGAATTATAAATGAGGTAAAGATGAGGTAAAGAGTTGCACTTCATCCCCCCCCTTACATCTTGGGCATCTTGTTGTACAATATAAAATTCTGAGAAAAAATTGATTAATCCATGTATCTGTGGATATTTCGTTGTGGAAATTGACAGCAAGGTGTGAGTGTATTCCAAGAGAAGAAAGAGTATGATAATAAATAAAGAGGATCTGTGATGTGTTTTATCAAAAGCCAACCTGTTATTTTTTACTTCCCTTCCCTAAAAAAAACAATGGGGAGCCATTTGAGCCACATACAAAATTTTTACAAATACCTGTTCACACCAAAACCACTTACAGATGTAATAACAGCTAAAAAAAAGTCCTTGCTCTGCAGGAAATTCATTGTTTTAAAAAAGAGGAGAAGTAAAAAATTGTTTAAAGGTGAGGAATGTCACAGTTTCTCACAAAGAAAAATCCGACGTTGATAAGCCGATTTGTTTTGTTTCAAATGGATTAAATATTTTAACACAAAAACTCCCATTTTATGGCTTAACAGGGTATATACACTTTGATACAATAAAATAGAGTTTGATGCTTCTGAATTGATGTGAACCCCACATATATGTACATATTTCGACAAAATCTGTTTCAGACAACTTGTATTCCACGCTCATCGTGCTGTTCCTTTGAAACAACATTTGAACATTTGCAAGTAAAATGTCTAAAAATTACCATTTCGGGGGTTACAGCCTCTGGCTATGTCGGTGGTAGGTAGTACTTGTGGAAAATGTGATACTGTGGCCAGGCATTAAAAACAGAATTTCTGTGCGCATTGTTGTTGTTAAAGTAACTCAGATATGGTCTCTCGTATATCTTTTCAGTTTCACCTTCTGCTTCTTCTGTGTATAAATTCAAATAGTTTTAAACCTGGACTGAATGCGTTCATTATGCATCAGAAGACCGGTGATTTGGTTTAGCTGGGCAGTTAAACAAATGCTGCATATCTACCAATTCGGGTCCGATACGAATTGATGCGGCTGCATCGTCCGGATCTTAATTGGACTTAAACCACTCGTATTTGCCTTGGTAGCTGGACTTATTCTGCTGCAAAGGATGAGGTGGTGTCCGAGTACGGCGTTCACACTGTATCTTTGTACTGCCTGTGCACCTGCATCAGTGTGAACGTTATCTTGGCCTATCTGTTAGGCTCGTTGATCTAGAGGATTTCGATTGTATCTTTAGCCCCATAGCTCTAGATCATATACATGTATATTGACGTGGCTGGTTGGGGGAAATCTGTCCACTGTGACAGGGATGCTCACGGCGATAACACTCAAGCAGGTACTGGAGTATACCGATATAATCCCTCTGTATTGTGCTGATAAAATCTTCACCTACTCACCTACTCCACTGGTTTCATGAAGAGGCACCCTCTTGCAGTTATCCGGACGGCATTCTGGCAGATTTAAATATTCTTCAACTGCGTAACACTAACATTAGCATAAGCATAACGCTAACGCTGCATAGCTTATCACAGACCGGCCTATTGCTTTGTAAGAGGTGAGCAAGGTTTCTTTGTCAGCACCGTAAGTGCTGCCAGCCAGCGTCTTGAGAAACTTGTTCTGATCTGGTTGCCAATAGCTGTGACTTTTGCGGACGACTTAAGCATTCTGCCGAACGTTAAATGTAATATCTTGGGATAGTCAGTAGTCGGAGTCAGGGCACCATCGACCTATGCGCTTAGAGGGAGCATCATTTTAGCTGGCCAGGTGGTGAGGGTTGAATAGTTTGGCAGTGGATTTAGTGGCAGATATTTTTATATTCTTCAGATGGAAGAGCTGCACTAAATCAGCTGCGAAGACATTTAATTCATAAATTACGTACTCTATACCGTTTGGAGGTTGTGGAATTTCAGAAATGTTGAGGGTTAATAGTTTCGGAAATATCACCCCGCCTTAGCATCCCCCAACGTTTCAAACACACTGAAGGGAAGTATTCTCTACATCCTGACACAGTTGTGCATGGTTGATGGTATCGAAGGGTTTCGAGAGGTCAAGAGCGACGAAAACTGTTCAATCGCACGACTTATTCCAGTTCAGCCATCGACTGATATGTGTGGATATAGCGTGTAATATTGTTGTGATATTGTGCATTTTTCGGAGTCCATGCTGATGTTGGGAAGCTCTAGAATTTTTGCTACTGTCGACAATCTGTACGATTCACCTCTGTTGCCACCCTTGCTTGGCTTCTGTGCAATTTTCAGACTTCTGGTACCAAAGGGGTGGGATAGGTTGAGGACACGTGTTAAATACTCATGCCCGGGTCGTGCAGTTGCTTAAACATTACCATTGAGATTTCGTGTGGGATCAACGCTTTGGGTAATTTCGGGTTTCGAATGAAGTCTTTAACATCGGTCGTCGTAAATTGTAGTGGTACATCCTCGTCTGGGGGGTATTTTAAACGGCTCAGCACACTCCTCTTTGCCCTATCACTCTTGGGGTGCTCTATAAACTGTCGGTTAAAATGACACGTGCACCTCCTCAGATATGTAGAAAGTAGTCCTACTGTTCCGGATTCGAGAGTGATTTAACCGTTAGCCGCAATGTATTTATAATACCAACGTTATATTGTTTCAGGTGGTCTTACCACATTTTTCGGCATATGTTCGCCTACCTGACTCCAAGAGTAAGTTCTCTTACTCTTTGGACCCTGTTTGAAATAAATGGCGATTCTATAGACCTTTTCTGAAAGAAAGCGTGCTTCCATAGAAAGGATGCCTCCATAGACCCTTTCAGAAAGAAAGGGTGCTTCCATAGACCCCTTCTGAAAGAAAGGGTGCTTCCATAGATCCTTTCTTAAAGAAAGTGTGCTCCTATAGACCCTTTCAAAAATAAAGGGTGCTCCTATAAACTCCTTTTAAAAGAAAGGGTGCTCCCATAGACCCTTACTAAAGGATGGGGTGCTCCCATAGACCCTTCTAAAAGAAAGGGTGCTCTTATAGACCCTTTCTTAAAGAAAGGGTGCTCCTATTGACCCTTTCTTAAAGAAAGGGTGCTCCTATAGACCCTTACTTAAAGAAAGGGTGCTCCTATAGACCCTTTCTCAAAGAAAGAGTGCTCCTATAGACCTTTTCTAAAAGAATGGTTGCTCATATAGACCGTTTATAAAAGAAAGGGTGCTCTTATAGACCCTTTCTTAAAGAAAGGGTGCTCCTATAGACCCCTTCTAAAAGAAAGGATGTTCTTATAGACCCTTTCTAAAGGAAAGGGTGCTCCTATAAACCCTTTCTAAAAGAAAGGGTGCTCCTATAGACCCTTTGTCGTATAGAACCTATCGGAAAGAAATGATGCTTCCATATACCCTTTCTGATAGAAAGGATTCTTTAAAAGACCCTTTCCTTCAGCTTTCTTAGACCCCTGCTAAAAGAAAGGGTGCTTCCATAGACTGTTTCTGGAAGAAAGGATGCTCCTGTAGACCTTTTCTAAAATATGGGTGATCCTATAGACCCTTTCTAAAAGAAAGGGTGCTCCTATAGACCCTTTCTAAAAGAAAGGGTGCTCCTATAGACCCTTTTTAAAAGAAAGGGTGCTCCTATAGACCCTTTTTAAAAGAAAGGGTGCTCCTATAGACCCTTTCTAAAAGAAAGGGTGCTTCTATAGACCCTTTCTAAAAGAAAGTGTGCTCCTATAGACCCTTTCTAAAAGAAAGTGTGCTCCTATAGACCCTTTCTAAAAGAAAGGGTGCTGCTATAGAACCTTTCGGAAGGAAAGGATGCTTCCATATATCCTTTCTGAAAGAAAGGATGCTTCCATATATCCTTTCTGAAAGAAAGGATGCTTCCATATATCCTTTCTGAAAGAAAGGGTTCTTCCATAGACTTTTTCTGGAAGAAATTGTGGAATAGATCTTTTCTGAAAAAAGGTGCTTCAAAAGACCCTTTTTGAAAGAAAAGGTGCTTCAATAGAATCTTTCTGGAAGAAATTGTCCTTCAATAGATCCTTTCTGAGAGAATGGGTGCTTCAATGGATCCTTTATTAAGGGATGGGTCTCTAGTCCCATTGACCGATGGGTGCCATTTTTATATCAATATTTCTTAAAGTAAGCCGTAAGTAAGCAAGTATGCTGAATGCCAACGGTGGCAAAAAATGTCATTGAGTTTATGTGAATCGGAGTGCACTCATTAATATTGGAGAAGTCTTCCTTGTTCCTTCAGAGATATCTGTGGGAACATACATATGTAATTATAGAATTAAACCAAGGTATCCATAAAGAGCCCTAAAATATTTGGACTGAGAACCCAAAACGAAATATCACCAGTTCCACTTGGATTTTCCCACACCACAGGCCATGGTCCTAGAATTGTTGCACAGTGTTATTAATTTTTATGCTTCACAAAATTACCAAAATTGTCGCTTTCATTTTAATTTTAAATTCAAACAAATTAAAAAAAACTTTATTTCAACATTAAACAATTTTATTTATATTACCTCCAGTTCTAAAACAAACAACAAATTTGAAACTTAATTCCTCAAAAAGTGCAATTGCTTTGTTTTCATTTGTTTATTTCCACTCAACTCCCCGTTAAGATTTAATTAAATACTCAGTTTCTATGGAAAACATAACAACATCATCATCATCATTCAGCCAGGCAGGCAACCACCCTGTCATAACAAAAAAATCTCAACACAGCTAAAACAAAAAGTTCAAGCATTTAAAATACATTACTGCTTAATGGGAATCAAGTTGATTTGGTTATACAAAATTAAATCTGAAAACTGTCGTCTCATATTCTGTCAATTTCGACAATAAACAAATTATGTGATGAAATATGATATGGCAAAGTATGAAAGGAAAGCACACCACCACCAACCAACCAACACCGAAAACAAAGTGACAGAGAAAATTGCTCTGCACAACTAAAAGCGGTTTTTTGTTCTTAGCTTTATTTGTGTGAGTTGTTGTTGGTGTTATTTTGTGAAATTGTTTTTTTTTTTTTTTGTTTTCTTTAGTTTATTTTTTTTATAAAAGGAGAAGTAAGTTACTTCTCCAGTGTTTTGTTTACTAAGAAATAAAATTGAAATTGAAGTTTATTTATTTATAAAAATTGCTGATTTCAAAGTTTCAATGCATAAACTTTAAGTTTCACTTTAACCATGTTTTTGTTTATGAGGCAATATTTGGTACTCAATCGATTGAATTGAATTGGTTGCAAATTTTGTACAGAAATAATGAGAAACAATATACATATAAATTGAAGCTTCAAGTACTATTTAGGATCAATATATCAAATCAATTTTGAATCAGACAAGGAAAAAATTCTTCAGAGAGACTTTGAAAAAATAATAACTTCAAAATTTGAAAATTCTCCTAAAAATCGCTAGCATCGATATTTAAAAACAACACTCTTCATTTCACATAATTTATCTTTAATATTTTCCTTTGAATGAAAATCCATAAATATTTAATACCATTGAAAAATCGTTAAGAGCACCTAACATTATTTCCTTTATTAAATTTTAATTTTGCAATTTTCAGCCCTGCTCCGGCATAATATTACCTTAGTCAAAACACACAGAAATGTCTTTGCTTATCTCCTTCAAACAATACCAACCAAACAAAAAAAAAACCAACAAATCTCATTAACCTCAGACCATAATGTGATCATGAAAGTAAACCAAATACCCTAGCTAACAGCTGGATGGATGACTAAGAAGAAGAAAGCTGGGTGGTTGGTAGGTTGCCTGGCTGGCTGTTTGACACACATGTGTTTGCATATGACAAATTATATTTTCTGGTGATAAAATTTTCACCAAGGTTATTATCACACATTTAAAGGTTCACATTCAAATGTTTTCGGTTATTTCTTCTTTTTTCAAAAAAATTATACATTACGATTAATATTTTCCTACAGATAATAAAGAAAGAGTGAGAAGAAGAAGATCCGCTCAACTTTTTTCCGTAACATGATTTTTTTATTCAGTACGGAAGGTCTTTACCCTGATAAGATAAAACCACACAGAGGAGATAATTATTTATTCAGATGGGGTGACGATAAAATGATACGCAATAAAGCCAGAGCGGAAGTCATATAAAATACATACATAAAAAGGAAGAGCGATGTTTTTTTAAGAATTTTTGGATTGAAAAAATAAATTAAATTTATATAATTTGTATTCTAGGAATAAAAAGTAAAAAAAATGTTAGGTTCCTATTCCAAAACAAGGACCTACATGTGACTACAATCTTTAGTGGAGAATTTTTTAGACCACCTTGAAGTCCAAATGTCAAATTACATCCATTTTGGGTCGAAAACGGCCATAAAAACTTCCAAATACTTGAAATCGGGCCGTTCCGTATATGTGGGCTATTCGAAAGCATGGATCTATGTCCACATTTTGTTGGTGCAGAAGTTGACTGACCCCTAGGGACCCTTACTACTATAATTTGGCATAATTTAATTCGGTAGGAAAATCTAGTAAACGTCCAAATATAAGAAATCGTCGGTACCGTTATGTGGGGATATTCCTAAACATAGATCTGCGTTTTGGAATAGCCCCCACAATTTTTATGGATAAATTTTTACCACTTTGAATCTACAATCAATTTGTGTCGAAAATATCGATCAAAACTTCGGAATAGCCGAAACTGCACGGCACTGTTTTATTTGGGATATTCCAAAGCGTGGGCCTAGTTCAAAAATTTTTTGTGGAGAAGTTTTTCCAGCACCTTAAACTATGTCGATTTACTTCCAATTCGGGTCGAAAATGTTGATAAAAACTTCGTAATACTTGAATTCGGGCCGTATGTGAGGGCTATTCCTAAACGTAGACTTATGCCCACAATTTTCGGTGGGCCATTTTTTTTTTTTTTTTGACCAATTTAAAACCTTAATGCCGAATAACATAACATTTCGTTAAAAAAAAATATTTAAAATATCTGAAGTTGGGCAGTGCCGTTATATAAGGTCTATTCCCATTTAAGTGGAGAAGTTGTCTTACCGCTAGGAACCCTAAATGCCAAATAATATCAAATTCAATCAAAAAATACTGCTAAAAACTTCGAAATATCTGAATACGCGGGCGGTATCGGAATAAGCCTATTACACAAATTTTTGTAGATAAATTTTTTTAACCATTGCGAACCCTAAATGCCAAATTATAGCTAATTTGGTTTGAAAACATTGGTACAAACGTCTAAATGCCTGAAATCGTGTGGTACCGCAATAGCCCCTATTTCAAAACATGGACCTATGTTCACAAATTAGGGCAGATACATTTTTTGGCTACTGGTAACCCTAAATGTCAAATTATATTTAATTTGAAATCGGCCAGTACAGTTATATGACTATACAAAAACTTGGGCTGATATAGGCCATAGTCGAACTTTACCTACCTGCAGGCAAAATATACATCTTTCCAAAATTTCAGCGTCCTACCTCAATTTTTGCGGATGCTAGATTGATTACCACAGACGTACTGACGGACCGTGGTGTAGTTTTTTGCATACCCACATCGCACTCTGAATACCCCGGTCCAATTCCTTGCCCAGACAATATTTTTAATGTTTTTTTTGGCACGACCACAAAGGGTTCAGAGAATTTACCAATAACCGGACCAAAGATTCCCATTCCCTCAGATCCTCCGGCATACCTGCTGGTCGAATACTCGAAAGCAGACGAAATTTTCCAGCAGAGGCGTCATGACTTCAGAATGAGCGTGATGAGCTTCGTCATAGGAATTCTGAAGACCCAAGATTTAGGGAACTTACTCTTGCAGTCAACAGGTTAGTAGGCGAACATATGCGGAAAATATGGCCCCGGACCACTTGAAGCAATTAATATTGGTAGAGGATTAAGTAAACTTTGAACAACGTTTAAATCACTATCGCATCGGGAAAAAAGGCTGAAAGAATTGACGTTATTTTTAACTGCGTAAAAGTAACCGACCCGAAAAGGTGCACGATTAATTTTATCCTAAAGTTTATAGAGCCCTCCTGAGAGCTATAAAGCAAGGAGGAGTGTCCTACGCCATATAAGAAGAGGCCTCTGAGCCGAGGAGGTACCACCACAATTTACGAAACATCCGAAGCGTTGTGCCCACATGGAATCTTAATGATAATGTTTCAGTTTTGAGTATTTAAAAAGCGTCCTTAATCCATCGTTACCTACCCATATTGTACCAGAAGCCTGGAAAGTTGGCGGGGTGGTTTCGTTTCTGAAGCCTTGCAAGCATGCGAGCAGATGTGAATAGTACAGGCCGATCTATCTCTTTTCCGGCTTAGCAAAGGTTCCAGAGTCACTACTCCTCTCCATGGTTAGAAGAAGTATCCCATTTGTCCAACATCAGCATGAATTCCGCAATATGAACAGAACAGGCCATGCGTGCGATCAGTTATCGTGGCTTTTGACATATCGAAGACCTTTGATACTGTCCTACCACGCCAAGCAGATCGAGGAGAAGAGAAGAATTCCCTCCATCCGTGTCTGAAACGTGGTATATTTAACTATATGTGTGGGCGCCAGTCGTTTGTAACAGTTCGAGACCCTTAATGTGAAACAAGGAGTTCCCCAAGGCAGGGTGATATCATTGGAACTGCTTAACCTTTCTTAAATTCCACTCTCCTTAGGCGGCATTGTATGCGAATGATTTTACGATCTTGACGTCGAGTCATATTGTCGATGATACACATATTTAATAGCTGACTTAGTGCAGTTCTTCCACTGTCACCACCTGACCGACTGAAATGAGGCTTACCCTGAACTTATTAGTCGATTGTATCCTCATTCCGACTACTAGCTACCGTAAGATATTGGCTGTAACTGTCGACACCATGTTAAATTCGTCCTCGCAGACAATGAAATCTTGTTGACCTATTATAAAGCAATATGCCTGTTTGTGGTCAGCTATGCTGCGAAAGTGTGGTATGGAAATGTAAACGCTAGGATGTGGAAGAATGCCGCCCTGAGACTGAAACAGGGTGACTCCTTATGACACCAGTGGACCACCTTCATGAGGAGACGAAGATTTGAGCGGTATATAACACAACAATATGTTTGGATTTTACCGCCCTCAGCATCCCTTTTACGATGCCACTCAGGCACTCCAGGAGAGATTTTCATGATCTGGATAGAGAGAGGTCCAAATGTATAAGCGAGAACCTCTAGAACAGGTATCGGCACTAACACAAAAGCATTGTTTGCGGTCTCACGCATGCGACTCTCTCTCACTCTCTTCACAAAGAGCGTGTGCGTTAATGCATTGCTAAAATTAAAAATCATTGAAACAAGCGACAGCAGAATCTTCTTCATTGACTTCTGAACGAAGACTGAGTGGTGGTTGTTCTGTTGCTATTCTCATCAAGGGCACGTGTGCCCCTTTTTGCCGGATGCTGCTCTAGAACATGAATCCTATCAGGCAGGCTTCTCAGTGAAGTTGTTGCTGCTCTAGTCTCCGCACGTAATTAAATCTAATTCAGCACTTAGCAAATAATATGAGCCTAATGGAATAAGATTTCAACTTAATATCTTTTAGGCAAATTTGTATCAATCAATCAATCAATTTATTCATGCCATGCCATGTCATGTCATACCATGTCTGACTAATGTCAGGTGTTCACGTTGACACCTGAAGAAGGAAGCCGATTTATTCCCAACTATGCACTTTGGAATATTTTTTTCAACTATCATATTTTATCCATTTCTGGGAATTTGAAATCAAGTTATCCATGCCATGTCATGTCACAGCCATGTCATATCATTCTCATAGAAGGAGGAAGCCGATACAGTTTGATCCATATTCTGCAGGTCAAAAATGTTCTTTCAAAATAACAACTGATTCGGGTTACATCGGTTCTCGGCACAATGGAAATATATATCCATCTCTGGGTTGTTCTAGCCATGTCTGCCCGTTTGTATCGTACTTTCCAAAAAGGATTACTTTTTGCGATAGAGTGTAATCAGTAGGGTAACATGGGGCAGCTTCGCCAGTGCCAATACATAAAAATCGTCGAAGGGAAATTATAGATTTTCGGTAACTAACAACTTGCGGCATTAATGAATTCGACACTGGCAAAAGCGATCCAGTTACGAAGCTGTCCCATGTTACCCTACTCTCTTTGTAGCCAAACGCGAACATTGCTGATTCAGCTTCGTAGAATGATTACATTGTGATTCATTCGATGGTTGTTTACATTCAACCTTCACACATAAGTAGTTTGTAAAGCATATTCATTTGGTGGTAATCGTTATCGTATGATGATTTATCCTGATTCGATTCTGCTGAAGCGATTCTTTTATTCGGTAAAAAAAACTACACCAAAAACATTTTTTCACTAATTTGCACATTTTTTCTTCTCCCACACCAATGAGTGCATTCCGTTTCTTGCTCCATGATACCGGCTAATTTTCAGTGTACAATTCTAAAAGCAGTGTGGACACATACTGAAATATGGGTAGCATTATTTTCAGGGCTTTAGGCAATGTTTATTTACCATAACACCTCTGTGACTCCTCCTATCGTGAACCACAATAATAATATGAAAACCATTATTATATACATCCATTTTTTATACATTCCATCCCATAGTGCTGAAATCTCTTGACAAAAGCAACATATAAATTGCAATTTTAATTTGTTACTAAGAATCTTAACTAAACCCCATTGATGATGAGTTTGACTTCCTCATAAAATTCACAAATAATTAAAACGAACACTTAAGTGTCGGTTGCATGATTGCTAACATTCGAAACTCAGACTCAGAACAAAAAAAAATTAAAACAATGACCTTCTTTGAACAAGCGAAAAAAAACTGAAAAAAGGGGAAGACACAAAAAACCCATTGAAAAGAGGAAAGTTCAAGATGATTATTAAAAGTTATTATCTACCCAGCGTAACTGGTAAATCAACAAATTACCAAAGTGTTTAGAGCGAGACAACGAAGAAGCAGAAGAATATAAAGTGCAAATAAAACAGCAACAGTGGACAGATGAAACTAAAACTGACATAAGACCAAGAATAATAACAGAAATACTACAACAACTACACTAACTTAAGTGGTGAGCAATGGTGTTGCAATAATGAAACTCTTATATTTTGTAACAGGCAGTGATGGCTGGCACTTTTAAACAGAAACCAAGAAAATGACCAAATGACTGTAAACGGATACCATTAATGACTTTAAGAACTTTTAATCCCACAAAACATAGGCAGACGGACAGAAAGAGAAGTATGGATGGTGGGTCAAAGAATATCTAGACAGACAATGACGATGACGATAATGACGACACTCTAGCAGGCTGGATCAAAGCAGGCGCACTTTACTTTTACTTTATATGTTTATATGACTCCATGCATGTGTGGTTGCCTATTACAGCTAGTTAAGCCATGATGAGGAAATCTATACTAAGTTCAACAAATGAATGGACAGACAGACATACAAACAAGCAACTGTCGGAAAGTGCAAAAGTGGAAGTGATGTGTAATGTAGTGTAACTGTTACAATCCCCTTATAATCCACATTTTACTTTATAGTTTATTCATAAGTGTGTGTGAGTGTGTGCTTTTAAGTGTCTTGCAATAGTCAGATATTGAATGTGGATTAATTTTTGTGGCCATGAGCCACATACTGGCAGCAAATACACTTTAAAGAAAATACAACTTGGGAAATTTATTTAATTTAATTAGATGTTTAATACTACAAATTTCTAAATGCCACCCTCAGAACTTTTAATACTAGAGATGTTTAGTTGACAAAGGAACGAGTTCAATTGAACGATTCACTGAAATGAGCCTATGATTTAGATCAGTTGATATAGTTCACTAAAGTTTTTCAGTTCACTGAACTAAATCAGTGAGCGACTGAACGATCAAAGAAAACACGATCGAGTGATGAACTGTTTGGGTAAAAATATCTTAATATCGACCAGGTCAATTAAACTTTCGAAGGGAGTTACCGATTGGTTTCAAACGTTGCACATCCAAATTAAGAGTTGTGTAGTACCGCAACGAGCTAATTCCAAGGAACTATTTTTGAACTATTGGAACTATATCTCCTACCTTTAATTCCACACTCACTTCTATCTTTTCTTTTCGTTCATTTTTCAGATACTACCACATTGTTAAATAAATGTAAATCGCATTCACATTCACGAAAACAAAAAGGTATCGGCAACATTTGAAACAAAGGAAACAAAAAGAGCGATAAAGTAGGCAAAGTCATTGAAGTATATATGTAGGTGACGGAACTACGTATATTAGGGAGCTAATTCATTTTGGGAAAAGGAACTAGAAAAATCAATCGGTTCCGGAAACTAGATCGCTTAACTCTGATAATAATACCTCTTCTAAACTTATTCCAACTTCAAAAACGGACTTTATCTTCACACACTTTGGGGTAACTTCCCAACAAAAGTTGAAAACATTTTGAGTAAATGCAGTTTAAGATCTGTTCGAGAATCGTTTTGGAAGTTTTGCCGAAGGTAGTCCTTGTAGATATGAACTATGAAACTATATTAAGGAACTAGTTCATTTTGGGAAAAGGAACTAGGAAGATCAATCGGTTCCGGAAATTAGATTGCTTGATATATAATATTTCTTCTAAACCTATTCCAACTTCAAAGAGGGAATTTATCTTCCCACACTTTGGGGTATCTTCCCAACAAAAGTTGAAAAAAATTTTAAGTAAGTGCAGTTTAAAATCTGTTCGAGAATCGTTTTGGAAGTTTTGTCGAAGGTAATCCTTGGGCCAGTACATATGTACTTCCTGAGATAAAGTCGGTATATTTCTCCCGAAGGTACATAAAGTTGCAAGAAGACCCGGAAAATAACTTCGGGTAACTCCATCAAAAAAATTTCCAAATTTTCGCAAAATGGAGTTTAAGGACTTTTAAAGATAGATTTGAAATTTTGAACGAAGGTAGTGGTCTCGAATTAATATTTCGGTGGATAAATCCATGGTTCCTGACAATTGCCATTAAACTTTAAAAACCCTACCGTGAACAAAAAAAAAAATCTAGTGGAGACAATCGCTTTCAACGAAATTATTCCAATATAAAATATTGTTTTCTTGGACAAGTCCATGTTTCCTAATATAATGAGCCAAAATTTCTAAAAAATCTTATGGTGACCAACTCAAGTGGATAGTGGGCACTATAGCTGTCGGAAGAAGTGACTGACATTGGTCCTACCTTTGTACATCGTAACATATTTCTCAAACATAAATTGATATCGAAGATTTATGGAGAACTTTAAAAAAATCAACATTTTTGCAAAAGTTAATTCGAAGAGGTCTTCGGCCATCGTTTTGAAATTGGAACTAAGGTAGTTTTGTGGCCCTTATTACAACAATATAATGCTTTTCGAGGGCAAGTAAATGCTGCCTGACAAAGGGGCTCGAAAACTCTAACCGCAAACACAAAAGTTCCATAACATAAAAGCTAAAGCCATTTCTCAAATCGTGTTGATATCTTAATAGCTGCCACTTACATATGTGACCGTGTGTTAAACAGAATTACTTTTTCTAGAGGAAACCAATAT
This sequence comes from Musca autumnalis, assembly GCF_047663935.1. Taxonomy (NCBI): domain Eukaryota; kingdom Metazoa; phylum Arthropoda; class Insecta; order Diptera; family Muscidae; genus Musca; species Musca autumnalis. The sequence goes on along the minus strand of NW_027411977.1, from coordinate 190,389,831 downwards.
TTCCTGAGACGAGGGCCTTAAACGTCCCAATATTTAAGTACAACTTCTTCATACACCTCCCGCACATTATATAATTTTTTAGTTTATGCAACGTGCTCTAGTACAACTGTCAAGCTGGGCCCACGATAATGGTCTAGGAGTGAAAACGGAGAAGATAGAACTCGTACTATTGAGAAGGAAGCACACACATCCGGATTTGTATCTACCAGTTTTGAATGTAGTTTGTATTAGAACTTTCTATTGAAACTACATACATCTGTACAATTCTGGACCATCACATGACATGGAAAAGGAATATCGAGGATCGTTAAAAAAGGTCTTAAAATGTCATTCTACTCTTTCAAGAACTCCATTGGCAAATGTTGGGGCCTCAGATTACAAATCATACGCTGGTTGTATGTAACCGAGACTTGTCTGGTGGCAAGAACTTGGGAATGAGGCACAATTGTACATACCATCAGGTGTGCATAAGGGCCTACGGAGCAATTAAAAGTACCTCACAGGTTGCTTTGAACGTGATCCTGGCTAGTTGAATATTGTGAGGACGGATTTTAGAAACCAAGTGTGAGGAAAGTGATGAGCTTCACAGTTTGCGAAGGTCTTAAACTTACGTGACAGCAATCGTGAATCTGATAATACTAATCGCACAAGCGATTATATGCCCAACTCTATTAGGTTTGATTAACCCTCAGTAATTATTCCAAGCAGAGGCATTTGGGCCGAAGATAAATCTAATCTGGACGGTCTGGCAATATACATACAAGGCACTGGCGCTGGTGCCTACTGCGGAAATCCACTAATCGAACACACCTGTTCTTGAAGTGCGAATTTCACTATGCTAGGTGAACATAGTTCCTCTAGAACTTTTCTCAAAGTCGTGCAAATGGCTTTGGGAAAACAGTGCTATACCCACACAAAATTGAGAGTATCGTTTTTATTGGGTGTTTTTTAAAAACTTAAAAATTTTCTTTTGTTTCAATCTGTATTTTTCACACTATCTACCACACACTATCATCTCCTTCTTCGTCTACTACGAACCCTTCGTATTAATCCCTTTATTTCTTTCTAATTTCAGGATGAACATAATGGACATATGGTCACCGAGTGAATCGGCTATGATGAATTATGGTCGCGCATCCTTAAACCTATCCTCTAGAACTTCATCACAAACTCGAGGTCAGTTTCTATTAGCTGATATTTATTTTCACTGATGGTGTTCGGAGTCTTTTTAATGAACCGACTTCGGTAAGATTTTTTGCCCATTGCTTCTCTAGCTTTGGTATTTTTGGAGGTCAGAAGTAGCGGCAAATCACCCGTCCGTGATTGATCATTCTCTCTTTCTCATTTCCCCCTCCAGTGCTACCTGCCTATGAAGTAGTGGCTATTTGAAATAGATCGGCCCAGAATCTTTTCCAACGGATTGGAGTGCAGTATGAAAACTGGAGGTAGGGACATGGATCACTGCCGGGACCATAGTTTTATCCATTTCTAGCAATCATGTATTATCTAGAGTTGGGCAAATCTAGTACCGATATAATGTTCGTTTTTCTATCCTTCTAAATACTTTTCAGACTGATATAATTAATAGAATATTTTAATTTACACCTTTTTGTGTTTTCACGTGTTCCCATAGGTCTGATCCTCGGAGGTGATACATAAAAAATATGGTTTTTTGATTTTGTTCCGGTACTATCCAACTCTAATGTTCTCCCAAAAGTCGTCCGGAATACTATCTTCCCTGAAACTTTGGGGAACTTTCTCCTCAATAAGATTAAGTAGCACCGCTCTGTCTGTTTAAACTGCCATTTATGTCGTCCACTTCACGAATGGCGTCCCGTCCATAACTTCAGTCCGTTTTTATGGTCACATAAGAGCTTGAGTTGCTGGAACAGTGGAAAGGTAATCGCTATATTTGCCATATATTTTTAATAGTCATGGAGGGTGAGGTTGTTGCAGTTGTAGGATTTAAGAATTGGGGTGCCAAGGCATCCACACCTACGTCAGTCGAAGTTTTATTTGTGGTTTGTATTAATTTGTGGTGGACAGAGGTCGACCCTGACCATAGATAATAAACTTGCGAGCTATTCTTGAGAAAGTTGAAAGAAAAACTTCTCCAATATCGTTAAACTTTTCTGAACATGTAATATAATGGGAAACGAATTAGCAAATGAAAAAGATTTACTCGATTTACCAATTAATGAATCATTAAGTCACCGATGTTCCACTACATCGGCAAACTTTGTAAGATCTGCCTTGAGAAGGCGCACCGCACATAACTTATGGAACCAGGATGTATTATATCCTAGACAATCTGGACCGCGATTTCCCACTTCCTTTCTCTCGCTGCGGAACTTATTACTGATCACTGTAGGTTTTGATTTCTAACTTCACGATGTAATGACAGTTGCGTCGACCTCTGTAGATTATGTGCACATGTAGTAGAGATAAATGGGTCAAACGCGGATAGCCCAGCCTTTTTTCCTATTGGGACGATGACGTTATTCAGGCATACATAACAGATTTTTCAGGTAGAGTGATCACAGAGCGATCAGTGCACATATAGCACATATATATATATAGTTGAAAATTTCAGATCTGTTCTTAAATCGTGTTGTAGGCTTATTTCTGATAACTGCTCCCTAAAATCTATGACAAGCAACTGGGAAGACAACTACATTGAGAGAATTAAGGCAGATACTGAAACGATCGAGCCCTCCTCTGCTTGAGCATCTTTATTTTTTTCTCTATGAACTACATGACTGTGGGCGAGTCTTCTGTGGTCTAGTGTAGTTCGATTAATTTGTTCTCCTTTCCCGTTTTCCTTGCCCTCTATTTTCTCTCTCTCTCTCTATTTAATAATGGCAATTGCGAATTCTGCAACCTAACCTAACATATTGTGACGAAAGTAACTGATGTATTTAAGTTATTTTACATGAATTTCCATTACTTTGGAAATTTTAAATTGTGGCGTAAATTTTTATTAAACAGTTTCTTTATTAACACCAAATTTTCAACAACAACTACTATATACAATTTACTATTCATTTACTATTCAATTCACTATTTTCCATGTTCATTTTACTATTATTTCTGTTGTACTCTCTCTCCCTCTCTCATATTTATTATAATTATTAAATTATGCCTCTATATTGTGACATCATTCATTATAACACCTTCTACTGTCGGTTCATTTGTTGTTTATGTACATTCATTTGTATGTGCGTTTATATGTGTCTTTGCGAATCGAATAACATTTTGCCTGAACATTGGAGAACCTCCGAGATTGAGGAGGCTAGTCTATGCATCACAAGCGAGTACAAATACGGTAAAGTTGCAGGTGGGTAACTTATGTTGTCATTCATTGAATTAAAACCGCCAGAACAATCTAAGTAACCTGAATAAAGCTGTGTGCTAGGCAGAGTTAAGCTGTGTGCTTAGTAACGAAGTAAAATATTGCATGAAAAAGTGTATAACGCCAATAAAGCATTATAGAATCGTAATCTAAACGAACCCTTGTTTTATTTGGTACAAATCGTATCGGGGAATAAAACAAAGTCTACACGGGATTAAGTTAAACCTAATTCCGTAACAATATTTTGAATTATTATTTTTTTTTGCAGTGCATTCCATCCATTGACTTAGCAAATCTGCTTTATAATATAGAGTATCATCCCGTCAAAATTTAAAAAAAGCAAATCTCGTCGCCAATAATCTCAAGTAATGCAACAGTACGAGTCAAGTAATACTTGAAATAAGCCACAACTTCACAAATCAAGAAACAAAACTAACATCCGCCTTTACTATACTTAAGATGATGTCTTGGCATTGAGAGGAAGACTTGCAATGGTACAATGGCCATAGTCAGCGAAATCAACTAAAAACAATTTATTGCCAGCTCCATGTGGCGCACACAAAATATGAGTTATTTCAATTCAACTCTTCAGTTTTAAGTGATCATGACTTTGAATTGGTCTCGGTCTTCGAAGTTGAGTTTTTTTTACTTTGAAACAAAAAAAGACCGCTGGAAATTTTCTCAACATTGCAATGAGCAATAATCTGCAAACCCAAAAAAGAGGAGCAATGAAATCCTTTAGAATATTTTTGTGATGAAAAAAATTAACCGAAGAACAAAAGAATTTAGCACATAGCAATGTAATTAGCAACGGAAATTATTGAAATATTTTTAAGAAATAAAAAATATTTCTTTAAGAGGGATGTGGAATATGTACTTTTCGACGTGGACTTACCTCTATGAAGCAGTGGAAATTATAATTTGGCAGTAAAGGAGCTGTAAAATAAAGGGAAATAACAATTTAATAAAACGGATTGAAAATAACATAAAAAATTGAGTAGAATTAAAATTTTTAAAAATTGCAGAGATATACGGAATTCCCTATTTCTTATCATAGTTCAAGAAGAGAGAGGGAGAAACTAGCGAACAAACTAGCACAATTGAACGATTCATTGAAAAAGGGAAATGACATAGATGAGTTGTGAACTAAACCTGTGGGAGAACGATTTCTCAATTTTTTTTACGAACGAACTAGTTCAATCGATCGGTTCACTGAAAAGAGCGAACGAATTAGACAAGTCGATATAGTTCACTATATTTAAATAAATTAAATTAATTTCCCGAAAGAACCGAACCGAAGATCCGATTAGAGAACGAACGAATTGAATAACAATAATATCCATATGTTATATTTGTTTGTTCTGGAGTAGCTTAACAAATAACTGTTTGTTACTTTTTGGTGTGCGCCTGCATGTGTTTTACCTATTCGAACGAGTCGGGGAATTTTTCTGATCCCAATAATTGAACTGGATACTGAACTATGAATTAGTTCAGTCAAAAGAGTTGAACTGCATTCAGCTATCTTTCAAATAAGCTAGAATTTACAACACTACACATAATACGACACCGATTGCCTAATATTCAGGAGAGAAAAACTTTCTTAAGGCTCGGGTACATAAGCTGCCTCACCTGCTTTACCTTGCTTGCCTGCTTCGTTCCTGACATAATAAAATTAAAAAAATAAAGAATAAAAGGGCAACTTAGTTCGAAATTGCTTCGGCCTTCTTTATTCTTTTATCAGAAGCAAACAAGACAAGCAGGCGAATCAGGTTATGTACCCAGATCTTTAGTCCATTCGAGGATGTTCTTAGAAAATGCATGCAAATATTCAGGATATGCAAGTCCAAATTACGTTGAGGAGTTCAATCACACTTACAAATTCAAATCTTATCATGGAGAGACCTCATAAATTCAACTTTAACACCTCTATATGAATTTTATTCAATATTTTTTTTTTACAAATTTCAAATGTAAAACCTTTATACATCTGCACCTATTAATTTCCACTTTAAACTCCAATCATAGCTGTTTCCTTCGTTTACCGGAGAATGACAACCCACAAACAACAAACAATCGCTTTCGATAGATTGACACTTAAAGTAAAACCTCAAGTAGTAGCTCAAGTTTATTTCAAACCCCCACCGTCTGTCTCAAAACTCAATCAGACTCACACTATTCTTCTTCTCAACTCTATGTGGCGAGGAGAATAACACAAAAATCCCTTGCCGCACAACTTGCCGTTAAAGATATTGTGCAGGGAATCCATATGTATGTATGTACGTAGGCCCAAATGTTCATTCTTCTGTCTGCTGCGTGCCAAGAGGTTTGACTGGCAGACAGATTGTAGAGTAGAGTGGATGTTCGTTCGTTTACTTGAAATGCCTGCTTTGGTATTTCCATCATGCTCCCGTGTGAGTAGTGAGTTTAATCGTGTGTGACGCATTGTCTGTAATCAATCTATCATCATCATCACGTGTGATTTTTGCAACGGCAAAAGGAAAAAGATGCTGCGCCAATCTCACAGGCAAGCAGGCAGTTTGCGAAGTAATGTGCGTACAGAGTTACCTTTTTTCTTCTTGATTTAATGTAAAACAGTTGAATTTTTTATTATGATTAAGTACGCGTACGCCATTTATGAACTGTTTCATGTTTTCTTTCAATTGTAAAATAAGTTGGGACATTTGAGAGAAGAAAATGGTGTAAAAATCTTGGGAGGTGAGAAGAAATGCGGAATTTATAATTTAAATTGAAGACGTGATAAATTTTTAAATTTAAGATATCTTTAGAAATTTACCAAATTCGGGTGCCTAAAAGGTTATTTTCAAGAGTTTCAGTTTAAGAGTGAATCAAGAAAGCTAAGCGGATGAATTGTATCAGTTTTAATGAGTCTTTAGAGGGAGTAAATGAAGCGACTGAGCTCCGCAAAATACTATCTACAGATCAAAATTCCATTGGTAGCATTATGCGAAGGGACGGTTCGTGTACTACCCCTGGACTAGAGACATATTTTGGAAAAATATTGGAAAAAATTATCGATGCAGAGTCGACGGCGAAAAAGGGAACTGGTGAAGTTGTTTGGTGACAACTGAAACTATAGTCTTCCCTATCTCCGCCCGCAACTAATCAATTTCATATCCACTGTAAAACATTTTGTTGTTATTCAAATTTTTGAATACAACGAAATATGGACTCGAGCTGAAATAAACACAAAGATTGAAAAAATATTTTTTAAAAGTCCGCGATCATTGGAAAAATATTTTTTAAGAAATCTGCGATTATTGGCAAATGATTTTTAAAAAATCCGAAAAATATCTTTAAAAATCCGCGATTATTGGAAAAATATTACTTAAAAAATCCGCGATTGGACAAATGTTTTTTTTTATAATCCAAGATTATTGGACTTAATCCACGATTATTGGATTATTAAAAAAAATCAACGGTTATTAGAAGATTATTTTAAAAAATCCGAGATTATTGGAAAAATCTTTTAAGAAATCAATGGTTATAAGAAAGTTATTTAAAAAAATCCAAGATTATTGCAAAAACCTTTTAAAAAAATAAGCGGCTATTAGAAAATTATTTAAACAAAATCCACTATTATTGGAAAAAGCTTTCAAAAAATCAGCGATTAACAGAAAAATATTTTAAAAATATTTATTGAAAAAATCTTTTTTAAAAAAATCCACGATTATTGGACAGAAATTTAAAAACAATCAACGGTTATTAGAAGATAATTTAAAAAAATCCGCGATTATTGGAAATTCTTTTAAAAAATCAACGGTTGTAAGAAAATTATTTTAAAAAAATCTAAGATTATTGTAAAAATCTTTTAAAAAATAAGCGGTTATTAGGAACACATTAAAAAAAATCCGCGATTATTTTAAAAATATTTTTTAAAAAATCCGCGATTATTGGAAAAATATTTTTTATAAAATCCACGTTTATTGGAAAAATATTTTTTATAAAATTGACTTTTTTTAAAAATCCACTTTTATTAAAAAAACATTTTTTAAAAACTCCACATTTATTAGAAAAATATTTTTTAAAAAATCGACGCTAATTGGAAAATCATTTTTTTTTAACCCACGTTTATTGAAAAAATATTTTTTAAAAATTGACGTTTATTGGAAAACATTTTTTAAAAACTCAAAGTATATTGGAAAAAAAAATTTAAAAAAATTAACGATTATTGGAAAGAAAAAAATTTTAAAAAAATTAACGATTATTGAAAAAAATACTTTTTAAAAATCCGCGATTATTGGAAAAACATTTTTTTTAAAATCCACGTTTATTGGATAAATATTTATCAAAAAATCCACGTTCATTGGAAAATTTTTTTTTTAAATTCCACGTTTATTGGAAAAATATTTTTAAGAATCCTCGTTTATTGGAAAATATTTTTTTAAATCAACGTTTATTGGAAAAATATTTTTTAAAAAATCCACTTTTATTGGACAAATGTTTTTTTTTTTAAATCCTTGATTATTGGACAAATGTTTTTTAAAAAATCCTTGATTATAGGACAAAAATTTTTTTTAAAAAAAAACTTGATTATTGGACAAATGTTTTTTAAAATATCCTTGATTATTGGACAAAAAATGTTTTTAAAAAATCCAAGATTATTGGATAAATATTTTTTTATAGATCCACGATTATTGGTCAAGTATTTTTTTAAAAAATTCATGATTATTGGACGAACCTATTTTTAAAAAATCCACAATTATTGGGCAAATATTTTTTAAAAAAATCCATGATTATTGGACAAATATTTTTTTTAAAAAATCCACGATTATTGGACAAACCTATTTTTTAAAAAATCCACAATTATTGAACAAATATTTTTTAAAAAAATCCACGATTATTGGACAAAAATTTTTTTAGAAAATTCACGATTATTGGATAAATATTTTTTAAAAAACCCACGATTACTAGACAAATATTTTTTAAAAAAATTTACGATTATTAGACAAATATTTTTTAAAAAATACACGATTATTAGACAAATATTTTTTAAATAATCCACGAGTATTGGACAAATATTTTTTAAAAAAGCCACGAGTATTGGACAAATATATTTTTAAAAAAGCCACGATTATTGAACAAGTATTTTTTTAAAAATCCATGATTATTGGGCAAATATTTTTTTAAAAAATCCACGATTATTGTACAAATATATTTAAAAAAATCCACAGTTATTGGGTAAATATTTTTTAAAAAATCCAAAATTATAGGACAAATATTCTTTAAAAAAATTCACGATTATTGGACAAATATTTTTTTAAAAATCCACGATTATTGGACAAATGTTTTTTTTAAATCCACGATTATGGAAAACATTTTTTAAAAAATCCACGATTACTGGAATTTTTTTATATCCCCGATTATTGTAAAAATGTTCTTTAAAAATCCTCGATTTTTGGAAAAATCTTCTTTACTAAATCCACGATTATTGGACAAATATTTTTTAAAATATCCACGAGTATTGGACAAATATTTTTAAAAAAATTCACGATTTTTGGAAAAATATTTTTTAAAAAATTTTTGCTTATTGGAAGAAAATGCTTTAAAAAGTTTAATGAAAAAAATCAACAAATATTTTTTAAAAATTAACGTATATAGGAAAAATATTCTTTAAAAAATCAACGTTTATTAAAAAAATATTTTTTTAAAAAATCAAATTTTTTTGGAAATATATTTTTAAAAAATCCATGTTTATTGGAAAAATATTTTTTAAAAAATCCACGTTTATTGGAAAAATATTTTTTAAAAAATCGACATTTATTGGAAAAAGAATTTTAAAAAATCCACGATTATTGGAAAAATATTTTTTAAAAAATTCTTGTTTATTGGAAGAAAATTCTTTAAAAAGTCAACGTTTAATGAAAAAAATCAACAAATATTTTTTAAAAAATTAACGTATATACGAAAAATATTCTTTAAAAAATCAACGTTTATTAAAAAATATTCTTTTAAAAATCAAATTTTTTTGGAAAAATATTAAAAAAAAAAATGTTTATTGGAAAAATATTTTTTAAAAAATCCACGTTTATAGGAAAAATATTTTTTAAAAAATCGACATTTATTGGAAAAAGAATCTTAAAAAATCCACGATTATTGGAAAAATATTTTTAAAAGATCCACGTTTTTTATATTTTTAAAAGACCCAAGTTATTGGAAAAGCATTTTTTAAAAAATCCATGTTTATTGGAAAAATATTTTTAAAAAAATCCGCGATTATTGGAAAAATATTTTTAAAAGATCCACGTTTATTAAAATATTTTTTTTAAACCCTCGGTTATTGGATATTTTTATTATTTTTGTTAAAAGCACGTTTATTGGAAAAAATATTTTTTTTAAATGCACGTTTATTGGAAAAATGTTTATAAAAAATTAAATTTCTTAAAAAATTAAAATTATTGGAAAATGTTTTTTTTAATCCACGATTATTGGAAAGATATTTAAAAAGAAACACACGGTAATTTAAATATTCCTTAAAAATCCACTTATATTGGAAAATGTTTATTAAAATGTCAAAGTTTATTAGAAAACTATTAAATATTCACGTTTACTGCAAAAATATTATTTAAAAATTTCCACGATGATTGAACAATATTATTAAGAAATCCACGTTTAATGGACAAATATTCTTTAAAAATCCAAGTCCATCCTTTGGCAATATAGAGGAAGAGGAAAAAAAGTTTTACATAAATAATTACCCAACATATTGTTCAACGAATTAAACAAATATTTACATTTTTTTCATTAATAATTTCGTTTTTTTAGTTTTTGCTTTAAAATAAACACAGTTTTCCCTATCTACCTTCTTAATGTTCTTTGAAGAACACATAGGTTTAAATAGTTCGATTTTTTCATTCACGAGCAAATACTCGATCGAATCGAATGTTGTAATTATGCCCCAGGTTTTTATTTATATCTTTACTTTCCATCCTCCACTTAGTTATCTACAAGTTAATCGGCGTTAAATTTTGTATTACAAATTAAATGTACTCTTTTCACAAGTTGAGTGTAAAGTCAAACAAATCCAACAGCTGCTGTCTCGAGGTGATGATCATGAAGATTTTAAAGTTGAAACGGTTAATGTTCGGATTGTTGTAACGTTTTAATGGCTTCCCAAACAACAACAACTGAATAAAGACCATCCTTGCAGCAACCATATGTTATTCGGATTGTATGATATGGTATGGCCAACAATAAGAGTTAGCTAGTATTTTGTATGTACGGTACTCTTGTAATTTAATATAACAACAACATGCTTTCAAAATAAAAAAGAACAAGAAAAAGAAACAACAATAATAATGACTTTAACTAACATCGGCAATTTTCTTTAAGGCAGCCAAGTGGCCATCGTAAAAAGAGAAACCATAATCATCATCATGATGATGATCTTGTTATTATGATGATCCGTATTTAATGATGGGGTCCTTGTAAGAAAGCAAAAAACTTTATACTCTTTGTTGCAACTTTACCCCCTTTGAATGTACATTGTTCTCAACACATGGCTGGCAATATAATACAGACCACAACCTTCACCATCAATACGCAAACATACGTTCAATGAACGAAGAATGGCCAGCAACCAGACAGATGCTTCTGTGAACCATACCCCATCCATTCATCCATCCATCCATCTATACCATACCATCCATCGTCAATAAATATCATAATTTCAGTGTTATACTTTGAAGTTCAAGCATATTTTTTATACGTACGTTACGATTCATGCTTTCAGCCACAGAGAACAACGCAAAAATTAAAATCATCGCAAAGGGGGAACTGCTCTTAAACTTGCTTTACTTGCTGGTTTATATGTGATCATCATCTTCATCATCTTGTGGTAACGTAAAAAGAAGAATGTACAATAACAAACAAATAACAACTCATGTGGAGATTTTTATTTCCTATAAATATAGCCGATCTCTTTCAATTATGTTGCAGGCCACTTTTTTTTCGCCAACAAACAATAACAACTACTATGGAGTTGCTTTTTTTCTGTGGTTGTTGTTGAACTGCATTTTGTTAAGCTTAAATCAAAGCCTCCCCATAATTACAGAAGTCGTGAAATGAAATTCAAAGGCAAGGATAAAAAAACGAATTGAAACTGAAATCAAAACAGATTCAGAATACCATAAAAAATTGTTGGCAAAGTTTGTTGTGAGAATATTAAATAAAGCCTTGAATAGGCTGTGGGGAAGTTTAGTGTATAAATATATTTCCAAAATTGTCTTAAAAATGCTGTAATTATTAGTTAGAAAGTTCTCATAGAGCTATGTTTCAGAATCCACCGGTTATGGTGGCAGACACCGAAGCCGAAAGAGTGTCTTGGCGTTGGCTGCGTTCCGGTATATTTACCAATTCGCGGCTAAATTTCAGAGCAGCACAAATTCAAATTAAAATTTTTATCGTAAGTCTGTATGGGGGTGACGATTAGACGACGATTAGATACAATAAGAGAGATTAGAAACGATGAGTAGTCTTAAATTAGGCAACTTATAGGATCTGTATTTGTTTTACTCATCTCAAGTGGACACATAACATTCAAAATAATTGGGCCTGTGATCTCTCAACGTAGAACGACTTCCCATCTCTCGCTCGATAAGTTAGGGAGGAAAATCTCTGTGACATTTATCACGGGTGATTAAAGGTTTAGATTTCTAACGTCAAGAAGCGATACCAATGGCGTCGACTACTGTAGATTATGTGAATATGCAGAATAGATAGAGATGGTCAGACATCTACTTTGCTGAAGAAGACATCGACTACTGGGTAGATCGAGAGAGACAATCTCGCCTTCTTGGGTTGGCAAAACATTTAACTACTCCACTTAATTCTTCTGTCTTGATATATTCCAGTACAAACCATCGATCAACAACGCAGCGATATTGCTGCAACCTCTTCATCTTCATCCTCAATTGAACAAGTAGTAACCATGGAATATTCTCATCACGAACTTTAATCCTATCCAGGATGAACACAATGGACCAACAGTGTTCGCGTGAAGTCGCCACAATACTAGTAGGTGCTCATCTTTAAACTTAAGCTTGCCATTTGGGACTTAATTTTCTGTGATATTGCAGTGAACAAGGACTAAGACCCTGAGTCCATAGATTGTAGTTTTTAGGCACCCAAGGCATTTCCATGTACAAAACTACTGAACATATAGCTCCACGACTTATATGCTTTAAACAATGTTTGGCTACGAATGTATGTTATCATCGATCCATTGAAGGCCTTTATCCTAGTGACTGCGACCTTTCGATTTGAAAGTCCCAGGTTGAGGGTTGAAGTTCAATCAGAGCTCTTTGACAGCTTGTGAAGCACTTGTGTTTAGAGTTGATGTTGCTCTTTGGTAAGTATTTAATTTGTAAAGATACGAAATATTTTCCAGTGCTTTCTAACAGATCAGAACTCAAACCTTGGATGATCAACTATATTTGTGGTTGCCAGTCGTTTGTGGAATTCAGTCTCCGATGGCGAGAGTGTTATCTCCGGAACTATTCTACATCTAGCTTTGTAAAATCCCACTCCCTCCAAACGGCATACAAATCTTACTGCATGCGGATGATTCCACATAATGGGTTAAATGTCTACATAGCCGACTACTACCATCGGGGGAATATGAAAATATCCGTCGGTAAATCCACTGCTACATTCTTCACCACCTGAGTAGCTGAAATGAGGCTCCCCCTAAAAATATTGGTCGAAGGTGTCCTGATTGAGACAACTAACTACACCAAGTTCTTGGGTGTAACAAGCATGCAGTATAACACATCCGCCCAGACCACAGCTATTTGTAACAAGATCAAAAGTAGGAACAAGGTTCTCAAGTTGCTGGCTGGCGGGACTTGGGTTACTGACAAAGACACCTTGTTCACCTTTTATAAAGGTTTTCTGTGGTTAGTTAAGCTGCGCCCATAAGCAAATTAGGGCTACGCAGTGAAAGAATATGTAAACCTGCCGGAATGCCGCCCTGAGGACTGCAACAGGGTGCCAACTCATGATACCGTTGGGCCATACTCATGCGGAGGCAAAGATTTTACCGACTCATCACCACCCAGGCACATTAGGAGAAATCTCCATGAGAGAGAGAGAGAGAGAGAGAGAGAGAAAGAGAGAGTTCCTAACAGGAACGGACACAGGAAATTAAATTTTTTCATACAATTTTTGAACATTTTGGTTCCAAAATTTGGTCTAAAGCTCAGACGGTCTACTTTTATTAACGGGTTTCTTCTCTTTGAATACGTCCAAGGACAGCGAATACAAGTTGTTGCAAAAAAATCAAAAAACCGATGTAGTCTATATTCAAATCTAATCTATGTATCGTGCAAATGTTACAATATGCAAAGTATGGACCATCGTAACTCTCCGCACTAATTCTGCGAACAATTTGTACTTTTGTGGGAGAGGTACCAATGAGAGTAGACCGATATGACTAGACAGCGGAATCCTATGCAAATTCATATATGGTTAGGATGGTCGTAGAGAAAAACTGATTAGACAGAAACTCGTTTTATTACAAAATAAAACGAATTAGGCCCAGAAATTTTTGCATATTTTGACATATTTTTACATATTTGCATAAAATAAACATATGCAAAACCATATGCAAGGATTTGTTTTCTGAAGATCCCACCGAAACGGCTGAAATTTGGTGTTAAGTCTTGTGGCCTCAATTTAATACTAAAATAGCTGAAATTTTGTATTATGTCTTCGCAAAACTTTCACCAGAAACTTGTCGGTATCGGTCCACGTCTTCATAAAGGCCCCATAGAACGGTACCTCCCAATATTCGGTATTTTGAAGGTTGTGGCCTCAATATTTCACCGAAATGACTGAAATTTTGTATTTAGTCTTCGTTGGGAAACTTTCGACCTGAAATTTGTCGTTATAGGTCCACGTCTTCCGATAGCCCACATAAAACGGTACCTCCCAATATTCGGCATTTTGAAGGTTGTGGCCTCAATATGCCGAAATGATTGCAATTTGGTTTTTAGTCTTCGCTGGGGGTACAAAACTTTCCACCAGAAACTTGTCGGTTAGGTCCCCGTCTTCATTAAGCCCCCATAGAACGGTAACTCCCAATATTCGGTATTTTTAAGGTGGTGGCCTCAATATTCCACCGAAATGACTGAAATTTTGTATTTAGTCTTCTGTGGGGGTATAAAACTTTTGACCTGAAATTTACCGGTATGGCTGTGGTTATACATTTCTCTATTTTATTGAATTGTCCGAAGAGAATTCTAAACAGAAAAATTGTACACATAAACAGTTTCGTACCTTTTAATGAAATATTTGTTGCATAATTTTGCATATATCATATGTTTCGATTGCAATTTAATCTGAAGCTAGAAATATGCCCAGTCCCAAAATTTGACATGAATCGTACCATAAATAGGGGTTGCATAAAATTCCGCTGTCTAGATCTGACCCATCTTCGAACCATATCTATGTTTGGACAAGATATTACGAGGGCCAAATAGTTGGACCGAATCGGTTGATCGGTTCAGGAGTTATCGTGCGATCTATGTCGGGTACGATGTGCAAAGTATGGACCAAATCGGTTACTCCCTTCGAGAGTTATCATGCGCACCATTTTTGTGAACAATTTTGAACTTTTGTAGGCGATGTATTCAAGGCAGTGGACCGATGTAGCCTATCTTCACACCTTATCTAAGTTTGTACAAAATACTACGATGACCAAATTTTGGATTGAATTGGTTGATCCGTTCGGAAGTTATTATGCGCTCCATCCAGCAAGCCAGACAGACGGACGTACATAGCAAAATCAATTCCAAATTATCAGAAACGGATTTCGTCCAAACATACTGTAGGTCGTTTGAAAGTGTATAATTATCTTTAGCCTAAATGCTGAGTTTATAAAAATTTGAAAAATAGGGATGGTTAAACGACAATTGCAACATCTCGGATTTGTGACTGACCACCTTCGCCAACCTTCTTTGCGTAATTGTTAACGAGATATTTTTATACTTTAATTGAAGGATTATTATATGCCCAAAAATTTATAGACTTCTTCCTCTCTGGAAGCCCCATCTCCAACATCCGATAAAATTTGCGATTTGTAGTGTGATTACAAATTATGAGTAGACAGAAGTGGGGCGGACGGACGGACATTGGGATAAAACATTATCACATCAAAAATTGTGACAGAATTTAATGAAGTCAGTCACTCTCTTGCTCTCGTCAGTAACAGACGTGTTTCTACGCATAACGTTGATTTGTGTAATTATTACTTACAACAACAATTATACTACGAATTAAGTGATCAAAACAAACAAAATAAAACGTGCACATGGCCACGATGATCAAAACGCACAGTGCGTTTTAAATATGAACAAGAAAAATAGGCCTTATTCAGCATCATTTATGATGACATCAAATAATTATTATGCTCCACTACAAACAGTGGATAACGAAGATGTTGATGATGAAGTTATCATTGAAAAAAAGCCTGCAAAAATCCAGGTTTCTCCTATTACTATCTTAAAGGTTACAACTGTGGAAGTTCATGAGATTTGTAAATCTGTCAATGTTGAAAATTATTCGGTACGAAAAATTTCTATCGGAGTAAAGTTATTCTGTCAATTGAAGGCTGATTTTGAAAAGATTTGTAAATGCTTGGAAAGCAAGTACGAGTATTTTACATACGCTACAAAGGATGAGAAACCATACAAAGCTCTGCTTTTTGGACTCGACAAACAAGATCCTCAAATTGTAAAGAAAAAATTGATAGATATGGGTCTGAAGTGCCTTGATGTAAAATTGGTGGTAAAGAAAGCAGTTCGTTTGCCAGAATTTATTATATTTGTTGTATATTTTCAACGCAAAACCATAACAATGAAGCAGCTAAGGCAGTATTACTCTGATATTGAACGTAACAAAGTCACATGGGATTATCAGAGTTCAAACAAAACTCAAATAACGCAATGTTACAATTGCCAAATGTTTGGCCATGGAGCTAGCCGATGCAACGTCAAAACATTTTGTGCAAACTGTGCAGGTGCCCATAAAACGTCTGATTGCAAGGACAATGTAATAAAATGTGCAAATTGCGGTGGCGGTCACCAATCTGTTTCAGTCAAATGCCCAAATAGGCAGTCATATCTAGAGATTCGTCAACGAATTCAACGTACTTCTCGAAGACAACCTATTGCCAGTAACAATTTCAATATGAACCATAGTAATTTTCCAAACAAACTCCAACAACCGCAACCTATTTCAGGTCCCGCTTGGCAAACTGGAGTCAACAACATCAACATCACTTCATATGATAACAACAATGTATCTAACAATGATTTATTTTCAATGGAAGAAATTAGAAATCTAACTCTAGATCTCATAACTAATCTTAAAAACTGTAAAACTAAGGCAGACCAATTCGTGGTTATTACCAATTTGGCTTGCAAATTTCTCTCTTAATGGATAAAATCAATATTATTACTTGGAATGCTAGAGGCATTCGCAATAAAAATATCGAACTTTTTAATTTTCTTTTAAGCAATGACATTCATGTATGTTTAGTGTCTGAAACCTGGTTAAAACCAAACATTTCTATAAGGCACAGTGCATTTCGTATTTACCGCTATGATAGGGATACTATTAGGGGCGGAGGAGTAGCTGTCATTGTCAAAAAGTCGGTGAGACATAGTTTGCTACCTATAGTCAACACACATATAATTGAAAATGTGGGTATCCAAATTATTACCAGTTCTACACCCATAGATATTTATGCCTGTTATTTTCCGGGGGGAGCAGTGAGATCTGATACTAACAGGAAATTTCTTTTTGCAAATGACCTCTTTAAGCTAACAAGAGGCGATAAATATATTTTAGGTGGAGATTTCAATTGCCGCCACCAAGATTGGGGATGCCTAAGAGCTAATGCTTGGGGTAATGTGCTTCGTGAAAAAATAACAACATACAATACCAATATTATCTATCCAAGTGACCACACGTACATACCATCTAATAGAAATAGGCAAGGATCAACCCTTGACTTCTTCCTATCCAACATTCCAGAATTTTTATCTCAAGCAACCTCGCTGAATAATCTAAATTCAGATCATTTACCTGTTAAGATAACGGTAGATCATAGTGTTATATGTCAACAATTCTTAAAGTATGATTTTAATAAAGCCAACTGGAGGGCTTATTCTAGAAGTATTAATTCAAGCCTAGTTACTCCTAACATTAACGAAATAGTAAACACCGAACAAGTGGACTCATTAATATCTATGTTTAAAGATTCCATTAAAAGAGCCATATCTTTTAGCGTTCCTCAAATACCAGTTAAACACACTGGAAAACAACTCCCTTTATACATAAAAAATTTAATAAAATCTAGAAACAGATCAAGACGTATCTGGCAACGTTACCGTCAGTACCAGGATTTTCATGATATGAAGTCACTGGATGTAATAATTCAAGCTGAAATCCAAAAATTTAGAAATAATTCATGGAATACCCTGTTATCTACGTTGGAAAAAGGTTCGCCACCGTTCTGGAATATTACTAAAATTCTTAGGAAAAAAGTTGTCAATATACCTACTTTGAAATATAATAACAGCTCTTATAATACTAACACCGAAAAATGTGAAATTCTTGCCAATACTTTCGCTAATAACTCTCTAACATCATACACTAGTGATCCATCAACAGTGTTAGAAGTCCAGAGCAGTTTGGAATCCCTTTGTTTATCCAATGCAATACCTGGAAACGATATATTTGTAAACTTTTCACAAGTCTCATTCATAATCAAAAATTTAAAAACTAAAAAGTCCCCTGGATGTGACGGTATAAATAACAGATGCCTTACAGCCTTGCCAAGAAACGGTATACACTTCTTAACCACTATTATCAATGGTTGTTTAAAATTTAATTATTTTCCCAATGAATTCAAAGAGGCAAAAGTAATTCCTATTAGGAAGCCCCATAAACCTCCTGATTCGCCGTTATCATATCGGCCAATTAGCCTACTTTCGTCGATAGGCAAAATGTTAGAAAAAATCATAAAAAATAAACTTAATGATTTCATAGAAGAAAATAATATCCTTCCCCCACAACAATTTGGGTTTAGGAGACAGCACAATACGGTTCATCCTCTTGTTAGAATAAAAAATATTGTTCGCTCAAATTTTGAGCAAAATAAATCAACAGGCATGGTCCTCTTGGACATCAAAGCCGCTTTTGACACCGTGTGGCATGATGGTCTTATTCATAAAATGTTAAAATTTAATATACCAATAACATTAATTAAAATAATTAAAAATTTCCTAACTGGTCGAACATTTAAGGTATATATAGGCTCACACTGTTCTAACTCAATGTTTATGACTGCTGGTTGTCCACAGGGATCCTGTTTGTCTCCCGTCTTATATAATTTGTATACTGCAGATGTACCTAAATTCAATAATTGTCAAATGTCAATCTTTGCTGACGATACAGCTATTTTATGTTCGGACTTGCTAGCATCCGATATTATATTAAAATTGCAAACCACCACCAAAGACATAATATCATATTTCAAAAAATGGAAAATTATGATAAACTGCGATAAAATACAGGCTATATATTTTTCAAGAAAAAGGAAGCCTTGTTTTCTTCCTCAGTCGTCTATTATTATAAATAACACATCAATACCCTGGGAGCAGAATGTTAAATATTTGGGAGTCATGCTAGACCCCAAATTAACTTTCAAAAATCATATCCCTTATATTATAGATAAAATTAATAATACGATACGTATTCTGTACCCACTGATATGTAGGAAATCATTACTATCTATTACCAATAAAAAAATAATTTTTAAATGCATTTTTCACGCGATTATGTTCTATGCGGCACCTGTTTGGTCCAGCTGCGCAAATACACATATTAAAAAGTTACAGGTCGCTCAAAATAAGCTACTAAAACTTATGTATAATTTACCTTGGCACTACTCCACCGCAAGATTACATGAACTAGCTAATATAGAGACAGAAGATACCAGATTATTAAGGTTAACAGAAAATTTTAAAACCAGATGCGTATATTCTGATTTTTCTCATATTAATGATATAATATCATACTAAATGTTCCTGTGTTATTAGTCTAGCCTTAGAATAAGTTAATTTTACAATTATTTTTAAGTCTTCAAATAGGTTTTTCCAATTTTTTCCTTCCAAAAAGTCATGCTTAAATACGTATACATATTTTAATTTTTTTATTAATATCATAGAAGAAAAAGATGTATTCTTGAACTCTAAATCCTTATGAATTGTATCCAAAAATTTGTAATATTATTTGAAATAAATGAAATGAAATGAAATGAATTTAATGAAGAAGTTCCTAACTTAGGTGTCCTGGCTTAAATGACAAAAATATTAATCCTGATTTCTCTAAACTCTACCCTAAAAATAAATTGCAAATCAATTCAAACTTTTTCAAACATGTTACAAAGCAAAATAAACACTGGCTTTTAATTGATCCAGCAGCGTATCTCTAAAACAAATTTAATTTTGCATTGGCATAGTTATGGAAAACACTTTCTTTGTGGCATGTTAACCTCGCCTAAAATCGACAAACATTCTACACCTCCCGAAAAAAAAAACACAAAAGCCAAACATGAAAATAACCATGGACCATGTAAAAAATTCCAACCTTTTTGTTGTTATTTTACAGCACTTCCCATGATGTGTTTTTTTAGATTTCATAGCTTTTGGCAAAAAACAACAGCAGCAGCATTTTTATGTTTTAGTATATCTAACTTTGATGTTCTGTTTTTTGTTCAACTTTTTTTATTTGGTTGTGGTATATAATTTGATTTTCTATGGCCGATAAGCGAAAGGTAAAGGCGAAAATTTCAAACATACACCAACAACAACAACTACAGTTGTAATAACAATAGCATAAAAATCGAACATGAACTACTTTAACATAAAGCACAACAATCGAGTGGCTCACATCTCTCCCGTGAAAAAAAAAAACAACAACCACAAATCCCAAAGTTAAGGCAATGCTAAGGCAAACAACTGGCAGCAGTCGCCAACAAACAAACCATCTCAACAACCGCAATATCAATGTTGGGGGGAAAAAGTTAGGCCTATTGAAATTCAGGCACTCAACAAGTTTTCATCTTTAACGATTCTTTTACAGTTTCCCGTTAAATCGCTTAACTTAAAAAACACACAAACATACACACACAGACACAAGCGTTAGCTCTATACTTTTCACTTCAGCAAAATATGGCCAACCAGCCATACCCATTTACTGGGAGGCCAAAATTTACAGGCAACCAACCAACAGGTATTTGTTACGATTTTGGCCTTTGTTTTAAAACTGGCCTTAGTTGCTGTTTTTTATATTTTGTGAAATGTTTGTTAGTGGTAACAAAAGGAATCATTGTCCGCCTCAATGAGTGACTCAGAATTTTGGGAGAAAGAGCAATGGAATGGCTGTCAGTTTTTGTGGCAAATTCTTCTTCTTTACACAAACTAGCCAACAATCGTAAAGTTTGCTTTGATTTTGTGGTTAATACTTTAGATTTTAGTGCTCTCGACTAGAAACTGTTATTTTCAAGTCGTTACAGTAATGGTTTTGGTGGTTGGAAAGGCACAAAACAATCTTTGGGTGTGTGTGTGTGAAATTAAACTATAAACCGCAAAAATTATAAAGGCCAAGAGCATCATAATCATCACATCACCACCACCGCCATCATCTTCAAACTTGCCAAGAATTCCAAGCAAATGCAAATTAGAGTAAATATGCTTTCTCTCTCTCGCGCCATCAGTCCCCACCCTGGCCCACTTTTACAAGTTTCAATTATTATTATCCACCAGCCAAGCAAATGATTGGCATGACTTTACAGGTACACACAACTGAGATGAGGGCTCTAAGCATTGGATAATTATTGCTTAGTTAATCAGGTGAAAATAAGCAGTTAAGTATAAACTTGGATAATATCTTTGTTTTCTAAGAAACACTTATGTTTGTATTTGTGGTGGTTACTTGTTCGCAACAAGAAACAGTTGTTGGAAAAGTAAGAAAATTATAATGGTGTATAATTAAGGCAAAGTTCTAACGTTAAGAGAGTTAGAATATCTTAAGATTAAACCAAAATGATGAGACCTTGTTGTGGTTAAGTTGGTCATTATTCTATGGCTATAAGCAATTATGAGACGGATGAGTCAGTTTGAAAAGCAATATGATAATATTTTAATAAATGAGTAGCTTTTGTATAGCTTTATTTGCAACCGGAAATAAATTGCGGGAATAGAATTTCGATGTTGGAATACCAGGGATACACGCACGCCTCCAAATTAAGTTGTGCTATCGATGCAGGCGGCTTTTTGGAGGAAATAAATATAACAAACACGTCAGTAAAGCTTACAGCAATATCTATAAGACTGCATTGAAATCAGGAGAACTTGCTGAGTTTGGTCGTC
Source organism: Musca autumnalis (assembly GCF_047663935.1). Lineage (NCBI taxonomy): Eukaryota > Metazoa > Arthropoda > Insecta > Diptera > Muscidae > Musca > Musca autumnalis. The sequence goes on along the minus strand of NW_027411977.1, from coordinate 190,368,021 downwards.
TGATTCAAATAGTTCTCATTTTGATTCTATTTTATAACAAAACAGAGGTCCTATTTGCAACTCAGGCGGGAGATGTTAAAACCGCATCGTCGTGCCGAACTATAGATATACCACAACGCCAACCATAGTCAAAACAGAAAAGTTATACAAAATTATATTCGCATGAAGGTTTAAAATACAAAATGGATCCATTGTCTTCGGATACCACAAATCGTTGTCCTATTTTGAATTACAGGAAGGGTTTATACACAGGAAGGGTTTATACCCATTGAGAAACCGAAGTACTGCTAATTTGTTAAGGAAATTAAAAAAGCAGTAAAGAAAGGCACACCAATGTGAATATATAAAAAAATTTGGGAGTTATATCCAAATTTTGACCGATTCGATATAATTTGGCACATTTATTTCTAGACCAAATTCCGCCACACATTCCAAATTTTATTAAAGTAGGACATATGCAGCGTGTTTCGTGCGCAAATATTTCAAATCGGCCGAAAATATATATGGGAGCCATATTCAAATCTGAATCGATTTCAATATAATTAGTCACACTTATTTCTAGACCAAATTCCGTTAGACATTCCAAATTTCATTGAAATCGGACATATATAGCGTGTTTGGTGTAGCAAATACGTGAAATCGGCCGAACATATATATGGGGGCTATATTCAAATCTGAACCGATTTTGATATACCTTGACACATCTATTTTTAGACCGAATTCAGTCACACGTTCCAAACTTCTTCGAAATCGGACATATATTGCGTGTTTGGTGCAGCAAATACGTGAAATCGGCCGAGAATATATCGACACCTCCAAATAATAGTATGCTAAGTCTAAAAAGTGAATTTTGCAGGAGAAGCTCTCAAAGTTTGGAAATTTTTTTGTACTTCAGTACTATGCTAAGTCAATATTTGTTTATAACTTCTGTTCGGATTGACCGATCATTACCAAAATTAGACAGAATTGAAGTTAAAGGACGTTCGACACCTCCAAATAATAATTTGCTAATTCTGAAAAGCGAGTTTTGCAGGATAAGCTCTAAAAGTTTGGAAATTTGTTTGACCTTCAGTACTATGCTAAGTAAATATTTGTTTATAACTTCTGTTCGGATTGTCCGATCATTACCAAAATTTGACAGAATTTAAGTTAAAGGACGTTAAATATAAAAATGTAAAGAACTTGAAAACATGCTAAGTCGACTTAGCATACTATTGTTTGGAGGCGTCGATATATGGGAACAATATCCAACTCTAAACCGATTTCGATATAATTTGACATATTTGTTTCTAGACCGAATTTCTTCGAAATCGGACATATATTGCGTGCTTGGTGCAGCAAATACGTGAAATCGGCCGAGAATATATATGGGAGCAATATCCAAATCTGAACCAAATTGAATCCAAATTTCATTGAAATCGGACATATATAGCGTGTTTGGAGCAGCAAATACGTGAAATCGGCCGAAAATATATATGGGGGCTATATTCAAATCTGAACTAATTTCGATATAACTTGACATATCTATTTTTAGACAGAATTCAGTCACACATTCCAAATTTCATTGAGATCGGACATGTATAGCGTGTTTGGTATAGCAAATACCTGAAATCAGCCGAAAATATACATGGGAGATATATCCAAATCTGAACCGATTTCGATTAAATTTGGCATATCTTTTTTTAGACTAATTTTAGTGACACATTCCAAATTTCATCGAAATCGGACATATATAGCGTTTTTGGTGCAGCGAATACGTGAAATCGGCCGAAAATATATATGGGAGGTCTGTATATCTAAATCTGAACCGATTTTCACCAAAAGCAATAGTGTTCTTACTATGACTAAAAAAATTCTGTTTCCCAAGTTTTAGCTGAATCGGATTATAAATGCGACCTGTACGTTGCGAACAAAAATACGTGGACAGTAGGCCGGGGCGATTTGAAAACCTTAATGGGCCCTTCGCGTTTCTTATTCCCGGGATTGAACTGAGCAAAAAAGTCTACTAGACCATAGGTCTATCGTGAAAATCGAGCCTCCCGATTTTGACTTTAAGTTTTTTATCCACGTTTTTTTGACATTTTGGCATATAACAGCCAAATCATTGATATTTCGTAGTTAAGAACTCTCTAATACATCGCAAAAGCATTGGAACGCTCCTTCAGGCGGTTTTGGCCTTGAGAAGGTGCAAACTTTTCGAAAAATTTGGATAAATGGCACTGTGCTACAAAAGTTGACCAGAAAAATATTTAAGCGTTCTGATGCAAAATTATATCGTGTTGGGATCCATGGACAACGACAATGCCTTTAGTTCGTTTGTATCACTTCGTTTTACTTTTTTATAACGGTAAAAGTAGTGAAAATCTGTGTTTCTTACATTTTTAAATTTAAGCAGACATATCTTCTTTTTCTCACAACGGATTTCTAGTGATCGTTCTTTCTTTTAAAGGGGTGAATAATATCTTTAGAACAAGTTATTATTTTTTAAATTGGTTAACAAATGGCTAAGTTATAGTGGTTTAAGTCTGAAAACCCCCACAAAAAAACTATAACTGAATTTCTCATAATTTTCAAAAATGCAATGTTTTTTGTTTTGTTCGATATTTATTTTGAAAATTGTGAGAAATTCAGTTATAGTTTTTTTGTGGGGGTTTTCAGACTTAAACCACTATAACTTAGCCATTTGTTAACCGATTTAAAAAATAATAACTTGCTCGAAAGATATTATTCACCCCTTTAAAAGAAAGAACGATCACTAGAAATCCGTTGTGAGAAAAAGAAGATATGTCTGCTTAAATTTGAAAATGTAAGAAACCCAGATGTTCACTATTTTTAGTGTTATAAAAAATGAAACGGAGTTACCCAATCGAAGTAAAGGCATTTTCGTTGTCCATGGATCCCAACACGATAGAATTTGCATCCGAACGCTTAAATATTTTTCTGGTCAAATTTTGTAGCACAATGTCATTTATCGACACTTTCCGAAAAGTTTGCACATTCTTAAGGCCAAAACAGCCTGAAGGAGCGTTCCAATGCTTTTGCGATGTATTAGAGAGTTTTCAATTACTGTTTTGGCTACAATTTTTGTCTTTGTGTTGGATTGAAAATCTCAATGGTTTGGCTGTTATATGCCAAAATATCTAAAAAACGTCAATAAAAAACTTAAAGTCAAAATCGGGAGGCTCGATTTTCACGGTAGATGTATGGTCCAGTGGACTTTTTTGCTCAGTTCAATCCCAGGAATCAGAAACGCGAAGGGCTCATTAAGGTTTTTTTCCTTCCACACAAATCGCCCCACCCTAGTGGACAGCCGGAGAGACGGACTGACATGCATAAATCGGCTCAGAAAGTGATTCTATGTATATCCCTAAAAGGAACTGTGGGTCTATCTCGTTTCCTTTTCCATGTTACATACAAATGCAGAAAGACATAATACACCTTACCACAGTGTGGTGTTGGGTATATAAAACTTCAAAATACCTGACATCAGGAGGTAGAGTTTTATGACCACTCAAAGTTTCTTGCCACTTAAGCATCCAAATGTCAAACAACAGCTTTGTTGGTAAGAAAATTTGGCTAAATCTTCCAAAAAAACTTGAATCAAATTTTACAGACAACGACTGATTTGGTCGGATATTGAAGTTAAAATTTTTAAAATATTTGAAATTGGGATATGAGGTTAATATATAAGGTTGACCTACGTCAACAATTTTTTTGCAAGGAAATTTTCGGCTACAAAAACTCCGAAGCTTAAAAACCGCTGGTTTTGGCTATTTCAATTTATCATCCTATTTCAATTTATTGAGATGCTCGAGTGACTGCGACATATGGACATCGCTAGATCAACTCAGAATTTCATTCGAATCTAGAACTGAATTTTGTATCCATTTTGTGGACGTATAAACTTGTCGACAAAAATATGGAAACTTATGGGAATCTATCATAACGATTGTGGACGTCCAGAAAAAATGCGGACATTTTGGTAATAAAGTTGATTTGGATTACTGCGCAATAGTGTTGAACAGTTGCGAAATAGGGTCAACGTAGGAAAAGTGGATCTTATTTTGTGATTCATTTCCTTCGTATTTATCGAGCCCACCAGGAATTTTTGATGGTCACCGTAGGATTTAGAGCTATTGGATCATTATGTCAGAAAGCATGGAGTTGCCGACGAAAAGCATAATATCGCTGAAAATAGGATTACCAGGTGTAAATTCGGCAAAAACTTCAAAACTATCTTTAGACTGCCCTTAACCTGAATTTCAGCGAAAAGTTGAACTTTTGTGAGGGAAGTTTCTGAAAATGTTGTCCTAAATAGACCCTCTGAGAGGTTGGAAAAAATCACGATGTCTAAACTTTCGGTTAAACCGGATTTCGTATGTTATCGTGCTCATCAGTCATTTTAATTGATGCTGACCGCGATTTTGCAGCGTCAAGAAGTATGGACTTGTTCCCGAAAAACCTTTGTGGGAGGCACCTGGAGGAGTCGACCGATATAGTCCATATTCTATTATAATCTATTATTTTAAGAAATATTGCGGTGTGCAAAGTTTGGATCAAATGGGTTACTCCCTTCGGGTATTATCTTGTGCACCATTTTGTGTGCATTTTTTTAACTTTTGTGGGGAAAACTGATCTCGTCCAAACATATAGGGAGTCCAAACGATTGTTTCGAAGAGGCACATTTGTATCGTACGAAATTTTTTAAACTTTGGAGACAGCGGTACGAAAATGAGTGGACCGAGGCCAAGTTGAAAGTAGAAAAACTGTTTTTTGCTGTGTTGTTAATTTTAAGATGACAAAAAATTTACGTAAAATAGTATTCAAAATCACTGTGCGTTGTAAACAAAATATTAGTTTAAACAATTGATTTAAATTGTTGTTTGACATATCATAATTATTTTGCGTACAGCCAAAAATTTAAGTAAGTAAGAAAAAATATCAAAACCTTTAAGAAAGACAGAGCCATACAGGCACTAATCTAAATTCTCTAGCAAACAAAAAACATCCCTCTTTTTTGCACCCCTCAATTGTTGCTTTTATTTATTTGCTAATTATTTTTTGTCCAACTTCCAACAAGGCGAAACCCCCAAAAAACAAAATAAACAAAAGCAAAACGAGAAAAAATAAGACAGATATTGTAAACATTTCACATAAAATACATACATATAACAATTAACAGCGGCAGCAACAACAACAACTGTGATGATATTCATCATGATGCTGTTCATCATCATAATGTTGAATGCCGCCGACAATGAGTAGGGCTACAATTGTTCTAAATTAGATGCTACAATTACGTTTTTAAATAGGGGTCTCATTTCATTATTTCAATTTGATGGCAAAAAATAATAGGGCATTGCGAATAAAAATGTAATATTTTATTGTTGTTGTATTTAAGGAGGATCACAAAGGACTAAGAGAGGTTAAGTGTTGTATTTGGCACATGTCAACCGACACGGACATTTGCCGCTAGGGTAGTTTTTTTATCTTTGTGAATTGTTTAGTGTTTTAAGAGGGATTGTTTTGTGGATAATAGGTGTGCTTTTTCGGCAAACCTGAGGCTGTGAAATTGTAGATTAAATTAAAAAAAAAAAATTATTACATATCTTCATTTTTATTTTATCATTTACTTTAAATGAAAAGATTTTAGCTATAAAAATGATGTGAGTATCGGACAACTGAAATCAAACAAAATCCGGCAGACATCAAACAGATAATTTTCCCCAATATTATTTATCAATTTCTGATACAAGTCCTGTAATTCTATGGGGATATTAAAAAACACATCCAATACATAGCATGTATGGAAGACGCGTATACAGTTCAATCCGAAGAGTTCTAGCAAGCATGGTTTTGGAAGCTTCCTGTGGTCTTTTGAAGCCTTTTGGCCTCTCTATCGATGACCACAAAACCAAAATGAAATGGAACACAACGACCCATTTTCTAGAAAAAAATAAGTTTTCTTAAGGTTGCCGGCATTGGGACGGGATTTCAGACTTGCACCCTTAGACAGTTACAAAGTTGGACTCTCTTTGACCTTATAATCCACTTTGAATTCCAATTTTCTGTAAGTAGCCGGCATTCTGTAGGGATTTAAGACTTACACCTTTAGACAGACAAAAATTTCCTTACCTTAGTAATTTTTTATACCCTCCACCATAATATGAAGGTATAACTATTTGTGTGTGTGTGTGTTGAAATCAAGATACAGGTGGCAATGTTCAATAGAGAGCTTTTTAATTTGGTATAGAAGTTTCTATTACTTCTAGGATATTTGATATCGAAAATGGGGTACCTCTCGATTTTCGGAATTTCGACGGTTTCGAAATTACTGATTTTATTTAGACTTATTTAGGTATAGAACTGTCCACCTGAAATTTGTTGATTCACGCCCTCTCGATTTCACGGTACCTCTCGATTTTCTGTACTATGGAGGCTGTGACCTTAATATCCCACCGAAATGGCTGAAATTTTATATTTAATCTTCGTTGGGGGTGTTACATTTTCCCACTGAAATTTGTCGGAACGGTACCTCCCGATTTCGGTTATTTGTAGGTTGTGACCTCAATATCCCTCCGAAATGGTATTTATTCTTCGATGAGAGTATAAAACTTCATTAGCCCCACAGAACGGTACCCCACCGAAATGGCTGAAATTTCGTATTTTATCTTTGTTGGGGTATTTAATTTTCCATCTGAAATTCACGTCCTTATATAGCCCCCCATTGAACGGTACCTTCCGATTTTCGGTATTTTGAAGGTTGTGGCCTCAATATCTCACCGGATTTGCTGAAATTTTGTATTTAGTCTCCGTTGGGAGTATACAGCTTTCCACCAAAAATTTGTCGGTATAGGTCCATGTCTTCATATAGCCCCCATAGAACGTTACCCCCCGATTTTCGGTATTTTAAAGGTTGTAGCCTCATGCCGTTTTTAATTGTGTTTATTAACAATAAATACACTCAGCCTGTGTGAGTTGAAAATTTCATTTACGGACAGATCGAAACTCGGTCACACAACCAGGATTCTTTTCCCAACAAATTATTTATGGGTTTTAATTAAAACTCAAAAGTGTTGCAGAGGTGGCACCATTTGGGACGTGGATTTATTAATTTGATATTTAGGGTTTCCAATAGTCAGAAACCCTCACCAAAATTTTTGGACATATGTCCAGGTTTTGGTATAGCTCCCATATAATATTACCACCCGAGATCAGGTATTTGGAAGCTTTTATCTATATGTTCGGCCCGAATTGTCAGTAATTTGATATTAAGGGTTCCCAGTAGTCAGAAACCTTCTGCACCAAAAATTGTGGACATAAGTCCAGGTTTTGGTATAGCGCCCATATAACGGTACCTCGCGATTTCATGTATTTTGAAGCTTCCATCTATATTTTCGGCTCGAATTGGCTGCAATTTGGTATTTGGAGTTCTCATTGATCGGGAAACTTTCCCAACAAAAAGTGTGGACATAGGTGCAAGTTTTGGTGTAGCCCCAATATAATAATTCTTTGAAGTTTTTATCTATATTTTCGGCCTAAATTGACTGTACTTTGGTTACGGGGTTCTCAGTGATGAGAAAGCGTCTCCGCATGATATTGTTGACAGGAAAATAAGAAGTCACAACCTTACTGACTTTATTAAAGTCTTAAAAAGATCATACGTAAATGTCAACTTCTTGTGTTTAGCTTTCTTAAGTACCGTTATTTTGGAATATAAAAATATAATATGTTTAGAGGTAATTTGCTGAATTGTCATTGAATTTTGTTGATACCGATTTTTCGATTTTTGTCGCAGGTTGGGCCCCCAAATCTAAACTCGGCCTTATGACCACGGTCTCGAAGTTCATAACGCCCTTGATTTATTTCCGTTGGGCGTAATGTCAGGTCGCCTGAAACCAACCGCTTGCCATACTATCATTATAGAGATTCCACTGTTCATACTCATCTTTAATTTACTTATAAAAACAACAACAACTGAAGCAATGTAACAAAAAACATTATTCTATTGTTATAATTGCTCTCCTTTGTTGTTGTTATTGTTTTTTAATTATACAATAACATACATATGAAATTTGTACAACAATTCAACATCAAAAATTGTAACAATAACAATTCAAATGTTTGGCGAGATGAAAGCAGCAGCAGCATGAGTAGAGGGTTGGTTGGATCCCCCCGATCAAAAAATCATCATGCAGTGAATTATGGTGAATGTGATTGTTACTGTTGTTGCTGTTGTTATTGCATGAATGACGAATAAATTGAACAAAGTCAATGAAAATTTTGCGTCATGATGCATACACACACAGGCACGCATAAATTTGTGGCACAAACAAAAAGGTCAGATGGGCTAACTAACAAATGGATGGATGAATGAATGGATGGACGGACGAACTGGCGGATGGATGGATAGATGGACGCATGGCAATACTTGTGCATAATTTATGCTGCCTCAGTGACCAACCAACACGTATACAAATAAAAACACCCCTTTGCAAAGGAAATCCAAAAAAGTGAAGTGAGTGAATGGACGAGTGAGCGAACGTGTGGTTTGCTTGCCTTGTGCAAATTTATGGGAGGCCATAAATGCGGCATGGAATGCATTTAACAGCAACAGAGAACAATATTGGACAAGGGTGTGGCAGCCTCATACAACAAGATATGATGGTTCACTTAATGTGTGTACCACACACAGACACATCAACACTTATATCGACATACAGACATGTGAAAATGTGCCATGCGAATTGACGAGTATGCCAATAAGTGTGTTAACATTTTTTTTCGTCCATTAATGCATAACAATAAAACTGCAGTTTTGTATCTGCAGCTGCCGAAAATTATTGTTAGCTACTCGTTCTCCACCCTCCTGCTCAGCAGCATCAGCCTAAGTAATTACATGAAAATGCAACAAATTTTTAATGGTGCAGCTTGCATTGCATATTGTTGCAAAATTGTTTCTATTCATTGTTGTTAAAGTTTACAATATGGTTTTAGAAATTTACACCCTATAGCGAAGTCCTGCAATAATAGGTGATTAAGTGTAGCAGGATTATCAGAAGAGCACAATGACGTAGTAATAAACATAATTTTAAATTTTAATTTGAAAGTTTTATTTGTTAGGTAATTAATTAGGTTTGTTTGTCAGCGAGCGTTGGTAGGGATGCGATTTGGTTTTTGAAGAGGAAAACCTACAACAACTGTTGAAAGAGTGTGGTGATTTTGTTAACAGGTATGGTTGAGAAAGGATGAGGTTGGTCTAAAATTTGATATTTAGTTTGCAAATGGGAACCTCAATAGGGAATAACGATAATTGAAATGGTGGATCTGGCCAAAGGGGGGCTACTAGCACCGACGTACAGTGGTTCAGAAATCGATTTTCCTGGTCAAACCCTCAAATTTTGTCGTCACTGATATTTAATTTCTATGTGGGAATTGATGTAAACATATTGAAACTAAGGAAACCAAAAAATTAGATCAAAATATAGGAAGGAATGGGCGTGCCCCTAAAAACGACAATATTTTCACATTTTGGAAAATACGATAAATATTTTTTGAAAATTTCTGTAGAAAGAAATCGTTGTTTCTTGGCAATTATACCAGATACGTAGTGAGCTGTTTTATTTTTCCTCAGGTACTAAATTTTAAAGAAAGTCTAACTTTTGTGTACCAGTAGTCCAATTCCGTAACTTTTACCAAGGAGTATTTTTTATTTTTTAATTTTTGAACAAACTTTAAATTTTTGAATTTTTATACCCTACGCCACACTGTGGTAGGGGGTATTTATCTTTGTGTATGCATCATACAAAAGGTAGATTCATAGTTCCTTCTAGACGTATACATATAATCACTTTCTGAGTCGATTACGAGTTCAGTATTTTGCGGATTAGAAGAGCATGCAATGACATCGGTTACCGCCCTCACAAAAGTTCAACTTAACTGCAGTTTATGGGATGTTCGAAGATCCATTGGACCTTTTTATCAATGGTAAACCTTGCGGTCTACCCAAAATGGTCCAAAAGCTCTTACGGTAACCAAATAAATTGTCATCTTGAAACGATAACTATCAAATGTAATGAATTCCCAAATTAGGTCCACTTCCAAAATTGACTAATAGGTCTTTCAGGTATCTTCTTCGCAAAAGTACAACACTTTTGCGCTTTTATCGATGTCAAATTTATGAGCACAACGTGAGCATTTGTTTGCGACGCACACTGGTCCAAAACACTGATCTAGCGGCGCAAAAGTCAAAAAATCGAACTATAAAATTGCGAAATATTTTCCATTGTATCGATTACAGACACTTCGCAGACAAAGATTTTGTTTTTTAATTTTTGTTGTTGTAAATATTCACTCAGTTATTCACTATCAAATGCAAGAGTTTTTGTTGCATCAGATTTTAAAAAATTGTTGCAAAAAAATTATATTCATATTTGTTTAAATGTTAAATGCATTCGTAATGAAACTGGACAAGATTTATATTCAATTAATAGCAGAGGGCGAGATTTAAATTATAAAAATTAGTTTGGGGTCTGGAGCTACTTAGTTATATAGCAATAAATTTTCAAAAAATACAATTTTTTTGTGTTTTTATGGGTTGTACGCGCTTGTTCCATAGAGTGCATCTTGTAAACTTAGCCGAACTTAAGTTCGATTATTTTTTGGGGAAAGAAAGTGGACTTTCTGGATATGGAATAACCACATTTGGGCTGCAAATATTTGCAAATCTTTTGATAACTGCACTTTTAAAAAAGGGATTTTGCATGAAATTCATACAAATTTAGCTGTGCATTTGTATGGGAGCTAAATCAAAATATTGACCTATCTTGAGAAATGTTTGCAAGGAGGAGTTCTACCACCGGAGACACTATAATACCATATTATAGCTAAATATGTTATTAAATATGGGATAACAAGTAAAAATTCAACGAATCGGGGGTACCATAAAAGGGGCTACATCGAAACATAAATCCGTGTTGAAAATGTTTTGTAAGAAGATTTTATACGCAGTGAGAACACGGAATGCAAAATTACAGCCAAGTTGGTTTAAAAATGTGGTCATGATATTCAAAATACCTTAAATTGGGAGGTACGGTTACATGGGGCTATATCAAAACGTGCACCTATGTCCATAATTTTTGGTGAAATTATTTTTTGACCACTAGGAACCCTAAGTACCAAATTACAGGTAATTTGCTAGGAAATTGTGGCTTAAATCCTCAAAATACCGAAAATCTTAAGGTACCGTTATATGGGGGCTATACCAAAACATCAGCCGATATTGTTCATATTTGGCCCATTATTACCCACAGGTACAAGCCGAGTTTGTGCCAAATTTCAGTGACGTATCTCAATACGTTTGCAAGTTATTAATTTCGCGCCGCTAGATCAGTGCTTTCGACCACCGTGCGACGCCCACAATCGTGTGGTTATATACGATAAATGCTTCAATATTTTTGTCGGAAAGTTTATACGTCAAAAAAGGCCACGAAATTCTGAAACTCCCTGACCACACAATTTTTAGGGAAAATTGAAATATTTTCTTTAAATTGAAATATTTTCTTTAAAGCTGCAAAAAAGAAAATCTTGTTTATTGATTTTATTTAAAAGATCGTTGATGCTGTTGCATGCATTCATGAACAGAGAATGTAGTATATTCCATAAATTAAATCAGCGTTGCAAACGTAACAACGAAAACAGAAAAAACATGCTTTTTACTTTTTTTGAGTATTTTTAAAATAGGTTAATTCTTTTGTGTTGTGCCAATGAATGAAATACTATGAAACAACCCATAGAGCCACCCAGCCAGCAACAGCAGCAGCCTTTTTAGCAGCATGAAATACAAACCTAGTTTTTTTTCTCGTTGTTTCTCCAACCGGCAAATGCAAATAAGCTTGGCGACATTCAAGCAGCCAAGCAGAGAATACAGCACTCAATACATTTGGTTTTGTATCTATGGGGATCTGTATTATATGCATCTTTGCATGCATGTATTACCCACACATACTCAGAATTCACAATACTCACACACACACACCAGGAGACTGCACAAATGGGTTTAAAAATTTACGAGTTTTTTTAACACGTTCTTTTTCGTTTTGTTTATTTATTAAACAGAACTGCTGTTCTAGATTTTTGCTTAATACGTTTTTTTTTTCTTGTTGTTTAAATACAGTTTTGCAAAGATGAAAACGTTTAAGCCTTTTTTCCTTTTTTGTGGGTTTCATTGGTATGGCATATTACAAAAAAGAGGGAATTTTTAACCAAATATTTATTAACACTTTTATGAAATTAAATTGAAACTGAGATCCACAATTTAATAGATTTATTTAATAGAAGGCGAAAAAACAGCTTAACTTATAATTTTGAAATTTTCAGAATATTTGTTGATATTAAAAACGTCACACTTTGCAGAAGCATAGCTGAGGAATGCCGCAGGTTACGAATAGCGCGTTGGTAAGTACATTTAATGACTGCTAATTAAATAAGAAACAGCAGACAATTCAGCGGATCAGGGTGGTTCGAGTCCTATGATCTCTGGACCGAGGCAGTAAGTCTTTATCGGCCTTAAAAAATGTTATACCTCTTTCATCTACGAAAACGTCCGACGTCAAGATATTAGATGCTGGGTTAGTAACCCGCTCTTAGGAAAAACACTCTACTATGAAAATCGAAAGAGAGAAGAATAAACCGGCATATGTTGTCGAACCCCGCAAACGTTTCAAGAACCATTATATGCGAATCAGCCCAAGAAATGTTCAGACTATATATAAAGAAAGTACAATTAACGCATAGGGGTATGTCCGCGCAAAGTGTGACACTTATTACCGACGTAGCCAGGGGCGGCTTTTGCAAAAGCTCCCGAAATAGTGTTCAGATAAATTTCAGAATACCTCCCTATACCCAATATTGCAGCTCTCAGGAAGTGCTATAAGATAATGAATACGTAAGAACAACATCTTAAGGTGATACACTTTATTATGGCTGTCATGGCACTAGACATGAATTCTGTAAGCCGAAGGACAAAATAGTTTGTCTCCAATAGCTTTCCACCTTTTCGCCAGTAGCGAAGATCCTAGAGGCACTGCTCCTCTCCATAATGAAAAGCTGTTTCCCCGTTGCGCAACATCTGCAGCACAACAGGTAGTGCCACCGAACAGTTATGGTAGCTCTTGAACTATCTAAGGCCTTTGCTACCGCCAACCATGCTAAACTGTTCGAGGACATAGAGAGTACTTCCCTTCAGACGTGTGTGAAACGTTGGATGATCAACTATATGTGTGGACGCCAGACGCTTGAGGAATTCATAAATAAAACGTCTAAGACCCGTAGAGTGAAGTAAGGAGTTCCCCAATGCGGGGTAATATCTCCGTAACTGCTTAACATCTACCTTTGGAATACTTCACAACGCCCAAATGGCATAGAGGTTGCAGGTGACTATACGATCTTTGTGTGTAATCCTATCATGGATCACACGTGTGATAGGTAAAACATAGCTGATTTAGTATAGTTCTTCCATGTCACCCATGTCAATTTAAATACTAAATTTCAGTCATATCGGTCGTATATTGAGGTACGGTCCTATGGGTGCTATTTAAGGACGTCGACTTATACCGGACGTCGACTTACCCTATCTAGAACTTAATACCAAATATCAGCTATTTCGATGGGGAACGAAGACTAACTATCAAATGTCAGTCATTTCGATGGGATATTGAGCAGCAACCTTCAACTTACCGAAAATCGGGAGGTACCGTTCTACGGGGGCTATATGTAGACATGGACCTATACCAACAATTTCAGGTGGAAAATTTCGCACCCCCAGCTAACATTGGATACCAAATATCACAAATTTCGGTGGGATATTGAAGACACGACCAAAATAGCGAAAATCGAGATATACCGTTCTATGGGGGGGTACATCAAAATGTTATACCGACAAATTTCTGAGAGAAATTTTTGTAGCCCAGAAAAAGACCAAATACAAATTTCAGCCACTTGGTCGAGTAATGAGACTAAAACCTTAAAAATACCAAAAATCGGGCGGTAGCGTTCTATGGGAGCTATATGAAGACGTTGACTTATACCGACCAATTTCAGGTGGAACGTTTCACACCCTCAACGAAGACTATGTACCAAATTGAAGCCATATCAGTGTTATAATGAGGCTAAACCCTTCAAAATACCGAAAATTTCGAAGTATCTTTCCATGGGGTGTATATCAAAACGTGAACCGATACCGATAAATTTCTGGGAAAAAGGTTTGCATCGTATCGATGTAGAATTGCACCCTGATCAAGAATATATAGTTTGTGGGGTCTACAATGATTATTTCGAATAGTTACAAACGGAATTACGAACTTAATATACCCCCATCTTTTGGTGGAGGTTCGTCACGAAATTTTGGGGGAAGAAACCTATTGATTTTGCCGATGGTCGAACAATATTCAGGGGTCGGAATGGGCAAAAAACTCATTTGGAGAAAAAGTCAACATTTTGTTTTAAAGCGAATATTTCCGCTTCTATATGGGGTATACCAAAAGCATATGGGGTATGGGGGGTATATGGGGTATATCAAATGAAAGTAGAAAATATCACCTTTGCAACGATATAACGTAGGTTGTCGTATGTGGTCAAACAACGATTTTAATAATAATGACGAATATCACAGCATTGGTTGGGGACCTTCCAAAAACAAAGCCTGACTATGAAAGTAGAAAATTCCACCTGTACAATGATGTAAAGCAGGTTGGCGTAGGTGGCCAAATAACGGAGGTATCGCAACAGTCGTTAATACATCCCATTTTTATTTTTTTTTTTAATTTTATTGTAATCACGCCGCAATTTTGATTGGATCGTCACGAAATTTTGGGTGTTAATAGGGGTCTCACAGAGGAAAAAACCTATTGATTTTGGTAATGGTCGGATATTATTCAGGGGTCGGAATGTGAAAAAAACTTATTTGGAGAAAAGGCCAACGTTTTATTTCAATGCGAATACCTCTCTTCTGTAAGATGTATATCGAAAGCAAAACCTGGCAAAGAAAGTAGAAAATATCACCTTTACAGCGATGTAAAATAGTTTGTCATAGGTGGTCAAACAACAGAGATATCGCAATAGTCGGTAATGCATCCATTTTTTGTGCAATCACACTACAAGTCGGAATTTTGATCGGATCCTCACGAAATTTTGGCGGTTGATGGGGGTCTCACAGAGAAAGAAGCCTATTGATGGTTGGCGTACATCCCATTTTCCATTTTTATACCCTCAGCATTTATGCTAACGAGGGTATATACACTTTCATACGGGCAAAATGTGCCTCATCGAAATAATGGTTTTAGACCCCAAATATGTTTGGACGAAATGTGTTTTAGACAATTTGGAGTTGATTTAGCCATGTCCGTCCGTCTGTCTGTCTGTCTGTCTGGCTGGTGCGCACGATAACTCCCGAACGGAGATTCGGTCCAAAATTTGGCTTTCGTAATATTTTGCCCAAACTTAGTTTAAGTTCGAAGATTTGTTATAGCGGTCCACTCCTTCCGGTACCTCCCCCACAAAAGTTCGAAAATGTTCGGAAAATTTGTGCGCACTCTTTAAGGGAGTAACCGATTTGGCCCACACTTTGTACATCGTGAAGGTTCTACCAGACTTAGATGAAGTTCCAATATGGACTCAATCGGTGCACCCCTTCGGGTACCTCCCACACAAAATTTCGGAAAAGTTCAGTTTAGGACCTGCTGTCGAATCGCTTCGATTTTTGTTGTTACAGCTTGTATTCGATGTCCCCCATACGACGGTACAAGTTTCATAAGGGGCAAGTCCATACTTCCTGAGAAAATAGCCTGAAAGGTGCAAAAAACCCCTATGACACCATGTCGTCTGTGTCATGCTTAAGTGTTCCATACGCCACTTTGGACTTTTTGAGATACAGGTGATTTCTAGGGTTTTCCGGTATGCTCTTTCTGAATTTCTGGTCTCCTATCTGCTCTAGTTTCCGAGATATCCAACCATCGACGCCAAAGCTTAAACTTTTTTCATTTATGAAATTAATATTTTAAAAACTTACTAGTTTACAAACACATTTCAAAAATCAGAGCTTTAATTTTCGATTTAGAAGTATTTAATTTATTAAGGCAAAGATGGAAACATTTTTTGTCACTTTGTTCCATGTGATTTACAATATTTCACATTTGTGTCATAAGTGTGGATATGGAACAAATCGACAAAAATTATTTTCTTAAAAATTTCAATAACTTTTATATTCCAATACATATTCCTCTATATTTTTGCAAATATGTTCTATACACTATTACTAATATTTCAAGTCAAAAATATAAATATTTTCTTTAGTCAACTCCACGCAGTTGTGACGCAAAACATTAAAATGCGATTATCTCAAAACGGGCAAATGGTGTATGGAAAACTTAAGCATGACACCGACGATGTGATAAATAAATCTCGAACAGATCTGCCAATTCGGTCCAAAATTTAGCCTTCGTAATATTTTGTCCAAACATAATTTAAGTTCGAAGATAAACCATATCGGTCCACTCTTTCAGGTACCCCCCTCACAACAGTTCAAAAATGTTCGGAAAAATTGTGCGTACGATAACTCTTGAAGGGAGTGACCGATGTAATCCATACTCTGCACATCCAAATATATCTACCAGATATAGATCAGGTTCGAATATGGACTATATTTGTCTAATCCTCCTGGTACCTCCAACACAAAATCACTTTGATTTTTGTTGAAGCGATTTGCATTCGCTACCTCCATTACGACGGTAAAAGTTTTTCAGGGGCAAGTCCATATACCTTGGGAAAACATCCCGAAAGGTGTAAAAAACCCTATGTCGCCATATGTGGCTCTCGAACTGTTCTACCGATTTGGTGCAACATTTGGTCTTCGTCATATTTTATCCAAACTTAGTTTCATGGGGCAATACCGGGTCAAAAATGCCGGTACTTCTCCCCAATGTTTAAAAAATTTCACTAAAATGTTAGGACGATGTCACTTAAATGGTGCAACCAATTTGGTCCAAACTTTGGATCTCCTAATATTTTGTCAAAATTTAGTTTAACTTCTAAAATGGCCCATATCGGTCCTCCTAAGGGTACCTCCCCCACAAAAGTTCAACATTTGTGTTAATTCCTAATCCACATTTTTGTCGGCAAAAGGGCCACAAAATTCTAAAGAGACCCTAAATACATTCGATCTGTCCGTAGATGAAAGTTTCAATTCATATTGGTTGAGGGTATATCTCTGTCGGCAAAGCCGACTGACACTTTTTTACTTGTTTTATTTTAGTTGTACTGACGATGCACTTAAATGCGTTCCAACAAAATTTACCTGTATTAATGAAGACATTCGGAGCAAGGACGCGAAGCTATCCCAAATTTAATACTTTGAATTTTACCAGTCAAAAGCTTATGTGGTGTAGGGTATCACATAGTCGGCACCGACCCGACTATATCCTTGGCTCACTTGTTTTATCTTCGCTAGTTGTATAAAACATTTTTAAAAAGCATTACCGATATACACGTAGGTGCATTGTTTGATATTTCCCCCATGGAGCGGTACCTATCGATTTTATAGATTTTTGTGGGTTTTTTTGTCACATTTTCTAATCGAAATGCGGGTACAAAAGTTCATTTCAGAAATGCTAATATAAGGCTATGTTTTGTAGGGTGACCGTATAATAATCTAGCCTGATGTGAGTTATTTTAATGGGAGTTTTTTATGTGCGTGTTATTTGGTATTTCGCAAAAGCCAATCAACCACTGTCGGTACCGCTCAATTTAACGTGTTTTAAAGGTTTGGTGTTTCAGGTTATCAGTGGGTAGAAAACGATGAGATCTGATTTATATTAAACATTGATCTCAAACATGCAAATTAGCCTCGACAGGGCGGTGGATCTTAGTACTTTCATAAACGAAAGGAAACTAGGTATTCGATTTTTCTACAATCCGATCCGTGGTGAAGGGTATAACAATTCTGGCCCGCCCGACATTGACGCGGGTTTTAAATGGTTTCACATAAATGTTGCAAATATCTGCCGCAACGGCTCTATAATAATTTCTAACAAGTCATCCCTAGGGTAAAAAGTTTTCCATCCGGTCATACTTTACGCTGTTTGTTTGTTTCCAATTTGTAGCCTGTGTCATTACTTACATTAAATCAACGGTTAAAATTACCTGAAATTAAAAAATAAAATCTATTAGTATTCTATTTTCACTATGAAGTTATTGACATACAAAAACAAATATACATGAAATATGTGGTTAGCTAAGAATTCTACGACAATTACACATGCGTTATAGGCAACACACTTCCTTTTTCCTCACAATGTGACATTTGCGTGGGATTTATGTCAAAATAAATCGTTTACAAGAACCCCAAAAATGGCTTTGTCATCAAAAAACAATTCCTTAAACAAATTAAGCATTGATTTAATCCATAGAAAATAAATAATAATGCTCTTAGCTATTGTTTCATTGTTTTTTCTGTCCTCTAAACAAAATATTGGCTGTAGAAAGAAGTATTCATTCATGCATTTATTTATCCATCCATTCATCCATTGATGTGGTTGAAAGGCAAAAAAATGAAATTAAGCCTTTGGCAATAAAGAAAACAACTCCACCCATTTATGTGATGGCGGTGCTTGAATTTTTTTGTTGACTCAAAATCTTTGGCTTTTGTAGCAGAAATATAAAAACAATTTCTAACTATGCCAATTTGTATAATTGCTTCGAAAGGAGATGGAGATGGAGAGACAGTTTTCTATTGTTTGTTTATGTACGCTATTATTATTATTTCATTTTGAATTATTATTATTGTATAATGGATACACATACAATATCGATTATACCTGTCAAACGACTGAATTATATTAAATGGGATTAAAGGTTTTTTTTGTGGTTATATACACCCACCACTTATTCGCTCATATGTTAAGATAATTTAATCGTGTAATTGATTCATGAAATTAGTTGTTGTTTATTATAAATTGTGTGTCAGTTTTGATGTGAAGTTATTTTATTGAATATATTAAAAATGGGAACAAAAGTGCAGATACAGCTTGGGGAATTATTAAAAAAATTATTTACATAGATCTCATTTATCTACATTGACACATGTGTTAAGGTTTCAAAATGAAACAAAATATTTAAATTTAAATGCCCTCCCTCAAATAATACAACCTGATATCCATAAAATTAAAGCGATATTATCATATTTATATCATTTTAAACTGTCCATTTTACCTGTTAAAGTTGACAGTTGTAAAGTTATATCCCTAGGTCGAATTTATCTTCTTTCGTGATCATGGCCATCTTACAGACAATTAAAAGCTAATCAAAGGTTATATACCTTTATTGGGAATTTAATTTTTATAATACCCTTTCATTGGTAAGATGGCATAATTTTATAAATAAACATATGCAGTCTCTTCTTCGAACTCTTATCAACTTGGTTAATCAATATAAATTTTGTATGTGAATAAATCACAAGCAAAACGAATGAGCCTATTAGTTAGCTTTATAGGAGGGCAATAAAATAAAATATACTTCGGAAATGTTTTATGGCATTTTAAAATAATATTTCAAAACTCTTTTCTGCATTAGCCATAAAATGAAATCAAACTGCCTTGCTCCAGCTCCCACAAAACCGAAACATCTTCGGTGTGATAAACTTATACAGCTTAAAAATTACATGGGTATAGTTTTGTGTTGCAGTTTCCAGCAATTAATATAAAATAACAATTTTTTTATTAGAAAATGTATATTAATTTTATATAAGGTTTTAAATTTTATGGTCTACTAAAAAGTGTACAACAAACTCTTTTTTTCACATAAAATTTCGTGATTTATTTTATGGCGGTAATTCTGTGTTAAATTCCACATGTTTGTTATATACCAAATGCTCGGGACTTCTTTTTAGGTAAAAATCCATTTGGAACATCATTTAACATGTTATCTGTCCACAGAAATCACTTACTTTTTTCCAATTTTTTATTTCGATGACTTTGTATGAACATCATTTGCATATGGAAACTGTCTTCGCCTATAATGGTCTATATGTAGGCTTAATGTTGTCTATTTAAATGAAATTTATGAGACAATTAGGCCATTTTGAATGCCACTTCAAAGTGAAGTGAGTTTAAAAAAATGTATACGTTTGTGATCTCATCACTTGGAAAGCGATACAAATTTAGAACGCCATAACGAATAAAGTTTCCCCAAGTGTTTAGTAGTAGAAATCAAATCAGCCTACATAAAACCACTGGTCGTTTAAACGCCACAAAATGGTTGCAAAAATTGACGTAAAACTCGGATAGTTTCACAAATTTTGGGGGAGTTTTTGCATTTTGTTAAAATATTGTCTGTTGTCTGCCATTCGATGCTTATACAGCTCCATTTGGCCTATGCACTTCAAAGCATTTGGCCTAAAATGCAAGCAATTCCAAAAAATCGACTTTTTGTAATTTTCGACTTTGATGAAAAATTTAAATATGCATATAAATTTAATCATAAATCATATAAAGATAGGGATTTGTTATGAATGTAGGAAGAGTATTTTCTGAATCAAAGGGATTGGCATGTAAGAATACACCTATACATATTATCTTTCGAAAGGCAGTCTCAGTCCCAGAAAAAGTCTCATTTTACATATAAAATTTTAACCCCCTGTTTATGTATTTCGAAACGAAAATGTGTGCGCATGAAAGACACCCAAACTTTAGTTTTTGAAATATAATTTCATTTGCTTTTGCTTCAAAACAAAAATCAAATTTCAGTTTTTGTAAAAATTTTTATTCTTCTCACACGAATTGTCAAATTTTGTAGATCGATTTACTCGCTTTAGCGCAAATGTAGAGCGCTGATTTTTAAATGAGGAATCCTTAACGATATATGGAACGGGTATACGAAAAATTATATGTGTATGTCATCTGGGGGCTGAGCTATGAATGCCTAAATTATTACGAATATATACGAACGAACAAAAATAAGTTACAAAAACTGGGGGTTAAATTTGGTAGTTTTTCTTCCGCATTCGTTTTCTTATCGACATACATAAACAGGCCCTAAATTTTCTCACTGCTTTCCTTTACATGTCATTTAAGTTTGAATCCTTGTGTGGTAAGTTCCTTAAATCACAGTTTTTTTTAAGTAGATCGTTTATTCCAACTTGCGATAAAAGCCCTCAGATACCGGGACATACATCAAAAATTTTAAATTTTTTAGAAGAGCAAAAGTAAGAACATCTGCTAATGTTTGTAAATTTTCGTGCTTACGAACTCTAGATACAAGCGTGGATTGACGATGATTATCCATAATGCTACAGAAATAAAGAAATGCAGTAAAAATTTAAGATTTGGAATGTTTTATCTTGTTGTGCAACAGTATTTCGTAGCTGCATTTTACCCATCGTTAATGAAAGTACTAAGCTCTTTCGTAGAGGAATATGCTATCTGAAGAATATCAATTTCTTCAGTACAAGGTTTAATACCAATGATACAGCGATGTTGTCTACATGTTAAGAATGCAAAATACCACGTTTCGCCACTTCAGTAGAACAATCATGTAAAAGACTTCACATCGGGCGGTCGCTTCGGTACCTTGTAAATACCGAAAATCGAGATGTAGGTTCTTTGGGTTTATATCAAAACGTATACCTATATCCACAATTCTCAGCAGAAATGTTGAATATTTCCAATGCAGATTGTATACGGAACTTTACCCATTTCTGTAGTATAATGCGGCAAAAATCATAAATATAATTAAAAATCAGCAGAACCGTTCTACTTGGGCCATATTAAATCGTAGGCCTGCACCAACAAATTTCCAGGGAAAAGTCATAGAGTGGTTCGATTTGCAATTTAATATTAATTGCACTCTAATAAATAAATAAATTATTTAAATAATTAATTAGCCCCAAAGAAGACTAAATAACAAATTTCAGCCAGTTCTTGATTTCAACATAAGCAATAGAATAACTAGTTAACTAAGAAAAACATTATAAAAACATAAATAGAAAAATAGAAGTTATCAAATTCAGCTTTTGTCTTCTAGCCATTTGCATTCAAATACGCCTGATGAGCCTGGCTTAAACCACCAGGCGAAACGATCGTAGCGTAATGGTTCAGCGTGTGGTATTTCGCTAGAATTCATTTTTCAATACAAAACTCCTTAGGCCATGTTAGCACGATTAATCCAATTAATTAATTAAAAACTTTCATAAATAATGGCCTTCGTCCTAAAAAGGCAATAATAAAAATAAAAAACCCACAGCAGAGCCCGGCTGCCCCGGCTGAGGTTTGAAGCTGGGTCCTCTCCAACAAACAGACGATGTTGTCGAGATCTCAGCGTTCTATTGCACTGCCAATGTATCATATCAACAAACTAGTCGACATGATATCCAAAATTTCAAAAACTGAAAGCATTACAATTCATGAAGGAAACCCCCCTTCGATTGTATATGTGTATGTATTGAGAAAATGATTCCTAGACAAGACACTAGGGTGACTTGATAAAGAAAAGACGTCAATAAATACTTCATAATTACAAATTTGTAAAAATGTTTGTATAAATAGAAGTTATCAAAATCAGCCTTTGTCTTCTAGCCATTAGCATTCAAATACGCCTGATGAGCCTGGCTTAAACCACCAGGCGAAACGATCGTAGCGTAATGGTTGAGTGTGTGGTATTTCGCTAGAATTCATTTTTCAATACAAAACTCATTAGGTCATGTTAGCTCGATTAATCCAATTAATTAAGAAAAACATTATGTTTTTAGAAAAGTTGTGGCGATTTTTTTCAATTTCAACACACTTCATATTTTTAGATTTGGGTAATCTAGTTCCTAGTTCATTGCACTAGTTCCAAAACGTATGAGTAACGTCATAAAATCTGACATGTGATATAACGTATACGCAATTTGGTCATACAAATTATGTGGCCCTTTGGAACTGCGAAGTGAACAAGATAGTTCCATATACTCGTAGTTCATTTGGCACAACTCTAATATTTTTTATTTCATTATGTTTTAAAGTATTTAATATTTTCAACCTTTTTGTTTATTTTTCTCCTTACTGGATTTGATCCAAACCAAAACACTACAAACTGTACGCACATTAAGGATTGTTGAAACGCTTACATGTGCACCACACTAACTGTTTTTTATTTTGTTCACAAAAAATGCCCTCGCTTACGGTGAGCGTTGAACACACAACACATGGATTTGTAATCAGACACACTTGCTCTGTGCCACCGTACTCATCACATAGTAGGGAGTAAGTAGTTATTTTTGTTTGCATTACTTATATAATGACTAACGGATCCGAATTTTTCATGGGATGTAGACTACCTTGAAACTTGATCTGAGTTTATTAGTCACTCCTTCCGATATATATAGTGCCCACCAGTCATTGAAGTTTGTCTACGTTTTTAGTGCATTCGGGCCATAAGGTCAGGAACTATGAACTTTTTGGACAAGTGAATTGTTGGGACGACTAAGACAATTTTCGATAAAAAATGAAGCGAAAATGTTGAATTTTCATGGAGGAGATTCTGGAGTCAGATGACCAATGTAGTTGGTCTTTTTTGACCATTGGGAATCCTAAATACCAAGTTAGAGGCAGTTTAAACAGAAAATGTACCAAAAATCGTACCGTTATGAGGAACATTTACCAAACATTATCTTTTTTACAATTTCGAAACCTAAATACCAAATTCCATCCAATGTAGGCCTAAAACATCAATAAAAACTTCAAAATATTAGAAATGTGGCGGTACCGTTATATGGGGCGTCAAAATACCTGGATCAGGTGGCACCGTTATATATTAGGGCTATTCCAAAACGTGGACCTATGTCCACAATTTTTGGGACGAAAAAATGTCAAAATATTTGAAACCGGATGGCATTGTTATATAGGTGCTTTCCAAAACATGGGCTATGTCCACAGGTTTTGGTAGATGAGTTTTTTAATCACTAGGAACCCTAAATGCCAAATTATAGACAATTCGGTATGAAATTATAGCTAAAACCGTCAAAACAAATGAAATCGTGCGGTACTGTTATATAGGGACTATACAAAACGTGGACTGATATAGCCCATATTCGAACTTGAACTGTCCGCAAACTAAATGCGAATCTCTTCAAAATGACAACTTCATAATTCTATTTGTCTGGAAGCTAAAGTGATTACCACAGACGGACGGAAAGCCATAGGTCGACTCAGAATTTTACCCTGATCAAGAATATATGTATATGTATACTTAATAGGAACGCAATTTTTCACATACGGAGGAACCAACTTAATATACCTTCCATAGTATGGTGGAAGGCCGAACAGCCTATAATCTGCAGTAACGTGAAACTCTGGTAAAGGAAGTGCCCGTAGGTGTTGTCCGACCGATAGACCTGTTTAATGTAGGTTTAAAAGAAATATTGGAATTTCAACTCAACTCGTAAGTTATCATACTCAACAGTAATTTTAGTTGGTGGTGATAAGGGGGTTTAAACTTTTTAGGTCATGATTTGATTTATTTATTAGTACCCCACACAACAACATCGAAGTGTTATAATTGACAGTGTGGGTTAGTATTTTTATAAATGTATTACAAGCAGAAAATTTATTTCTTAAGATTATACTCTAAAATATAAACTGTAAATGTAATAATAATTGGAACAAAAGTACATTGTTGAGATAACTGAAATAAATATTTGGAAATATTGCAATGAATAATTAAAGAATAATTAAAGAAAACGTTCAGATAGATTAGGGTACGATAATTACAATGAAATGAAGATGAAAACAGTGAACGACGAAGTTATGTCGGTCCAAACATTCGGTAAAGTGTTGATTTAAATATTGATGCATTGCCTTGGAGTTGGATGTTATCTGGTAGTTGGTTCCAAAGTTTAGCAGAGTATATGAAGAAATGCCAGTCAGAGACATTGGATTGGTGTCGTGGTATAATCAGTTTTTTCCCTCTGGTTGACTGAGCGAATTGTAAGTAGTCGATGAGATACCTTGGTTCCTTTGTATATATGATTTTGTGAAGTAATGTTAGAACTTTAATTTTGAGAAGATTGTCGAAGGTAACTCCGTACAGTTTATGTGAGATTGAGGAGGTACTGTCGCGCCACCGTAAGCAGTAAACGTATAGCATTATATGCAACGTTAAGGCGGTCGTGGCTCTTTTTGTCGCATGATGCAAATAATTCGCATCCATACAGTAGTTGTGGCACAAGATATGTTTTGGCAAGAAGTGTCCTGATGTGTAGTGGTGTGAAACGTTGGCAGGCGTAGAGTGTTCTTAGCATTCCAAATACTTTCCCTGTAGTAAATTGTATGTGATTGTGCCAATTAAGACGATTGTTAAACATTACTCCCAGGTTTTTCATTTACGATGCTAATTGATTGGTTGTTTAATATAATATCTTGACAAACAAGGGACTGTGCAAGTTTAAATTTGCTTAGTATTAGGCATTTAGTCTTAGCAGGATTTAGGAATAAATCATTGTTTCTGGCCCACTCGTAAACATTAAGTAAATCCTCGTTCAACATGGCTGTTAGCGATTGAATTTCAGATTTGGGGCTACTTAGGTATAGCTGCACGTCATTAGCATAAACATGGAACTTAGAGTGTGAAATGTGGGCTTGAAGATCTTGTATATACATTGAAAAAAAGAGGGGCCCCAGAATCGATCCTTGAAGAACACCTCTCTTAATTATCAAAGCAGTTGACACTTTATGATTGCAGTAGACAGATTGGGTTCTGTATTGCAGGTATGAACTAATGAGTCGAACAGAGGTATCAGAAAAACGAAACAGTGTTTTCAGTTTTGAGCAAAGAATATTATGGTTTACACAATCGAATGCCTTCGAGTGATCCAACAGAACTAAGAACGTTATATTTCCAGAATCAATCTTATTCCTTATACATTCAGACACATCCATTAGTGATGTTATGCAGCTGTGGTTGGGCCTGAAGCCAGATTGACGTTCAAACAATAAGTTTTGAACTTGAATGTGGTGTGTAATTTGCTCGTGTATAATTTTCTCGAACACTTTTGAAAGAAAGGGTAAAATCGCAATTGGCCTATATTCTTTGGCATCACTGTTCACATTCCAGCTAGATTGTGATATTGTTTGCGCATCGTCCGATTGAGAAAAAGTGGGACTCGATATACCTGATGTCGGAATGAGGTCCACAAACTGCTGGTTCAATGTCTCAACATCAATTTCCGATCCGATAGATTGGTTTTTCGATTTGCCTATGCCGATTTCCCGGATGATTTTCCATTTCTGCTGGGAATCTACAGCAGAGTTAAATTTTTTATGATAAAAAATAGATTTTGCTCGTTGAATTTGTTTCGTAGCTTGCTTCCTTGCAGCTTTATACTCATCGTGGAATGAGGATATCTTGTAACGCTTCCAACGCATATACAGTTTATCTCTTGTGTCAATAAGTTTTTTAATATTGTCATTGAACCATGATTCACGCTGCTTGGTTTTAACAGTTCGTAGCTCTACGTGTTTATCAAAAAGCAAGGATATTTTATTTTGTAGGCACGAGAGTTGATCGTCACAAGATCTTTTACAATAAATCTCATCCCAGTCCGTATAAGCAACGACAATTTCCAATTGTGGTATATTTATTCGTTTAAAATCATAGTATTTCTCGGTAACTTCTTCAAAAACTATATTTAATTCGTATGTCATGAAGATGAGGTCATGTCTTGAGAAACATTGGTCTTACAACTGGTCGTACAATAAAACCTTGTCTGTTCTTTCGACAATGAAGAGATCTAGCAGTGTATTGCAAGTTTGAGAAAAGTGCGTAGGTGTATTTGAGTTTACCACAAATAAGCCAATAGAATTCAAAGATGTTACGAAATTATTAGGGTTCAGTAGGTTACAGTTGAGATCTCCTGTGATTACAACATCTGAGTATTGTACTGTGAAATCCCCAAGTTGAGCAATTAAATCGTCATACTTAATATTATGCTTGGGCCTATAGATACATACAAGCCAGGAACAGTTTATTGCCATTAATAGTAATTTCGGTAAAGAGATGTTCAATACGATCTTCACTTGTAGACTGACTTAATATCTTATGCTTGGTTTACATTTACGAAATCCACTCGATTTCAACTGTCAAATCCATAGATTAAACGTCAAATGAAATCCAGATGAGATTTCATTTGACGTTTGAGCTATGGAATCGACAGTTGAAATCGAGTGGTTTTCGTAAATGTAAACTTAGCATTACATTGTATGTGTGTTTTCGCATAAATTGCTACACCTCCAGCATGAGTAGATCTATCAGTTCGAAACACATTGTAACCATTAACTCGTACCAATATGTCAGGAGTAATTGAGTTGAACCAGGTTTCCGATACGCAGACAATATCCACAGCAGAATTTTCGAATATCTAACGAAATTCATCCATTTTTTTGGACAGACTTTGGGCATTAATGTGGCAGATACGTAAACCCGATTTTTGTTTCCCTAGTATTTGAATGAGGCTTTTTGTGGAGTCTTTGGAACCGTTGATGAACATTTCATTTGATATAGACATCGTGGAATAAAATTAAGGCAATGGTTTGACAGACAAGTGGAAGTTTGGAAGTAGATGAATGAATGGGTAGGTTTGTAAAGGCGATTAAAAAAATTGTAGATCTCAAGGACAGTGCGACAGTAGGGCTCGGCTAACTTTGAGTCGAAATTAATTTTGCTCAGTGGTATTATTATTATCGCATGGCCAAAAAAAAAAAACAGATTTAATTTACATCAATATGTAGGGGATCATCAGTCTGAGTGGCTTTGATATAAACAAGACCACGCAATGAGAAAGCAGAAGAAATAGCATTTTATTTTCGAAGCTTGATAGCGGCTTGCATGATTTTGTAGTTATGACCAGTAAGATTTTCGTTTATAAATATGGGTTTGCTCGATTCGAAGCCTAAGTGTGACAGTAGCAGGCTGCTGTTGTTACGTTTTCTAAACCGAGCATAGGATTTTAGGATGTTGTTCTTATCGTAGGCTGATGTTAATTTTGCAATAATTAGATCGGATTTGTTGTTAGTACGCCAGCGGAAGATAGAGGTATATGAAGGTGTATTTATATCGCTAACGTTGCAAATTGCATGGAAGCAGTCGTGGAGATTTTCATTTTGTATGTATGGAACACCAGTTATTCGCAGGTCACACGACACGGCCAGGTTTTCTTGGCGTTGAAGTTGTTTTAATTGAAAGATTTCGTTATTGGCAACGGAAACGTCTTTTGATTCTAGGCTGACTAGACGTGATTCAATGGCGCTTATAGTTTTTTCTATTGCGACGAATTGTTGGTCTACATTGGTATGGAGCTTAGTTTCAACTTCAGAGATTCGAAGTTCCAACAAGAAAATTTTTTGTTTAAGACCGCTAGAATTCTACTTTCGGTTTCTTTCATTAACTCTTTAATCTTCTCAAATTGTTCATCAAACCTCTTCTCCATAACATTAAGGGTACGAAATTGAGAGTCAGTGAAAGATAACCGCGGGGTTTTTGTATTCCTATCCTTAGTTGAATTTAAATATGAGTCCCTAGAACGTTTTGATGAACCACATTCCTCGGTTGTCAATGAGGATAGATCTGCGTTTACATTATTTTCAAAATGTTCAACATTAGCCATTGTTAAAGTTATTTACACGCACCACTAAATCGTAACGTAAAAATGTTATGTGCCGCGTTACGTAAGGACTAATCACACAACAAATTAGTTCAGTTGTAAGTAGGTTACTCAGGTACTCAAATTTTGTATATCACTAGTACCAGTATTGGTTCGAGAGAGTCAGCTAATGTAAGTTTTGTTTATATTCGTGAAGTTGTGTTTCTTTTTTACACCGTTTGAGTGATTTTTATTTGTGAAGAAATTAAAGTTATTTTATTTAATTTAAACACCACAGGAAATGTAAATAAAACAGTGTTTACAAAATCTGCGAATGACACACTTTGCGTGGTCTCAGGAAGTGTGGACTTGACCAAAAAAAATTTGCTTAAAATTCCAAAGAGATTCTTGGCCATAAACTGCATTTATTTATTATTAGACCTAGGGAAACACAAAATTAGCAAAACTTAAAATAAAATCACTTTTGGCCGTAGTGGTAATAAAACTAAAAATAAAACTTCAATTATCGAGTATGTAGTGAAATTTTAAATTAATAAAAATTCCCAAGAAATGCATATGCGGGTGGTAACCAAAACAATCCAAGACCAGGCCATTAATTACATACGAGGTCTATTATTTTCAAATTTCGTGAGTTACGTATGTTCGATTTTCGCATTTTTTCAGTATCTATGTGTGTTGCTTATATCTGCCATTTTGGATTGAGAGTTTGTTTTATGCAGATAAAAAGGTTTTGATCAAAAACAACGTCGCTCAGGAGCTGTTGAACATCGGCAACGACCATACAGATTACCTCAAATAGATCATAACTGGTTATCAATCATGAATGTATGGCTATGACATTGAAACCAAAACGCAATCATCCGAAATGAAAGGTCCGGAAGAGCCAAAACCGAAAAAAGCGCGTCAAGTTCAGTTTTACTCACTGTTTTCTTCGACTGGAATGGGGTGGTGCATCATGAATTTTTGCCACAAGGTCGTACAGTCAACAATCTTGAATTTATGCGCGAAGCAGTTCGTCAGAAAAGCACGGAATTGTGGAAACCCCAATCGTGGATTTTGCACGATGATAACGCACCAGCTGGCACATTGATGCTTGTGCGTCAGTTTTTGGCCAAAACATAAGCGTTATGATGACTCTACCGCCATATTCACCGGACTTCGCTTCCGCTGACTTTTTCCTCTTCCCAAAATTAAAGACACCGATGAAAGGAAAGCGTTTTGCTACGATTAAGGCTATACAAAAAAGCGGGTTTCCGAAATGTTTCGAAGATTGCAAAAAACCCTGTCATCAATTAGTGTATTATTGATTAAATAATTTTTAAAACTGTTTGATCAGACCTCGCATACAACGGAAGGTTTAATTCATTCAGGAATTTTATTATGTCTTTCAGTTTGGAAGATTGGTAGTGGCATAGAACGCAGATGCGTCTAGAAAAACATACACATGTTGGTTGGGGAAGATCTAATCTTAAAACTCAGCCGTGCATTGCATTTCCTGATATGAGAATGGATTCCCTTTGTATCCCTTTCAACTAAAACTGATTCCAAAGTACCGTGGCACCCTGTTCGAATTGATTCAAATGGACTGTGAGGTTTGATGTTTGAAGACTGTATACATTGTATGATCTTCGTGGGAATTTTATATATTTTTATATCTACATATGTAGGCTGATGACAAACCTCTCCCCGCAACTGATCATAGCTACAGCTTAGCTTTAATGTATCAATACAGTGCTTCTGTTTGCTTTGTTGTATTAAGAGCAGTTTCTAATCCAAAACCGTGTGCTTTATTTAGTTCATTTTATCAAAAATTCAGTAGCCCAACGCAAATTTAATCTCAGCCCAACTAAAATCCATTTCAAATGTGATTAGATTAATGCTTTTGTCATATGAAAATTTACATAGAAATTGATTGATTTTCATACTTTAATATCATTTGATTACCAAAAAGGGAATGCATGTCGAATTAGCTAATGTCTGTATAAATTTTAATTATTTTAATTTAATCAAATAAAAATAATCACTTTATCGACAATTTAAAATTTATTTGATTTTTTTAACTTAATAAAATGCTTTTTATGGTTTTCATTAGAAATGCAAATGCAAGTGGATAATATATTGAAAAGTTTTTTTCACAATACAAAAATTTGATCTGCTTTTATTTTCAAAATCCAATATTGAACAATTAAATGCTTTATTAAATTAAAAAAAAATCAAAAATGAAAACAACTGTCCAATCCAATTACAAAAACTGAAAAAAACATTGATCCCCTTTAAAACAATGAACTATAAAATCTTAAAGTATAAAAGCCCTAAAGAAAATGTTTCATGTGTTTTAATTTTGTTATTTAATCTGCTCCTCAGAAAATGCACTTAGCAGTAATCCCCAACGGTATTATGAAGTCATAAATTGTGGCATTTTTTAGATGAATGACATTAATGTCATTCTTATATAGATATCTTTCACGATGTTTGATTGGTGTAGGGGAGAAATGAAAGGGAAATTTTAAAAGAAGAAAAAATGAAAGTTTTAGGTCTCTGACAGCCATCGACATGATCATTATCGTCAATAATATGATCATTATGCACTTTGTAATAATGGCCATATATTTTGGAGTGAGGTCTAAAATAAAGTTCTGCCGAGATCACAAAGAAAACATCATCATATATTTTTTCTTTTCTTTTTTTCGTATAGCTACCCACCAAAGCCATGAATGGTGTACAAAAATATGCTGGTCTTTCCATTTGGCCCTGAAAATTATGATGATGATGTTTGGCGTGGCTGTGGCGTTTTGCCTGATGATATTTATTTGTGTGTTTTATTTAGACTATGAACGTATGTATAATACGGATGTATTTGTTTGATCTACATTTCCATAAATTATGAATATCAAATAGTGGACAGACTGAATGGGTAATGCAAGTAGACTTTTGATGGATGTAATAGAGTGAAGTGAAATCTTTTAGGAAAAAAATGTCTATGAAACATATGAACTTTGACCTCTTCTTGGTAGCAATGGAGCTGCATATATGAATAAAACCGAGCAGCTTCTGGTGTTGTTTGGAAGAGAAGAGCCTTCTTGGGTTCATTAAAATCAGAGACCTTTATAATATTTCTAACTAATAGAATATATGTTTCAAAAGTGTAGTAAGGTCCTCTATAAGGGAAAATACCATCGGATAGAACCTATTTAGAATATCTTATGGCTACATTGAACGTAAAGTTAGTAGTTCGACCCATTCCATTACATCCTCATACACAAGATGTTTGAAATTAAAATATTTCGTTTCGTTTTGCCGAAAAACGCCAAGCACACTCTGTGAAAATCTAACAGTGGAGAAGGACGACAAAAAAAACAATATGTGAATGGTTTTAATTTACTCACGTGAGTGTATCATCACAACGATGATGATGATGACAATGATGCTGTGTCGTATGAATGTGACAAAAGTGGTCGGTGGGAATCCCCACCCACCAACACTATGCTGTAGTAACACAATAAATATCACTTTCAGTTTTCTTCTTCTTTTTTGTTTTGTTAAAAGCACTTAAATATTTCCCGGTGTTTAGTACCACTCACGGTGGTGTTGGTGACGGCGCACATTGTTTGTGACACATTTATTTCAGTTTTGTTTTTTTTTCTTGTTTTTTCTTCATTGTTGAAATTGTATAAGATTAGACAGACAAGACAAATCGCCGCAGAGACTATAAGACAGACATAACGTCATATTTTGGAGGTAAATGGTTGGCGGTCCAACAACACAGACGTGGCAAAGACACCCCAACTCAAAAATGAAATAAACTCATCAAAAGCTAAAAGACAAAAAGACAGTGAATATCTAAATGTTTTGGATACCTGACATACTACGTCGATTCACTCAATTTGTAGCTACGAGATGTGTGTGTCTGTGTCATTTGTTTTGTTTTTCCATCACTGCTTGTCATTAATATGGGAAAGGCGGAAGGGAGAAGAGGTGTCTTTGTTGTTGAAAATTGATTTTTTTGTTAAAAGATTTGTAAACATAGATTTCCCCGAAAAAAAAGTGTTCTGTTTTAAGTTGGGGAATTGAGTTGATTTTGGATTTAGGGGAATTAAATTGATTTCTGTTTTCATTCTGTCAACAAATATATATTGTTTCTACGGATGGCAAGCAATATTATTTAGTGGAGCATTTAGTAAGTATTTTATTAACACAGGTTCCCTTCCCCTTGTTGTAATATTTTTGTTAAATGCATTATTACTACATCGGGTGTGATTGTGAAAATTTAAAGAATTCTGGAATGTGAATTTATTTCAAATATTTTTTTTTTTATTTTCACAAGGCCTCAATAGACCAAAATAAGTTTATTAAGGTACCCGAGGGTGGTTGCCAACTAGGGTAATCAACCAACGGACAAATTTTGCAAGTAAAATATACAAAAAATGTTCGGTTGGTTGAAAAATGCCGTTGAAACCTTCAAAATAACGAAAATTGGTAGGGCTCTTTGGGGGCTATATGAAGACGAGGACTTATACTGACAAATTTCTAATGAAAATTGCTGGGAAAATTTTGTACGCCCAGCAAAGACTAAATACCAAATTTCAGTAATTTTGGTGGGATAGTGAGGTCAGAAACTTTAAAATATCGAAAATCGGGAGGAACCGTTCTATGGGGGGCTATACAAAAAGGAAAACTTCTAGCAACAAATTTATGGGCGAAAGTTTAATGATCCCAACGAAGACCAAAACGAAATTAAAGACATAAAACATGGACCGATATAGCTCATTTTCAAGACCAAACATCCCAGGAGAAATATAAACTTGTGTACCAAATTATAAAGCACTCTCTTAAATACTGCGAGCTGTTTCTTTATTTCAACAGACAACTGGATGGATAGACAGACGGAAATGGTTATTGCCAAATTTTATGACAAATATAATAACCAGTACCGGCAGGTATTAGAAATCTACCCGCGAATCACATCTAGTTGTCATCCTGCAATCGTGAGTAATTCACTCCCACTGAAGTGGTACTTTGGAAGCTTTGATCGGAAGTACTGCTACAAGCACTCGGGAAAAAGGGAGGAAGAAACAGAGAAGCACAGATTGGCGTTTAATCTAGACCCAACAATCAAGGCTGGGATCGACTCCGAATCCAAATCTTACAATATCAGAAAAATAAACTCATTCGTTATGGAAATCCTCACTATAAATGCGAAGTGGGCGAGAGCATCGCAAAGCTCACAACAGAATAAGAGATTTCCACCTTTAAATGCCCCGAGTAAACCTCATCAAGACCTACGCATTGTCCCGAGAATCCTGTGGCAGATGTCTTCACAGTGAACTCGGATATGAAGAAGATGAGCCCGACCATAGAATCTTTTGGAAAGACTGAGGATTCTAAATGGAAATCTTGGACCATTCAGAGGAAAAAGATGACCGCGGAAGGAAAGGATCTGCCAATAACTTAGCGGCGCTGTACGTCGACAACAGTAGAAGGTCTGCCGGGCTAGATAAGGACCAAAGGTATCCATTGAGAAAATTGTTAACTACAAACTCTTTGACCGCATCCTACAAAGGAGGGGACAGTTTGCAATTATCGTCAGTGAGCTTAATCTGGACCTACTAATGTTCCACTTGAGCCGCCATACTAACTGGAAGATTTTTAGCAGCATTGTAACTCCTTAGGAAGATGACAAAGGCTGATGGTGAAGGGAGATCCCTCGACTGATCAAAGCGGCGGGTGTACGGCAACGAATAAGGCTGCAAACTCGAGACAAAGGTCTTGGCAACCAAATCAGACCTTGGATGTTAAGAGAAGGAGTTTGAAACTCTCCTCCAATGGTCAGTCTGACAAAGACTATGAGTAAGGCCTACTAAGTCTCGTATTCTGTTCACTTAGAGCTTGGCAGGGCAAGAATTGGCGAGGATGAAAATTCCGAACCAAAACAAACAGGAAGATTGCTTGAAACAAGTAAGAAAGTATCATCAGTGTGCCGACTGTGTTATATTCTCAGCCTCCGACCTGAAGACAAGAAGCGAACACAATACTTCTGACGTTTCTAGGGGCTTTCTGAGATTTTGAACCAATTTCTTAGGAAGTATGGATTTGCCCCGAGAGAGTGTGGGAGATTTCACCCTTCGACACTGAACGACACACAAAAGGCAGCCAGTGGCACTCTCCTATCACTAACAAGTCTGACAAAGGCTAAGAGAATGGCGTGATTTAGGTCATCCTGATAAACCACCAACGAAGTCAAACGGCAACTGAAGTCCTGGTGCAGAAAATTAATTAAGCTAAAACATATATAAAGTTATTCTAGAAACCTTGGACTGTGAAGAACATTATCTCTGGACTAAACCATATAAATTATGAACTGCTCTACGCTAGTATAGAGACACGACCGAGAACCGGGTATACTACGCCACAAAAACTTATGTTTTCTTTTCTCTCCAGAGTTCTCACGCCGGACGCCACTGTACTGAAACAACGGAATTGAAACATATACTTGGGTTGGTATATCTGCGGTGTGACTCGCCGATTTGAGACTTCTACCATTTGACGGAGCCAAACACCGGCAACGCGTGCAAAATTCTATTCGAAATGTTTTTGGTGTTATCTCCGCGAACAGATAGTGGACATAACTCCCATAAGGCTCAAAAATATAGGTGAGTGGAGCTAAAGACACAAACGAACATATCGCCAAATATTATTAAAGATAAAAAATGGTGATTCAAAAGACCATATGGAATCAGACCAAATACCTGAAACAAGTGAGGTTACCTTGCGTGACACACTAATACCAGACAAAGACATGTGAATCGATGTAACCCTAGTATAAATGCCCGCTGGAAACTGCGGTTACACATATGGGTCGATGCCAAGGATAGAAGGGGTCTTCCTCTTTATATTGAAGAACCCGAAACAAAACACGCTCCCTGATTTTCGGATCGTTACACGATCTTTCAGTCCGAGAGATTACAGAGTTTCTGAATTGGCTTAGAACTAAATCGAGGCCAGCCACTATTAACGCCCTCAGGGACTAAAATTATAGGAGACAAGAAAAAACGACATTTGACTGCATAAACTCCAAAATATGTCAGAATAAAGGATCTGGTGCGTCTAGAGTTTAAAGCATAGGCAAAGAATGGCCATATATCCCCTGAATAATATGGAGATAGGGAAAAATCTTATGGAGAAACTTAGATGAGGACAAAAACAAAGAACATATTATTAATGAGTAAGATTGACATTGGAGGGCTGATCGGAATTCTTACAGGAGAACTTGGGCTATAAGCGCATATGCACAAAATAGTTTGTGTAGATAATAGCGAGCATCCTTACAGGTGACATTGGGCTATAAGCGCATATGGACAAAATAGTTTGTGTAGATAAGAGCGAGTGCAAAACATGTGGAGAGGAAGACGGAACGCGAACCTCAGAACCCAGCTCCTACAAAACGACATAATTCAGGAACTAAATCAAATTCGGGTACTGCATTTCTAAAATTAAAAAAAAAACTAATAAAAAACAAAAATCCGAACCAAAACAAACAGGAAGATTGCTTGAAACAAGTAAGAAAGTATCATCAGTGTGCCGACTGTGTTATATTCTCAGCCTCCGACCTGAAGACAAGAAGCGAACACAATACTTCTGACGTTTCTAGGGGCTTTCTGAGATTTTGAACCAATTTCTTAGGAAGTATGGATTTGCCCCGAGAGAGTGTGGGAGATTTCACCCTTCGACACTGAACGACACACAAAAGGCAGCCAGTGGCACTCTCCTATCACTAACAAGTCTGACAAAGGCTAAGAGAATGGCGTGATTTAGGTCATCCTGATAAACCACCAACGAAGTCAAACGGCAACTGAAGTCCTGGTGCAGAAAATTAATTAAGCTAAAACATATATAAAGTTATTCTAGAAACCTTGGACTGTGAAGAACATTATCTCTGGACTAAACCATATAAATTATGAACTGCTCTACGCTAGTATAGAGACACGACCGAGAACCGGGTATACTACGCCACAAAAACTTATGTTTTCTTTTCTCTCCAGAGTTCTCACGCCGGACGCCACTGTACTGAAACAACGGAATTGAAACATATACTTGGGTTGGTATATCTGCGGTGTGACTCGCCGATTTGAGACTTCTACCATTTGACGGAGCCAAACACCGGCAACGCGTGCAAAATTCTATTCGAAATGTTTTTGGTGTTATCTCCGCGAACAGATAGTGGACATAACTCCCATAAGGCTCAAAAATATAGGTGAGTGGAGCTAAAGACACAAACGAACATATCGCCAAATATTATTAAAGATAAAAAATGGTGATTCAAAAGACCATATGGAATCAGACCAAATACCTGAAACAAGTGAGGTTACCTTGCGTGACACACTAATACCAGACAAAGACATGTGAATCGATGTAACCCTAGTATAAATGCCCGCTGGAAACTGCGGTTACACATATGGGTCGATGCCAAGGATAGAAGGGGTCTTCCTCTTTATATTGAAGAACCCGAAACAAAACACGCTCCCTGATTTTCGGATCGTTACACGATCTTTCAGTCCGAGAGATTACAGAGTTTCTGAATTGGCTTAGAACTAAATCGAGGCCAGCCACTATTAACGCCCTCAGGGACTAAAATTATAGGAGACAAGAAAAAACGACATTTGACTGCATAAACTCCAAAATATGTCAGAATAAAGGATCTGGTGCGTCTAGAGTTTAAAGCATAGGCAAAGAATGGCCATATATCCCCTGAATAATATGGAGATAGGGAAAAATCTTATGGAGAAACTTAGATGAGGACAAAAACAAAGAACATATTATTAATGAGTAAGATTGACATTGGAGGGCTGATCGGAATTCTTACAGGAGAACTTGGGCTATAAGCGCATATGCACAAAATAGTTTGTGTAGATAATAGCGAGCATCCTTACAGGTGACATTGGGCTATAAGCGCATATGGACAAAATAGTTTGTGTAGATAAGAGCGAGTGCAAAACATGTGGAGAGGAAGACGGAACGCGAACCTCAGAACCCAGCTCCTACAAAACGACATAATTCAGGAACTAAATCAAATTCGGGTACTGCATTTCTAAAATTAAAAAAAAAACTAATAAAAAACAAAAATTAAATCTAACTTCATACAGCAAACTGCAGGCACACAACACAGCAAAGTACCCAACAAATATACTCCTTACTGACCCATTATTTTAACAAGGGTATGTCGCGCGAAATAAGATGTTATTTTTTGGTCACCTATCAAGTTGTTGCCAAAAGTGGTAACTAATTATTTTAGAGTCCGTTTATTGGCTAAAATAATGGGCTAGTAAGGGCTTTTGTAAGAGGCATTTTTGCTGGGTGTATGTCCATACGGCCATGTGGTACTAAGGTATAAATTGGAAATTATACACCCTTAAACTAAACTTAGTAAGCACAGATCTTACCCAAAGTGTCAGCTTTTGGTTCGATATCTCTCTCGACTTGTTATGCTTTTGATGAGCTGCTTTGCTATGTTATTGAGCCGAAACTAAAAGTGCTTCTGTTTAAAATCTTTTCCAACTTGTCGGAAGTGTCTTTGTGCACTGTGTATGCACAACACTCGTTTATTTCCTTAACAAGACCCTTAAGTAAAGAATCATCACCTAGTAATGACTTCATCGTCTCTCACTCCCCTCCTACATACACAGAACATTCCATAAAATATAATGTTTTGAAAATGATACCTTCCTACATCTTCTTCCCGTCCTTCTAATTGATGATGATGTAAAGTCAATGCAAGCCATTAGTAGCAGCAGCGGCAGCCACTTTGAAGCGGAATCAATTGAAATTAATGCCATCCGCTGATGTTATAACAACATTAAATTGTAACATGACTTTTATAGGGGCACATATATTCTGATTTTGAGGACTACTGCATATTTTTGTGATTTCCTCAAATCACTTTTCATTTCATCTTTCATTGATGAATATGTGTGTAAGCGAGAGAGGCCACACTTCCTACCCCAAACAAAAAAGAAAAGCAGAAACCATAGATGAAACACCAACATCAATTTCCTCCTCTAAATGTTATCCATGTATAATCTGGCAAGCCATGTTATCATGTTAAACATCCAACAAACATATGTTCCCGTAGATTTCTGTTATAATTTCTTTTCGACTGACTGATGAATGGAAGCGAAATGTAACCAGAGCACCATACAAGACAAAACGCTTTGTACTTTGGGTGCTGCGCAGATTAGTAGTGAAAGTTTCTTTTTCATTTACCAAGACCAAACGACCGACCTGCCACTCAGTTGGCCAATGGTTGGATGGATGGAGACTTGGAACATAAAAGTGGCCATGTGTGTTAGCTGGTAACATAAGGCCGTTTGCTGCCTAAGATCTATTCCGTTCGACAGGCTAAAGATTAATTTTATGTTTTCAACCTCGAGAGAGAAAAAAAAAACAGCACACAATTTATATGACGTCTCTAAACGATTTGTGGCATTTTGGGGTCTTTTTCAAATACAGAAAGAAAAAAGTGAAAACCTAACATTCATGTTCAATATGTGTGTGTTGTTGTGTAAAGACATCTCACAAGAAATAGAACATCGATCATTCCAACAAAACCACAGAATACAGCGCTCTAGAAAAATGCATTTAAATGGAAAATTTTCCCATCAAGATATATGACCAAAAATGTGATTTAAAGCCGTACCTACCTACCGTACCACCACTAACTGCTAACAACAAAACTGGAGTTGAATTAAAACTGGAATTTGTTTTCCTATCAATGAAAAATAGGTTTCCAAAGATATTGACAATTTGGTGGTTTAACATTTTGTTTGCTAATCTTTAATATCTTTGGCCCCCAGTTTTTTGGTTGGCGTAATTTTCCAAAATGCCAGAAGATTAATTGTCTCAACGGGTTTCAAATGAGGTTGAAACACCACCAACCAACCCCGTTTGCTTACAGAGGTTGTTAGCTGTCAATGTTTGGTGTAGAGACATGTATGCAGCAGGTTGGTAGGTAGGTAGTTAGATTTGTTAAATGGAAACAGGTTGTCTTATTCACAAGATTTATGTTGTCTTCTCGCTATTGTGTAAATATTTTTTAGTGATTTTTGTTTTTGCAACAATTCGTTGATATTTTGTTATTGAGCTGTGTACAAAGTACACAGGGTCTGGCGATCGTACATGATATCATTTCTCAGAGCTTATGTAATTTATACAGAATCGTTTCAATACAAAATGAATATTAAGAGTAGCTTGAATGGGCAGCATAATAAATTATTATTTTAATTTAAAAAAAGGAAATAGGAAAATATGCAAAAAAATAATTACAGTCGAACTTTTAATATTACCCAGGAAAATAAATTGGAAGTAGTTCAATGTGGATTAGTTCTGTCACGGCATGTTTTGATGCAGTTCAACCGGAGTCATGAAAAAGGCTCTCCAGTCCTCACATTTTAACCGCATTTGGATGCAATCCAAAGAATCACATCCACTTGTCACATTTTAACAACATCCGGCACTCCAATTCCTCACAATTTAACAGCATCCGGATGCAGCCCAAACGGAGTCGTGAAAAAGGCACTCCGTTCGCTACATTTTATTAGCTGTTGTTAGAGATCCCTACATGTACATAAATCAGTTTGTACATCTCTACAGGCAGCGACATAAATTTTCCAATAAGAGATAAGCGTGTTAATATTTTCAAACATTTGTTAATACAAACTGAATAATATTTCATTTGTGAACATTTTCCGGTAACTCAAGAGAAGAAAATTTCCGAATGGAGTGCTGTTGGAGTACATGTCGAAATCTTAACTGGTGATGGGAAGACAACCCATTTAGACAATGAAACAAAAACTGTTCAGCTTGGAACAAATGGAGAGCGGAGGAAACACGCATGTTTGCGATTGAATTCAATGGAGAATTTTCATAATTTGTGTTAATGTAATAAAGTTCTTAATATTTTTGTTTTACACAAATAATGCATTTTATTTGTTCTGGCATATTTTGTAATGGCTTGCACAATTTCCGCAGAATGCCTGTATCAAAACACGTGCTTTGGACTGCCTCCTATTCTACCCCAAAGGGTTAGTTAAAATGCAGTGCCAGAGGGTCAGTTAAAATGCAGTGCCAAAGGGTCAGTTAAAATGCAGTGCAATGGAGTGCCTCTTTCCGTAGTCACGCTCTTATAAAAATCATGAGTGAAAATGCATAATTTGATGCACTTCCAGATCACTTGTACATATCATTTAACTGCCTCTTTGGAGGCAAACTTTTTGCTGGGTAGGAATCAATGTGATACGATGGCTTTAATTAAACTGCAACTACTACTCAGGCAGTATAACTACCAAAATAACCAATTTCAGGCTTATGGAAAACCTTATTGATGCAGCTGTGCAGGAGTCAACGCAGAATAGCTGAAACGGGGTTAGTCTCGTGAGTTCCACAAGGAAAAAAATAGTGAAAAAATTGTAGACTATTCACGAGAAGACTGGCCACTACTGGGTCTAACAAATGGCTTCGGTCTGGACATCTTTTAGGCTATGCACAATGCATTATAATTGCAGGACTTACCCCCTGTTTTTGTAACTATTTTTTGTTCGTTCGTCTATATTCGTAATAATTTGGGCATCCATAGCTCAGCCCCTAGATGACATACAGACCTAATTCTTCGTAGACCCAATTCTTCGTAGATCTACAAAATTTTACAATTCGTGTAACAACAATAAAATTTTTTACAAAAACAGGGGGTTAGTGCCATAAAATTGTCACAACCATAACGAACTGTCTACCTTAACATAACGTCCAAACAACATAGGGTGGTGTTATCGAAATTTATCGATAATTTACATACCTAGAGATCCCTAAATATCATCCATGCATATCCGCTGCTAAGTACTAAATGCTAAAAATTAAAACAAAGGTGACCATCTAATAATCTTTAACTTCTACTCCTACTATTCCCTCGCACACTGATATCCCTATAAACCTTGCTTTTTAACAACCTTTTAACAATATATTTGGAACCCTCTACATCGACTTGCTAGAGGTTTGCCCGTATTAATATTTTTTTCTCTTTCGACTTTATTTAGAAGTTTCAACTTGGTTTTAACTTCATTTTTCAATTAGTTATGGCTGTCTCATTATTTTGGTGTTCACTGTGATTTTAGTTCTGACTTGCCATTGTCTACATTCTAGTTGCGCAATTCGCCACAGTTAATTACATATTTTTATAAGATTTTGCGAAAAAATAGCCATTAATTATTAGAAAATTATTTAAGCATTTTTATTTGTGAGACTAATCAATTGTTGACTGACAGTTACAAACTGTTAAGAATTAATACGTTTTATTTAAGCATGGAATTATTCACAAGAATTCATTCAGCTTAGTGGTATGAAAAATCCACCTTATTTCCAATTTATTCCAACATATTTTAAAAGTAGAGAAACGATGCTAAGCGACTTAACAATAATTAAGATGTGTGAAGTTTTACAAAATTCATGAATAAATACTTTCATTGGTGTACAATATGAGTATAGTAATCAATTTATTAAGAATGCGAACAACAACAAGCTAATCTCAGTCAGACGTTCTATAGTAATGGATTCCTAATCGAAATTGGAGTTGCGTAGTTCAAAGGAACTATTCCGGACAAAGAACTATTGAAACTATATCCATTTCTTGTGTTCACATAGTTCCTTCCGTGCAAAGAACTATTGAAACTATATCCATTTCTTGTGTTCACATAGTTCCTGCCGTGCATATACATAGTTCCTTCCATTCGTATAGTTAATCTCCTTTAATTCCACGCTCACTTCGATCTTTCTCGTTCGCTTCGCTCTCTTTTCAGATGCTGTCGTATTGATGAATAAACGTAAATCACATGCACGTAATATCGCTCGAACTTATTTATTTTTATGTCAAGTAATCCACCAATGATGAACTATTTGGAACGAATGAAATAAAAATAATAATGAAAACAAAAGATCTATTGGTCTCGGAATATGGAACTATGTATTACATTAAGGAACTAGTTCCTGCTGGGAAAAGGAACTACTCGAAATATAATGTTTGGAAATGATTTGTGATAAGTAGAGTTGGGTAATCTAGTTCCTAGTTCCTTGTACTAGTTCCAAAACGTATGAGTAACATCATGAAATATAACGTGTGATAGTAAGTATACGCAGTTTGTTCAAAGAAAAAATGTGGGCCATTGGAACTGCGAAGTGAACTATATAGTTCCTTTGGCACAACTCTAGTGATAAGGCAAGAATTTACCGGTGATCACAAAAGTTTAATAGATCCATATCATTGTGAATACGATGCTGCATGTTGGACATAGGGATTTTGAGTTTTAGAAACTCTCCAAGGTAGACCTTGGGATTTTGCGTGTTAGAAAATTACCATATAGAAAACGTTAAAGCGGTTATTTTTTAATATAGCTCCGATATAAAGTATTTTCAATGATGAGGCATCATCACAATTTGGCTGTAAATTTACCAGAAATCACAGCCACTCTCGCTACGAATATGCAGATGTACGGTAGTATTACTTACTTAAAAAGGTGAAATAGAGAATTAAAATAAAGGAACAGTCCAGCAAAATGTTCGCTGCCGATGATGCCATTCAATCATGGGTGCAAGTGATCTGGCACTTCATCTTTTTAGCTCTTCATCGATGAATATTATATGAGCGTGGACCCCAAAAGATGCTATTCATTTTTGGATCCAAAGCATGTCATTTACACCAATGCTTTGGCATGTCATTTCCAACAATGCTTTGGCATGTCATTTCCACCAATGCTTTGGCATGTCATTTCCACCAATGCTTTGGCATTTAATTTTCACCAACCCTTTGCAATTTTTTTTCGTTCGGTCCCACGCCTCTCACACCCGCCCTTGCCGACCAAGGGGGCCACCCCCCGTTCGTAGGGAGCGCATACACACCAAAGTCCGGACTAAGGCGGGTTAGCATGGATTTAACCCGTCTACAGAAAATACATCAGACGGTAAAATAAAATAATAACATGTTAGTATTTATAACTTATTACATACATACACAGTTTCAATCAGCTTATACATTACGACGAGAGTTTTAACAACATTGGTTGTTATTTCGAGTCTCCGACAACATCAAGCCTATTGTAAATAATTAATCTTATATATTTAGACAAATGTGTATAAATAAAAACACAAAATTCGTCTCTATTAGATCGATGGAATAGGTGCA
This sequence comes from Musca autumnalis, assembly GCF_047663935.1. Taxonomy (NCBI): domain Eukaryota; kingdom Metazoa; phylum Arthropoda; class Insecta; order Diptera; family Muscidae; genus Musca; species Musca autumnalis. The sequence goes on along the minus strand of NW_027411977.1, from coordinate 190,324,120 downwards.
AATGCTGATGAAAAGATCGAATTTTCACGACTTCCTTTGCATGGGATCAAATGCTGATGCAAAGATCGGATCTTTCACGAATGGGTTCAAATGTTGATGAAAAGGTCGGACCCAGTAAAACCATGGCATCTCATAGAACTACTTCCATAAAATTTTGCTAGGAGTTCACTACTTTTCCTGATTCTACTTAAATTTTCTTGAAAGTTACAAGTAAGAAAGTATCAGTTGATACTTTGTCGACAGAATTATATACTGTTGTTTTCTTAACACAGACCTTTTATCCAGACATGATTTTAAATCAAGTTTTTACTCTAAAGCAGCTCATAGTGTCATCTGTTGCTTTTTCAAAAGATTTCCCGTTACATAAGCTATTTTATTTTTCCTCAGGTACTAAATTTTATGAAATTCCACAAACAACATGGAATAATATTCTGTTTTCACAGAAAGATGCTCCTCTTTCAGCCCATAAGTACGTTTGTACCCGTCCCGATCCGGCCGTTTAACACTTTTTTAAATTTATTGAAATTACATGGGTGAAAATGTGTGTTCTTCCATACCATATCCTATATGAATTACAACTTTTTTACACAAATTAAAATTTTTTGGAGTATATGAGTTTTATAAGTTTTATGAAACCCCAAGGAGTGTTTTCTTTATTATACCCTATACCACAATATGGAAAAGAGTATTATAAGTTTGTTTTGGTAAAAATTCATGTAACACCGCGATATATTCGTCGGATATGTGGTATACCAATCTTCATATCTCGACGAGATAAAGCGATTTTGAGATGTGTGTCCGTTCGTCCGTCCGTCTGTCCATTATAAATTGTAAACACGCTCCAGGCCGCAATTATGGACCGATCGTCACGAAATTTTGTATGGAGGTCGGGTTCAGATCAGAATAGATCCCTATTCTTATTGGTGATGATCGTCCGTCCGTCTGTCCATTATAAATTGTAAACACGCTCCAGGCCGCAATTATGGACCGATCGTCACGAAATTTTGTATGGAGGTCGGGTTCAGATCAGAATAGATCCCTATTCTTATTGGTGATGATCGTGAAATATTTAGCGGGTGAAATGGACCAAAAACATAATATTTATCCAATTTTCTAGCGGCTCTGTAGGTCTCAATAATAGTCCGATCAACGCGTATTTTTAAATAAGGTAAGAGTATATCACAAAGGAGAAGCTTGCAATTTAAAATGGCGATCGGATAATATTTAGAGGGTTAAATGGACCAAAACTTTTGTGTGAAAATTGTGAAAATTTTTAATATACAGCTTATATCTTAAGTCCTGGAAGTGACATTCCGGACAAGTGAGATATACTTGAAAGTGGAACGCTTGACCTTTCAATTGATGCCAACTATGTTGGTGTGCATGATCAGATAACAGAGTTACAGCCTTATATATTCCGTTATTTGTATGTAGTGTAATAACAAACTCGCTAGAAGTCGCATTTATACATCAATAGTCACGAAATTTTGCAACGGGTAAGAGTATAGGTCGAAAAAGATGCCTACAATTTTGAATGATGATCTGATATTCTTTAGCGGGTGAAATGGACCATTACTTTTGTATGATAATATAAACAAGTAAAAAAGCATTAAGTTCGGCCGGGCCGAACTTTTCATACCCTCCACCATAAAATATTCTTTCCTGTCCCCAACTTTAAGTGAGTACGTTAAAATGTCAGATAATGATAAAATGCTTCATTCGGGAGGCCCTTTTATATAGGGGTTATAATAAAACATGGGCCTATGTTGACAGTTTTTGATGGGAGCCTTTAATGTCAAATAACTCCTAATTCGGTTAAAAAATTTAGCTAGAATCCTCAAAATATCGAAAATCGGTACATAACGTGGGAACTTCAAATGTCATTAACAGCTAGTTCGGAGGTATCTGGGCTATACGAAAATATGAACTTAAATGAACAATTTTGTTGCAGAATTTTTTTTGACTTTTAAATTTCAAATTACAGAAAGTTCGTCCAAAAAATAAAGCTAAGGTACGGAAAATCGGGAGGTTTGTTTTGGGGCTATACAAAAACATGGACCTACGTTCGGTTAAACATTTTAAGTAAAATCCTCAAAGTACCGAAAATAGGGATGTATCGTTATATTGGGGCTATGTTGAAAATTGTTGATGCAGATGTGTGGTGACCACTACAACCTTCAAATGTCAAATTACAGTTAGTTCTGTTAAAAATTGTAGCTAAAATTGCCAAATTACTGAAAATTGGGAGGTACCGTTACATGGGAGCTTGACAATTTTTGATGGAGAGGTGTTGTGACCACTAAGAACTTCAAATGTCAAATTACTGCTTGTTCGGTTTAATATTGTAGCTAAAATCATCAAATTACTGAAAATCGGAAGGTACCGTTATATGGGGGCTTTCTTGACAATTTTTGGTGGAGAGGTGTGGTGACCACTAGGAATTTCAAATGTCAAATGTTCAAATTACAGATAATTCGGTTAAAACTTGTTGGTAAAATTCTCAAAATACCTGAAATTGGGCGGTAACGTTATATGGGGGCTATTCCAAAACATGGACCTATGTCCACTAGTTATATAAGTTTATTGACATTTAAGAACCCTAAATGTCAATTGATAGCTAAATCGGTCTGAAAATGTAGATAAAAACGTCAAAATGCCGTAAATCGGGGGTACCGTTATATGGGGGCTATACCAAAACTTGGACCTAGGTCCACAACTTTTGTTATATAAGTTTAGTTACACTTAAGAACCCTAAATGTCAAATTATAGCTATATCGGTCTGAAAATGTAGCTGAAAACGTCTAAATACCGTAAATCGGGGGTACCGTTATATGGGGGCTATACCAAAACGTGGACCTATGTCCACAAGTTCTGTCACATAAGTTTATTGACATTTATGAACTTTAAATGTCAAATTATAGCTAAATCGGTCTGAAAATGTAGCTAAACCCGTCAAAATACCATAAATCGGGGGGTACCGTTATATGGGGGCTATACCAATACGTGGATCTATGTCCACAACTTTTGTTATATAAGTTTATTGACTTTTAAGAACCCTAAATGTCAAATTATAGCTAAATCGGTCTGAAAATGTAGCTAAACCCGTCAAAATACCGTAAATCGGGGGGTACCGTTATACGGGGGCTATACCAATACGTGGACCTATGTCCACAACTTTTGTTATATAAGTTTATTGACTTTTAAGAACCCCAAATGTCAAATTATAGCTACATCGGTCTGAAAATGTAGCTAAAAACGTCAAAATACCGCAAATCGGGGGGTACCGTTATATGGGGGCTATACCAAAACGTGGACCTATGTCCACAACTTCTAATTTATAAGTTTATTAACACTTAAGAACCCTAAATTTCAAATTATAGCTAAATCGGTCTAAAAATGTAGTTAAAAACGTCAAAATACCGCAAATCGGGGGGTACCGTTATATGGGGGCTATACGAAAACGTGGACCTATGTCCACAACTTTTGTTATATAAGTTTGTTGACACTTAAGAACCCTAAATGTCAAATTATAGCCAAATCGGTCTGAAAATGTAGCTAAAAACGTCAAAATACCGTAAATCGGGGAGTACCGTTATATGGGGGCTATACCAAAACGTGGACCGATATAGCCCATCATCGAACTTGACCTGCCTGTAAACAAAAGACGCATTTTCCCAAAATTTCAGCGTCCTATCTCTATTTTTGTGGATGCTAGAGTGATTACCACAGACGGACGGACGGACGGACGGACGGACGTGCTCAGATCGACTTAGAATTTTACCCTGATCAAGAATATATATACTTTATGGGGTCGCAAATGAGTATTTCAATGCGTTACAAACGGAAAAACAAACTTAATATACCCTCCATACTATGGTGGAGGGTATAAAAATTTATGTATATATACATATGCAAAAAACTACTGACCTTTCCTCTGCTGTAAATTGCAATAAAGTGTTTGCTAGATAACGGGCCTACTGCCTAATATATAATGGGTTCTGTGTAGAGAACCACATTCTTATTCCATGCTACTTATTGTCTCTCCAAAAGTTTATGTAACACCACGAAATATTCGTCCTAGTTGGTATGCCGAAATTCATATCTCGACGAGATAAAGCGATTTAGCGATGTGTGTCCGTCCATTAAAAATTGTAAACAAGCTTAAGACCGCAATTATGGACCGATTGTAACGTTTTTTTTTTATGGAGGTTGGGTTCGGGTCAGAATAGAAATGATATATAGTTTTTGGTGATGATCGTGAAATGTTCAGGGGATGAAATGGACCAAAAACAAAATTTTAACCAATTTTGTAGCGGCTCTGTAGGTCAAAATAATAACCCGCAATATTTTAAACAAGGTTTGAGTTTATGATGAAGAAGAAGCGTACAAACCAACGTGAAGATCAGATAATACTTAGCGGGTTAAATGGACTGAAACTTTTGTGTGAAATTGATAAAAATTTCAATAACGTAGTGGTTAAACAACGGAAGTAGTAGTACTACATAAGTGGGTTTCATTACATTTTAGTTTGTGTGAACTAAATTTTCCTTTCCTGCTACAAAAATGTCTTTGTCATGCTAGATAACTTTTTGGTTTTTGGTCATAAGTATTATACATTACATCTCTGATATTTGAAAATTAAATTTTCACAATCATTGGAAAGAAGTTCCGTGGAGAGCGATTGTCCAGGGATAGTGGTATAGGGTATCTCATGGTCGGCTCCGTCCGACTATAGACTTTTCTTACTTGTTTTTTTGAAATAACTTAAATTTTTTGTAATTTTTTTTTGATTTTTCAAAATAGTCTGGCTTAATCCCTTTTGTTGTTTTAATATTTAAAACAACAAGTTTATTAGTGGAGAAGGTTTTTTTTTAAAAAAATTTTTAAACATTTTTGAAAAATAAAAATGTTGTTTTTAAATATGTTACAGTTTATTTATAGGTGTTTGACATTCTTTAATATATAGGAAGATATTAAAAACATAAAAACACTCATATTTTGATGAAAAATATAAAAAATTCAAAAGTTTATCTTTGACTTTGAATTGCTCTGCAACTACCAGACCGAAACTGACCGCTTATAATTCACCGGAAAGCTGACTGTGTTATCAGTCTAACAAAAAAAGAATTATGAAAATATCTCTACAAAGTTACAGAATTTTGACCAGGAAAAAACGATTCTGAACCACTGTGCACCGTTGAAAATGTGACTTTGTACAGTAGGGTTATGACTTTTTTACAAACTCATATCCCTGTATCATAGCGTGATGAGTTTTGCCATAAGATTACATAAAATCTTAATTATAAGGTGATTCGGTGAAAAAACCTCACGCACAAAATGATTTTAAAATTTTAATTTATCAAAATTATGGACAATTTTTTGAAGTCACTGAAAACAGATATATAATTGAAAATAAACTTTAGAGCCACATGTGATAATTAAAATGACATACAATTTATTTCTCACTATTTTTCTTTAATTCTGAGAATCGTAAAAATGTCGTAAACGCTTTTATTCAAAAATATATTTTTTTAACAAAAAACAAAAAATTTAAAATTTTTTCAAAGTGACTTTTTTCGCGACTTTTTTAATATTTGAATGAAATAAACGTTATTATAGTTATTAGTAGGCTTATATTTATTCATTCGTGCAACAAAAAATAATTTTTTGAAATTTTTTTTTTTTTAATTTCATATATTTTTTCAAAAAATTATTTTTTTAAAATCGATTTGTGCGTGAACTTTTTTTTATATTTCAATGGAATAAACGATAGCATAGTGATTAATAGGCAAAAGTTCATTCATCCCTGCTACAGGAAATCATTTTTGAGGAAAAATGTCAAAAAGTCATAACCCTATCGTACAGCCTGGGAATCGGCCCCGAAATCGAACCATTGCACCACGATGGCCCATACACATTTTTGTTTTTACCATTATTCGGCATGAACGTGCGACCTTCTGATTTGTGATTAGACACACTACAAACTGTACTACATATTATTGAAAGCATTAATGGTTCTTTAAAGCCTTAAATCAACAACCTTGATATTTTGCTTGTAATGAAGATATTCCATTACTTTTTTACAGTCTGAATTTAGGCTGTCATCTATAAATTTAAAACATTAAATAGCTGCATATTTGTATCTGTCATTGTATCCACTATCGGTTCTTTAAACTTAATAAAATTACTTGTCAAGGTTTGTTCCACGTTTCATTAATATTTTACAATAACATTAATAGATAGGAAGTCATAGAAATACGACAATAGAATTAGATGCTTTAAAGAATTTTTATCTAACTTGAAGCTCCGCATATAATATTTAATACATGTAAAAATAATATACATATTCTAATACTTTTAACTTACACCTTCTTATCGAGAGACAAGTTTCATTCGACGTACATACCTGAAAATACAACAAAAGAAAACAAGAAATTCAATTAGTCTCACCAAATGATAATGGAATACATTTTAAATGAACAATCCTTAACTTATCACTTCACTATTAAATTATTTAAATCTCTTCATATCGCCACATATAATTCTAAAGTTTTATTTAATTCAACTAAATCTCTTAACCATATGCAAATGCCAACAAACACTTTAAATTAAATTCTTTTATCGACAGATATTGAATTTGTAATGTGGTTTGACTTGAAACCACAAATCTTAACACAAAAAGATTTTCCGGTTCTAAGCAGGCCGCTTAGCTTGCTTAAGTGTATAAGAATTTTTAGCCCACTTGAGGCCAAGAATCATAACAACAACAGTAAGTTACAAAAAAAATTATGTCAAACTTATCTTAACTTTTTTAACATTACTTGAAATGGTTGAAAAAGAGAAAAACCAAAAACTAGAACTGCCACAGACACAGATATTTTTTTTTGTTTGTGGCCAACGTAAAGGTGTGTCAAGTGGAAAATACTGTTTTCAACTAGTCGCTTGGTGCATTTGAAGTGACAGGCCAGCGGCCACATTTGTTGCATGCTTGTGTCAACGTTGGTTGTTGTTGGGTTTCTTCCTCTATACAAGCCACTTGTGAACCACTACAAAAACAAAAATACCACATTTTTTTCAAACACACATTTATGTATCTGGGAAATTCCACCCAGACCTCCCAACAGGTGTGAAATTCATTAAAAAATATATACAACTTTTTTATGATAACAGCGCCGCGAACCCAATGCAACTTGGCCACATCTCAAACATATCACACAAAAATAAAAAGCTAAAAAATAATAAAAAAATGAAAAACTGAAATTGACACAAACAAAAAAATAGGTGTCAATAAAAAACCGTCTGTTCTTTGTGAGTGTTACATCAATAAAACAGACATGGCAGAACTTTAACAAATATTAAAATTTATGACCGACCGTTTGGAGTAAATTGAAGTAGTTTTCTCAAGACTTTTAGTGGCCACATAAATTTAACCGACAATCAAATCAATTCATATTTGTATTTCATTGTTGGTTGGTTGGTGTTTTCATTTTATTGGCGTTATAAAGAAAACTGGTACAACATTTTTACAATCTTTATGGTGATTGTTGGAAAATGTAACAAATTCTAAACAAATAGTGTGAACATTATTTGACAAAAATGAATGCAATATAATTTATGAGAATTTCTTAAATTTTATGTACATATTCTTGGTAGTGCGACACCGCACAATAAATTATTCCTTGGTGCATTTCAATCGACTTTTTAATCAAATGTTTGTCAATAAGGAAACTTTAAAGTTTTTCTTCCAAGGAAAAAATCATTTACGTGGGTACTATACCCAAATTATAGCGTCACATTAAACGAAAATATCTCTTGAAAACGTGACTTAGTTCCACAATTCTGAAACTTTCATTTGTTTTCGTCCTGTAACATCCTGGAATGCTGAGGTGGAAGTAAAATTAAAAGCTATTACAGGAGTGGTATTAAATGTTATACGAACAGATCCCTAACTTTTAAAAATTTAGAAGTTTCCCCTAGAAAAAACAACTTTGTAACCATAATTACCACGACCAACCAAGTATAACGGTACCAGTTATTTCGAAGTTTTGACAGTTTCTGTTCAAATTTGATATAGTTAGGCATTTATGGTTTAAAGTAGTCAGACAACTTCTCCACCAAAAATTCTGGACAAAATACGACGTTTTGCAATGACACCCATATAACGGTACCACCCGATTTCAGATATTTTGGAGTTTTTTTGCTACATTAACCGACCGAATTATTTAAAATTTGGCACTTAGGGTTCCTAGTGGTCAAAAAACTGATTCACCAAAAATTATGGACTTTAGTTTACTTTTCGGAATATTCTCCATATAACTGTACCGCTCTGTTTCAGGTGTTTCGAAGTCTTTATCGACATTTCTGCTCAAACTAGATGCAGTTTGGCATTTAGAGTGCAAAGTAGGCAGACAAGCTCTCCACCAAAAATTGCAGAATTTCCGAAACGGTATTTTTCATGTATTTTGAGGTTTTGTTGACATTTTCGGCCCAATTTAGATGTAATTTGCCACTTAGGGTTAACAAATTGTGGAGATAACTTCACGTTTTGAAATACGTTTGAAGTACCTTCGTAACAAAACGAAAACTAATTATTATATCTAAGTTCAGAATATTTCATGGTGGAGGGTATAACGATTTTAATTATTTTTATGGTCCGGAATTCTTTGAAAAAACAACCCATAATAAATCCAACCCAGAAAAAATATCGTTTGTACCCCAGATTGCCCTGAACAAAAGTTCTTTAAAAAACCCACGTTTGTACCCCAGATTGCCCTGAACAAAAGTTCTTTAAAAAACCCACGTTTGTACCCCAGATTTTAATGAAAAAATATTCTTTTAAAACCCCACGCTTGTACCCCCAGATTTCCAGATATTTTTTTTTTTAAAAAAACCCACGTTACCTTGAAAAAATATTTTTTTAAAAATCCAAGTTACCTTGAAAAAATATTTTTTTAAAAATCCAAGTTACCTTAAAAAAATATTTTTTTAAAAATCCACGCTACCTTGAAAAAATATTTTTTTAAAAATCCACGTTACATTGAAAAAATATTTTTTTAAAAATCCACGTTACCTTGAAAAAATATTTTTTTAAAAATCCACGTTACCTTGAAAAAATATTTTTTTAAAAATCCACGTTACGTTGAAAAAATATTTTTTTACAAATCCACGTTACCTTGAAAAAATATTTTTTTTAAAATCCACGTTACCTTGAAAAAATATTTTTTTAAAAATCCAAGTTACCTTGAAAAAATATTTTTTTAAAAATCCACGCTACCTTGAAAAAATATTTTTTTAAAAATCCACGTTACATTGAAAAAATATTTTTTTAAAAATCCACGTTACCTTGAAAAAATATTTTTTTAAAAATCCACGTTACATTGAAAAAATATTTTTTTAAAAATCCACGTTACCTTGAAAAAATATTTTTTTAAAAATCCACGTTACTTTGAAAAAATATTTTTTTTAAATCCACGTTACCTTGAAAAAATATTTTTTTTTTAAAATCCACGTTACCTTTAAAAAATATATTTTTAAAAATCCACGTTACCTTAAAAAAATATTTTTTTAAAAATCCACGTTACCTTGAAAAAATATTTTTTTAAAAATCCACGTTACCTTGAACAAATATATTTTAAAAAATCCACGTTACGTTGACCAAATATTTTTTAAAAAATCCACGTTACCTTGAACAAATATTTTTTAAAAAATCCACGTTACCTTGAACAAATATTTTTTAAAAAATCCACATTACCTTGAACAAATATATTTTAAAAAATCCACGTTACGTTGATCGAATATTTTTTAAAAAATCCACGTTACCTTGAACAAATATTTTTTAAAAAATCCACGTTACCTTGAACAATAATTTTTTAAAAAATTCACGTTACCTTGAACAAATTTTTTTTTAAATCCACGTGTGATTTAAATCAAAAATTTTTTTTTTAAATCCACGTGTGATTTAAATCAAAATTTTTTTTAAAAAATCCACGTTTGTGCGTCATCAAAAAGATTTTTTTTCATCAATCCACGTTTGTGCGTCAGATTTTAATCAAAAAGATTTTTTTTAAATCCACGTTTGTGCATCAGATTTTAATCAGAAAGATTTTTTAGAAAATCCCCGTTCGAACATCAGATTGTAATCAAAAATATTTTTAAAAAAATTCACATTTTACATCAGATTTTAATGAAATATATTCTGCCTTACCCTTTGGTAAACACCGCCAATTTTTTTCCCACTAATAAATTTAAGTTGTTTTAATAAAATATTAAAACAACGACTATGGGATTAAGCCTGACTATTTTGAAAAACAAAATATATTCTTTAAAAAGACCACGTTTGTACATTAGATTTTAATCAAAATATTTTTTAAAAATCCGCATTTGTACATCAGATTTTAATCGAAAATATTTTTTAAGAAATCCACGTTTTACATCAGATTTTAATGAAAAATATTTTTTACAAAACCCACGTTTGTAAATCAGATTTTAATTAAAAATAATTTTTAAAACATCCACATCCAAAAATATTCATAAAAAAGTCCACGCTTGTTTCCAAAATATCCCTCAAAAATATTCTTTAAAAATTCAAGTTTGTTTCCGAGATTTCCCATAAAAAATATTCTTTAAAAATCCCAGTTTGTTTCCAACATTTCCCTGAAAAAATATTCTTTGAAAAATCCACGCTTGTTTCCGACTTTTCCCTAAAAAAATATTCTTTGAAAAATCCACGCTTGTTACCGAGATTAATCTAAACAATTATTCTTTAAAACATCCACGTTTTTAGCTCAGATTTCCCTGAAAAAAAATATCCACATTTGTTTTCCAGATTTTCCACAAAAAATATTCTTAAAAATTCCACGTTTGTTTACGAGATTTCCCCGAAAAAGGTTCTTTAAAATATACGCGTTAGTTTCCGTTCGTTTCCCTAAAAAATATTCTTTACACAATTCACGTTTGCATCCGAAAGTTCCCTGAAAAATATTCTTTAAAAAATCTCGGAAACACTTCCCCAAAAAAATATTCTTTAAAAACGACGTTTGTAGCCCTGATAATAATATTCTTAAATAAATAATCTTAAAAAAATCTACAATTGTACGTCAAATATACGTAAAAAACTATACCATAAAAATAGAAGAATGTTCCACAAATTTCCCTAAAAAAATGCCAAAGTTTTTCCGAAATTTCGCTGAAAATAAAGTCGTTAAAAATTCAAGTAATGACATCCCTAAAAAATGTTTCCCTGAAAAAAATTTCTTTAAAATATCTACGTTGATAACCGAGATTTCGCTAAAAAATATTTTTAAGAATCTCGCCTTTTTCAGATTTTCCTGAAAGAGAGAAGTTTTCTATGGCTGCAAAATACTCAATAAGCTTTGACACCGTTGCAAATTATTGATGTTATTTAGCCTGTAAATGGATTCCAGACATGTAGCGTGCAAAGCAGACGTGCTAGTTATTGCGCCAACGTGATACCCTTCTTTGCATAACTGAAATATTTTCCGTACAGATTTCCCTATAATGTGTAAGTCAATGCATTAATCTTTCCATTCACTCTAAATAAACATTTCAATATTAGTGTTAATTAAACAAAACAACAAACACTCAAATATTTGCTTTAGGTTTTAGCTTTTCACAAAAGGAAAACATTGACATTCCAAATCCTATTTGCAAATAAGACAACCCGCAGGAGGTTTGCATTAATACATATTCCCAAACAACAAGAAAAGGAACAACAGCAAAAGTGAATACAATAAGTCCAAATATCCAACATGGACCATTCATTGCACACATAGTATCAGTCAGTCATTCATGGTGATCAAAGGTACGAAACAAAGTAAGTGTGCCTGTGACCACAAGACACGAAAGATATGGGGTGAGAGTTTGTTTATTCACAAGATTGTTGTATTTGTTTTTTTTTTATTGTTTAAAAGTATTTACAAGTGTGTAAGCATTAAAATATGTTTTTGTATGCTACCACCGATGATACTCCTGGTTCATCGGTCGGGGCTTATGTTTTCCTTCATATTGTTATTGTTGGTTTTGTTTTTCACGACATGTCTCTTTCACTTGGTATTGTGGTCTTGTTTTGTTTTTGTTTCTTTTTTCTGACGGGTACTGAATGTGAAAACACTGATGATTGTCCTTTCGAAAGAGGGTATCTCTTGCACTGCATCAGTTAGGTAGGTAGCCATAAGTCAGTAAAAGTAAGAAAACAATAACAACACTATCCCAGAAAACCACAACAACAGTATCACTTATTTGTGTGGATATTTTATTTCTCCCATTTTAAGTGAAGAAGGATATTTTTGTTATTGTTGTCTGATTGGTTCGGTTTTTGGTTGGATAAAAAGTTACAAAAAGTGTTTTGTTGTGACATTTTTGTAGTGTTTATACAACACCAATAACAATGACAGGGACAAGAACAACACAACAAATATTAACAATGATGACAACACCAATAGAGATATAGGGGTGCCACATTGGATATAGACAAATTTCCTTTATTAAAAAAATAAAAAATGTGGTTGAGTTTCATAAGTCTGCCGCTGAGATACCTATGCTGGACAGGTTGTGAAGTTTGACTAAAAGATCTACAAACATCCCGATAGTTATAAGAGGAGACTTTTCTCCATATTTTGTACCAATTTTCAGTTTGGTCGACTTGAAGAAAAAGGAAAATAACATTCAGCTACGGCAACCCCTCAAACACATAACCAAGATACGGATTGTGTCAAAAAACCGAATTGTGCCTCGTAGTGTTTGTTGTTTTAGTGTGATGGCTCTTGTCAGTAACAATAACACTGATCTCCATACAAATGGTTATTTAACACAAACACCGCTGTTCTCCTCCTGTGGCAGTCTTAAGCAGCATCCATCCATGCGCACATAATCCCCCTCAAATGCATAAGAATTGTTATTGTTATTTTATTTTCTTGCTGTTATTATTGTTATTTATAAATGACAACAACAACAACAAGCTGGAGAATAATGTGTGAACAATTTTCCCAGTTAACAGACAATGTGTCGTGTGTTATGTGTTCACACTTTTTTTTCTCCAGACATTCCGACATATCAACAATAGTTTTATCGAAATTTTTCACAATTTAAATATTTTTCTGAGGTATTTGTTTTTTGTTTTTATATTCGTTGAAGGGTAAAATATGAATAAAAAATTCATGTTCACACAATTATAGATGATCTAATGAGACAAGTATTGTTGTAGTTTTACAACAAGAGTGTCGAAATACATTTCAGGCAGGCGAGAAAGTTTTCCTTAATTGTTTATTATTCAACAGGTTTCTTATACGACAATTTTGATTGAAAGCCTAGATTTATTGATGGTGTGATAGATTTATTGGGTGACGTAGGGGATGGAAGATACCAAGGAACGGTCCTGACCGGTTTTAACATGGCAAAGCCCAGGATTTATCTTGGTCCCTCTTTCATCCCAAGTGGACACTGACCTCCCCGTGGTGTCACCTGGGGAACTGCCTTTAACACCCGTTAAAGGTAGTGAGCTAACATGTGCCGCGCGTTCACCCATAAGAACGTTAAAAACTTGGGTTTGGGCGTCGGGTTAGTAACCCTCCCCTAGAAAAAACAGCCTACTATGAAAAAACGAAAGAAAAGAAAAACAAACCCCTCTAAAGTTGACGAACCCCGCAAACGTTTTAAGGACCATGATCTGCGAATCTGCACCTGGAATGTTCGCACTCTTTATAGAGAAGGTGCAGTCTTCGCATTGGCAGACGTACTTGAAAAGTACAAGACCGATATTACTGCCATACAGGAAATACGATGGATTGGGAAAGGCGTCACAACAACACCTAAAGGTGACGCACTGTATTATAGCTGCCATGACGTAAAGCATGAGTTTGGTTGTGGATTCGTAGTTAGTCGGAGACTAAAACATCTTGTATCCAGCTTCACTCCAGTGAATGAAAGACTTGCTGCAATTCGAATAAAAGCTAAATTCTTCAACATCAGCTTTATTTGCGCTCATGCTCCCACTGAAGAAAAGGATGAACAGACCAAAGATATATTTTACGAGCGCTTAGAAGAAACATATGACCGTTGCCCTGCCCATGACATTAAAATCATTCTAGGCGATTTTAATGCCAAAATTGGAAAGGAGAATATCTTTGGCCCAACAGTCGGGAAATTCAGTCTCCACAGTGAAACATCTGACAATGGTATGAGACTGATAGACTTTGCAGCTGCAAAAAACATGGTAGTTAGCAGTACCAGATTTAATCATCTCGATATTCATAAGGGCACCTGGCTGTCTCCAGATCAGAAAACAAGAAACCAAATTGATCATGTTGTGATAGATGGAAGACATTCATCGAGCGTGTTGGATGTACGATCGTTCCGAGGCGCAAACATTGATTCGGACCACTACCTTGTTGCAGCAAAGGTACGCACCCGCTTAAACGTAGCAAACAAAGTACGAACAGACACAACACGAAAGTTAGACATCGGTAAGCTGCAATCACAACAGATAGCCACAGCATATTCCACTCAACTAGCCCAATTGCTTAATCAAAGCCCTCCTCATCCCGATAACATATCAGCGCAATGGCAAAGCATTGCCCACTCCATGCAAACAGCCGCAAAATCCATACTTGGATACCAGAGACCTCCACCAAGGAATCCATGGTATGATGAGGAGTGTCGTGCTGCCACCGAAGAGAAAAATGCGGCATATAAGGCTACTTTACAATCCGTAGCAACGCGTAGCGCACGAGAGAGATACAGGGAGAAAAGGAGAGAGGAGAAACGTCTTTTCCGCAGGAAAAAGAGAGAGATGGAAAAGCGGGAGTGTGAAAAAATCGAGATGTACAGGAGCCAGAATGAAGTCCGAAAATTCTACCAAAGAGTCAAGCATCAAACTGATGGCTTTGGTACAGGCACATCCTCCTGTAGAGACCAGCAAGGTAATTTGGTAACTGATACAGATAGTGTACTCAGGATATGGAAAGAACATTTTTCAAATCTGTTGGTATCCAATAGCAGCGAAGACGACGAAGATACCACAGTCCCAATCCCAGAAGATGGTATTGAATGTATACCGCCCAGCCAAGATGAGGTAAAGACAGCAATAAATCGGCTGAAGAATAATAAGGCAGCAGGGGCCGATGGCTTACCAGCCGAGCTGTTCAAAACCGGAGGCGACACGCTGATAAGGTGTATTCATCAGCTAGTTAGCACCATCTGGCAGGAAGAACGAGTACCCGACGATTGGAACCTGAGTATCCTGTGCCCCGTCCACAAGAAGGGAGATAAGACTGTATGCTCTAACTATAGGGGCATAAGTCTACTCCCTATTGCCTACAAGATCGTGTCAGGGATATTGTGCGAACGACTAAAGCCAATGGTCAACGAGATTATTGGACCATACCAATGCGGCTTTAGACCTGGCAAGTCCACCATTGACCAGATATTTACCCTGCGGCAAATCCTGGAGAAGACCCAAGAGATGCAGATCGACACCTACCACCTTTTTGTCGATTATAAAGCAGCCTTCGACAGTCCGCTGCGCTCAAAGGTATTCCAAGCCATGTCTGAATTTGGTATTCCCGCAAAGCTCATCCGGCTTTGTAAAATGACTTTAACTGACACGAGGTCCTCAGTTAAAATAGGAAAGAACCTCTCCGAAGAGTTTGGTACCAAAAGAGGTTTCAGACAAGGAGACAGCCTTTCGTGTGACCTCTTCAACATCCTGCTAGAAAAGGTTATACGAGAGGCAAACGTCAAAAGAAGTGGCACAATCTACACCAATAGTCACATGTTACTTGCTTATGCTGATGATATAGACATCATGGGTCGATCAGTAAAAGAAGTAACTGATACCTTTATAAAAGTCGAAGGAGAATCTGCTAAAGTGGGTCTGGCGGTAAACGGTGAGAAGACCAAGTTGATGGTGTCGACGCGCAATGCGTCCATTGAGCTCGGACCGACTGTGGAAGTTGGTTCCTATAATATTGAGGTAGTAAAAGACTTCGTCTACCTCGGCACCTCCGTCAACACAACAAACGACATCAGTTGTGAAATAAAAAGAAGAATTGTATTGGCCAACAGATGCTACTTTGGATTAAGTAAGCAGTTTAAAAACAAAGCCACATCTCGTCAAACAAAAATAACGCTCTACAAAACACTGATACTACCCGTGCTGATGTATGGCTCCGAAGCCTGGGTACTTGCGCAAGCAGACATGGCAGTGCTTGGTGTGTTTGAGAGAAAAATTCTTCGAAAGATCTACGGACCAATCTGCGTTGACGGTGAATATCGACGTCGCATGAACCACGAGCTGTATCTGCTATACAACGACATCAATATTGTTAAACGTATCGAGATGCAGCGATTGCGTTGGCTAGGCCATATCAAAAGAATGAGCGATGATGAACCCACTAAAAAGGCGTATGAATACATGCCACATGGCGGTGCACGCAGAATTGGCAGGCCAAGGAATAGATGGCGCAAACAAGTGGATGATGAGATGACAAGGCGCGGTATTCCAGAGAGCAAAGCAACAAATAGAGAGGAATGGAGATCTCTTCTTAGTTCGGCCTATAGAACAAATGTTCTGTAATGGGCCAGCTAAGTAAGTAAGTAAGTAAGTGATAGATTTATTATTCCAATAATGCCAAAGAATGTTGAACTCAGTGTGAATCAATAAGAATATAGATAAAGTATTAGTTTGGAACAAAAGAAATTAGCCGAAACAATTCATTTGAATAACAATTGTAATATCAGAACCACGGTGAGTATTTTAAAATTTAAATATAAAAGTATACACCTCAAAATAACAACAAAAGCATGAATATGTTGTAATTTTTTATTTACAATTTAACGTCAAGTGGTCAGAGTTGTTCAAGGCATAATAGACAAATCTAAACTAGAACAAATCTCCACTATACGCTAAATCATATAGAAAAGAAACAAGTAAAAAGCATAACAAGTTACAATTTCGAATATTTTAAGAGAAAAAGTTTTTCGTCCACTAAACTTAATTAAAGCTAAATTGATCTGCTAAAAATTTGAAAATACCTGAAATCGGTGGTTACCGTTAATTATATGGTGGCTGTACAACCTGGGTCTATGTCCATAATTTTGATGCAGAAGTTTTTAACCATTGGAAACTAAATAAAAACACTTGAAATCGTTGGTACCGTTGTATGGGACCATACCAAAACTTGGATTTATGTTCGCAATTTTTTGTATTTTGGGAACCCTAAATGCCAAATTATAGCCAATTTATGGCGAAACTATAGATAATAACTTCCAAATATCGGTACCGGTGTATGAGGGTAATATGAAAATGTGGACCTAAGTCTAAAATTAAACAAGTAAGAGCGGCGTTAAGTTCGGCCTGGCCGAACTTGTTGCACCCTCCACCACAAGCTGTATTGAAGTAAAATGGAACAATTAGTTTTCTTTCGTTTATGAAGAAGACAAAATACCAATTTCAGTAATTTCTGTGGGATATTGACGTCACAACCTTCAGAATTACGAAAATCAGGAGGTATTGTTCTAGGAGGCTATATCGAAACGTGCACCTATGCCGACGAATTTCAGTCGGAAATGGGGCTATATAAAGGCGTGGACATATACCAACAAATTTCAGGTGGAACGTTTTATATCCTCAACGAAGACTAATTAACAAATTTCAACCATTTTTAAGGATAATGAGGCTAAAACCTTCAAAAACCGAATATCGGGAGGTACCGTTCTATGGGGGCTATATGAAGGCGTAAACCTATACCAACAAATTTCAGGTGGAAAGTTCTATACACCCAACGATAACTAAATACCAAATTTCAGCTATTTTGGTGGGATAATGAAGCTAAAACAATCAAAATACCGAATTTCGGGAGGTACCGTTCTATGGGGGCTATACCAAAACGTGGACCGATATATCCCATTTTCAATACCAACCATCCTGCAAGTAATATTAGTAAAATATTGACTCTCTATCTTTAAAATTGCGAGCTGTATCTTGATTTCAACAGACAGACGGCCATGGTTAAATCGACATAGAATTTTATGCTGATAAATAATATATATACTTTATAGGGTCTCCGACGAATATTTTGATATGTTACAAACGGAATGACAAATTTAATTATTCCCTCCATATGGTGGAGGAAAATTTTGCAATTAAATAACTGACATTAAAGTAAATAAATAATTCTAATATGCCTGATGATCGGACTTAACCACCCGTGAAACGTAGCATAATGGTTGAATGTGTGGAACTTCGGTGGATTCCTCATTTTTCAATGTAGGTCATAACAGCTCAACTCAAGAGAGAATTAATTCAAATATCACTATAAAATTACATTCGCTTTAATTTCTAATCTCCAACCAAACCACACATGCCAAACTACAGCTAATTCCGTCTGAATATGTAACTAAAAATATCAAAATACTCGTAATTGGGTGTTACCGTTATATGGGGGCTAATCTAAAACGTAGACTTATTTCCAACATTTGTGGTGGAGAAGCTTTTTGATTATTGGGTACCCCAAATACCAAGCTATAGCTAATTCGGTCAGAATATTTAGTAAAAATCTCCAAAATACTTGAAATCGGGCGGTTTCGTTATATAGGGGATATATGTACAAAAACATAGGCCATTGACCACTAAATGCAAAATAATATCTAATTTTGTTTGGAATATAGCTAAAACCCCAAAACAAGCAGATTTTCTGCTTTACGCCTTAAATACCGGCATTAATGTTTATCAGGGCAACTACATGAACCGCATCATAATTGTGCTAAAACGACTTTGGTTTGTCGCAGTAGCTTTTTTCAAGAAACTTGAGAACCCTGTTCTTACTCATCGTCTTATTGCTGTGGCATGACTTAGTGGCTGTTATTTTCATATTCATCGTGTGGAAGATTTCAGCTAAATTAATGAGAAAGGCATTTAGCCTTACATAAATGTGTACTGTCCCCATTTTCCAGGCTTCGAAAACTTGTAGGGTGGCTAACTGTAAGTACTTTGCTCAGATACTTTACTCCTGGTTCATCCAGCTTAAACATTACCATTGCAGTTCTGTCCGGACCAGCAGCCTTGCATGATTTTGCGCCTCGGATATGTTCAGTGTTATTCATCGGCTGGAAGAGATTGCAAACGAGGCAAAAAATTCATTTCGTCAGGTCGGTATAGGAAGGCTCAATAAACTGTCGTCTAAAATAACCCACGTTACTTTGCTCAGATACTCTACTCCTGCTTCATCCAGCTTAAACATTACCATTGAAGTTCCGCATAAACAGCCTTCGGTATAGGTAGGCTCAATAAACTGTCGTCTAAAATAATTCGCGAAGCCTATAGTATCTGTCACATCCATGCCGTTCGCAGAAGACCGAACATCCAATTTTTCATGGTTCGTTAACGTCGTAACCGTTGTCCTATGCTGTAGCACTTCAGATGGTCTAGCCACTTTTTCCGTTTGTGCTTACGTACTAACTTAAAGACTTCGAAATGTCAGCTCTCTGACTCTGGAGTCGCAAAGTTATAAAGGTGACTAACGATTAGTTAAGCACTTTGCTCAGATGCTCGAACAAAACAACTGTTTCACCCTGTCGCTACAGGACCTGTTACAATCACGCCCACAAACATGACAGATGTCCAAGCATCTTATTTCCCAGGGTTCCATAACGCCTTAACCAATGTTGCAGCACTTCGGAAACTCTAGCCACTTTTTTTGTTTGTGTTCACCGACTAACCTACTGACTTCGAAATGTCAGCTTTCTGACAATGGTGGCGCTAAGGTTCGTACAGTGAAGCTTATCACGCTCGTGTGCTAATCCCTCGCCTTTGCCAGGAAATTATGTATGTATTATTTCCGGTATTCGACCAACAGAAATATGGCGAGCGGTTGCAGCAGTGACGATGTCTTGGAACTTTTCTCTCTGTTACGTCAACATCAGGGGAGCCGCAGTTGCAAGCACGTCCGCCTTGCACTCTGAAGATCTTTGATTCAATCCCGGACCAGAACATCAAATTTTTCGGCGCTGGTAAATCCCCTCATCGTAATGTTGGCTTACATTTTCTGAGTCTATCAGCTATAAAAAACTTCTTTAGAAGTGGTGTCGTAAGACACGTCGTTCGGATTCGCCGATAAAAAGTAGGTCCCATATCATTGAGAAAAATATGAGTCGGCGGGCACTCATTGGCATGAGAGATGTCGTGGGAACATATGTATATATATCATATGGAAGGTATAATTATTCCGTTATTATTTCGTTATTCCGTTTGAAGCACATCAAAATATTCTTGATTCCGCACAAAATTCTAGGGTGAAAACAAGATACAGCTAGCAAATATTTAAGATAGAGCTTTCTATTACTCCTAACTTTCTATTACTCCCATGATGTTTCTATCACTCCTAAGATGTTTGGTATTGAAATTTGCTATATCGGTTGACTTTTTGCTATAGTCCCCTCAGCACGGTACCTCACGATTTTCGGTATTTTGAAGGTTTCAGCGTCATTATCAAAGGGAAATGGATGAAGATGGGTAGTATTTGGTATATTTTGTATATATGGTATACATTTCAAAAGAAAATTATCCGTATAGGTCCTCGTTTACATATAACTTCCATAGAAGGGTCCCTACCGATTTTAAATATTTTTAAGGTTGTGACCTCAATATCCAACCAAAATATCTGAAATTTGGCATTTAGTTATCATTTAGACTTTCCACCTGAAATTATTCGGTATAGGTGCTCATGAAGGCCCAATATACCGGTCCCTCTCCATCATCGGAATTTTGAAGGATTTAGCGTCATTATAAAACCAAAATAGCTAAAATTTAGTATTTGGTTTTCTTTGGGACAACAAAACTTTCCCAAAACTTTGTCAGCATAGGTCAACTTGTTGATAAAGCCCTAAACGAACGGTACTTTCCGATCTAAAATTTTCTATCTGGAATCTGTCACTATAGGTCCACATGTACCCCCGATTTTCGGTATTTTAAAGGTTTTAACACTATTTTACTGAATTGTCTGAACTTTGGTATTTAGTCCTCTTCGAGTCTACAAAACTTTCCCACAAAATTTTGTTAGTAAAAATCCAAAATATCTTAAATTTAATATTAAAGGTTCTCTGAATAGAAGGTACTACAGTACCGCTTGATATGAAATATTTTAAGGGATAAATTTTGCAGTTACTGTTAATTGGTATTTCGGAATCTCAATGGATAGAAAAGCTCCACAAAGAAAATGATCAAAATAGGTACATATTTTGGTATATTCCTAATTTGAAGGGGTACCTATAAATTTTTGCACACGATCCGTATAAATAGAATTACTAGAAAATATCGGTGTTTCATTGGCATTACACGTTGTTTCAAAGAAAGCTATAATCTTCAGTTAGCGTGACGGAGGACCTTAGTAGTTTGATAAACGAAAGGAAACTTATTGTTCCATTTGGCAGAATTTAACGCCATTCTAATTTGTTCTAAATAATTTTCTCTGTTCCATAACAAGCAAGAATCTACTATTTTTCAAATTTTTACTTATTTTTCCTTTATGAATTTGAAAAGTTTTAAAAATTTTTCGGTACACACACTTTTAAAATAATTTTTTTTGTTAATGTCCTTGGCACCAATTGTTTTTTCTTTCATTTGTTTTCACTTTTTTGTTTTCAATGAATTCTTATTTCCTCTGTATCAAAGATTTGTTGAAGTAGAAATTTTAAAATTGTGAAAACTATAGATTTTTTTGCCAAGACCTTGGTGTGCACCTATCAATTCCGTTGTCATTTCTTTAAAAGACATTTGTAATGTTTTTTGTCTGTTTTGCTTTCTGCTTGGGTTTAGTTTGAGTCAGCTTTCTTTCTTTTGCGTCTAATGAAAATGTCAGTTTTTTTATTTGTTGAAGAAAAGATTTATTTCAATCCAGAAAATTTAAGCCATAAAAAGTAACAAATGATACAGAATGGTGTTTATTTTAAAAACGCAAAAATCTTTATGTAAAGGAAATATTATCCAGAGAATTAAAAATGACAATTGTTGCAAATAAATATTTCTACTTAATAGAAACAGATTGTATTTTATTGACTACTGCTGCAGATGTTTGTATAAATTTCAATTGAATTTAATTCCTCTCCCACTGTCCCCCTTTAAAAGGCTTAGTTTTTATGCATGAAGTTTCTGTTACAATGACCAAAAGAAATAAAGATTTATAACTTTTTGTATACATTTCAATACCGGTTATTTATTTGTAAATGTGCCTGTTTTTTTTTCTTTTTCTTTGCTGCATATCTCCTTCAACATTAACATTGCCAATTGTTTGTTTGCATACCAAAATAACACTTGCGAAATTCTCACGTTTTTTTCGTCATGTCCATTCTCTGTTGTGGTATTTTATGGCAATGCCAATGGCATGACGACAACATAACAAAAGGAACACTACATGCGCCAATGCAAAGCCATAAAAGAAAAACATTGTTGAATATTTAATACATCAGCAGCGAGCGGGAGAGAGATTCAATACAAAAATTGGATTAAGTGAATTTAATATTAAAAAACATGAAGTTATTGTAAGGTTGAATAGAATCGGAAATTAAATTCAATAAAAGCTGTCGGAGTGCCATATCTTAACGATTCATACTTGAACAAGCTTTGTCTACATCAAGTTCTAGGTTGGGTTAATAAACCGTGCCAATTGATATAGTTATTTAAATCAAATTTACAATTGCTATGTTATATCACATTATTTGTAAAACACTCTTGGAGATCTGTCTCAATTTTAAGATTCTAAATTACAGTTTTTGAAATTTTAAATATTAAAAAATTTAAAAAAATACTACATCGTAATTTCTAATAAATTTTATAAATTTATAACAATTTCAAATTAAATCTTTAAAATAACGTTTCTTCCTTTCCATTCCATTTCATATATCTTAAACTCATAAAATACATCCCTCCCCGTAATATTTAGACATTAATAAATGTCTGCAAATGTTGGATTTTATTCATCTCGCCATTTGTCGTCTGTCTCCCCCCTTCCATGTCATGCAACATCTGCGTGTCAATCATCTTTTTTTACACAATTACATCAACGAGTTTTTGTTTTTTGCTGCACTGCATTATAAACTAGAACTCCATCATGTGTTTTGTTATACTAATATTTTGCTTTTGTTTCTCCTGTCTTCTTTTGTCTTATTATCTGCTACAGAAACATATCTATCACAATAAACTTTAAATGTTTTTCTTGCCATTTTGCAACGATTCGTATTTTTTTGCCATTACCAGCGTGTAGAACAAGCAGATTGCAACAATTGTCTAAACATGGTTGATTGCCAGAGTTTTATGATGGTTTGTATGGAAGGAACTCCATTCCAGCAATGATGCTAACGATGATTATCTCTATTCCACAATATCATTATCAATTCAACTACTGCTCGCATCATTCAACATCATTATTGTCATCACTCGGTATGGCATAATTCTACATGTCTCCAGCAAAAAACAATAATAATAAAGAGGAAGCAGCCAAAGAAACAACGAAACCAAAAAAAAAAAAAAAAAGAAAAACAAAACAAAAAACAATCAGTAATTGTGGCAAATACTTGTCTAGGTTTCCACAAAATGAAAACATTTGCTTGTTGCAACAAGCATTGCATAATTTTTCTCTGTTTTCTGTTTTTCTTGTTTCTTTTTTCATTCATTCACTCAAGCAATAAAAAGAAAATTATTATTTTTCTTCGTTATTCTGTTGTTTCGTTTTTTTTTATTATCAACAGCAACTCCATTATGATCATTATCCTCTCTTGTTTCTTATTTAGTGAGTCTCTACCTCATTTGTAGCACACATCTGCAGGACAATATCGCAGCAGTTTGTAGCATTCAATAGCTGTAGAAGCAGCAGCTATAAAAGAAGTAGTGGTTGGAAATTTTACTAGAAGGGATTGGGGATACCTTTCAATGGAAGTTTTGCTCTTAATATACGACATTAACTTCAACTTTGTAAAGAAAAATTGTAAAAAGTATCAACTATTTTATGGCTGCATGTTCTGGAACATAGCTGTTGTTATATATTTGTGAACATAATGGAGGGTACATTAGGTTTTCTTTCTTCGTCAAAATAATCATGATTTTAGATTCCCAGAAAAACCAATATCAGATATTCGGTACGCCTGAACAAAGTCTGATATTTTTCTGAAACAAATCCGAAAAGCTTTTTTCGAAAAATTTAAACAATTTTTATACCTTCCACCATAATATAGAGGGTATAATTAAATTTGGCATTCCGTTTGCAACACATCGACATATTCATTGGAGACACTATAAAGTATATATGCTTGATCAGGGTGAAATTCTAAGTCGGTATAACCATGTCCGCCTGTCCGTTCTTCTGTTGAAATCAAGATACAGCTCTCATTTTTTAAGATAGAGCTTTGTACTTTGGTGTAGAAGTTTATATTACTCCTCGAATGTTTGGTATAGCAAATGGGCTATATCGGTCCACGTTTCGATATAGCCCCCATAAGTTAACGCCTTAGTATAGCGCCCATAGAACGACACCCCCTATTTCCCGCATTTTGGAGGTTGTGGCCTCAATATTCCAGCGAAATGGCTGAAATTTAGTGTTTGGTATTCATTTGGGGTATTAAACGTTCCACATGAAATTTGTCGGTAAAGGTCCATAGAACGGCACCTACCTATTTCCGGTATTTTGAAGGTTGTGACCACAATAATTTTGGTACTTAGTCATCGTTGGAGGTATAAAATTTTCTTCCAAAAATTTGTCGGTATAGGACCACGCCTTCACATAGCACCCATAGAACCGTATCTCCCGATTTTCGGTATTTTGAAGGTTGTGACCACAAACCGAAATCGCTTTAATTTTGTATTTAGTCTTTTGATGGACGTAAAAGCCTTTCTGACTGAAATTCGTCGTTAAAGGTCCACGTTTCGATATACTTACTTACTTAGCTGGCCCATTACAGAACATTTGTTCTATAGGCCGAACTAGGGATAGGTAAGTCGACTTTCGATTAATCGATTAGTCGACTTTTTGCAGTTAAAAGTCTAAAAATCGTGGTCGACTTTTGGCTGGAGGGAAAATCGCATAATCGATTATCTTGTGATCGATTTTCGAGTTTGCCCATTGATTGCTGACTTAACGGTTTTACAGTTTTGGCGGTTTTACATTTTCAAAAGAAAACTCGAAAATCGACGAATAATCGATCATAATCGATTTTCAGCGGTTATGAAAAAGTCGAAAGTCGAGTTTTATGACAAGTGAAATAATCGCCAGAGCGAAAAATCGCATTTTTAGTTTTAGACCAAAATCGAAAAGTCGAAAAATCGATTATTGCTTTCCATTACCTATCCCTAGGCCGAACTAAGAAAAAATCTCCAATTCTATCTATTTGTTGCTTCGCTTTCTGGAATACCGCGCCTTTTCATCTCAGCATCCACTTGTTTGCGCCATCTATTCCTTGGCCTGCCAATTCTGCGTGCACCGCAAAGCGGTCCGTGTTTATACACCTTTTTAGCGGGGTCATCATCGCTCATTCT
Source organism: Musca autumnalis (assembly GCF_047663935.1). Taxonomy (NCBI): domain Eukaryota; kingdom Metazoa; phylum Arthropoda; class Insecta; order Diptera; family Muscidae; genus Musca; species Musca autumnalis. Next base: position 190,298,583 of record NW_027411977.1, on the reverse strand, counting down.
AGCCTAGCCAACGCAATCGCTGCATCTCGATACGTTTAACAATATTGATGTCGTTGTACAGCAGATACAGCTCGTGGTTCATGCGACGTCGATATTCACCGTCAACGCAGATTGGTCCGTAGATCTTTCGAAGAATTTTTCTCTCAAACACACCAAGCACTGCCATGTCTGCTTGCGCAAGTATCCAGGCTTCGGAGCCATACATCAGCACGGGTAGTATCAGTGTTTTGTAGAGCGTTATTTTTGTTTGACGAGATGTGGCTTTGTTTTTGAACTGCTTACTTAAACCAAAGTAGCATCTGTTGGCCAATATAATTCTTCTTTTTATTTCACAACTGATGTCGTTTGTTGTGTTTACGGAGGTGCCGAGGTAGACGAAGTCTTTTACTACCTCAATATTATAGGAACCAACTTCCACAGTCGGTCCGAGCTCAATGGACGCATTGCGCGTCGACACCATCAACTTGGTCTTCTCACCGTTTACCGCCAGACCCACTTTAGCAGATTCTCCTTCGACCTTCATAAAGGTATCAGTTACTTCTTTTACTGATCGGCCCATGATGTCTATATCATCAGCATAAGCCTGTCGTATAACCTTTTCCAGCAGGATGTTAAAGAGATCATACGAAAGGCTGTCTCCTTGTCTGAAACCTCTTGTGGTACCAAACTCTTCGGAGAAGTTCTTTCCTATTTTAACTGAGGACCTCGTGTCAGTTAAAGTCATTTTGCAAAGACAGATGAGCTTTGCGGGGATACCAAATTCAGACATGGCTTGGAATACCTTTGAACGCAGCGGGCTGTCGAAGGCTGCTTTATAATCGACAAAAAGGTGGTAGGTGTCGATCTGCATCTCTTGGGTCTTCTCCAGGATTTGCCGCAGGGTAAATATCTGGTCAATGGTGGACTTGCCAGGTCTAAAGCCGCATTGGTATGGTCCAATAACCGCGTTGACCATAGGCTTTAGTCGTTCGCACAATATCCCTGACACGATCTTGTAGGCAATAGGGAGTAGACGTATGCCCCTATAGTTAGAGCATACAGTCTTATCTCCCTTCTTGTGGACGGGGCACAGGATACTCAGGTTCCAATCGTCGGGTACTCGTTCTTCCTGCCAGATGGTGCTAACTAGCTGATGAATACACCTTATCAGCGTGTCGCTTCCGGTTTTGAACAGCTCGGCTGGTAAGCCATCGGCTCATCTTGGCTGGGCGGTATACATTTAATACCATCTTCTGGGATTGGGACTGTGGTATTTTCGTCGTCTTCGCTGCTATTGGATACCAACAGTTTTGAAAAATGTTCTTTCCATATCCTGAGTACACTATCTGTATCAGTTACCAAATTACCTTGCTGGTCTCTACAGGAGGATGTGCCTGTACCAAAGCAATCAGTTTGATGCTTGACTCTTTGGTAGAATTTTCGGACTTCTTTCTGGCTCCTGTTCAGCTCGAATTTTTCAGCCTCCCGCTTTTCAATCTCTCTCTCTTTTTCCTGCGGAAAAGACGTTTCTCCGCTCTCCTTTTCTCCCTGTATCTCTCTCGTGCGCTACGCGTTGCTACGGAATGTAAAGTAGTCCTATATTCCGCATTTTTCTCTTCGGTGGCAGCACGACACTCCTGATCATACCATGGATTCCTTGGTGGAGGCCTCTGTTATCCAAGTATGGATTTTGCGGCTGTTTGCATGGAGTGGGCAATGCTTTGCCATTGCGCTGATATGTTATCGGGAGTGCTTTGATTAAGCAATTGGGCTAGTTGAGTGGAATATGCTGTGGCTATCTGTTGTGATTGCAGCTTACCGATGCCTAACTTTGTCTGTTCGTACTTTGTTTGCTACGTTTAATCGGGTGCGTACCTTTGCTGCAACAAGGTAGTGGTCCGAATCAATGTTTGCGCTTCGGAACGATCGTACATCCAACACGCTCGATGTATGTCTTCCATCACAACATGATCAATTTGATTTCTTGTTTTCTGATCTGGAGACAGCCAGGTGCCCTTATGAATATCGAGATGATTAAATCTGGTACTGCTAACTACCATGTTTTTTGCAGCTGCAAAGTATATCAGCCTCATACCATTGTCAGATGTTTCACTGTGGAGGCTGAATTTCCCGACCGTTGGGCCAAAGATATTCTCCTTTCCAATTTTGGCATTAAAATCGCCTAGAATTATTTTAATGTCATGGGCAGGGCAACTGTCATATGTTTCTTCTAAGCGCTCGTAAAATATATCTTTGGTCATGCTTTACGTCATGGCAGCTATAATACAGTGCGTCACCTTTAGGTGTTGTTGTGACGCCTTTCCCAATCCATCGTATTTCCTGTATGGCAGTAATATCGGCCTTGTACTTTTCAAGTACGTCTGCCAATGCGAAGACTGCACCTTCTCTATAAAGAGTGCGAACATTCCAGGTGCAGATTCGCAGATCATGGTCCTTAAAACGTTTGCGGGGTTCGTCAACTTTAGAGGGGGTTGTTTTTCATTTCTTTCGTTTTTTCATAGTATGCTGTTTTTTCTAGGGGAGGGTTACTAACCCGACGCCCAAACCCAAGTTTTTAACGTTCTTATGGGAGAACGCGCGGCACATGTTAGCTCACTACCTTTAACTGGTGTTAAAGGCAGTTCCCCAGGTGACACCACGGGGAGGTCAGTGTCCACTTGAGATGAAAGAGGGACCAAGATAAATCCTGGGCTTTGCCATGTTAAAACCGGTCAGGACCGTTGCTTGGTATCTTCCATCCCCTACGTCATCCCCACGTTTGGATATAGTCCCCATAAAACGATACCTCCTAATTTTCGTAATTCTGAAGGTTGTGACGTCAATATCCCACCGAAAGACAGACATTTGTTATTTAGTCTTCCATGTGATTATAAAGTATTTCAGAAGAGAATTATAAGTACAGGTCCGCAGGTTCATATATTTCCAATAGAAGCGTACCTCTTGATTTTCGGGTTTTTTTAAGGTTTTGCCGAAATATCTGAAATTTGGTATTTAGCTTTCTTTGAGTCTAAAATCTTTCCGCCAGAAAATTGTAGGTATAGATGGATGTTTTGGCATAGCCTTCATAGAGCGGCCCCTCCCGAGTTTCGGTGTTTTGAAGGTAAAGGGAAGTAAAACTAATAGTTTCAGTTTACTTCAATATAACTAGTGGTGGAGGGTATAAAAAGTTCGGCCTGGCCGAAGTTTACGCCGTTCTTATTTGCTCTATTTATCGAATAGAATTCTTTGCACGCTGTATTTCATGAATATCTTTTTAGATAATGTTCAGAAAAAAATTCGAAACTATGTTTGCGGTTTTCATAGAAAATTTTATGCTTTGCATATAGGCATATCTTCCCTTCTGTTGGAGAAAGGCTTTGGTTCTGATCGGATATTTGCAGCCACAGAGTTGGTATTTCCGCCTTGCGCACACAGGTTGTTGGTTCACATTTCAAAGAGAATTTGAGGCATGTAAAACTACGCTGCGAAGGATGTTCTACTACTCGTATGTTCAACAGCCCGCTCAAACTCAACGATAAGAAGATGACAAACAGCTTTCCTCTCATGTCCACAAAATTTACGAGTTGAGATTGACAGACGGTCGGAATGCACATAGCCGATCGGATGAGCTCATCGGGTCATTAATTTTGAGATATATAAAGTTTGGGCCTTTGACCATTTTATCGATGTGTTACAAACTTTTGAGCTAAAACCACCTTCTCGTAAAGCCCCTTTACACGTAGTGTTGTTTAAATTTCATGTTATCCTTTTGAAAATATCTCTTCCAAATAATATTATACACTTTATGATTATAGCTAAATTTTTTGCGAATCCTGAAATCTTACCGATATTTAATGGAAAACTATGCATCGCCAAACAATTTGTAATCCGTTTATTTACCTTCAAATTTTACAACATCGCACAATCTGCAGAAACGCACAACTTGTTCTTATATTTTTTACAACCATTATTGCCTTTTGTGATTTTTATTTACTTTATTTCTATTACTTTCAACTGATTTTTATCAGTAACATATTTTCCATTTTTTTCTATAAACAATTACATTACAACAAACAGACAACCAAAACGTCGCCACTGTGGAGCAGCATGGCCGCCTTGGCAAAATTTTTATACACGGCATCAAAACCCCAACAAACTTTATGATAATAGATCTCCTCCTAAAACAACAAAACGCCAAAAGAAAGGAGAGAGAAAAATGTAAAGAAAACAAGCCTTGAATGAATTTTGTTTTTATGGTTTAGCTAAAAAGTGTTTTCAGCCAGGCCAACAAGAACAACAAAACGTGGCAAACCACCACCTAACTATCTAACCAAGGAAACAAACAACCAGCCAGCCAGTCATTCAGCCAACCAGTCTAAAATAATCTCATTTTTCCTGGCTTTGATGCTGTTGCAAAAATTTTATTTATTATTTCGTACTGTTGTTTTTGGGTTTTGTTTTTGTCGCTGTTGTTTTATTTTTATTCACTTTGTCTTGTTACATTTTTATAAGAAACATATTTTTTGCATAAATTGTTATCTTTATTGTGATAGTAGCAGCAAAACAATGTTGTCGTGACCAATTGTTGAAGAAGAAAAACGAAGAACAAGCTGGGCGGCATTTTAACAAATTTTGTCTAAAGAAATTGTAAGAAATTTTAATACTTTTTTGTATATGGTGGAGAAGAAAAATGAGAAAAATTGGGTTAGACCATACTAATAATAATGATGATGACGGTGGAAGGCGGAAGGAAGGTTGTATTTTGGTTTGAGAAATATTTTCTTTAAAATTAGATTTATATTCTTTCAGAAAGGGTGTCTAAAGAAGCAAAGGTTCTACGAAGCACCCTTTCCTTTTAAAGGGTGTCTAAGTAGCACCCTATCTTTCAGAAAGGCTCTATAGAAGCTCCCATTCTTTCAGAAAGGGCCTAAAGAAGCTCCCATTCTTTCAGAAAGGGCCTATAGAAGCTCCCATTCTTTCAGAAAAGGTCTATAGAAGCACCCTATCTTTCAGAAAGGGTCTATAGAAGCACCCTTTCTTTCAGAAAGGATTTAAAGAAGCACCCTTTTTTCAGAAAGGTTCTATAGAAGCACTTTTCATTCAGATAGGGTCTATAGAAGCACCTTTCTTTCACAAAGGTCTTTCAGAAAGGGTCTACGAAGCCCCATGTCTTTCAGAAAGGGTCTATAAAAGCACAATGTCTTTCAGAAAGGGTCTATACAAGCACCTTTCTTTCACAAAGGGTCTACGAAGTCCCATGTCTTTCAGAAAGGGTCTATAGGAGCACCACGTCTTTCAGAAAGGGTCTTTATGAGCACCATTTCTTTCAGCAAGGGTCTATAGAAGCACCATTTCTTTAAGAAAGGGTCTAAGAAGCACCTGAAAGGGATTATAGAAGAACCCTTTCTTTCAGAAAGGATCTATAGAAGCACTCTTTCCATCAGAAAAGGTCTATAGAAGCATCCTTTCTTTAGGAAAGGATTTATAGAAGCACCCCTATAGAAGCACCCCTTCTTTCGGAAAGGATTTAAAGAAGCACCCTTTCTTTCAGAAATGTTCTATAGAAGTACGCTTTGTTAGAGAAATGTTCTATAGAAGCAAGCTTTCTTTTAAAATGGCTCTCTAGAAACACCCTTTGTTTCAGAAAGGGTTTATAGAGCACGCTTCAGAAAGGGTTTATAGAATCACCCTTTTTTTCAGAAAGGGTCTATAGAAGCACTTTTCATTCAGTGTCTATAGAAGCACCCTTCTTTCACAAAGGGTTTTTCAGAAAGGGAAGCTCCATGTCTTTCAGAAAGGGAAGCCCCATGTCTTTCAGAAGGGGTCTAAAGGAGCACCATTTCTTTCAGAAAGGGTCTATAGAAACACCATTTCTTTCAACAAGGGTCTATAGAAGCACCCTTACTCTCAGGAAGGGTCTATCGAAGCACCCTTTCTTTCAGAACGGGTCTATAGAAGCACTTTTCTTTCAGAAAGGGTCTATAGATGCACCATTTTTTTAAGAAAATGTCTATCAAGGCACCCTTTCTTTCAGAAATGGTCTATCGAAGCAGCTTTTCTTTCAGGAAGGGTCTATCGAAGCACTCTTTCTTTCAGAAAGGGGCTATCGAAGCACGCTTTCTTTCAGAAAGGGTCTATCGAAGCAATCTTATTTTTAGGAAGGCACCCTTTGTTACAGAAACGGTCTATCGAAGCACCTTTCTTCCAGAATGGGCCTATAGAAGCACCCTTTCTTCCAAAAGGGGTCTATAGAACCGCAATTTCTTTCAGAAATGGTATATCGAAGCACCCTTGCTTTCAGAAAGGATCTATCGAAGCACCCTTGCTTTCAGAAAGGATCTATCGAAGCACGCTCTCTTTCAGAAGGGGCCTTTAGTAGCACGCTTTCTTTTAGTAAGGGTTTATAGGAGCACCCTTTCTTTCAGAAGGGGTCTACCGAAGCACCCTTTCGTTCAGAAAGGGTCTATCGAAGTATCCTTTCTTTCAGTTAGGGTCTATCGAAGCACCCTTTCTTTCAAAAAGGGTCTATCGAAGCACCCTTGCTTTCAGTAAGGGTCTATAGAAGCACGCACTCTTTCAGAAGGGACCTTTAGTGGCACACTTTCTTTCAGTAAGGGGCTATAGAAGCGCCCTTTCTTACAATGACTCCATAGAAGCACCCTTTCTTACAATGGCTCCATAGAAGCACCCTTTCTTCCAGAATGGACCTTTAGAAGCACCCTTTCTTTCAGAAGGGGTCTATAGAACCACAATTTCTTTCAGAAAGGGTCTATCAAACCACCATTTCCTTCAGAAAGGGTATATCAAGGCATCCTTTCTTTCGAAAAGGGTATATCAAGGCACCCTTTCTTTCGGAAAGGATATATCGAAGCACCCTTTTCTTCAGAAAGGGTCTATAGGCGCCTCCTAGTGTCTATACCTTTGCTTCAAGTTATTTGTCAGCCCAGAGTTACCCACAATTTAAAACGTGATAAATAAAACACAGAGCCATAGATGTATACAGCCCCAACATTTTACAGCAAACTGCAGTAACCATGAAATGCGACAAGCGTTTAATGGCATTGCAATGATGTGTCACATAACAAATGCCGCCCCTATGTTCCAAATGGCATGTCAGCTATATAGCCAATGTTTTATGCATTCATCTGAAATTTCTCGGAAGAAGGAGGGAGAAAACAAAAACGTTAACACAAAAAACATTTAGCCGTGAAATGACCAAAAGTTCACGTAAAACAGCCAAAACAAACTGTGGCCATAGTCAAGCTAGGGACCAAACCAAAATTAAACACACAGCTCAAAACATGACCCAATTTTTCGCTTGCAATGAATGGTACAAAAATACAAATAAAAACCAAATAAAAAAGAGATGGACAAAAAAATTGAAATCAAGCTTTTTGGTAAAATGGCTGACTGCCTGCTTGCCTGTCTCTTCCTTTTCACTACTTTATGATAAAGCCTTCACTTTAAGTGGAATGGAAAAATGGAAATGAAAATTTAAACTAAATTTCCGACAAATAAAAACCCAATGGACATAAAACGCCAAACAATTGCGCCCCACTACCCCTTTTCTCTCCCCCATGCTATATGTTAAAGGTCACTTCTCGTTGAATATTTTGTGGTGCACACCATATTACAAATTAAAGTTAAACAACAACCGGGCAAAAAAAAATCCGCCAAAAGCCAAGGAAATTGTAGCCAAATACCATGATTCCTCAACTAAATGGAAATTAAATTAGAAATTTGAAGAGGGAGAAAACAAGAAAGAAATAAAAGCCAAATAACAGTACGACCATACAGAAATAATTTTGACCTCGACCAAAACAAGGTTAAGTGCCAGAGATGCTCGCAAGGAAAAGTGACACACACATACAAATAACGCCATAATAACCTAGAAAATTCCACGAATAAACACTATTTGCCCTGGCTTCTTCTTAATGACCAAAAGTAGTTTCCACTTGAAAGACGAAGAAAAAAGTAAGAAAACTGAAAAAAAACGCTGCTTAGCCTTACTTTGGTTACAAAGAGAGACAACTAGGCGGAACGAATGGAAGAAAAAGCAAAAAATAGCTAAGTGGATACTTAGCAAAAAGAGAACGTCATCAACAGGTGGGTGGTTGTTGATTCACTTGTTCCAATTCGAATCCCCATAAGAGGAGTAATGGTAGAAATACAGAAGTGCAGATACTTTGCAGTGATGCTTAAGATAAGCGTGATGCCAAAAAGAAAGTAGAGCGTTTCAACGCCAAATTTGGTTAATTACAAAAGTGGGCTAAGCATTAATTTTGAAACAAATAAACAGAAATGCAATGCAAATAAACAAAAATTCCTCTGGAAAGGGACAATTGAAGCACCCTTACCACTGGAAAGGGACAATTGAAGCACCCTTACCACTGGAAAGGGACAATTGAAGCACCATTTCCACTGGAAAGGGACAAATGAAGCACTCTTTCCACTGGAAAGGGACAATAGAAGCAACCTTTCCAATGGAAAGGGACAATAGAAGCACCCTTTCCATTGGAAAGAGACAATATAAACACCCTTTCAATTGGAAAGGGACAATATAAACACCCTTTCAATTGGAAAGGGACAATATAAACACCCTTTCAATTGGAAAGGGACAATATAAACACCCTTTCAATTGGAAAGGGACAATAGAAGCACATTTTGCACTGGAAAGGGACAATATAAACACCCTTTCCATTGGAAAGGGACAATAGAAGCATCCTTTTCCACTGGAAAGGGCAATAGAAGCACTCTTTCTACAGGAAAGGGACAATAGTAGCACCCTTTCCACTTTAAACGGGCAATAGAAGCACCCTTTATACAGGAAAGGGACAATAGAGCACCCTTTATACAGGAAAGGGACACTAGAAGCACCCTTTATACAGGAAAGGGACAATAGAAGCACCCTTTATACAGGAAAGGGACACTAGAAGCACCCTTTACACAGGAAAGGGACAATAGAAGCACCCTTTATACAGGAAAGGGACAATAGAAGCACCCTTTCCACTGGAAAGTGACAATAGAAGCACCCTTTCCACTGGAAAGTGACAATAGAAGCACCCTTTCTACAGGAAAGGGACAATAGAAGCAACCTTTCCACTGGAAAGGGACAATAGAAGCACTCTTTTCACTGGAAAGGGACAATATAAACACCCTTTCCATTGGAAAGGGACAATAGAAGCACCCTTTCCACAACAGAAACGCACTTTCCACTGGAAAGGGTCAATAGATGCACTCTTTCCTCTGGAAAGGGTAAATAGGAAATCGTAATTCAGACAAATTTTGTTACGAAAAATTCAATTCTGCTAACGTTTTTTTAGAGAAAAAGTAAAATCAGTCATTTTTTTATAAAAAAAAAGCCAATTCAGCCAACTTTTTCTATAGAAAAAGTCAATTCAGCCAACTTTTTCTATTCAGCCGACGTTTTACATCGAAAAGACAATTCAGCCAACTTTTTCTATAGAAAAAGTCAATTCAGCCAACTTTTTCTATTCAGCCGACGTTTTACATCGAAAAGTCCATTCAGCCACCTTTTCCTATGGAAAAAATCAATTCAGCAAAACTTTTTCTATAGAAAAAGTCAATTCAGCCAACTTTTTCTATAGAAAAAATCAATTCAGCCATGTTTTTCTATAGAAAAAGTCAATTCAGCCAACTTTTTCTACAGAAAAAGTCAATTCAGCCAACTTTTTCTATAGAAATATTCAATTCAGCCAACTTTTTCTATAGAAAAAGTCCATTCAGCCACCTTTTTCTATGGAAAAAATCAATTCAGCAAAACTTTTTCTATAGAAAAAATCAATTCAGCAAAACTTTTTCTATAGAAAAAGTCAATTCAGCCAACTTTTTCTATATAAAAAATCAATTCAGCCATGTTTTTCTATAGAAAAAGTAAATTCAGCCAACTTTTTCTATAGAAAAAGTCAATTCAGCCAACTTTTTCTATAGAAAAATTCAATTCAGCCAACTTTTTCTATAGAAATATTCAATTCAGCCAACTTTTTCTATAGAAAAAGTCAATTCAGCCATTTTTTTCTAAAGAAAAAGTCAACTCAGCCAACTTTTTCTCTAGAAAGAGTCAATTCAGCCAGCTTTTTCTATAGAAAAAGTCAATTCAGCCAACTTTTTCTACAGAAAAAGTCAATTCAGCCAACTTTTTGTATAGAAAAAGTCAATTCAGCCAACTTTTTTTTTATAGAAAAAGTCAATTCAGCCAACTTTTTCTATAGAAAATGTTAATTCAGTCAACTTTTTCTTTAGAAAAAATCAATTCAGCAAAACTTTTTCTATAGAAAAAGTCAATTCAGCCAACTTTTTCTATATAAAAAATAAATTTAGCCATGTTTTTCTATAGAAAAAGTCAATTCAGCCAACTTTTTCTATAGAAAAAGTCAATTCAGACAACTTTTTCTATAGAAAAAGTCAATTCAGACAACTTTTTCTATAGAAAAAGTCAATTCAGACAACTTTTTCTATAGAAAAAGTCAATTCAGCCAACTTTTTCTATAGAAAACGTCAACTCAGCCAACTTTTTCTATAGAAGAAGTCAATTCAGCCAACTTTTTCTATAGAAAAAGTCAATTCAGCCAACTTTTTCTATAGAAAAAGTCAATTCAGCCAACTTTTTTTATAGAAAAAGTCAATTCGGCCAACTTTTTCTATAGAAAAAATCAATTCAGCCAACTTTTTTCTATAGAAAAAGTCAATTCAGCCAACTTGTCATTAAATTCCGCAACATTTTTGTGAAAAAATTAATAGATGTAAGTTTTTCCTATTTTTCAACAATTCAGCCAATTTGTTTTATAGTAATAGGGAATTCATTAATATTTTTCTATACTTCTATATATTTCTGTACTTCTATACCTTTTCTATACCTTCAGACATTGTTGAACCAAGGTATATTTTTCCATGAAAAACTACTATAATAGAATTCAATAATACAATACAATAATTCGAATGTCAAATGGAATTCTTAAATTACAAATGAAATAATTCGAATTTCAAATGAAATTCTCAAATTACAAATGAAATAATTCGAAATTTAATTGGAATGTTCAAATTACCGGTGAAATGCTTCGAATTACAACTGAAATTATTCGAATTACATGTGAAAATGGTGTAGTGGAAGCTATATATTTTAAACTCCACCATGGGACGTATGTGTATTATTAATTCACATTTACCTAGAAATTATTGCATACCTTAAGGCATTTTTATGCAACGTAATATAAACTCGTTGTTATTTGTGTGTTTTTTATTTTATTTTCTTTTATTAATTTTATATAAATTTTATTCGGATTATTTGAATAAATGTTACTCGAAATATTTGCTTTAAATACTTATTTACATGTTGATAAATATTTTAATAAATTATTTTCAATCACCTAGCTTTTTTAGCAACAGCAAATAAAACTATTGCGTTCCATAAACATTTAACATAAATCAACAACATTTTCGTTTTTTAATTTGCATATTTTCGCCCTTAACAAAATTGTTTTTTTTTTTATATAAACAATTGAAACAATTGTAAAGCCGTAAAAAAAGTACTGCACTCTTATAAAAAATAGTTCCATTGCCAACAGCACAGTTTTGCCAAACGGCACGTTTTACTGCAGCTCAATATCAAAACAATAACATTGTTTTAAAAACTGGGAACATTGTGTTAAAATTGAAAAAACAAAAAAAAAAAAAAACAAACGTGGAGGAAAGATTGGTTTGGGAGATATATGCATATGCATATATTTCGTGAGTTTGTTATTGAACGAAAACGAAATATATAGAAATGTGTGACAGTGAATTCATTCATTCATGCAATTTCCATGTGAACATTTACTTTATTTATGGCATGTATGTGTTTGTATATAAATAGTGTGTACAAAAATAACACATGAGTGAATAAATATTTGTTATAAATATGCTAAAGGGGACAGATAGATAGAGAAGGCACAAGAAGAAACAATTGTCAATTTTTAGTTGTTGAGCTACAAATGTAATTTAATACAGGGTGCAATGAAAGGAAATAAATTTTTCAATTTCATTTAGAGTTATAATTATAAAAAATATATTTAAATAAAATAATAAAATAATTTCTTTTACAATTTTATATGTTAAAGGAGGGTGGCGTATAAGTATTTTTAATTGTATAAAATAAATATTTTAAAGCATAACCACTAGGCGTTGTTAAAAAAATATAATAATTATTTTAGGGTATGGGTTATTTTTCAATAATTTGTTTCAATAATTTCTTTGTTGCATTTTTAACACTGACTGAGAATCAATAGATGATGAATAAAGGAATGAATGAAACAGTTCACATTATCATCACCCTGTTAATATATCATGCATGCACACCGAAAACTTATTGAAGCATTAACAAATTGATTGTCATATTTACAGTTACTTATTTGTTTATATACATGCAATATATGGCATGCATGCATTTTGTTTGCCATTTTATTATTTTTGTTCGCATCAAGTTTTTGTGTTTACTCTTCTTCTCGATATATATTTGAAAATTGTTGGCGTTTTAGTTTCACAACAATTTGTTGGCAATTAAATTAAGTACGTTATAGATACTTAACACTAAAAACAGACACACACACATTCCCATTTTTTTATGTAAATTCACACCTAGATACAATGACAATTTTGCATTTATGCAGTGATCCTAATACCAGGCAGTCATAGGATATATTCTTTAGTATTGTCCTTTAGTTTTTTTTTCTATTTTTTCTAGATATCTCTGTGTTGGCAAATTTTATTACATCGATAAACTGTACATGTCGAAGTTTATTTTATTATCTCACACAGGCAGCAATGATACTTAAAAAGCCACAAAACAGCAAAACTGGCACAGCCATAAACTATAATCGTTATGTTGTGTGCAGTTGATTTCATTACTCAGGAAACCGGAAGAATGCAATTAAATTTTACTTATTGCTTTGTTGGTGGAAAAAATTTGGAAAGTTGTTTTTTTTTTTTTTGAATAAGGGTAGGTGACAAATTATTTTGTAAGTGCCATAATCGGTGTTATGTATAATAAATTTAATAAATAATTTACGAATTTCCTTCAAAAATGTATTTTTCAATTTTAATTTAATTGAAAGTTATTTGTGGCGTATGATTTTTATTAATATGAATTATTTCTTAGAAAAATATAACATATCTCTAAGGGGCTGGTAGGTGACGAATATTAAGTAAGAAGTTAAGCGGGGAAATCCTGGAATATTAGTTCAAAATGGCAATATTAGGTCCAACGTTTGGTATGCCCGAATTTCACACAGAATGATTTGGTTGTAGTTTCTGTCAAAACAAACGTTACATTTCTCTGCGGAGATACCGATCCAAAAATTGTAGTCATATTTTCTGTGTATTCCGGTTGTGAATAAAATTTCTAAGGGGTACCTTGTACCTTGTGCGACACGACGTTCCTACGTTCGTGGAAAATAGTGATTGTAATTTTTTAAAAATATTTAAGCATTTTAATATCGTCTTCATCTCTGTTTGCATACGGATAAGTAAAAGCAATTCCCTAATTTTCACAAACATTCCATACTTGTAATGTATTTATACTTATTATTTATTTTTCGAACCAAGATTCCTACATTACAGCTTCGAAGGATATACAGATTTTGTATGTAAAAAAACAAAAACAATTTTATTACATTCTTTGCGACAAATCAAGAACAATTTATGCTCACTGTCCATTATGGCGTATAACTATTTTTATTTCAATTTGTAATAAAAATTATAGCATATCATTAAGGGGCTTTGTTACGTACAAATTTATAGATATTATTTAATCTTTAAAAGTACCTGCAAATAAAAAAATTAAGATATTTTATTAATAACTTTGTAGTTTGTTAGGTATTTGAGATTTTTTATACCCTCAGCCTTTAGGCTAAAGAGGGTATTTACACTTTGATACGACCAAAAATGTGCCTCATCGAAATAATGGTTTTAGACCCCAAGTATGTTTGTACGATATCCGTTTCAGACAATTTTGAGTAGTTCTAGCAATGTCCGTCCGTCTGTCTGTCTGTCTGTCTGTCTGTCCGTCTGTCTGTCTGGCTGGCTGGTGCGCACGATAACTCTCGAACGGATCAATCGATTCGGCTCAAATTTTGGGTATCGAAATATTTTGTCCAGATTCGATTTAAGTTCGAAGATGGGCCAATTAGGTCCACTCCTTCAGGTACCTCCCCCACAAATGTTCAAAAATTGTTGCAAAACTTGTGCGCACGATAACTCTTGTAGGGAATAACCGATTTGGTCCATACTTTGCACATCGTGTAATTTCTACCAAACTTAGATGAGGTTCCAATATGGACTCAATCGGTCTACTACTTCGGGTACCTCCCACACAAAATTTCGGAAAAGTTCAGTTTAGGACCTGTTCTCGAATCGCGTTGTTTTTTGTTGACGCAAGTTGTATTCGCGGTCCTCTATACGACGCTGTAAGTTTCATTAGGGGCAAGTCCATACTTCCTGAGAAAATAGCCTGAAAGTTACAAAAAACCCTATAACACCGTGTGTAGAGGTTGGAGCGCAAGATAACTCTAGAACGGATCTGCCGATTCGGTCCAAAATTTGGCTTTCGTAATATTTTGTCGAAACTTAGTTCAAGTTCAAAGATGGATTATATCGGTTCACTCCTTCCGGTACCTCCCCCACAAAAGTTCGAAAATGTTCGGAAAATTTGTGAGTACGATAACTCTTGAAGGAAGTAACCGTTTTGTTCCATACTTTGCACATTATGAAATTTCTACCGGACTTAGATGAGGTTGCAATATAGAGTCAATCGGTAAACTCCTTTGAGTACCTCCCACACAAAATGTCGGAAAAGTTCAGTTTAGGACCTTCTTTCGAATCGCCTTAGTTTTTGTTGTAACATCTTGTATTCACTGTCCCCTATACGAAGGTACAAGTTTCCTCAGGGGCAAGTCCATACTTCCTGAAAAAATAGCCCGAAGGGTGTAAAAACCCCCTATTGCACCCCCATTGTCTATGTCGGTCCATTCCTTTAACTACCTTTTCCGCAAAATTTTTGAACTTTAATCCTAATCAACATTTTTGTGAAAAAAGTTTTTTGTGAAAAAAGTGTTTCAATTTGCACAGGCTGAGGGTATATCTCTGTCGGCAAAGCCGACTGATACTTTTTTACTTGTTTTATTCTACAAATAGCATCTTTTGACAGTAGCACACAAAATAAATATTTTTCTAGTTTGGTGTTCTGAAACCGACAGAACATTTTAAACTGCTATATAAACGATGAATTGTGTACCAGATTTGAGGATATTATCGCCAATGTTGCTTAGAAGCTGCAAAAAGAAGTAATTTTTGCATCGGTTTGTTACTAGTGATAAAAATGGAGAATGTTTTCTATTAGCACAGAATATTTTGTATCGTATCGTTACCATGAAAAGCAATCTGTACCCAACACAATTGATTAACTCGGAAATCTTCAATCCTGAGGATGCTCTTGGGAGACCGATCAAGAACTATTTGGAAAACAGTGGATGGAAAGTTTAGTTTCCCCAGCTTTATTTCGACTACCGTGGCCCTTATAATTGTAATTTCTTACGGTTGATGCAGGCGGCACTTAACGGAGTGCGCTTCCCTTCAAAACATGGTATCTCGCATTGGGTTTGCCATAAGCCGGAGCAGATCTGTTGGTACGATATTCATGTATTTCTTCTCAAATGGAGAAAAAATATTTGCTTTTTTAAGCAAAACTATCGTCATTTCCTACCCTCCACCACAGTATGGAGGGTACATTAGGTTTGTTTTTCTGTTGGTAATTGATAAAAATTGATTTTAAATATAAAATCGCGAAAATTTCACCTAAGCCCACTCTGCATTTTTTTATTAGAAAGCTGATAAAAATACATTAACCACAAAAAATATGTTTTTTTATTAGGACCAATGTAAAAAAAGTTATCAATATTTCTTTGCATATAATTTTTACAGAATTCGAGTTTTGCATGGCGCGATATCACTGGGACCGTTAGTAAAAAATCTAAAAATATACTGAAATGTTTTGTTAAAGAGCAGCATCAATTTAGCAAAAAAAAAAAACAGTAAGGAAAGGATCAAAGTCGGGCGGGGCCGACTATATGATACCTTACACCACTGTGAATATGCAAACTATATATGGGAGCTACATCCAAATCTGAACCGATTTCGATATAATTCGGCA
The DNA here is from genome assembly GCF_047663935.1 of Musca autumnalis. NCBI lineage: Eukaryota > Metazoa > Arthropoda > Insecta > Diptera > Muscidae > Musca > Musca autumnalis. Next base: position 190,282,403 of record NW_027411977.1, on the reverse strand, counting down.
CACTTATTTCTAGACCGAATTCAGTCACACATTCCAAATATCATTGAAATCGGACATATATAGCGTGTTTGGTGCAGCAAATACGTGGAATCGGGCGAAATATATATATATATGGGAGCTATATCCAAATCTTAACCGATTTCGATATAATTTGGCACATTTATTTCAAGACCGAATTCATTCACATATTTCATATTTCATCGAAATCTGACATAAATAGCGTGTTTGGTACAGAAAATACGTGAAATCGGCCGAAAATATATATAGGACCTATATCCAAATCTGAAACGATTTCGACATAATTTGGCACACTTATTTCTAGACCGAATTTAGTCAAACATTCAAAATTTCATCAAAATCGGACGTATATAGTGTTTTTGGTGCAGCAAATACGTGAAATCAGGCGAAAATATATATGGGAGCTATATCCAAATCTGAACCGATTTTCACCAAAAGCAATAGCGTTCTTCCTATGGCTAAAAAAATTGTAGTCCCCAATTTTCAGCGGAATCGGACAAAAAATGCGACCAGTACGTTACGAACAAAAATACATGGACAGACGACAGACTGACGGACGGACATGCATAAATCGACTAAGAAATTATTATATGTATATTATATGATTATATGTATATCCCATAAAGGAACTATGGGTCTATTTCGTTTCCTTATGTATGTTACATACAAATGCACAAAGACATAATACCCCTTACCACAGTGTGGTGTAGGGTATAATAAAGGAATTCAAAAACCAGTTTTTGTAAAGATGTCGATCAGGATAAAGTTCTGAGTCGATCTAGATACGTCCGTATGTTGTAATAACTTTAGCGTTCGCAATTATTAAGCTATATCGCCACATTTTTGCAACAGAGCGTCTTTTTCCATAGGCAGGTCAAGTTCTAAGATGGGTTATATCGGCCCACGGATTGGTATAGCCCCCATATTACGGTACCCTCTGATTTGAGATATTGTGAGTATTTCGAACTACCTATTATTTGACATTTGAGGTTCCCTGTAGTTACGAAACTTCTGCACTAAACATTTTCAAAATCGATCCGTGTTTTTGTAAAGCTTCCATATAAAGATACCTCCCGATTTTCGGAACTTTGAGGGTTTTAGCTACATTTTTTGACTGAACTTCCTGAAATTTGACAGTTGGGGTTTCGAGTGGTCACAAAAAATCTCCAACAAAAATTGTCAACATAGGTCCATGTTTTTGTATGGACCCCATTAACGATACCTCCAGATTATCGGTACATTGTTTTTGACCGTCCCACCAATTCCACGTTTTGACCGGTCAAACAGACGCTAGTTTGAATCGATGTGTGGGAACTCGCATTGTCATGATGCTGAATGATTCGTCTTCTCTTGTTGCTTATTCGAACGTCTCAGGAGACTTCTGGCAAACAAATTGTAGTGTAGCACTCAGAATTAACTGTCTTACATTTTTGATGCCGTATAGTCGCCACATTGCCAGTTTTGTCGAAGAAACAGGCTACCATTTGCTTCGAAGTGCTTCTAACATGAACAACTTTTGTTGGAATTGGCTAGCTTTCGAAGATCTAAACGGTCGATTTCTGTTTTGTTTCGGGCTTCTAGGCATAGCTCGAAGATTCGGCGTCTGTGACGATCTTGTAAACGCCACTTGAAGAAAAACGAGATTTTTGTTAACAATTTCATTGCACCAATCCATCAGAGCCTTTTTTGAGAGATTGTCCAATTTTGCGGATCTAACGAGAATGATCGATTTTTGCGGCCATGTGTTCATGCAATATCGAATGTTAGTTGTTGGAAGAAATGCCCAATGATGCCTCTATCTCACGGTATATAACATGGTGATCTTCCATTTTTTTGCACAACGGCCGATTTTCTGCGACCCTCACGACCTTCGTTTTTTGGCTAGTGTCGGCCACGATTGAATTTATTAAACCAGTTTTTCATAGTGCTATAGGAAGACACCGGGGGCCACCGTGGTGCAATGGTTAGCACGTCCTCCTTGCACTCAGAAGGTCTGCGGTTCGAATCCCAGGCAACATCAAATTTTACAACGGTGGAAAATTCCCCCTCAGTAATGCTGGCGAGATTTCCTGAGTATTTCAGCCATGAAAAACTTCTCTAAAAGTGGTGTCGTAAGACACGCCGTTCGGACTCGGCGATAAAAAGTAGGTCCCATATCATTGAGCCAATATGAATCGGCGTGCACTCATTGATATGAGAGAAGTCTCCCTTGTCCCTTCGGGGAGGCACCTTATCGCCATACAAAGATTTAATTAGAACGATGCACTCTTGCCATGATTATCCACTCTTGCCATGATTATCCAAGTTGTGAAAAATGATCGGACGAAAATGTTTACAAGTCACTGAAAACAACACAACACAAGGTCGTATGACAAACAGTCCTGAGTACGTATAGGCTAAAAACTATCAAACTGTCCAAAAAATTCAAATGGCACCTGGCATTTTTTGCCTAGGCCAGATAGTTTTCGTGCAGCCCTCGTATAGTGTTGGTTAGGGATATAAATCCACGATTTATTATTTATGCAATTTTCTGGGTTCTGTGTCACACTTCCGGGCCGATGTGTGGACACAGGGCAATATTTTGGTTGGCACACCGTGGCGGAGGAGCTTAGTACTTTCATAAACTAAAGGAAACTAATTATTCCATTTTGCTTCAATACAACTCGTAGTTCAGACCTATTTCATGTGCCTTGACATCGAAATATTGCGAAACAGCCAATACAAATATGAATGTAACAACAAGTTCATCAGGAATGACCTCAACTACCGATAAATGACAAATTGTATATCGATCTATCAACATTGAATTATGATAGACAGAAAGCTTAGTCCTATATTCCGACCACAAACAGTATTAGTACGACATGTATGTTAGAATCACTGCGATACTGTGAAGATGGTAAGAAGGTTTTACGTTGTGGAGGGCTCGCAATTTTCTGCAATTCGGTACAGAAGTTTATATTACTCTTAAGATGTTTGATACTTAAAGTGGGTTATAACGGTACACGTTTTGATATAGCCCTGTAGAATGGCACCGCCTGATTATCTGTATTTCATAGGGTTTGGCCTCATTATTCCGCCCAAAAGGCTGAAATTTGGACATAGAATAGTCGTTACAGATCCAGGTTTTCATATAGCCATGATAGAAAGATTGATGGGTGATGTATGTGGTGCGATTCTCTAACACATTTCTTGGAAACATACAGATTTTGAATAGTGTTCACAAAGTGTTGTCAATGTTCAAATTCAAGCATATTATTAACGCTATTCGTAAAACGAAAAATACGAGATTATTCCCAGGGAGATTGAGAAGGCGAATATAGTGAACTAATATTTTTTGGCATGGTAATTTTTTCGTCGGTGGCTCCTACCATTGACAAAACAGCAATTAGAGTGAAAAGCTTGGATATGGGATATTAATTCAATTCTAAATATTATATACATAGACACATAATACTAATACTATATATTTGAAGACGTATTTATTTATTTTTTGCAAAAGTGCTAAAACTATGAACTTCATTCTTTAAATTCCATACAGACATGATCACATACTCTCAGCATAGCAAAAATCTTCTGACCTCCCAAAGAAAAGCAAAAAAACTGAACAAAATTCTCAGCAAAATTCCCAGTTGTGTTGCATTTGACATTTTATTAAAATGATTTGCATACAATTGACCTTAGATGGTATTGTATTCAATACACAAATTCAATAGACGAAAAAACGAAGCATAGAGAGAGAGAGACGCATGAATAGACAAGCAAATCAATGAGTAAATGATTCAATAAATGAATGTCTAAACGAATTCATTGGTTGCTTGGCTGGCTCGCTGGCTGGCTGACATGGCCAGCTAGAAGAGCATTGGTTATCTGGTGATTGCATGTTTAGAAAAAAATATACGCTATTTTCAATATACAAATCTCAAAGACATTTGACTAGCAAAATAGACTTAGTACCGGTATTATTGAAAACCGGCCATGCATGTGTGACATCAGCACGATTATTTTGCAAAAAGATTTTTTTTGCAAATAAAAATTTTAGATTTATAGTCTAAGCTCAGATAATTTGAATGGCCAGGTGAGCAAGAAGTTTGGTAATCGTTGTTTTGCTATAAATGAAATTTATGGTAAATAGCTTGGCTTTGGTTGATCAGTGAAGTTTTTTAATGTATAAGCACAATTAAGAACATTTTTATAATGATAAAAACGTAAATAATAAGATTTTTTGCCTTAAAAATGTATCTAAAGTAAGAAGAAAATTTTTGAAAATTGCATTTAATTTATTTTGACAAACAAGTAAAAAATTGATTAAAGTTTTGTAGTTAATTTAAATGTGTTCTTGCAATAACTGTTTCCTTTTTTTGTAATTTCTTAGGCATTTGTAAAAACTTGCACCTTTTCTGAATTCTAAATTACTTTAACATCTCTCAAACAAAAATTCCATTTATTACAATACATTATATATTTCCCTCATACCTCAACTGCAGCAACAAAAATCATTCATGGTTTTCAAAACCATCAATCTTAATTTAGAACGAAAAAAAATACTATATGTTCTTTCAAGGAAATGTCAATGTCTATGAAAAATTATTTTTGATTTCTTTCTCAGTAGAAATTTGTTCTACAACTATAAGAAAAAGTGTTTTTGACACTGTCACTGACTCGTGTTTGTGTCTGTGTATCTTTTCAATAGCTTGATGACAGTTTAAATTAACAAAAGATTTTTGTTTTGCTCGTCATGCTTTACTTTTCCTCCTCTATTAATTTTCACGGAAATTCAAACAATGAAACAAATCAATTAACACTTTATAACCACACCGTTATAAACACCCAAAACGCTTGAATGATGATCAATCAAATAAACAAAAGAATACCGAAAGAGGATACATATTAAATAGTGTTTGAATTGAAGCGTAACTAAATTGCTTACAAATGTTACAAATGAGTGAGGCAAAGGGAAACCGTGGTATTTAATTAATTTTAATTTATTGTGAAATGCTACGGCTAATAAAGTCCTGGGGCTACTGTTTTATCAGAGGTTTGGTTGTAAACAAGCAATTTTATATGGGGTTCACACATTTTGAGGAATATGCCGAAGTCGGACTCTGGTCGAAATCACTGGTCTAGCGGCTCGAAAGTCAAAAAATCAAACTATAAAATTGTGAAATATTTTCTAGTGTATCGATTACAGACACTCTGCTGACTAAAATTTTGTTTTTATTTTGTCGTTGTTGTAAATATTCTCTAAAATTCTTAATAAGACTAAACAAAATTTTATTTTTTATTAATAGGGTGGGTGTAAATAATTTGAAAAAAATTGTTTGGGCCTTGAGGTTTGTAGCTAATAGCAATAAATTTTCAAAAATTATTATTAGTGTTTTTTAGTGTAATATACTTTTGTTAAATGGAGCGTAACTACAAAAGGTCTCTAATGTCCAGTCCGGCGCCCGGACATAAAATTCGTTGGGAGTTATGTCCCTGAAGCAAAAATATTTGTTAACAAAATCGCGCGATTTTTTTCGAAAATATTTTCGCTGCGGCGCATTTCGTTTTTCTGAAAGTATTTGAATATTTTTACAAACAGTTTTTATCTTCTTAAATTGTAAAAATATTTTTGTAAAAAATCGCGCGATTTTTTTAACAATATTTTCGGATGGGACGCTTTTCGTTTTCCAGAAAGTTTTTGAATATTTTTACAAAAAATTTTTATCTTCCTAAATTGTGAAAATATTTTTGTAAAAAATCGCGCGATATGTTTTAAAATATTTTCGCCTGGGGTGCTTTTCGTTTTTTCTTACTTTTTATTTCCTTTTAGGCAGAATTTTTTGTTTAAAATAGGTTTGAAGGCAAATTTTGAATATTTATTTTCCTAAAAATTTTAAATCAATTATAATTTATTTTATGTAATGAAAAATGCATATGAACTTAAAGTTAATTTTTAATTTTGTTCTTACACATTTGAATTAAAAATTGTATTTAAATAAAAATCACTTAAATTTTAAAAACGGACATAACTCCCATTGGGACTTATGTCCGCTAGGGGGGTCGGACATATTTAAAAAAAACCGTTTTGGGCGTTATGTCCGTTGAGATTTATGTCACGGCACCATCGATTCCAAGTCTTCTCCGACAAATTAAATTGGGGCGACCTGACTTAACGCCCAACGGACATAACGCCCAAAATCAATTTTGGGCGTTATGTCCTCCCTGACCCCGAAATGGGCGTTAAGTCCGCCCCCATAGCGGACATAAGGCCCATTGGGCTTTATGTCCGTTTTCCGAAATTAATGATTTTCCCACTTCATAAGTAAAATTCAGATTTATTTAGAAATAAAGTTGATTTATATATGTATGTAATAAATAAAAAATAAGCTTACTGAAATCATATTTAAATGTATACGGATTTTCCAACAATTTGTGGACAAATGGACCCAACATTACAGTACTGTGATCGTTATGATTTACTTGAGTTTCCTCGAAACAAGATTTACAAGCATGCACAATTTTGCAAACCTGCAATTTTATTTTTTAAAAACATATTTCGTATAAAAGATTTTTCTTGCTTGCGATACATCTACAACGCCATAAATAAAACATTGAGTCATAGAAAATCAAAATCAAAATTCAAACCTGAATATGCTGGAAGCGATGGAGCAAAAGTCAAAAACGGTATATTTTACAAAAATTCGCGCCCGCGTTTTTTTTTTAAATGTACGGATTTTGACTTTTGCTCCATCGCTTCCAGCATATTCAGGTTTGCTCTATGACTCAATTTTATTTTCAATGAGGAAACAATTTTAAATGCTTATTAATATTTAACTTAACAACTTACGAAAGCGATCGAGCAAAAGTCGAAAGCGGTATACTTTATAAGAAATCGCGCGCGCGATTTTTTATAAAATATACCGTTTTCGACTTTTGCTCGATCGCTTTCAACATCTCTAGGTTTTTTTGACTATGACTCAATTTTATTTTCAATGAGGAAACAATTTTAAATACATATTAACACTTAACTTAACAACTTACGAAAGCGATCGAGCAAAAGTCGAAAACGGTATATTTTATAAGAAAACGCGCGCGCGATTTTTTATAAAATATACCGTTTTCGACTTTTGCTCGATCGCTTTCAACATATTTAGGTTTTATCTATGACTCAATTTTTAATTCACAATAAGAAATAAATCACTCAACACGCTGTTAAACAATTTGTTTTGTCAGTGTTCGTTATTTGGAAATGTGTTAATAAATTCCTGAGGAGATTTCGATTTTTCGGAGCTTAATCATAAAAAAAATCATTAATTTTTAATCATTAAAATATGAAAAAAAAACACAACATAATATTTTGGGCGTTATGTCCACTTACAACGCAGACATAACGCCCAAATTTTTTGGCGTTGTGTCCGATTATTTTTGGGCCTTATGTCCGGAGTTAGGGCGGACATAACACCCAATTTTATTTTGGGGGTTAAGTCCGGGGTCGGGGCGGACATAACGCCCAAAATTAATTCTGGGCGTTATGTCCTTGGGCGTTAAGTCAGGTCGCCTTAAATTGGACTTCCTGGTTTCCAAATAACACTATGCAACACTGAAAATGCAAACAACTTCTAGTATTCATTTTTTGAAAGTACATATTTAGACTACAAAAACCCTAGTAGGGTTTTGTCCTGTCAGATCCAGTTCGGATTTTATGGCCTCATCTAAACCGGGCTAAATCTACACTTTTTTGCATTTATCAGGCCTTTATATCAGAAACGAAAAGGAATTTGGCCTTGCTGTATTTAGCAGTATTGTAGCCCTAAACTAGTAGAACTTATCTTTTGAAAAAACCAAATCAAAATCTATAAAATATAGAAAATTTTATATAATTGCTGAAATTCTGGTCAGTATCGGCTAAACTATTGGGAGTTGAACCAAGTAACCTTTTGTAAAAATCTTCCAAATAAAGTTCTCAACTCAATTCTTTAGAACATTCTGAAACTCTAAAATGCTTACTTCATGTTGTTTCAGCGGTATTTTGCATCATATTTTTACAACACGTATTTCAAACACAGTTCACACCAACCGTTATTCTCTCATTTCGGATTTTACTACATTATTGACATTTTTATTAAATCGTGGTTGAAAAATTTACTGAAAACAACGGCATGGAGACATTATATAACAATGGCATGTTCTGAAGAGTTGTGTATTACATTCCAGGGAATATTTTTCCAAAAGAAAAAATTAACGGTTTTGGATACGGTGCGAAATGTATAAAAATTGTGGAATTTTTGCATATATTTTGAAATTTGAGGCACAAAATTTAGTTTTTCGAGCTCATAATTTCTCCAAATATTTTATTCTTGTTCTTATCTACAAATTTGCTTCAGAGGTCAGAAGAAGATTCTCATTGGTTTCAGAGATATAGCCCCAAATTTGTTTAAAAACTCAATATTTAACAACGTTAAGATGGGGCCATAAAATCAGAGCTGGATCTGACACAACAAAACCAAACTAGGGTTTCTTGTCGTTTGGGTCTGTACTTTCAAAAAAGTCCTCAGTTCGAATTGTTTGCACAAGATCACCTTAAAAATGTTGCACAGTGTAATCAACTTTTACTGATAAATGCAAGGAAAATGTAGCTTAAATCCTCAAAATACTAAAAATCGGGCGGTACAGTTATATAATTTTGGTGAAGAATATTTGTATCCACTGGGAATTCCAAATACCAAATTACACCTAATTTGGGCGGAGAATGTAATTTAAACCTCCCGTGCTATGGGGGCTATATGAAGGCGTGGACCTATACCGACAAATTTCATATGGAACGTTAAATACCCCAAATGAAAACCAAATGCCAAATTTCAGCCATTTCGGTGGATTATTGTGGCCACAACCTTCAAAATACGGCAAATCGGGAGGTACCATTCTATGGGGACTATATGGAGGTGTGGACCATTGCCGACAAGTTTCTAGGGGAATGCTTTATACCCAGGTTTTTGGCCGGAAATCGTCAAAAATTCGTCAAATCGTCAACAAAATTTTTAAAATCGTCAACATGGTCTAAAAATTGGTTTGGTTACCGTTTAATGCTATTTGTTCGCTGATAGTTTTGTCAATGAGACTGACAACATAAGACATACAAACCACAGCAATAAATCTAACCCATCTCACTTAAATTCCGCTATAAAACAACTTTCAAATTATAGTTTTACCTATAGTTATCGAGTTTGCAGTAATGCAGCAAGACTGGGTACACATTGCCAGTTTTAAATGACAGCTTAGCTCAAATATCGCTTGCTTGACAGTGTGACCGTCACTTTTTGGTAATCGAAAATCTGTAAAACAAATAGTATCAGGCGGCTTTGCCGACAGAGATATGGCCTCGGCCTATGTGAATTGAGACTTTCATCTACGGCAGATCGAAAGTAGTTAGGGTCTTTTCAGAATTTTGTGGCCCTTTTTGTACATTTGAACTTGCCGACAAAAATTTTGATTAGGATTAAAGTTCAAAAGTGTTGCGGAGGAGGTTCTTAAAGGTATGGACTAACATAGTCCATTATGGAAGGGGATTTTATTTTTAAATATTAGGGGGAAGTGCCGGAGGTTGTAGACCGGTATTGCCCATCTTCAAACTGAACCTAAGTTTGAACAAAATATGACGAAGACCAAATCGGTTGATAATTTCGAGAGTTATCGTGCTCTCTAGCCACTACATATGGTGCCATAGGATTTTTTATAAATTTCGGGCTGTTTTCTCAAGAAGTATGGACTTGCCCCTGAAAAGATTTCTGCTGCCGTAATTGAGGCAGCGAATGCAAGTTGCTCTAACAAAAATCAAAGTGATTCCAGAGCAGGTCTTAAAGTGAGTTTATGCAAAATTTTGTGTGGGAGGTACACGAAGGAAGGAAGGAAGCCCATATTCGAACCTGATCTATATCTGGTAGATATATTGAGATGTGTAAAGTATGGACCAAATCGGTCACTCCCTTCAAGGGTTATCGTTTGCACAAAATATTACGAAGGTCACATTTTGGACCGAATCGGCAGATCCGTTCGAGAGTTATATTGCTCTCCAAACACTACTCATGGTGTCATACCGGGTTTTTGTAACTTTCAGGCTGTTTTCTCAGGAAGTATGGACTTGCCCCTGGTGAAACTTATACCGTCGTGTGGGGGGGCCGTGAATACAAGTTGCTACAACAAAAATCAAAGCGATTCGAGAGCAGTTCCTAAACTGAACTTTTACGAAATTTTGTGTGGGAGGTACCCGAAGGAGTGGACCGATTGAGTCCATATTGGACTCTAAGTCTGGTAGAAATTTCACGATGTGCAAAGTATGGACCAAATCGGTTACTTCCTTCAAGAGTTATCGTGCAAACAAATTTTCCGAATATTTCTGAACTTTTGTGGGGGAGGTACCGGAAGGAGTGGACCAATATAACCCATCTTCGAACTTAAACTAAGTTTGGACAAAATATTACGAAAGCCAACTTTTGGACCGAATGGGTTGATTCGTTCGAAAGTTATCGTGTGCTCCAGCCACCCAGCCAGACAGACAGACGGACGGACATTGCTTAATCAACCCCAAATTGTCTGAAACACATATCGTCCAAACATACTTGGGGTCTAAAACCCTTATTTCGATGAGGCACATTTTGCCCGTATGAAAGTGTATATACCCTCGTTAGCATAAATGGTGAGGGTATAAAAACTAATTAACTCAACGTATTTTTACTTTAAATTTGTCCTTTTTTAATAAATTAAAAGCACAAATTTTGAAATATTTTCGAAATTCAAGGCCAAAAATTTCCACGTAGAACTTTAATTTTAAATTTATTGTTCTCTGATATATGCAAACAAGAAGAACTGTAAGGATCCACAAAAAGGTCTAAGAGCAGCACATCAAAGTATAAAAAGAGAGTCAGCCTAAGGAACATTGTATCACTCCATTTGTTTCATGTGGTCATAGTAGATGTCTGTGAGAATACTCTGAAACTGCCAAAATATTGCTGTTGTTGTTGTTGAAATATACAAAAGCAATAACAACAATCCAAAAACCAAGGATGGCTTTGGCAACATTTGGCCATAAAAGTACTCAACTCTAAAGTTATGGAAAGGTGAAAAAAACCGATTTATTTTTTTTCGAATTTTATCATGACGAGGGAGGGTTGCAATTTACGAATAAGAATGTTTTCATTAAAAGACTTCAAAATTGTGGCCTATAGAATGTTATCAGTCATGGTTACATTTTCAATCCTTTCGTTTCGTATTTTCCATAGGAACAATGAAAAACGAAACATAACCCATGTTGGCGGAGCTCGCTGTTTAGTTTCGTTTTGTTTACATTAGTGAATACGAACAAAACGAAAAGCGAAAAGTACTCAACTCCACAAGAGCAGATAGAAAACGAAATAGTAATAAACACATGTGAATAAATCAAAAACGTTTGGTGGTTGATAAAATTCACTGTGGTATGTGGTAACTTACAGGGTAGTTGAGCAATCACATGTGTGTGTTTGCCTGAGTGTGTCATTGACCATAACGCACAGCAAACGTTTGCCAAACATTATTTTTGTTTAGGTGGTGAATGAAACAACTCGGTAAAGCATAGCCGAAGTACATTTCAGCAATCGTACGGTTTTCACCTTTCTACATTGAAAAGTTTGTGGGTTTGTTTTGATTGTGGAATGAAACGATTCAGGGAAGCCGAAAAATTTGTGTCTTTGTGTGATTGGTATTATTTCCCCTTCTCTTCTTTTTGTATCCTTTTAACCACCTGTTCATACTATCCCCAAATATCTGGCTTCAAAAACAAACAAAAAAATCCAATGCTACGACATTCGGCCATAAATGCACAAATCTTTTGCTGTCTATTCAACATTCATTGCCATTAGGCGGCGCGCATAGAGTACCTGGTGGTTATTTGCAGTATCCTCTGGCTGGCCATGGAATTGCAATTTACACGAGACTTTATACCAACGGTATATTTGAAAGTATATCACACAAAATGTAGGCAACAATCTTTAAAGTATTAGATTTCACTATGCATATTCATGCGGCATTTTTGCCAGGTCTAAAGGGAATGTGGAAAAATCCAAATTTGAATGGAGTATTTTTTCACGAAAAAAAAAACAGTTTGTAACTCTACAATATTTGCCCTTTAAGTCTGGAATTGGGAAGGGTAAAATAAGCCCAGCTAGCATTTGGAAGTGACTTACTCACTTCCTCTACCAAAAGTAATCGCTTTCTGAACTTCTTTTCTATAAAAGAGCGATACTTTATCATTTTACAATAACAAATGTATTACTGTTCAAATTAGATCGATCTGCAAGAACTACCTAGTGTCACAGAAGAAGATGAAAATTCTGCATTTGATTGTTTACACAAGCAATTTACATTGTTTTACTATTTCTTCTCGTGAGAGAGATAAGGTGAGAGTTTTACAGCTACTCCAAGTATTTGCAAATATCAACAATAAGAAAAATATCAGTCAGTTTGATATTGTAAGTGCGAAAGGTTCGTGGAAAAGTGGAATTGAAAAAATTAAATTAATAATTTAATATTTAAACATTTATAAATTGAAATGTAAAAAAGTGCAGTGACTAAATAATTGTGACTGATAAAAAGCAAAAAAAATAATAATATGTATTGTGTATAATGTGAGTGATATTTAGATAAGAAAAAATAAATTTCATTTTCTTTATCATAGAGTGAATTTGAATATTAGAAAAAAAAAAAAAAAAATCGAAAAAATTCCAAAAATTCAAAAGCGCCAACAGTACTTATTACACTCATTCGACAAAGAAAATTAAAACAAATAAGTTTGCAGAAATAATGATAATATAATTTGACTTTTAAAATGTAAACATTTTCGATTTTAATTTTTGTTTTATTTATTTATTTACTTATTTATTTATTTATTTATTTATTTATTTATTTATTTATTTATTTATTTATTTATTTATTTATTTATTTATTTATTTATTTATTTATTTATTTATTTATTTATTTATTTATTTATTTATTTATTTATTTATTTATTTATTTATTTATTTATTTATTTATTTATTTATTTATTTATTTATTTATTTATTTATTTATTTATTTATTTATTTATTTATTTATTTATTTATTTATTTATTTATTTATTTATTTATTTATTTATTTATTTATTTATTTATTTATTTATTTATTTATTTATTTATTTATTTATTTATTTATTTATTTATTTATTTATTTATTTATTTATTTATTTATTTATTTATTTATTTATTTATTTATTTATTTATTTATTTATTTATTTATTTATTTATTTATTTATTTATTTATTTATTTATTTATTTATTTATTTATTTATTTATTTATTTATTTATTTATTTATTTATTTATTTATTTATTTATTTATTTATTTATTTATTTATTTATTTGTTTATTTATTTATTTATTTATTTATTTATTTATTTGTTTATTTATTTATTTATTTATTTATTTATTTATTTATTTATTTATTTACTTATTTATTTATTTATTTATTTATTTATTTATTTATTTATTTATTTATTTATTTATTTATTTATTTATTTATTTATTTATTTATTTATTTATTTATTTATTTATTTATTTATTTATTTATTTATTTATTTATTTATTTATTTATTTATTTATTTATTTATTTATTTATTTATTTATTTATTTATTTATTTATTTATTTATTTATTTATTTATTTATTTATTTATTTATTTATTTATTTATTTATTTATTTATTTATTTATTTATTTATTTATTTATTTATTTATTTATTTATTTATTTATTTATTTATTTATTTATTTATTTATTTATTTATTTATTTATTTATTTATTTATTTATTTATTTATTTATTTATTTATTTATTTATTTATTTATTTATTTATTTATTTATTTATTTATTTATTTATTTATTTATTTATTTATTTATTTATTTATTTATTTATTTATTTGTTTATTTATTTATTTATTTATTTATTTATTTATTTATTTATTTATTTATTTATTTATTTATTTATTTATTTATTTATTTATTTATTTATTTATTTATTTATTTATTTATTTATTTATTTATTTATTTATTTATTTATTTATTTATTTATTTATTTATTTATTTATTGGTCATTGCCACTATTTTATGGTAAAATATACAATATCTTTCAAACAATGTACTTATTTGTCGCCTAAAGGTACTATATCCAACAAGCATTTTCTATCGCCCATTACCCGAAGCAGTCCCTCCCGGGCGATAGAAACACACATCCCCGATATCGCATTCTAACTGATGTAGGCACACCGTACGGGAAGAAATGAACCACGCACTCGTTTCCTCATAAATGTGTCTCATGCGTTGTCTTTGAAAGAATCGCTTTAGTCCAGAGTCGAGAGTCACGATGGCGATATTTTTATGAGGAAACGAATGCGTGGTTCATTTCTTCCCGTACGGTGTGCCTACATCAATTAGAATGCGATATCGCGGATGTGTGTTTCTATCGCCCGGGAGTGACTGCTTCGGGTAATGGGCGATAGAAAATGCTTGCTGGGAGCGAGCGTATGTGTGTGACTATACATGTGTTCGTGACACTTATGGCTAACCATGAGTTGACATGTTGCTATGTGTTTGTCATCTCAATATCTCTCAGCCAGTGAGTATTGTAAATATTTCGAAGCCTTGTGTTTTTAGTTTAGAGATTTTTTGGTGCCATTTTTGTTTTTTTCTTTTCCAATGTAAAGGCAAAATAGAGCAGTGAGATGGATACATTTAAAAAAGGGTTACAGGAAAACACTTGGGAACCGCCACTTTGACTTTTTTGTTACTTTATTTGCTGTTAAAAGAGAGCAAAAAGTTTATCTAGATTTTTATTCTTGTTTTTGCCCATTTGCTTTGTTTTGGATAATGGCGTCTGGGGGTCATTTCAAAACTAGCATAGTTTTTAGACTAACTCTTCGGTTAGCATTTTTTGGTATTCCGTTGAAAGCATAGCAAAGTCTAGTTTAACTGTCTCATATGTAACAGATTTATTTGTGTTTGTCCCCTTGTTTTTTTTTCATTGTTAAGTTAAGCAAAGATTTTTGCCAGTTGACATTTCCTAATGCTCAATTCAGTGTAAAATCCATAACTCGTAGTGTTTCTATTTTTGTCGGCTTAGATTTGAAATTTTAGTGTTTTTATGTTTTTCCTCGTGGGACTGGTTGTGCAAAAAGTTAAAAGGGTAAAGGTTTTACATTTTCTGTGACTATGGTTTTCGATGTAAGGATAAATTGAAGATAGCTTAAGACCTATTTACATACAATCGACAAGATGGAAGTTTATTGACCTTATACTTTGTTTCGCGACAGTCCAACATAATGCTACGTTGTTTAACTCTATGGAGGTTCGACTTTACGTTGATGAACTCCGCAAATGTCTGACGTACCAAGAAATAGCCCAGGAGTCAAAGTTTTAAAATGGGGGAGATTCAGAAACCATGCTGGTTCCTTTAAAGCTCAGGAGGAACAAAGCTCATAGCGTCTTGGCTTCTGTTAAGAGAAACAAGTAAAAAGTCGATAAGTTCGGCCGTGCCGAACTTTTTATGCCCTCCACCATAAAATAGTCTTAATTAAAATGGAATAATTAGTGTCCTTTTACAATTTTAGGTGGAACAACATTTCGACAATGGATAGGCTCCTACTGCCTCCCACTATTGCTTAAATTACACTGTGAACACAAATGTTGGGGCAGAGATAACGCTAATTCCTGATGGCCCACAGGGTCTCTAACAAAAATTTTATCACGCCATACCGCGGAAGTTCGACTCACGGCGGATCTGTCCTTCGGGGTATACTCACCAAGGCCTTTCTTCCCCAAGAGGAATTTTCCGTGCCTCAGACTTTCACCTCCATTTTGTTGCACAGTGTTATCTAATCTAATCTAAAAAAATGTGTTCAGCTAGGTGAAAGGTACTACTTACGGGGCTATATGAAAGAGTCAACCTACATATCTTTAAATTTTTTGGCGAAAAAGTTTTGTAGCTGCAGGGAACTTCAAGAGTGAAATTGAGGGTAGTTTCATCAAAATAATGTAGACCCTCAAAAAATGGACCCATGTTGACGAATTTTAGTGAAGAAATTTCGTGACCACTGAAAATTCCCGAACATCGGGAGGTACAGTTATATGGGGGGATATACCAAAACATGGACCTATATTGACGATTATTTTCGAATAGACAAAATTGTAGCAAAAATTCTCAAAATACCGATCATTACAGCTAGTTCAGTTAAAAATTTTAACTAAAATGCTCAAAATACCGAAAATCGGGAGGTACGGTTATAAGGGGGCCATACCAAAACATGAACCTATGTTGACGATGTTTGGTGAAGATGTTTCGTGACCACTGAGAACCTCAAATGTCAAATTGCAGATAGTTCGGTTACAAATTGTGGCTAAAATTCTTAAAATACCGAAAATCGGGAGGTACCGTTATATGGGGGCTATACCAAAACATGGACCTATGTTGACGATGTTTCGTTGGAGATGTTTTATGACCACTGAGAACTTCAAATGTCAAATTGCAGCTATTTCGGTTAAGAAATGTAGCTAAAATTCTCAAAATACCGAAAATTGGGAGGTACGGTTATAAGGGGACTATACCAAAACATGGACCTATGTTGACGATGTTTGGTGGGGATGTTTCATGACCACTGAGAACCTCAAATGGCAAATTTCAGCTAGTTCGGTTAAAAAGTGTAACTAAAATGCTCAAAATACCGAAAATCGGGAGGTACGGTTATAAGGGGGCCATACCAAAACATGAACCTATGTTGACGATGTTTGGTGGAGATGTTTCGTGACCACTGAGAACCTCAAATGTCAAATTGCAGTTAGTTCGGTTACAAATTGTGGCTAAAATTCTTAAAATACCGAAAATCGGAAGGTACCGTTATATGGGGGCTATACCAAAACATGGACCTATGTTGACGATGCTTGGTGGAGATATTTCTTGACCACTGAGAACCTCAAATGACAAATTACAGATAGTTCGGTTAAAAATTTTAGCTAAAATTCTCAAAATGCCGAAAATCGGGAGGTACCGTTATATGGGGGCTATACCAAAACATGGACCTATGTTGACGATGTTTCGTGGAGATGTTTTATGACCACTGAGAACCTCAAATGTCAAATTGCAGATAGTTCGGTTAAAAATTGTGGCTAAAATTCTCAAAATACCGAAAATCGGGAGGTACCGTTATATGGGGACTATACCAAAACATAGACCTGTGCCCATATCCCTTGGGATATAAGTTTGTTGATCACTAGGAACCCTAAGTGCCAAATTATAGCTAATTCGGTCTGCAAATGTGGCGGAGAACATCAAAATACCTCAAATTCGGAGGTACCGTTATATGGGGGCTATACGAAAGAGTGGACCGATATAGCCCATCTTCGAACTTGACCTGCCTATGGAAAAAAGACCAACGGATGCAAAATTTCAGCACTCTATCTCAATTATTGCGGACGCTAGAGTGATTACAACAGACGGACAGACGCACAGACGGACATGGCTAGATGGTCTTAGAATTTTATCCTGATCAAGAATATATATACTTTATAGGGTCGCAAATGATTAGTTCGATGTGTTACAAACGGAATGACAAACTTAATATACCCTCCATACTATGGTGGAGGGTATAAAAAGATTATTGTCTTGACGAAAAATTTGTCTATACCTGTCAGCTGTGCGCGAAAAAAAAACTTCTCAGAAATCTGATTTCCTGGGGAACTGGCAACCCCAAGGGAATGCCAATGAAGTCTCTGATTTCCCGCCAGTTGGATTCCGAAACAATGAAGTCGGTTTGATGGTCGATCGACTGATACATGGATATGAATATAGGCAGCCTGTCTGAATAAAGTCCGATTGTTGGTCGCTCGAGCGATCAATGGATATGAATATAGGCAGCTCTATTGGATATGACTCATTGCATTAGTCGTCAAAAGAGACTCTTAGAACACCCCAATTCCACGGCAGCGGGTTCTACGACACCGGATTGACCTGGAGCCAAACAGCTCCCGTGTTCCGGCCGCGTTTCATCAGGATACACATACTTGTATTTGTATCCTTTCTCTGTGCTGCAAGCAGCATATCCCGGAATGTCTGCTCCGGATTCCTTTGTTCCGTGCCGGGACGGAGAAAAACCCAGGACCAATATATTTGTACTCGGTTTGTCACATCCACATCTTCACCCAAATCTAAGCTTTGGTGAGATGCAATATATGTCGGTAGTGGGTGAATCTAAGGGGTTGTTCTGGACTTGGAGGGACTACGACAGGGACAATGGTGCTGCATGCTGCGTAAACACAGCCCCCAGTGAGTCGTCGTCAGATTACACGACTATCCCGCAGCATCCAATGAGCTTTTTCGAGCCAACCACAGTGACCCCAAAGTCAGGAAGCTGCCACTGGAAGTTAACGGGTTGGTGAGCATAAGCGCAACAAGTGGGTCATCTGAAGGGTTCCAACATGGCAGCCGGAATAAGTGAATTGTCGGAAACGGTTAAGCCAGAAAAAGAAGGAAGGAAGTTTGTTTACGCTGACTGACCCGTGCGCAAGTTATTCTAATCGACAGTATGTCAACCACCCCCGGAATTGACAGGGTGAAGGGAAGAGTACTATGTCGCATTTGATCTCTTCCTGCTGAGGAGGAACTACCACAATTCATAATGGATGTTGTTGGGTGTGTCATCAGCAATACTAAATCCAATACGCTGGCACCTGATGGAATCTCCATGGTATTGCTGGACGACCAAAGTTCTCAACCTGGTCACTAGCTACACACGTCGTCGTTTCCGAAGGCTGAAAATGGACAGGGTTTTCCCGCCACTGATGCCAGGCAAGGATGCCAGCAAAGGTAAATCATACAGACCGATTTCGGTTCTTGTCGCCCGTAGCAAATACTATTGGGGGTTTCAGAAAAAGCTATTCAGACAAGCCTCCGGCCAAGGTTGAAATTGTCGATAATCAATTATATGTGTGGACGCCAGACGTACGTGGAATTTAGGAACAAGACGTGCAAGCCCCGTGACTTTTGTACTTTATCTCCGTACTGTAGAATGGGTTAAACCAACGACGGCAGGTGAAATGTTCTCACGGCCCATTCACAAAAATTATTTTTCTAACATGTATTTTTAGTGAACTATATAGGGCCCAAAATCGGTCAAATGTGCATAGTGGAGCTATATCAAAATCCGATCAGATTTCCACAAATTTTTGTAGGATTCGTTTTTTTTTTTTTTTTTGTCCACAACAATGAACTGGTAAAGTTTTTTCATCGATTGGACCATAATTGCAGCCTTTAGGGAAATTTCCTGAAAATACACCTTTGGCCCCATACAAATTACTTGGGAAACTAAGATAGCTCGGGTGGCACGGGTTAACGTTAACCGTAAAATTTCATCTAAAAGTAGAGGGTAGAAGTTCCAAAAAAATTGGTCGCCCTAACGTTCATGCACGGTTGGAATCTTTTTTTCACTGCACTTCACATTCATTTATTTCTCCACGTCATTTTAAATTTATTTACTGTCTCACACAAAATCTCTGTCTGTCTATTACACATCTGAGTAATCTTTGAGAATTTATTGGCAAAATCGCACGAAAAAAACGCAAATAAATAAACGCTAAAACAAAACAAACAAAACGAACAAATCCGCTTATCTGACATCTTTAGAATTTACATGAGAAAAATTGACGCTTATTTGTCTCAGCCATTAAAAAAAAAGAGATTCAGTCAGGCATATTGAAATGCTACGACAAATGATTGTTTTTGATTTCAAAACATGTACGACGACAACGCTAACGATGATGACGGCGAAAGAAAGAAAAAAAAAGATGCTGTCATATACAAAATATACACATATGCCTACATGTCATTTCAGGGTTTCAAATGTCATAAGAAATTACTTCTCCCAGACTGTGGGTTTTTTTCTGATTGTTTGTTTCAATTTGCCACTTTTCTATAAACAAATTAAATGATGTCATCCTGCCACTTTGAAAGTAATAAAAAAACAAATATTAATAAAGGTGTTTTGAGTAGTTAATGGATATTTTACAAAAACAAAAAGGAAACAAATATTGCAATTTGACAGTTAATTTATTTGATACTTAAAAAAACAGCAACAAAAACAGTCAATTCAAAATTACTCATAATTTACAAAATCGTATATATGCATGAAACTTAATTTTGTTTTTTGCTTTCCTTTTTATTTGCGTATTTGTTGTTGTTTATAAATGCAATTAATTTGTTTACAAGTTCAATTATAATGAACCGAATGAATGCTAATGAATTCAATGGAATCAAGTCATGATGATTACCCCTGCATACATATAAATCGTGCAAAATATGTAAATTATAATCATTGATATTTTATGTATATATTATATAATATAGTTTGAATTAATTAATTAATAATAATGGAAAACAAAAACAAGTAAGAATGCACTAGTCAACTGTGCTGACGGATATATACCCTCAGCCGCTGAACCAAAAAAAAAAAAAAAAACAACAAAACCAAACACAATAATTATGCGGTATACAAAATATATCGATTTTGAATCAAGAGATTCTTTTAAAATCTGTAAGTACCGTAATGTGGGGCTATACCAAATCACTGACATATACCAAAATTTCTTAGTAACAAAACTTCTTCATAAAGGACCCGAAATATTAAATTAGTTTTAGAGTTATCTTGCAAAATAGCCATTTTAGTGTGTGCCGGCGTGGTTTTGGAGCTCTTGGGCCATTATCTCAGGAAGTATTGACTTACTCCAGAGAAAAATTGTACCGTTGAAAATGAGGCCGCTTGAACAACCTACTGAAAAAAGAATGAAAACGATGCGAGAGGAGATCTTAAACTTCACTTTTTCATAGGGAGGTGTCCGAAGGAGTGGACCGAATATGGAATATTCCAACCTGAAACATAACTGGATGAAATAATACTATGTGAAAAGTCTGCATCAATCAGAAACCCCCTCCGAGAATTATCTTGCGGATTTGCCATTTTGGTTGGTGTCGTCAGGGTTTCTTGGAGCTTTTAGGCTAATATCTCAGGAAGTATGGACTTGTGCAAGAAAAAAATGTAATGGAAGCCGCAAAGACAACCTACTGAAGGGAACGATCCGAGAGGAGCTCTTAGACTTCACCCTATCCGAATTTTGTGTGGTAGGTGCCTGAAGGAACCCAATATATATCTGAAAAGAATAATACTATGTGCGAAGTTTAGACCAAATCAATTGCTCCGCTGGAATCTTCAAGTGTCAAATTACAGATAGTTCGGTAAAAAATTGTAGCTGAGATCATCAAAATACCGAAAATCGGTGTAGCGTTATATGGGGAATATACCAAAACATCGACCTATGTGGACAAATTTTGGTGAAGGTGTTTCGGGACTACTGCAAATCTTAAATGTAAAATTTCAGCTAGTTCGGTTAAAAATTGTAGCTGAAATCCTCAAAATACCGAAAATCGGTGTGAACCGTTCAATAGGGGCTATACCAAACAATGAACCTAGGTGTACGGTTTTTGGTGGAGAAGTTTCGGGGCCACTGGGAACCTGAAATGTCAAATTAGAGATAGTTTTGTCAAAAAATTTTAGCTAAAATCGTCAAAATACCGAAAATCGGGGGTACCGTTATATGGGGGCTATACCAAAACATGGACCTTTGTTGACGATTTTTGGTGGAAAAGTTTTTTTGTCATGTGGAACATCAAATGTCAAATTTCAGGTAATTGGGTCGGAAAACGTAGCTAAAAGCCTCAAAATACCTTAAATCGGGAGGTACCGTTATATGGGGGCTATAACATTTTTAGTGGAAAAGTTTTTCGGTTGTTGGGAACATCAAATGTCAAATTTCAGTTAATTCGGTCTGAAAATGTAGCTAAAAGCCTAAAAATACTTTAAATCGGGAGATACCGTTATATGGGGCCTATACCAAAACGTGGACCTAACTCCACCATTTTTTTTTTTGCAGAACTTTTTTGACCTCTTGCCAGCTCAAAGTGCCAAATTGGAGCCAGTTTGGGGGCGAAAATGTAGCTAAAATCCTCAAAATACCTTAAATCTAGTGGTACCGTTATATGGGGGCTATACCAAAACGTGGACCTATACAGCCCATCTTAAACTACCTATGGCAGAGATACACTCGTGTGCGACTATATTATATTGCGGACGCTAGAGTAATTACAACAGACGGACTGACGAAAGGACATGGCTTCATCGTGGCACAGTGGTTCAGGAATCGATTTTCCTGGTCAAAACCCCAATTTTTGTCATCGCCGATTTTTAATTTCTAATTGGGATTTGGTAGTAAACATATTGAAACTGAAGAAACCAAAAAATTAAGTCAAAATATTGAAAGATGTGGGCGTGGCGTGCTCCTCAAGACGACATTTTTTCGCAATTTTGGAAAATATGTCTTTTTTGAACATTTTTGGAGAAAGAAATAGCTATTTCTCGGAAACTGTAACTGATATTGTTTGCATTGTTTTTGTTAGGTAGGTAGGATTGTTGTTTTTAAGAACCGTTTCAATAAATTACCGTAGCTTTTACACGAAGTGAGCTATTTTTTTCCTCAGTTAATAAATTTAGCGGACTAAAACTTTTAGGGGACAGCTTGGAACAAAGTTCCGTTTCAACAGGATAATGCCTAAGAGTGTCTTCTTTCAGCCCATATATACTTTTGTACCCGTCCCTGCCGTGCATGGACGAATAATGGAAGATCGCCATGTTAAATACCGTGAGATAGAGGCATTCTTGGGCATTTCTTTCACCAACTAACATTTGATATTGCATAAACACCTGGCCGCAAAAATGGATTTTTCTCGTTAGATCCAGCAAACTTGGACAAAGGCTCCTGTGAATTGGTTCAAAGAACCGTTTCAATAAATTACCGTAGCTTTTACACGAAGTGAGCTATTTTTTTTTCCTCAGTTAATAAATTTAGCGGACTAAAACTTTTAGGGGACAGCTTGGAACAAAGTTCCGTTTCAACAGGATAATGCCTAAGAGTGTCTTCTTTCAGCCCATATATACTTTTGTACCCGTCCCTGCCGTGCATGGACGAATAATGGAAGATCACCATGTTAAATACCGTGAGATAGAGGCATTCTTGGGATTTCTTCCACCAACTAACATTTGATATTGCATAAACACCTGGCCGCAAAAATGGATTTTTCTCGTTAGATCCAGCAAACTTGGACAAAGGCTCCTGTGAATTGGTTCAAAGAAATTCAGCATAAAATCTATCGCGGTGCTTCAAACGACGTTTATAAGATCGTCACAGACAACGAATCTAACATCTATGCGTATGCTTGAAACAAAGCAGAAATCGTCCGTTTGGGTCTTCGAAAGCGAGCCAAATCAAACGAAAGTTGTTAATGTAAGAAGCACTTCGAAACAAAAGGTTGCCTGTTTCTTCAGAAAAACTGACCGTGTGGCGACTGTACGGTTCGAGAAATATAGGACGGTTAATTCTGAGTGGTACAATATAATTTGTTTGCCTGAAGTCTCCTGAGAAGTTCGAAAAACGAACAAGAGAAGACAAATCATTCTGCATTCTGGGCGCTCAAACATCGATTCAAACCAGCGCCTGTTTGACCGGACAAAACGTGGAATTGATGGGTCATCCGTCGCACAGCCCTGACTGGGGATCCAATGATTTCATTTGATTCCAGCACATCAAGAAAAAAGGCGTGGTTAGTGATTTTTGTTGCCTCAAGATGCTGTAAAAGCGTTCACAAAACCATGTTTTGTAGGTGTGTCTATCGGAGTGGAAAAAGTGCTTCGCCATTAGGTTTGAGCGCATAAAAAGTGTATAAATCATGCTGGAGACTACTTAAGAAAACAATAAAATCCTTTTTTATGGTAAATATTCGCGTTTTCATTGTTAGGCCAGATAGTTATCGTTCAGCCAGAGAACAGAGAAATAAGAAAATTATGCCAAATTTAAGTGAATTTACAGAGATGGATGTTATGCTAATTATAACTGATCATATTTTAAGTTATTTAATTTACGTAATGTAACATAAACACTAATTTAAATTTTTTGAAATTACATTGGTAAAAATGTGTTTTTTTTTCCATACGGTTTCCCCATATAAATTATAGATTTTTTCACACGTTGACATTTTTTAATATATGAGTTTTTATAGGAGTTATATGAGTATTTATTTAACTTTGGCAAAATTTAAATTCTTAAAAAAAAAAATGAAAAAAAAAATTTAAGGCATCGAAAAGCTGATTATGAAAATATCTCTATCCGTCCAAAAGTTACATAGTTTTGACCAGGAAAAAATGAGTCTGAACCACTGTGCGTCGAAGAATTTTATCCTGATCAAAAATATATGTACTTTATATGGTCGCAAATGATTAGTTCGATGTGTTACAAACAGAAAAACAAACTTACTGTACCCTCCATAATATGCTGGAGGGTATAAGAAAACAAAATGTCTAATTTACAGTAACTATTAAATAAATTTTCGAAATATTAAGAACTGTGGAATTAAATATCAACAACCCTTACATCTGTATTCTAAACCATTCTCTACACATTAAAAATTACATCTTACCTTTTATTAATAAATTCCTTTTCAAGGCGTCATAAATTGCTGCAAATATAAAGAAAAATAAAAAAACCATCCATTAAAATATGTACACATTTAACAAAGTCATTATGTTAAAAACAAAACTACCACAAATTCCTTAAATACTTAAATACATTTTTCTTTTATTTTTTTGGTTTACAATTCTTAGAAATATTTTATTTTTATTGCCACACAGAAAAAAACCTACAATTTCTGTTAAGTACAAAAAACGGAAATGAGGTCTCTTCATTCACTATGGCTTTTAAAGCTATGCTGCCTAAGTGAGTCATTTTACATAGAGTAGAAAAGAAAAAACAAAGCCAACACAAGCTACTTTAATAAACAACACATCATCATCGTCATCATCTAAGCCTAAAAGACGTAAAAATGGCCGACTAAAAACCATTTCAATTGTTAAGGTTTCTTTCACATATCAGTTTAGCATGAAATGTCCCACATTTTTCACAAAACGCAAACACACACACACATGGAAACATCATTTTATTCTTAAAGATTTGTTTACGACAGTTTTTTTACTGCCTAGCCAGGCAGTTAGTCTTAAGAAAACTTAACCGAAGACTGAAATGTAATAAAATACCTGCCTGCCTGGTGACATAGAATGGTAATTGTGTACAGAGGTTGTGAAGAAAAGGAAATGAGCTGGAAGAGGAAAACTAGTTCGTTAGTTACACGTATAGAGTAATTGAAGAGGAGGAAGGGGAGAAACAGGGGACCCCAACCATAATGTTGAACAATTTGTTAGAGGTCTACTTATTCTCCTTTGTTTAGTTTAACTTTTTCTTTTTCCTTTTCTTTCAAATGTTACATCACAAGAAATTCTTTTGCTGTTTGACTAGTTTTCCTGTCCTGTCCTTTTGCAAAGTTATGTGGTGCAAAGTAATCAAATTGAAACTGACCTGAAATGCCAACATAAAAATGTTGTTTACTTAACAAGGACGGGAGAGTTTTGCAAGGAAATGAATATTTACCTAAGGTAAAATTTATGGAATTCATTTTTCTTTTCTTTTTAATTGGCATAAGAAAACAGCTGAGCGGAGATTTTTAGCAAAAATAATTTTCAAGGAAGTAACCATGGGTAGTATGATTAATATTAAATGTAGTGTTATCAGTGCCTTAAAGTAGGCTTCAGTTTAAATTATTGTTCATCATATGCAAAAAAAAAAAAACAATTTAATACGGGGCTAAATTCAAATCAAAACGACAGTTCTGTGCAGAAATGTTGTATAGCTCCTACGGAGACCAAATTTTAAGCTACTCTTAGAGCCAAATTTCAGGCATTGCAGTTGAAAATGTTTAATAATAATAAAACCTTTAATAATAATAAAACCTTTAAAAATAAACAAATAAATAAAAATCGCTATGTGCCGTTCCATGGAAGCTATACTAAAACTTTGAACTACCTCCGAGGAAGACATTTCGGTTAAATAAATCCTAAAACCTAAACCTTTCAGAATACCGAATATCGGGAAGTACCATTCTATGGAGGCTATATCATAACGTTGACTTACACCCACAAATTTCGGTGGCCCCAACCAAGACTAAAAACCATGCTTGAGCCATTTTGCTGTGATAATGAGGCTATCACCTTTAAAATATCAATATCAAAACGTTGGGGGAAAGTTTTGTTGCCCCAACGAAGTCTAAATAAAAATTTTCGGTGAATTTGGTTAGATACTTTGGCTTAATCCTTAAAAATACCGCAAATCAGGAGGAACCTTTATATGAGGGCTATATCAAAACGAGGAGCTGTACTGACAAATTTGTGAGAGTAAGTTTTGTTGGCCCAAGGATAAATAAAAAATTTCAGATCACAATCTCACAATCCCACGACGGTGAGTTTTTGAGACCGGATTGACCCGGAACCACACAACACTGAAATTCCAACCCACGGCTGCTACCTCAGTATATGCCCCCCAAATAATTCGGTTTTATGGTACTTTTTGTTAATGGGTTTTATAGTAAGTTTTGGTAGTCGTATCTAGTTACAAAACACCCTACTAACCGATTATTTTAACAAGGGCATGTCGCACTATGGCCACTAGAAGTTGAAAAATAAGCAAAAAATATGTTGTATTTTTAGAATAGTTGAGGTGAATTTGTTTTTAATTTCAACACACTTCATACTTTTTTTTATTTCATTTTGCTCTCTGCTGGATTTGATCATGCGAACTTCTGATTTGTAGCCAAACACTACTACAAACTGTACCACGAGAACAAACAGCAAGGGTTGTTCACCACCCACAGGTCGTTATTTTATTAACAAAAAATTGGCGTGCCCAGGAGGAGCGTTGAACACACAACCCTCGAATTTTTAGTCAGACACACACGCTTTGTGCCCCGTAATCATCTCTTAATTTAATTTTTTATAAAATAACCCATTATTTTCAGCATATTGGTAATGCAGAAAACAGCTTGTGTACATTACTTGGTAAAGGGTTATTCGGCTCATGTGGCTCTCGAATTTTTTAAATGGACTCCGAGGTAAGGTCGAGGAAGAAGTGGATTTCTCTACTCGGAAAAATATCATGGTTGCGGCGGTGCATGAAACCAAGCTCAACAAAAACTACAGCTTGCAGCCTTGATGTGGAAGACTCTCAGCAGAAGTGGAGGTGCGGTATTAGCTTTCCAGGATGTACCAGGATGTTCAATATAGACATATCTCCCTTGAGCCTGGCTCTAATGACCCGCAGATGGAATATATGGGGGTGACAGTCAGATGTGGAACTGCCGAGGTAGAGTTGCTGAACGTATGCAAACTGCCGATAAACAGCTATAGTACAGGTTATAGTCCCAACATTATCCCGCTTTTGGAAGGGGGACTTTAATGCACATCATGAGTTGTGGCATTCGGTCCTCGGAAACGGCCAGAGGGGTATAGTGCCGGCTGAGAAGATAGATAGCAGGTTATCGGAAAGTGTCACAGTTCGCCTGATTACATCGTGCCACCTAGTTTGAAAAATGACGTCAGCTGGCAACCTGTCGCTTCTCTTGTGTCAGACCATCTCCCCATAATTGTCTCCATCAGGAGTTCACTAATCACCGCTTTAGATATCTGCCCAACCCTTCTGGTGTTTGGGTAGCAGAAAGGACGTTCCGAGACAATAACGTCACATCGTGTCACCTGATCTGACAAATGACTTCAGCTGGCAATCCGTCGTTTCTCTTGGAATAGATCATCTCCCGATAATCAGCAGACCCCCCGATTGATCACCTCTGAACACCGCACTTTCAGCAATTATGGGAAAGCTAATTGGCCACTAATTACGGCTTAAAAGATCTGTCCAGCCCTTCTGATGTTCGGGTAGAAGACGACACATCATCACTGATGATGATGGTTGAATACCTGAAGTGAGATCAAATTTTTTCACCAGAGGCGACGGGATTAGCAAATGAGCGTGATGATGTTCGTGACCCCAGAGCCAGGGTGCTGACACCAAAAGATACCAGGTTGGTCGGTGTGCATATGCGAAACATGTGGTTAAATCATCTAAATGGTTGCAACATTGGAGACCGAATAAGTGAATTGAGGGCAACAGTTAAGTCACTCTCGAACCCTGGAAAAAAGGAAGATAGGACCTCAGTCACGTTGGGCGATGTCACGCTGATTGATCCGAAGAGGTGCGTAAGTCACTTTAATCGACAGTTTGTTGAGCACCCCGAGAGTGACAGGTCGAAAAGAAAAGTACGATGTCGTCTTAGGTCTCTTTCTGCCGAGGATGAACTGCCACAATTGACAACAGATGTTTCGAATGTTATCAGGAATGCCAAATGATCTAAAGCGATGGGCCCTGATGCAATTTCCATGGTAATGCTAAAACAGCTGCTGGGTGAGCCGGGTGTCGAGTATCTCACTAAAGTTCTCTACCTGTCGCTAGCCACCAACATCGTTCTAGAAGTCTGGAAAATGGCCACGAAGTCAGATAAGGGTGCCAGCAATGATGAGTCATACGATTTGGTTTTAGTCGCAAGAATGCCAGCAAAGATGAAGCGTACAGAGCGATTTGGCTTTGGTCGCCCGTAGCAAAGGAGCTACTCCTCAGCGTGGGCACAGCACAGTTCTTCTATGAGAAGACCTTAAACTTCTTATGAAGAAGATTTTAAGTTTTTTATGAGAAGACCTTAAGCTCTTCTATGAGCAGGCGTTAAGATCTTCTAAGAGAAGACCTTAAGCTCTTCTATGAGAAGAAGACCTTGAGCTCTTCTGTGAGAAGAAGACTTTAAGCTCTTCTATGAGAAGAAGGCCTAAAGCTCTTCTATGAGAAGAAGACCTTAAGCTCTTCTATGAGAAGAAGACCTTAAGCTCTTCTATGAAAAGAAGACCTTAAGCTCTTCTATGAAAAGAAGACCTTAAGCTCTTCTATGAGAAGAATACCTTAAGCTCTTCTATGAGAAGAAAACCTTAAGCTTTTCTTTGAGAAGAAGACCTTAAGCTCTTCTCTATGAAGAAGACTTTAAGCTCTTCTATAAGAAGAAGACCTTAAGCTCTTCTATGAGAAGACCTTAAGCTCTTCTGTGAGAAGATCTTATGCTGTTCTATGAGAAGAAGACCTTAAGATCTTCTATGAGAAGAAGACCTTAAGTTCATCTATGAGAAGAAGACCTTAAGCTCTTCTATGAGAAGAAGACCTTAAGCTCTTCTCTGAGAAGAAGACCATAAGCTCTTCTATGAAAAGAAGACCTTAAGCTCTTCTATGAGAAGAAGACCTTAAGCTCTTCTAGGAGAAGAAGACCTCAAGCTCTTCTATGAGAAGAAGACCTTAAGCTCTTCGGAGAAGAAGTCCTTAAGCTCTTCTCTGAGAAGAAGGCCTTAAGCTCTTTAGGAGAAGAAGACCTTAAGCTCTTCTAGGAGAAGAAGACCTTAACCTCTTCTAGGAGAAGAAGACCTTAAGCTCTTCTAGAAGAAGAAGACCTTAAGCTCTTCTAGGAGAAGAAGACCTTAAGCTCTTCTATGAGAAGAAGACGTTAAGCTCTTCTATGAGAAGAAGACTTTACGCTCTTCTATGAGAAGAAGTCCTTAAGCTCTTCTATGAGAAGAAGACCTTAAGCTCTTTAGGAGAAGAAGACCTTAAGCTCTTCTATGAGAAGAAGACCTTAAGCTCTTCTAGGAGAAGTCTTAAAGCTCTCCTGTGAGAAGAAGACCTTAAGCTCTTTAGGTGAAGAAGACCTTAAGTTCTTCTAGGAGAAGAAGATTTTAAGCTCTTCTAGGAGAAAAGACCTTAAGCTCTTTTAGGATAAGAAGACCTTAAGCTCTTCTAGGAGAAGAAGACCTTAAGCTCTTCTAGGAGAAGAAGATCTTAAGCTCTTCTAGGAGAAGAAGACCTTAAGCTCTTCTAGGAGAAGTCTTAAAGCTCTCCTGTGAGAAGTCTTAAAGCTCTCCTGTGGGAAGAACAAGACCTTAAGCTCTACTATGAGGAGAAAACTTTAAGCTCTTCTATGAGAAGAATACCTTAAGCTCTTCTGTGAGATGAAGACCTTAATATGAAAAGAAGACCTTAAGCTCTTATATGAGAAGACATTAAGCTTTTCTATGAGAAGGCGTAAGGCTTTTCTATGGGATGACCTGCCTTTCTTCTGTGAGAAAACATTGAGCTTTATTATGAGAAAACTATAAGAGATTAAGATTTTCTATGAGAAGACCTTAAGCTTCTCTATTGAACGGGTCTTCTCGAAAAAGTTAATGTCTTTTAATATAAGACCTTAAGACTTTCCCTAAAAGGATCTTGAGACCTTAACCTCTTCGACAAGAACTTTGTGCTACTTCCAAAAAAGAATAAATAATTATTATTTACTAGGTGTGCGTATAATCTTTATTAATTATTTGCCTTAAAGTATGCAATAACTTAAGGAGACAAGTTAATTAATATAAATCATACGCTAGCAATACCTTACATAAGAAAATAATAAGAAATGTCTTCTGAAAATAATAAAATAATATATTTAATTGATCACAAATGTTTCACATTAGGCACTTTTATAATAGAATAAACTGACAAACACCAACAAGATATTCTTACGTATAAACTTCTAGTCTTGTTTATATTCTTTTGATACAAACATAGTTAGAAAACAGTAAATTATCTGACCTTTTTCGCATCAAATTGTGTAGGCCCAAGGTAACAACAGAAGAGATCCTGCTTTGTGTTGTGTTCACACAAAAAAGTGAAGTCATTTGTGGCATAACAGAGGCCATTTCATACTTCACTGTGATGAGATGGCCTCTGCAATGCCACATATTATACAATATATGTATATTAAAATAAATGCTATGTGATTCCAATGTTTTTTTCTTCAGTTTTTGTTTATTTGTTCCTTATACAAATAACATTTCTTGAGAAACTAGGTCTTGTTACGGAAATATGATAACATTTATTATAATTGAAAGAAACTATATTTTTATGTACATATCCATATAAAATTTAAGCATATTTGTGAATTTAAATAGATACCAATATATAACGTTCAAAAAGCGGTAATGGTTTCAGTTTAAAGTAAACCATCCAGAAGCATTTCATGTTTTTAAAAATTCAGTTAGAAACATTCCAAAAAAACTCAAAAAAAAAAATGAGGGCAATAACGTATCTCCATTTGTTTTTTTGAGGACTTTTTGAAATTTTTGTAACTGAATCTCTAAAAATATTTGTTTTAAACTGTTATTGTCAGACAAAAACGAAGTAAGGTTCTTGGGTCCGCTTGTTCATAGTAAAGTGGCGAACTTTTAAAAAAATTTTGAGGTCGATGTTTTTCATATTATATATCAACTAGTTTGGTATTACCTAATATCCTCCAACATACATCTGCACGTAATACGTACGTTATAATAGCTACGTATATTTCATTATTATCACCAAAAACTTAGTGAAACTGTCAATTATTTTCTTCGACCGTTTATTCTAGATATGCTTCACAATAATTGTTTATTGAAAAATAATATTTCTTATACATCAAGGCAATTTTCCAAAACAATGAATTTCAGGTATGCTTACATCCAATAATATTTTATTTCACTTTTTTTCATTACTCAATTATACATCGTATGAATGAATGTTTCATTCAA
The DNA here is from genome assembly GCF_047663935.1 of Musca autumnalis. NCBI lineage: Eukaryota > Metazoa > Arthropoda > Insecta > Diptera > Muscidae > Musca > Musca autumnalis. The sequence goes on along the minus strand of NW_027411977.1, from coordinate 190,250,690 downwards.
AATTGTCTTACAAAACCCGTCAAATTTTAAACATAAGCGGCATTACAAACTTTTGAAATAAATTTATTTTATTATATGCATATACATAAATGTATTTATTTAAGTGTACTTTTTTATTTCTTTCATCTTTGATGTTTTTTCATTAACAATAATGGGCGTTTATATTTATTTCTGTCTTTTTTATTATTATTTTTGCGAATTTATTTTTTTGTGTATTTGTGTGCTCTTGTTTTGCCCAATTTATTATAAAGCTCATAAATAACAGACACCACATACATCAGAATAAATATATTGTATTTTGTTTTTGGGTTAATATCAAACAGATACAATAAATGTTTTTTTTTTCAGAAAAAATACTATTTGATGTTAAATGAAATTTATAAGACGTCACAAGTCAGCCAAAAATATGTTATTTTTGCCATTTTAAAACTGATGAGTGAAATATGATTTCATTTTATAACCAGGGGGATTACAGAGAAATTTACAATGCTTTTCTGTGGTAGTGAAATGTTGAAATTTATTTCCAACTGTTTCGTGTAATATATTTAATCAATTTAATTTTTCTTTTTTCAATTTAATAAAAAATTCCTGCTGCTGAAAATTTTTAAAATTATTTTTTTTTTATAAATTTTGTGTAATATTGTTTTGAATGTTAAACATTTTTCAATTTAATAAAAAAAAAATCCTGAAATTAGAAGAAATTCCTTGTGCCAGTTGTCAGTCAGAGTCAGAGGCATATGGGAATCCTTCACATATTAACATCATATCTCACCAAGAAGCCTACAATACCGCGAGCAAAATTGCATAAAACAATTCTGCACATAGATGCAATTTTTATACCCTCCACCATATGGAGGGTATAATTAAATTTGTCATTCCGTTTGTAACACATCGAAATATTATTTGGAGACCCTATAAAGTATATACGACGATTTTTAGGTTATGGGCGCTATGAACTTTATATTATATATTTGAATACAGGACTATATAGTAGACACCCTGAGCATATCCGGAATGCCATATGAAGCTTCTATGACTTCCCCCGATGACGTAATTACAGTTTAAAGTACTCAAAATATGCAATTTTTACAAGATTCATCGTATGTTTTCTATATTTTTTAATAAATATTCGCCATAATTATTTCAAAGAACGTTTTGTATCGAGCGTACAACATCTTCTTAATATATTAGTGTCGAAAAACCCGCAAAAAATATTTGTTTGTATCCGACAATAACGAAATTCTGGGTAAAACTCGTAAAAACCGATTTTGAGCTATATCTCAAGAACAAGAGCTGATGGGGAAAAACCGTGACCAGATTTGAAAATAGCTCGCCGATTTCATTTAGAAACAACAACAACTTCGGTTGAAACAAAAGTCGTGTTGACCAGTGTTATTGATCAGCATAAAATTCTATGGCGACTTAACCATGTCCGTCTGTCCGTCCGTCCGTCCGTTGAAATCAAGATACAGCTCGCAACTTTAAAGATAGAGAGTCATTATTTGGTACAGACGTTTTTATTACTTGCAGGATGGTTGGTATTGAAAATGGGATATATCGGTCCACGTTTTGATATAGCCTCCATAGAACAGTACCTCCCGATTTTCGGTATTTTTAAGGTTTTAGCTTCATTATCCTACCAAAATGGCTGAAATTTGGTACGTAGTCTTCTTTAGGGGTACAAAACTTTCCCCCAGAACTTTGTCGGTATCGGTCCACGCCTTTATATAGCCCCCATAGAACGGTACCTCCCGATTTTCGGTAGTTTGAAGGTTTTAGCTTTATTATCACACCGAAATGGCTGAAATTTGGTACTTAGTCTACGTTAGTGGTATAAAACTTTCCCCCAGAACTTTGTCGGTATCGGTCCATGCCTTCATATAGCCCCCATAGGACGGTACTCCCAATTTTTGGTAGTTTGAACGTTGTGGCCTCAATGGCTGAAATTTGGTATTTAGACTTCGTTGGGGGTACTCAAACTTCCCCTTTAAATTTGTCGGTATCGGTCCACGCCTTCATATAGCCCCCATAGAACGGTACCTCCCGATTTTCCGGAATTTGTAGGTTGTGGCTTCAATATTCCACCAAAATGGCTGAAATTTGGTATTTAGTCTTCAATGTGATAAAAAACTGTTCGCAAGGAATTTGTCTGTACAGGTCCACGCTTTCATATTTCCCCATCTCCGACTAAAATTCGTCGGTATAATTTTACGTTTCGATATAGCCTCCCGATTTTCGTAATACTGAAGATTGTGACCTCAATATCCCACGGAAATGGCTGAAATTCGTTATTACGTCTTCCAAGAGTTATAAAATAATCCAGAAGAGTATTATCAGTATGGGTCCACGTCTTCCTACATCCCCATAGAAGCGTACTTCTTGATTTTTGGTATTTTTTAAGTTTTAGCCACATTCCTTTACCGAAATATAGGAAATTTGGTATTTAGTCTTCTTTGAGTCTAAAAACTTTCCGTCAGAAATTTGTCGGTATAGATCGACGTTTTGAAATAGCCCCCATAGAACGTGCCTCACATTGTTTTACCGAAATTGCTGAAATTTAGTATTAAGTCTTCTTCATACACGAAAGGAAACTAATTATTCCATTTTATTTCAATATAACTTGTGGTGGAGGGTATTACAAGTTCGGCCCGGCTGCCGTTCTTACTTGTTATTTTTTGAATTAAAGCAATTAATAGCAGTCATACGCCACCATACACATAAAAATAAACATGTTTTGTTTTGTCTAGTTTATGCTAAAAATAATATAACTTATTTTAAGCATTCGATTTAAGGTTCAGATAAGGTTTTGTTTTGTTTTTTTAGATTTCATTCTAGAAGGTAACGAATAATACTAAAATATACTAAATATTATACCATTGAAGGAATAGAGGTAGAATTCTGAAATTTGGCATGATGGTAACTGCAAGATTGAGGAATTGATTTTATAATCTCGTACTATCAGTGTACGAAAAGGATTAAATAATACATAATATAAGTGCAAATAGTACATTGGAATTATGTGAACGAATAGAGTAACATCTATTGGCACTAGAGTCCAAAAGAAGACAGCCTCTTTCTTTTATTTGCCCATCCGTTGTTCGGATATAAGCGATCATACATTAAATCGTTTTACAATAATTATATTACATTTCAGAATATATAAATATTTTCTTGTATATATTTTTGTTATTTATATTGTCGGCAGTTCTCTATTTTTGGCCGCCCTAAACAAGTTCCTTTCGTCATCGTAGCCAGTCCAATCTTGAATATTTTTAAGCCAGGAGAGTTCTCTTCTTCCTCTACTGGGTCTTCCTTCAATTTTCCCTTTGAGAATTGTTTGGATGAGTTGGTATTTATCATTTCTCATTATGTGGCCGAAATATGAGATTTTCCTATTTTTTATCGTTTTAATCAATTGTCGATCCACGTTCATTCTTCTTAAAACTTCATTGTTAGTTACTCGATCGGTCCAGGGTATTTTTAAGATTCTTCTATAGATCCATAGTTCAAATGCCTCTAGTTTTTTTTCATCTTTGGCTTTAATTGTCCATGTCTCTGCTGCATATAGTAGTACAGACCATACGTAACATTTCACAAATCTAACTTTTGTTTGAAGACCGATATCATGACTTGTTAGTAATTTATTGTATTTATAAAATGCTCCTCTGGCCATCTCTATTCGACATCGAATTTCATGTGATATGTCCCATTTGTCATTTATCAATACTCCCAAATATTTGAATGTAGTTACTTTTTCAATTTCTGTGTTATGGATTGTCAGCGATGTGTTGTTATATGTGTTCTTTCTACTGATAATCATGTATTTTGTTTTTGTGATGTTAATTTTAAGCCCATATAATTCGCTTACCGTTGTAAGTTTGTCTATTGCTTTTTGTAGGCCATTTAGACTGCTTGCTAGAATTGTCGTATCGTCTGCATATCGTATGTTATTTATAAGAACACCATTGGTTCGTATTCCCATTTTCTCATTTTGCAAGGCCTCCGTGAATATTTTTTGGGAGTAAATATTGAATAAAAGAGGCGATAATATACAGCCCTGCCTGACGCCCATTGATATTGCGATTTCGTCGGTGAGTTCGCCGTTAACATCAATGCATGCATTTTGGTTCCAGTATAGATTTTTTATACATTGAATTTCTTTCCCATCTATCCCAATTGATAGTAGTATATCGATTAACTTGTGGTGCTGGACAGTATCGAAAGCTTTCGCATAATCTATGAAACATATAAAAACGTCTTTTTGCACTTCACGACAGTTTTGGATCAGCGAATGTATGCTTAGTAGCGCTTCTCTGGTACCCATTCCTTCTTTGAAACCAAATTGTGACTTGCCCATATGAAGTTCGCATTTTGCATAAATTCTTCTATGGATAATTCTCAGGAAGATTTTTAGGGCGTGGTTCATTAGACTTATAAGCCTATATTCATCGCATTTCTTTGCAAACAGTAATATGTGTAGCGAAAGTACCCAATTATATTAAATTTGGTTACCATGTGGTCCACGAATTTTGAACGAAAAGATTTAGAGCAAGAGCAGTATTGGAAGTTTCCAGAGTAACATTTTAATCAGTCAGTAAAAAATAAATATAATAATAAACTCAGGATATTTTTCAATTCGGTCAATACCGAGACATGTAAAATGAATAAAATTAGAACGCTGTTACAAAGACTACTGGACAAACCAAATCAGTCAACATAAAAGACTGCAAAGACTACTAAAAAATTTAGTCTGTGAGGTGTATGGAGGAATAAGTAGCTCTAAATATTGGGGAATTTCGGGACATATCTCAGGAAACTTTCACTTCCCTAAAAAATGAAAATCATAATTAAAATTTCAATAGATCCGAAAAATGATCTTAAACTTGACTAAGTGTTTTGTTTTATAAGTGTTGAACTTCTGAGGTGGCGATGCGTGAAAGATTTCACCGCCAGAGCCCATTTTAGTGCTATATCTAATTTGTTCAACTTTTAGACCATAATGTCAAAAAACATAGACTTGTCCATGAAAATCAGTATATCGCTTTGGCCAGAATTACGACTACCTCCAAAGAAAATTTCAAAATTGTCCTCGATCAGACCTTAAACAGCACTTAAGCGAATTTTTGAGGGAGGTACCGGAAGGAATTCTCCAATATAAACTTTCTAGGAACTTAATGTATGCTTGGAATAAAACTTACGATGTGTCGGATACTTCATGCGTGAACAATCGTGCTCATCGGTCATATTAGTTAGTGTCGGAAATGTTTTCTGAGCTTTTGAGCCATTGTCCTTAAAATGCACTTGTGCGAAAATATTCTGAAATTTTTGTATAACTGCAGGAAGTCGTGCACCTATATGGTCTTCGAACTTGATCTAAGTTTGGACAAAATATTAAAAGGTACAAAGTTGGAACCAAGTTGTGTTAAACGAATCAAATTAAAACGATTATATCGGCTAAGTTATGTCATGAAGATATATAAAGATGCCTCTACTAGAGAGGTTATAAAACGAGCTTTTTGACGGTATACGTAGTTCGCGGGAAGGTCAAAATTCCTATATTTTATCGAGTTTGATGCAAAAAAGGCAAATTTTCCGGACATCGCTAAGCACATAATTATTTTTCAATCGATGAAAAAAAATTACCAGTTCTACTAATTTTATGAAAATCGGGCCAGATTTTGATATTCGCTATATTATAGGGCCCAAAATACCTGTAATTGACCAAATATTCATATTGGAGCCATATAAAAATCGGGCCCGACTTTCATAATTTGTTGTTAAACTGTTAAATTTTTTCGTCGATTGGAAAATAATGGTGGCTTGTAGAGCGATTTCCTGAAAATTTGCCTTTGGCCTCCATACAAAGTACTATGGAAATACTGATCGGTCAGAGATCATTTACCGATCATTATAAATTTTTGTAGAAATCGTTTTTTAGCAACCACAATAAACAATTGGACCATAAATGCGGATTTTAGAGACCCCATACAAATTACTATGGAAATAAAGATCTCTGGAGGCACGGGTTAACGTTAACCGACCGCCATAAAATTTCATATATATGTAGGGTTTTTGGATCAAATGGAAAAAATTAGGTGTAGGCGTTTCAAATTTTTTTTATACCCTCCACCATAGTATGGAGGGTATATTAAGTTTGTCATTCCGTTTGCAACACATCGAACTAATCATTGGCGACCCTATAAAGTATATATATTCTTGATCAGGATAAAATTCTAAGACGATCTAGCCATGTCCGTATGTCCGTCTGTTGTAATCACTCTAGCGTCCGCAATAATTGAGATAGAGTGCTGAAATTTTGCACCCGAGGGTCTTTTTTCCTTAGGCAGGTCAAGTTCGAAGATGGGCTATATCGGTCCACTCTTTGGTATAGCCCCCATATAACGGTACCTCCGGATTTCAGGTATTTTGACGTTCTTCGCCACATTTGCAAACCGAATTAGCTATAATTTGGCACTTAGGGTTCCTAGTGATCAACAAACTTATATCCCAAACGATATGGACATAGGTCCATGTTTTGGTATAGTCCCCATATAACGACACCTCCCGATTTTCGGTATTTTGAGGTTTTTAGCCACAATTTTTAACCGAACTATCTGCAATTTGGCATTTGAGGTTCTCAGTAGTCATGAAACATCTCCACGAAACATCGTCAACATAGGTCCATGTTTTGGTATAGCCCCCATATATCGGTACCTCCCGATTTTCGGTATTTTGAGAATTTTAGCTACAATTTTTAACCGAACTAGCTGTAATTTGCCATTTGAGGTTCTCAGTGGTCATGAAATATCTCCGCCAAACATCGTCAACATAGGTCCATGTTTTGGTATAGCCCCCATATAGCGGTACCTCCCGATTTTCGGTATTTTGAGAATTTTAGCTACAATTTGTAATCGAACTATCTGCAATTTGACATTTGAGGTTCTCAGTGGTCAAGAAACATCTCCACCAAATATTGCCAATATAGGTCCATGTTTTGGTATGGACCCCTTATAACCGAACCTCTCGATTTTCGGTATTTTGAGCATTTTAGTTACAATTTTTAACCGAACTAGCTGTAATTTGACATTTGAGGTTCCCAGTGGTCATGAAACATCTCCACTAAACATCGTCAACATAGGTCAATGTTTTGGTATAGCCCCCATATATCGGTACCTCCCGATTTTCGGTATTTTGAGAATTTTAGCTTCAATTTTAACCGAACTAGCTGTAATTTGCCATTTGAGGTTCTCAGCGGTCATGAAACATCTCCACCAAACATCGTCAACATAGGTCCATGTCTTGGTATAGTCCCCATATAACGGTACCTCCCGATTTTTGGTATTTTGAGAACTTTAGCTGAAATTTTTAACCGAACTAGCTGTAATGATCGGTATTTTGGGAATTTTAGCTACAATTTTGTTTATTTAAAAATAATAGTCAATATAAGTCCATGTTTTGGTATATCCCCCCATATAACTGTACCTTCCGATTTTCGGGAATTTTCAGTGGTCACAAAATTTCTTCACTAAATTCGTCAACATGGGTCCACTTTTGAGGGTATACATTGTTTTGATGAAACTACCCTCAATTTGACTCTTGTAGTTTCCTGCAGCTATACAACTTTTCCGCCAAAAAATTTAAAGATAAGTTGACTCTTTATAGCCCCGTATGTGGTACCTTTCAGATATAATGCTAATTCATGATGGCTTACAGTGTCTCTTCCAACAACTTCATCACGATATAACGCGGAATTTCGACTCACGGCGCATCTGTCTTTCGGGGTTTTTAATATACACACACCAAGGGCTTTCATCTCCAAAAGGAATTATCTCTGCCTCAACATTTGTGTTCACTGTGTTATTTAAGCAATAGTGGGAGGCAGTAGGATTCTATCCATTGTCGAAAAGTTGTTCCACCTAAAATTGTGAAAGGACCCTAATTATTCCATTTTAATTAAGACTATTTTATGGTGGAGGGTATAAAAAGTTCGGCCCGGCCGAACTTAACGACTTTTTACTTTTTTTTTTTTTTGTTTTTTGGGCCACCCTAATATACACAATGTAGTAGCTATGATCACAACGACTATAATTAACATCCCAGTCGGGACAAGGGAGACTTCTCCCATATCAATGATTGCACCCCAATTCATAGTAGCTCAATGATATGGGACCTACAACTTATCGCCGGCGTGTCCTACGATACCACTTGTAAAGAAGTTTTACATAGCTGAAATGAGGGGTATTTTACCACCATTGATAATTTGATGTTGCCTAACCGGGGAATCCAACCCACAACCTTCTGCGTGCAAGGCGGGTGTGCATTTCATTGCACCACGGTGGCACCCAAACACAACGACTACTAGCCATAAAACATTCCAACACAAATCGAAAGATTGCCTTAAAGTTGATTAAAGCGCGAAAGCGTAGAGCTTTTGCGAAAGGAGGTACCTGAAGAAGTGGACCAACATCTTCAAACTTGAATTATGTTTTAGAGAAATATTAAGATATGCAAGGGTTGCAACATTGTCAGTTACTCCTTTTGATGGTACATAATCGTGTTTTTCTAGCTTTTCGGCCATTATGTTAGGAAGAATATAGTATCACAAGCAGTACCTTCGGTAAAAATTTTAAAACAATCCTCGAACAGCCCTTAGAGTGGACTTAAGCGAAATATTTTAACTTTTCTGAGGGACATACCCGCAGTTGTTATCCGATACGATCTATATCGGATAACACTTGTTGTATGTTTATAAGAAATTTTACGATGTGCGAAGTTTCGGCTTTATTCGTAAGTTATCGGCATCATCAGTCATTTTAATTAGTGCCGGCAGGTTTTTTTGGAACTTTCAGGCCATTATCTCAGGAAGTATAGACTTTGTACCATCATAATAGTACCCCTCAGTAATGTTGGCGACATTTCTTGAGTATCTCAGTCATGTAAAACTTCTCTACAAGTGGTGTCTTAGGACACGCCGTTCGGACTCGGCGATAAACTGTAGTTCCCATATCATTGAGCTAATGAATCGGGGTGCACTCATTGATATGAGAGAAGTCTCCTTTGTCCCGCCTGGGATGTTTGTGGAACAATTATAAGTAAGCGCTAAAAGCTCCAAAAACATTCAAAACGATCCGAGGCATGTCCTTAAAATGCACTTGCTCGAAAATGTTGATTTTTTGTGTGGAAGGTACCTGAATGAGTGGATCATATTCGAACCTGATCTATCTAGTTGCTCCCGTCGAGAATTTTCATATCCACCATTTGAGAGAATGTTGTCCCTTTTGTAGGGGAGGTATACGATGGAGTGAATCGATATGACCTGTCTTCAAATTAATCTAAGTTTGGAGAAAGATTGGACCAAATTGGTTGATCCGTTTGAATGTTACATCCGCTCCAGATTGCCAGATATCAAAGCAGAGAGACTAAATCGACGATAAATTGTCTGAAACAAATTTCGTCTAAACATACTTGGTTAGAGGGCACAAAAAGGAAACGATATAAACGGCATATTGTTACCAGGTTCAGTGAACTTAAAAAATTAAAGAGATCTGAGGAACTTTCCTCAAGCAAGGAGAAATTCCCGACAACAAAATCCTGAAAACCTAAATAAACCTAAAAATGTGAATTTTGACCGCGATTTATTTCAAAATCTCTCCAGCGATTTTTCTTGTTTTTGAATTTTTCTAACCTTTCATTTTCATTTAAAGTTAGTTAAAGTGGTACCCTTCATGTCATTATTATATAAGCAGACGATACAGTCAGTGCATTGTCCCAATTTGAACATCTACATCTCAAAAATGGTACAAACCTACGAAAAGAACATTAAGGTCAATCGTGTAAAGAATTTTCACTGCTATAAGATTTGCTCTAATCCCATTTCGATAGGGCTTGCGGTTTCCGAGCAAAATCGTAAAAAACTAATAAAGCCCTAAAAATTTGAACTTTCACCGCAATTTATTTGAAAATCCCTCCAGCGATTTTTTTCGTTTTTTTGATTTTTCTCATCTATGAACATTGTAGTTTCAGAATCCGCAAAAACAACCCAGGTGTAAGCACCTTTCAGTTAAAATTAATTAAGGCGCACCGTGTATATTTATCAATATCCTTATCTTACTTAGAATAATTTGTTTCTATATTATCGGTTAATGATTACAGGGCTGGGTTTTATTATAATATTTACTTAGAGCAAATACATGTTCACAGTTCTTCTTCTAATTTGTTTCTTACTAATTGCAAAGTGTCATCTACAGACATTTAGGCTTTGTCTTACTTAATTTGCTTACAAAGTGGCGCAGTAAATGAATAGAAGATAACAACAAATACGGCTTGTTTATAATTAGCTTAATGACAAATACACCAAAACTAGACAAGCAACGAGTAATGAAAATAATTTTTTTCATTGTCACTTACAAACGATTCCAACCCAAAAAGCACCACAATGGACATACCGAACTGAGACCTTTATCAATTTTTGAAATTACCCAAGTGTTGTAGTCAGGAAAACCTTGGGTTTCAAAATTAATTTAAGATTGTTCGAATAATTGTTAAATTGTTATTAATTAAGCTGCCGTCAAAGTTTGTGTTTCGAATTTAATTTGGGGATAGAATGTCAAAGAAATTGAAAAGATTTTGTTTTTGTTTTTCAAACTTTAATAAACCTTATTAAAGAATGTATACCCACCCGTTAAACAAAAGGTGTTTTCTTTGTGGTGTTTTCACATTGCCTATAAATTACAATATAAAATATTAAAATCCAATCGAAGCTCTTTAATTATTTGTTATATATTAAAGAGGCTTTTTTGGGTAAAAAAAAACGAAAACAAAAAAACTCTGGGAAACAATTTTTTTTTTGTTGTATGGCTTTGGAGCAAAAAATCCGTCTCCCCCATTGAGTTGAACAAAAGGTCTTACGTGTGCGTGTTCCGATGACGTGCGATAATTTGGAAAGCCTATTTATGTCATTTTTTTGATTTTGTCATTTAATTTTCTTTTGTTACTGTTGGGTATTTGATTTAAATATTTTATTGTTTTGTTTTTCCTCCTTAGTCTGTGTCTTGTAATTATGAACTAGACACATTACAATAAATTCTTTTTCTATGAATTTCTTATTTGTTTATTTTACTTTTCTTATTTCTCTGCCTGTTCTATTGTTTGAGTTAAGGCACACCTTACCCAGTATATCCGCCAAAATACCCAACACCTTAAGTCTCTGTGTGACTTTCACAAGCCATTGAATTTGACATCTTTCAATGAAGATGCTTATCATAAAATACACATTTTTATTGTTAAAAGCTTCACTAATTACACGGTAGCTGAGGCTGGTGTTTGTTGCTGGTGGTGGAAGCGGCATCGAAGCGTGTGTGCGTTGTAAATGTCCATTAAACTGTTGTGTCATCTAAAAACAAATCTCTTTAGAAATTATGACCACCCAGTAGCTGGAATTGTGAAGATTATTTTGTTGTTGTTGTTATTTCTAACAATAGATTGAGGGCGAAAGATAAAAAAGTATTTTATTTAAGTGACATTTGACAATTATCTTAACAAAATAATAAATTACACCTGGCCTGAGATAATTTGCGAAAGTAAAATAGAATTTAATAGAGAGGTTTTAATATACTTTATTTGGAACAAACGTGTTTCGGAGACTTTTATGCAAAAGTTTGTGCGTTTGAATTTGCTGAGTATATTTTAGCTTTTTCTCATGACATAAAAAAGTAAACAAGTATCAGTCGGCTTTGCCAGTCTGCGTGAATTGAAATGTCCATCTATTGTCTATTTCGGATTACGGGCCTTTTTGAATTTTGCAGACAAAAAATATATTTGGTTTGAAGCTCAAAAGTGTTGCGGAAGATGTACTTGAAGGAATGAATTGACGTAGTCCATTTTGGAAGTGGATATTATTTTGGGTGTCATTACTTTTGATGGATATTGTGTCCACCAGTCATTTCAGTTGGCCTGAAAGCATAAACTTGCTCACGACAAATATAATATCATGCAGTTTTGCAGCTTTCGGGCTATTTTCTCAGGAAGTATGGACTTCCCCCTGAACAAATTTGTACTGCCGTAATGGCAGCGAATAAAAATTGTTACAACAAAGTTCAAAGCGATTCGATAGCAGCCTTAAACTGCATTTTTTTTTCGAAATTTTGTGTGAGAGGTAGCTGAAGGAGTTGACGTATATAACCGATTTTCGAACCTGATCTATGTCTCGTTGAAATATAATGATCGTAGAAATATATAATCGGTTATCGTGCGTATAATTTTTGGGAAAAATTTTGAACTTTTTGGGGGAGTACCCGAGGGAGTGGACTTAAACTAAGTTGCGACGAAATATTACGAAAGCTATTTCGGACCACATCGGAGCCATAAGGTTTTTTTTACTTCGAGCTAATTTCTCAGAAAGAATGGACTTGCCCCTGATAAAACTTGTACTGCCGTAATTGGGGCAGCAGATACAAGTTGTTATAACAAATATCAAAGTGATTCGAGAGCAGGTCCTAAACTGAACTTTTCCGAAATTTTGTGTGGGAAGTACCCGAAGGAGTTCACCGATAGAGTCTATATTGTAACCTCATCTATGTCTGGTAGAAATTTCACGATGTGTAAAGTATGAACCAAATCGGATACTGCCTTTAAGAGTTATCGTTCGTAAAATTTTTCCGAACATTTCCAATTTTGTAGGATGATCAAAACCGTTCATCCGTCCGAGAGTTATCGTGCGCACCAGCCAGACAAACGGACGGACATTGCTAAATCGACTCCAACTTGTCTAAAACTGATTTCATCCAAACATACTTTGGGTCTAAAATCATTATTTCGATGAGGCACATTTTGCCCGTATAAAAGGGTATAAAAATCATATCTTGATTAACCATTTGGAATGTCTTGATCTTCTGAAATAAAGATGTCCTGCCATCAGTCAGCTACGTGAAAATGTCTTGTTGTCAAGTAGTTTTACTAAATGTTCATTTTCGAACTGCCATGACCGGACATCAAGATGAGTCTTACTTGAAAAAGAGACATGTTTGCAGATGCAAGTTTTTGAAATGCAGAATACGTGCAGGATGTATTGCGCAGATCTGTAATATCTATAGACAAAGAGTATTTCAGGGAACAAAGGATTCTTGGATTACTACCTCCAATATAAAAACAGATCTCGAATTTTTGTAGGCAAAAAAATAAGTTTTTGATGTTTTCAGGAATGATTTCTAGGCTTTTGTGGGTAGGACATCATTAATATTGGGTCTAAAATTTTACTGACAGGCCCAATTTTGCAACCTAGACTGACTGCGTCTATAGAGAATCTGGAGACAGATAAGAGGGTTTAGCTCGGGAGTTAAACAAATGCAGGGTATCGTGCGGTCCAAATCCAAATGCAGGGTATGTCTTGGGTATCGTGCTATCAATTCGTGCCTAATACGAATTGAGGCGGCAGCATTGTCGAGATCTTAATTGTGGTAAAACTACTCGTATTGGTCCTAGCTGTTGGCCTTCTTCCACGCTTGCCTGAAAGGATCTATGAATACATCTTCTAATGTGCCTGTATGGGTTCAGCATATGAACAACATTATGGCAGGGATACTCACGGCTATAACACCCAAGCAGGTTCTGCATCAACAACATTTTGTTGCGCTGATTCACCGATAAAATCTTCGCCTCCCATAAAGATGGTCCACTCGTTTCATGGGTGCCACATCATGTTTCTGTCCTCAGGGTGATATTCTGGGAGGTTTGAAAAGCTGTGACTTGCGCGACAAATGCAGGGTATGTGTTGGGTATCGTTGTATCAAATCGAGCCTAATACGAATTGAGGGGACTGCATCGTCAAGATCTTAGTTGGGCTAAAACCACTCGTATTGGACCCCTCTCTTCAGATCATGAATATATCTTCTAATCTGCCTGGATGGGATAAGCCTATGCTCAAGATTGCGGCAGGGATACTCACGGCGATAAAACTCAAACAGATCCTGCACCAACAACATTTTGTTGTGCTGATACCCCGATAAAATCTTCGCCTCCCCATGAAGATGGTCCACTGGTGTCATGGGTGTCACCACATGTAGCAGTCCTCACGGTGATATTCTGGGAGGTTTCAAAAGCTTGCGCGTAGTTAGTGGTCGGAATCAGGACACCATCGATCAATATGTTTATGGGAAGTCTCATTTCACCTGTCCGCTTATTACACTAGGTAGACATTTAAGCTACCACATATGTCATACATCATATGATCCGACTCCAATCATCCACATACTTACGTTTGGAGGATGTGGAAATTGTGAAAGGCAGAAGTTAAACAATTTCGGAGATATCATTCCGTCTTGTGGAGGCGACCACACATAGTCAACGTTTCAAACACGTCAGGAGAAAATGTTCTCTATGTCCTTGAAGAGTTTGACATTGTTGATGGCATCGAAGGCCTTCGATTGGTCAAGAGATTCCGTGTGGACGATTGTGTGGATGATTTCCGAGGAGCAAATTTAATCATCATAAACTCTTTCTCGCCCTATCACTCTCGGGATGCTCTGTAAATGGCCGGTTAAAATAACACGAGCACCTCTGCTGGAAAATATGGTATAATTTCGTGGTTTCGACCGACAGGTATGTTGCCGCACGATTTTCGGGGGTTTTCAGGGATTAAGCTGCATTATCTTACAGACATGGCTGTAATTTAATACATATTTAGTCTTTTTTGGCGCAACTTGACTTTCCTCCAGAAATTTGTCAGCACTCGATTTTTGTGTTCTTCAGGATTCAGCCGTATTATCCTAGAGAAATGGCTTAAATTTTGTATTTAGTCTTCTATAGGGCTATAATGACTTTTCACCATAATTTGTCAGTACATTTCCTCGTTTTGATATAGCCACTAAAATATATGATAAGAATCAGTGTTAAAAATTTCGAACATTCAACTTTGCACATTTTTAAAATCGACCTTGGGCATATAAATAATGATCTTTACATTTTGTGAAACGGTTACATATATTGGAAATATTTCCCCATGATTACTTTTTATATTTCGTTTTTATACCCTCAGCCTCTAGGCTAAGGAGGGTATATACACTTTGATACAATGAAAATGTGCCTCATCGAAATAATGGTTTTAGACCCCGAGTATGTGTTTCAGACAATTTGGAATCGATCTAGCCATGTCCGTCCGTCCTTCTGTCTGCCCGGTTGGCTGGAGCGCACGATAACTCTCGAACGGATGAACCGATTCGGTTCAAATTTTGGCTTTCGTAATATTTTGCCCAAACATAGTTTAAGTTCGAAGATGAGCTACATCGGTCCACTCCTTCCGGTACCTCCCCCACAAAAGTTCGAAAATGCTCGGAAAGTTTGTGCGCACTATAACTCTTGAAGGGAGTGACCGATTTGGTGCATACTTTTGTATAGCATAAACTTTCTACCAGAGTAATATGAGGTTCCTATACGGTCTCAATCGGTCCACTCCATCCGGTAGCCCCCAAACAAAATATCGGATAAGTTCACTTTATGACTTAATATCGAATCACTTTGATTTTTGTTGAAGAAACTTGGATTCGCTGCCTCAATTACGATGGTAAAAGTTTTTTTTAGGGGCAAGTCCATACTTCTTTAGCAAATAGCCCGAAGAGTGTAAAAACCCCTATGACATCATATGTTGTGGCTGGAGATTCACTTCCATAACGGTCAATGTCGATACATTCCTTTTAGTAGCTCCTCCGCAAAACTTTTGATCTTTAATACTAATCAACACTTTTGTCAGTTCAAACGCCCAAAAGTTTTAAAACCCCCCTAAATACATACTTATTTTGGGAAAAATTGTTTCAATATACAGGCTGAGGGTTTTAATAATTTTTTATTAATTTTTGTTTTAATAATTTTTTAAAATTAATTTAAAAAGTATTCAAAAATGTAGGTTCCAAAAATGTACCCCTACCATGAGGGGTTGGGGAGTTTTCAAAGGAAGATTTTTTTTATTTGCTGACAGATGAGACTATATATACTAATGTATATACTAAAACTTGTTTAAAATTTTACCTTTGTAATCCATAAAACTTTTTTTAAAAAATAGTGAGTTTATTTTTCGAAAAATCGAACACCAAGTACGAAATGGGTTAAAGGTTGTACTTGCCAGTAGCTCCAAATAAAGTCTCCTTAACTTTTGTTTTAAATCCAGGCTTTTATAACTTCCTGCATCAATTGCTAATTGTGGCAAAAGTTGTTGCCTCTGCATTAACACAATTGCTGCACGCTTTAGAACTAAAAGCAAAAGTAGAAAACAAATAAACCAAAGTATACTTTAGAAAAAGCGAAACAAATCCTAATGATTTGTCATTAGCCTCAAGCGTATTATGCTTAAAGTCCAATACGATCCATTGAAACATAAACACCCAGTCATTATGCAGTCACCAGTCAACAAACAAATAATCCCAATCGACCATCATGATTCTCTTCTCACTTGCTCTTACTTATTTCCTTAGTAGGGTGGCAATTTGCAAATTTGTTTACTTCTAAATAAAAGCTGCTGCGTATTAAACCCAAGCAGAGTGATTCATTTAGCCATGCATCCACTGGTCTGGCGTTTATTTAAGTCAAACCATTCTAGGTAAATGCTTGAGTTTTAGCAAACCCATCAAAGCAACACATTTGTCCACATTTATATTGACAGCTACCATAAGTACTGGGGAGGGAATCATATCCCCCCATCAAGTCTCTTGACCAACAAATGCTTTCCGTTTTGTTTTCGTTTTGTTTTTACCCAAAGAAAGTCATACCTTTTAGCTATGCAAATAAACAGAAAACCCCCATAATTAGCACCACTTATGATTACTTTGGTTAAATATCACATACTCTATGTTGTCGTTACGTTTTATTTTTCTATTCTAATGCGAAAAAAGTTGTTGTTGTTGCTGCTGCTGTTGTTTTTACACTACAACGATAACAGCAACATCAGCATTAACATTAGCTCTGGAGAGGCGAAAAAAGTGAGGTTAATCAAATACACATTCATGGAAATGTTTGTTTATTTGCACTTATGAGTTGTTGTCGATGGGGGAGATTTGTTGTTTTTTGATGTTGATGTGTTGTCATTATTGTTGTTCTTGGTGTTGTTTGTTATTATAACCCCATAAATGGGATGCACATGCTTCCTCACATTCCACCTTCTCTGCCATAGCTCTTCCATAATATTGCGTTAGCCTCCCTGAATACATTGAACTTAGACGAATGAGTGACTGACTATCTTAACGTTATTTAGCTGCTGTGCTGTTTGCTTTTAGTTTTGGAATCATATTTGCATGCATGTAAGTGCATGTGTATAGGTAGGTGGGTGTCTATTTGTGTACTAATGTAAATGCACTACAGTAAAATGTGTTCGTATTTATTTGCATTTTCCTAACGGTCTAAAAATCATTCATGTATGTACTGATTTGTTTTCTTTTTTCTTGTTTCGGTCCCCCAATCACCCTCACCCACATACATACATTGTAAAAATCCAAAAATGCATTCTCACTCAACCACTTCTAGAGGTCATTAAGTTAGCTTTTGCCAGCAAATAAATGGGTGTGCTGTTGTGAATGAAGTAAGGGGTTATGTGAATGGATGAATTCGAATTGCATTTGCATTAAAATGCAAATTTATGTATGCCGGTATGTTGGAGAATGCATATGTTCATCATTGGAAATGCACACCAATATAAATCATATGTATATAGACACATACATACATACGTGTTTATATGGATGGAATAAGTGATTATAGTTGCGTACACTACTATGAACTATTTTCTGATTTTCTGTGTTTCCACCGTCCTCATCAACATCATCCAACCCACATTCAGTAGTACACTGACTGATTTTCACTTTTCAAAGTTATGCCAATGAATATTCATTCACATTTGCCAATGTAATTTTCATTGGAAAGTTTGTATTCTTTGCAAAAAGTGGGATTGGGTGTGGAGAAGTGAAAGAGAACACAGCATAGGTCATATGGAAAATTGTTAGCATATTTAAAGATCTCCTAGAATTTTGAACTTTAAATAGCTTGAGGGATCGTGATGAAAAAAAAGAAACAATCTTATGAACTTTTATTGGTGTTTTAAGGGTAGGCAAGGAATTTCAAACCCTTTTTACTTGCACTTTACAGATATATATCACGGTGTGCCTTAACAATTTTAAATGGAAGGTGCTTACACCTGGGAAGTTTTTGCAGATTCTGAAACTACAATGCTCATAGATGAGAAATATCAAGAAACAAAAAAAAAATCGACGGAGGGATTTTCAAGTAAATCGGGATTTAGGCTCACATTTTTAGGGGTTCTTTAGGTTTTCACGATTTTGCTTGGAAACCACGTGTTCCATGTAAATGGGCCTAAAGATAATGTTGTAGCTGTGAAAATTCTTCACAAGATTGACCTTTATGATGTGTTCGTAGGTTTTACCGTTTTTGAGATATAGCTACAACATTATCTTTAGGCCCATTTACATGGGACTCGTGGTTTCCAAGCAAAATCGTGAAAACTTAAGAACCCCTAAAAATGTGAACTTAAATCGCGATTTATTTGAAACTTCCTCCGGCGATTTTTTTGTTTCTTGATATTGTAGTTTGAGCATTGTAGTTTGAGAATCTGCAAAAACATCCCAGGTGTAATCACCTTCCATTTAAATATGCTTAAGGCACACCGTGATATTAATCAGAAAACAACTTTCATTTGTTTATAACAATTGAAAAACAAGTAAGAAGGGCGCCAAGTTCGGCCGGAACGAAATTTTTATACCCTCCACCATGAAATATAAAGTCTAATTCCTTGGATGGGAATAATATTTTAACTGATGATAATCAATTTATACTAAAAATGTTCTGTATGGAGGTTTTCTACCCACCGTGAATGCGGTTCTATGAGGGCTTTATCAAGACCTATATCCAAAAATTTCTGGTGGAAAGTTTTATACCACCAACGAAGATTAAACACAAAATTTCAGCCATTTCGTTGGGATATTGAAGCCACAAGCAAATACCGAAAATCGGAAGGTACCATTCTATTGGGGCTATGGACCTAAACCGATAAATTTCAGCCGAAAAGTTTTATACCATCGATGAAGACTACGTACCAAATTTCAGACATTTCGAGACCACAACCTCAAAACACGAAAATCGGGAGGTACCGATCTTTGACTAGGTGACGACATGGACTTATATTAAGAAATTTAAGGTGGAAAGGTTTATTCCCCCAATGAAATTTCCAATTTACTAAATTTCACGCACTTCGGTGGGATATTGAGGCCACAACCTTGAACATACCTTAACTCAGGAGATACCGTTCCATGAAGGCTATATGGAGATCTACACCTATACCGACAAATTTTATATTGATATTTATACCCTCAGCCTTTAGGCTAAAGAGGGTATTTACACTTTGATACGACCAAAAATGTGCCTCATCGAAATAATGGTTTTAGACCCCAAGTATGTTTGTACGATATCCGTTTCAGACAATTTTGAGTAGATCTAGCAGTGTCCGTCCGTCTGTCTGTCCGTCTGTCTGGCTGGCTGGTGCGCACGATAACTCTCGAACGGATCAATCGATTCGGTTTAAATTTTGGGTACCGAAATATTTTGTCCAGATTCGATTTAAGTTCGAAGATGGGCCATATAGGTTCACTCCTTCAGGTACCTCCCCCACAAATGTTCAAAAATTGTCGCTAAACTTGTGCGCACGATAACTCTTGTAGGGAATAACCGATTTGGTCCATACTTTGTACATCGTGTAATTTCTACTAAACTTAGATGAGGTTCCAATATGAACTCAATCGGTCCACTCCTTCGGGTACCTCCCACACAAAATTTCGGAAAAGTTCAGTTTAGGACCTGGTCCCGAATCGCTTTGATTTTTGTTTACGCAAGTTGTATTCGCGGTCCTCTATACGACGCTGTAAGTATCAATAGGGGCAAGTCCATACTTCCTGAGAAAATAGTCTGAAAGTTACCAAAAACTCTATGACACCGTCTGTAGTGGTTGGAGCGCCAGAGAACTCTCGAACGGATCTGCCGATTCGGTCTAAAATTTGGCTTTCGTAATATTTTGTGCAAGATTAGTTCAAGTTCAAAGATGGATTTTATCGGTCCACTCCTTCCGGTACCTCCCCCACAAAAGGTCGAAAATGTTCGCAAAATTTGTGCGTGCTATAACTCTTGAAGGGAGTACAAACCCATTTGGTCCATACTTTGCACATTATGAAATTTCTACCAGACTTAGATGAGGTTCCAATATGGACTCAATCGGCAAACTCCTTCGAGCACCTCCCACACAAAATTTCGGAAAAGTTCAGTTTAGGACCTGCTCTAGAATCGCCTTGGCTTTTGTTGTAACATATTGTATTCGCTGTCTCCTATACGAAGGTACAAGTTTCCTCAGGGGCAAGTCCATACTTCCTGAAAAAATAGTCTGAAAGTTGAAAAACAAACCCTGTGACACCATGTTTATGGGTGGAAGCGCAAGATAATTCTCGAACGGAAATGCCGATTCCGGCCAAAATTTGGCCTTTGTAATATTTTTTCCAAACTTAGTTTAAGTTTGTAGATAAGTCATATCGGTCCACTCCTTCAGGTACCTACCCCACAAAAGTTCAAAAATATTCGAAAAAATTGTGCGCACGATAACTCTTTATGGGAGTGACCGATTTGGTCCATACTTTATACATTCTCATAATATCTACCAGATGTAGATCAGGTTCGAATATGGACTATATTTGTCCACTCCATCCCGTACCTCCCACACAAAATTTTGGATAAGTTCACTTTAAGACATGCTATTGAATCACTTTGATTTTTGTTGAAGCAACTTATATTCGCTGCCTCAATTACGATGGTAAAAGTTGTTTCAGGGGCAAGTCCATACTTCTTGAGAAAACAGCCCGAAGGTTGTAAAAACCCCCTATGGCACCCCCATGGTCTATGTCGGTCCATTCCTTTAAGTGCCCTTTCCGCAAAATTTTTGAACTTTAATCCTAATCAACATTTTTGTCGGTTCATACGACCAAAGTTTTGAAATCTCCTCCTATACATAAGTTTTTTGTGAAAAAAGTGTTTCAATTTGCGCAGGCTGAGGGTATATCTCTGTCGGCAAAGCCGACTGATACTTTTTTCTTGTTTTATACCACAAAGAAGACTAGCTACCAAATTTCAGCCATTTATGTGTTATAATGGGGCTAAAACCTACAAAATACCGAAAATCGGGAGGTAACGTTTTATGGTGGCTATAAAAATACGTGGACCGATAACCACAATTTTCAGGTGGAATGTTTTATACCCTCAATGAAGACTAAATACCAAATTTCAGCCATCTCGGTAGGATATTGAGGTCACAACCTTAAAATATCGAAAATCGGGAGGTAGAGTTCTTTTGGGGGCTATATGAAGACGTGGACTTATATCGACAAATTTCAGGTGGAAATATTTATTCCCTCAACGAAGACTAAAAATTATAATGAGGCTAAAACCTTCAAAAACCCGAAAATCGGGAGGTACCGTTCTATGGGGCCTATATCAAAACGTGGACCAATATAGCCGGTTTTCAATACCAAACATCCTAGGAGAAAAAGAGACTTCGGTACAAAATTATAAAGCTATATCTTAAAAATTGCGACCTGTGTTGGCTGTTTCGACCTAGAATTTTATGCTGATCAGGAATATAGGGTCTTTGACGAATAGTTCGATGACCATGGCTGTTTCGACTTAGAATTTTAAGCTGATCAGGAATATAGGGTCTTTGACGAATATTTCGATGACCAAGAACAGAATATAATTACACTGTGAACCGAAATTTTGGGGCAGAGATAATTCCCTTTGGGGATGAAAGCCCCTGGTGAGTATATTAAGAATACCGAAGGACAGATCCGCCGTGAGTTAAACTTCAGAGTAATGGCGAGATGAAGTTTCTGCTGAAGACCTTGTAAGGCATCTGAAATTAGCGTTATATCTTTGTTAACAGTTGTTTTAGCTTATTTATGAGATGACATGTCTGCAATCAAATCGAATAAGGACTATTTTCGTAGAGCATTTCGACCTTCTAACTCGCTTAATTCAATGTCCTTTTCGTTCCTTATTTTAAGAACCGTTATAAAAGTACTACAAGATGACGATTTTCAGCATCGAAATTTTTTGCAAAAATGTCGCTCAGAAAATTTTAGGTACGGCTCTCATTGACAACTACAGCCCTAGAAATAATTATATGGTACATCCATGATTATCTTTAAACTTATATTTAAGGACTATTATCCAGATGTTATTAATTTACGTTAGTAGTGGTTAGTGTGCTTGTACATACCTATGACTGCCGACCTTGTGTGCCTTATATACATATCCGTAATATTACTCAAATTAATTTTTCTTTGGAAATAATTATATGGTACAAGGAAAAATTTTAAAGATTTAATTTCACTGCAAAGGACCTGAACAAAATTATTGACATAAAATGTATTTAGGATTATGTGCAATAAAGAAACAGCAATGTTGAGAACAATTGGAATGGTTCGCATTGGGTTCTGTCCCTGGCTGCAGCCCTGGGAAACAATAAGATCGTGGAAACTGCGTTATGGACAGAAATCATGCAATATAAAATCAATACCATGATTTTTTTACTTTTCTTAAAATTTTTAATCAGATCTATCCAATAGAAACAAATACTTTCAATATAAATGGTGAAACTCATCCCCCATAAGGTGTTTGTAAATTTCCTGACGACTACAATTTGGGTCTGGATCAAATTAGTGACCAACAAAACGTTATGTAATCAAACAGTGCACACTTTTTACAACTTTTAATTGTAGAAAATAAACAAACGATAAAATAAAAATTAAAAACGGCAAGTTATAGTAATGTTAAATACTAAAATAATAGCAGAATTCCCTGAAAACACCAATGAGCAAAACATTACAGTTGCCTACTCAGTTTTACGATGTAGTGGCCTATTGTATGTTCTCGAAACGGGTATATATCATCTAAATTTCTCGTTTTTTGTCACTTTAAATGATATTACACCGTTATATTGTGCATATGTGTCTGTCTAACAGGTGCAAGTGTTTTATCATGCTTCGGCATAATAAAGAACAAGTTTGGTGTTAAATTTGGCCTTTCTAACAGTACGAAAACTTCCAATTTTTTAATGTTTTTAAATCTTTCGTTAGTTATCTATAATTTAAAGTTGAAAAATCTGCATATTGTTTGATTACGTAATCTTTTGTAGGTCACTTATTTGGTCCTGACCCAAATTATAGCCGTCGGACAGATTATAAACTATTTATTTGGATGTATTACAAAATTGATATTGAACATATTCATCTCTGTTATTTAGTTTCAATTGAAAAGTTTGTGAAAATGTACAAAACTATTGTTCAAACCTTGCAGTTTAACAAAATTTTGGCCTATATGCCAATATGCAATTATCGTCTTGTTTTCAGGGTCATATTAAGAGACGGAATGATATACAGCCTATTCTGATTGTACTTAAAGTTCATGCAACTGCGTTGCACATAATCCAAAATTAATGTTATGTCCATATCTGTACTTAATCTTTTTGTATTTAAATAAGAACATAAAGATTTTACATTGTACCATATAAATATTTCTCAAGAAAAGTCTTTAAAAGAATATTGTTATTAAGATAACGGTATATGTATAAATGCCACAAGATCAACAGTTATAGGTTAGAATAAGTACCTAATACACTAAAAACATAAATTATAAAAATCACGGTTATGTAGATTTGTAAGGAAAATTTGGACATCTTTATGTTTGTACCATATAATTATTTCTAGGGCTGTAGTTTTAACCAAAAAGGTTGTAAGGCATCAAAATAATGGTCATAGACCCATACATATATGTATATACCAAAATGAATGTCTTGACTAGCTGAGTCGATCTGGCTATGTGTGTCCGTCCGTCCGTCTGTCCATCTAAACATTGTAATCACGCTACAGGTCGCAATTTTAATCCGATCGTCACCAAATTTTGGGTGTTGATGAAGGTCCCTGAGGGGAAGAAGCCTATTTATTTAGGTGTTGGTCGGATAATATTTTGGGGTCGGAATGGGCAAAAAACTTATTTGGAGAAAAAGTCAACGTTTTATTTAAAGCGATTATCTCCGCTTCTATATAGGCTATATCAAAAGCAAAACCTGCTAATGAAAATAGAAAATATCATCTTTGCAACGATGTACCGTATGTTGTCTTAAGTCGTCAAACAACGAATATATCGTAATAGCCGCTAATAGAACCCAATTTTTCATTTTTGCGATATTAATAATATTAATAATTATGATGAATATCACAGCTTTGTTTGGAGACCTTCCAAAAACAAAGCCTGACTATGAAAGTAGAAAATCTCATTTTTGCAATGATGTAAAGCAGGTTGGCGTAGCTGGCCAAATGTCGGAGATATCCCAATAGTCGGTAATACATCCCATTTTTTATTTTTTTGTTTTTTGTAATCACGCTACACGTCGCAATTTTGATTGAATCGTCACGAAATTTTGGGTATTAATGAGGGTCCCACAGAAGAAAAAACCTGTCGATTTTAGTAATGGTCGGATATTATTCAGTGGTCGGAATGTGAAAAAACTTTATAAAGAAAAAGCCAACGTTTTATTTCAAAGCGAATATCTCTCTTCTGTAAGAGGTATATCAAAAGCAAAACCTGGCAAGGAAAGTAGAAAATATCACCTTTACAACGATGTGAAGTAGGTTGTCATAGGTGGCCAAACAACAGAGATATCGCAATAGTCGGTAATGCATCCCTTTTTCCATTTTTGTGCAATCACACTACAGGTCGGAATTTTGATCGGCTCCACACGAAATTTTGGGGGTTGATGGGGTTTCACAGAGAAGGAAGCCTATTGATGGTTGGCGTACATCCCACTTTTCCATTTATTTATTTGACGATGCACTTAAATGCGTTTCAACAAAATTGACCTGTATTAGGGAGACATTCAGAGCAAAGGCGCTAAGCTATCACAATTTTAATATTTTGAATTTTACCAGTCAAAAACATATGCACACGGGTATTGGTGTAGGGTATCACATAGTCGGCCACGACCCGGCTATAGCCTTGGCTCACTTTTTGACATTTATTTTTTCAGAACGTCCACAATTGTCAGGATAAGGGCCCAAAATTTCCACACAGCCTTATATTTCTTCTCCAAACTCACACTTCCAGAAAGAAATTCACGAAACTTTGACAACCCCCATAAATAAATGAATCAATCTTGAAACTTAGTACCGCCTCTTCCCTTTTTGACTTTCTAAAGAAGTTTTTTGGAATACTTTTTATTTTGAAATAATTGCCAAAATCAAAAATAATTTAATCGAGTGGAAAGAAATCAACAAATACCCTAAACTAAGAACCCTTATGGAACATTCTTAATGCGGTTTCACCCCATAAAGGTTTTTGAGTGCAAAAGTTCCCCAAATAATGCTGATAAATGCCAAAATATCCATAATTTTTAAACCCCAAATTCAAAGCAAATGTGTTTTTTGAATTCAAAATAGTTGGTACTCTCCTATAGACAACTACAATATGGGGGTCCAATCAAAATTACACACTCAAACGCACAAAAGTACATTCGTACACATGTACGAACTTTTTTCTCTGGTTCATATTGATTTTTTGAAGATAAGGGAAAAAAGTTAGACTTCATCATCAATTTCATGTCGTAGTGATTTCAATGCTCGGCCGTTCGTTCGCTTGCTTCCCCCTCTTATGTTATTCACCCCTCTTGCAAGACAGCAACGCAATATTTTTGTTATTTGTTGATGATATGTGTGCGTTTACATTTACCATACAGATGTGCGTATGTAGTACATGAAGGGGCAAGAGCATGTATGTTGGGGATTCAACACACATGTTGTCCCTATGACAAGCAACCATGATCATCATCACAATATTGGTGCATTTTTATTTTAGATTATTTGAACAGCAATGGTTTGAATGTGGTGGTGGTAGAGGTGGGTGGGTGGTATGGTGGTTATATTAACGTCGGGCGTTGGGTTGGATTTCAGGGGTCTCCTGTGTGTTCCATCATCTAAAGTACAACATGTATGATTGAATGCTATGAATGTTCATGTAAAGTTCATGCAATTGTTATACGACGCTGTGTTCGGCCAAGAATTGTAGTTCAATTTTTTTGAAGAGTAACGTTTGGGGATCGATTGCTTGATTTTGGTACTTTTGGTTTATGTTTTGCCTCTATCGCTAGCCGGTTGGCTGGCTGTTTGAATCATTGTATGAATGTGTAACTGGATGTCTACTTCGATGGCTGACTGACTGACTGCCAACTCGCTTGCTCTGTCGACCTCCCTCCTCGTTACGTTTGCATTTGATTTCTGTGAAACTGATTTTGAGTTGTTTATAGGTTTTATTTAACATTTTTATATGACTCAAAAAATATTTGGGTTAAATCAACAACAGCAATGGCAACAACAACATCAACCAGAACCAAATAAACGTACCACCATACAAAACAAATTCTATAAAATGTAATCAATGCATATCGTACTATAAACGCATATACGAACGAACATAAGCGCATACATACACGTATTTATATTATCATACATTCATTTAACATACATACATACGACATGTGTACAAATATTTTCGATTTCATTTTATTTACTTAGCCTATTATTATTAACCAAGTAAAGATATTTAGTTCATATTTTTGTTGTATAAAAATAAATTAATAAAAATAAAAATAAATAGTAAAATTGTTATTTTGATAAACTCTGCTAAGAGGAGAACCTGATTATTCCACAAGAAATTAAAACGTGGATACAAAATTGCAAACAGGTGTTCCTTTCAGCTGAGAATTCAAAATACTGCATTAAAATAGTGTCAAAAATCCATAAAAATTTTCCAATTTTTATCCCCTATTTAACATTAAAATCTATCTTTCAAATTTTCTCCGCAATCTTTGCTGGGTTACCAGGAAACTTTGGCTACGAAGAAGCATCATCAGCATCATATCCTGCTATGCCTTTGGGTAATACAATACACTTGTGTGTTTGAAGTACATGTGTATTCAAATTGAAGTGGTAGTGGAGTCTGTATGTGAACGTATGTATGTGTGCGTGTTGTGTTTATAAAAACATGCACAAAATATATCCGGGTATAAAATTGATTTCAGTTAAACACATATTGAAAGTATGTGACACTTTTTAAAGACACCATGCAAAAAAAAAACTAACTGTGAGCCAAAAACCATGAGGCATTTTTAATACAAAATCAAAGTTTTTATTCCGCAGTGAAATTGAAAAACATTTTTGGTAATGAAAATTTGGGGCAAAGTGGGGCATATCAAGATTTAAAGGCATCAAAAAATTTAAGAGTTGGAAGGATTTAATACAGCATAAAATAGGAGAGGATAACAAGCGAACAAGCGTGAGTTTTGTTCGGCTGAAAGTTACCATCACGAGACTGACGATTAAACGTTTGTGGATCATAAAATGAATCGTTGAAACAATTTTTGAGGAATTCGTCAAAAAGTTTTTTTTTACCTTAGGGAAGGCAGAGCTGTAAGTTGCCCTTTCGAAATGTTGTCAGTGGTGATTATATTTTGGCGAAAAGTTGGGAATAACTAAATTAACGAGATTTCAGCCATTTCGGTTGGACAATATGTCTTAAACATTAAAAATACCGAAAACACGCGATACCGCTCTATATCAATACGGTGACCGCTGTTTACCGACAATTTTCTATCGCAGAACTACATATATATCACATATAAGCCATTTCGGTTGGATAATGAGGCTAAAACCTTGAAAATACCGAAAATCAGGCGGTATCGTTCTTGGTGGGCTATATCAAAAAGTGAATCACAATTGACCATTATCTGCGGGAATGTTTAATACCACAAAAGAAGATTACATACCTAATTTCCCAAAATTGAGATCTACCATTCTATGAGGACTATGTTAAAAGACGCGCAGCTGTAGTATTAGACAGATACTTCACTGGAAGACCTTGAAATACTAATATCGAAAGGATTTTGGGTGTTGAGAAGAGAGAGGGAGTTTTTCATATTATGGTGCTGTATTTCATTCTCGCTGAAACCATTTCAGACCCATGGCGACAAGAAGCAGGGGTGTTGGCTTGGTTTGGCTGAACGTTGTCAGAGATTGGATCGTGTGTTCAACCATGGTTCGCATTCTCCAGTTCATGCGCATTGGGCAGCAACATTATAGGTGCTGAATTGTCTCTGTTTCTACTTCATCTTTGCATAACCTACAGTAGTCAACAGTATCATCTCTTTCCCATTTGTAGGACATTGGGATCATATTCTGCAGCGACTCGTGATTATTCCCACCGTTAGTTTCAGGTCGGATATAATATATATAATTGTTCCACAAAGATCCCATACGGGACAAGGGAGACTTCTCTCATATCAATGAGTGCACCCCGATTCATATTAGCTCAAGTCCGAATGACGTGTCTTAAGACACCACCTTGTAGAGAAGTTTTACATGGCTGAAATACTCAGGAAATGTCGCCAACATTACTAAGGGGTATATTGCCACCGTTGAAAATTTTGATGTTGACTGGCCGGGGAATCGTACCCACGACCTTCAGCGTGCAAGGCGGGTGTGCATATCATTGCACGACGGTGGCACAGGTCGGATTTCTTCAAGGAAAACACAGATATGGTCCTTTACCTGTAGAGGATGGGCCATATTGCCTTATATACCTTACATCTGGGTTCGTTGTGCCAAATCTGACCAGCCGTTTCCCAATATCTTTGTTCTAACTGCTGCATAAAATGGCACATGGGTGGCTTGATTGAGTTGTCGATTTCAGTAAAGGTCTGCAACGCGCCATTTAATCTGCTATTTCATTGCCTTCGATGTTACAATGGTCCGGGACCCAGTAAAAGATATCGACTGATTTCATCTCTTCCAAAGTTTTCCTGCAATCCAAGACCACAGCAGATTTGATTGAGTGGAATCTAAGTGACTTAAGGGCGGCTTGACTATCCACATATATATTCACCGGTCCAGTTATGTCCCTTTTCATGTTTACTATCAACTTTGCTGCTGCGTTCATCCTCCTGTTCCCATTTTCATCCTGGAGACGTCGGTATATACCTCTATACAGGTCCAAGCCTTTCTGTGGCGTATTTTCACATTAATCTCGTCGAAGTGTAGTTGTGGTGATATATGTATATACACTAACTAGCTCCAATCCCAGTAATAGTCCCGATTGTCGTAAGACAGCAGCGTTACGGTATTCGAAGCTGCGCTTTAAATTTATCTCCTTTAGTCGGAGAGCAATCTTGGCTGCCAACTCCTGCACTACAAACTTCAACGGGTGCATGTCAAATAGTACATTGAGGGCCGCCTGTGGAGTGCTTTTCATGGCACCGGTGATTAATGGTGATGCCGCTCTGTGCACAGTGTTTATTTTATGAAGAAACTATGTCTTGCTCAGAGAACCATATGTAAGAATATGGCGTACTATGGCCGTGAAAATCTCATGGATGACCTATGGTTTCAGTCTCCTACTCTTACCAGTGGAATTCCTGCATGAATAAAGGACTACAAGACCTATCTTGGCACGTTCTTCGAGATTCCTTTTCCGCGTTAATTGGTGGTCCAGGATGATGCCGACGTACTTGGCTTCTAGAGAGAGCTTCAGGACTACTCGATCCAGCGTTGGTAGAGTAAATGGTTTGACTTTCCTTTGATGTAGAAATGTTGCTCAGGGCTTATAACACTACTTTCAACCCTGGTCCGGATTTCAAGGTCCAGCGGCCTTTCTAAAGTTTCTGTAGTAGAAAGGAAGATAGGCAGATCGGACTATAGCCTTTAGAAAGTGAGTGGCTTGACTTCCCCGCTATGGGGATGTATGTCACAGTGAACTCCCTACGTAGAGCCAGAGTGAGCGATATGCACAGACAAGCCCTGAAAATGTGATCCAGGTGTGAGATCAATACCCGCAGTGCATTTGGTACCATTGGAGGAGACATACCGTTCGAACTGGGTGATTTAAAGGGCTTGTGCGACTTATGATCCCCTTGATCACTATCACCTCCCCCGTGGCCAGTTAGCTCGTAGGAGTTTCTAGACCGGAGTTAGTCCATGTGCCACCTTCCCGTCTGATACTGCCGAAGGATTTGGGGTCCTTCGAGAGTTCTCTACGGAATCTAGCTACGTCCTTTACTCACTCTATAGACTCGCTAAAGCAGACTAAGATCTGTGTTTAACCTTCCTTATTTCACTGGTGTACTCCCTCTATAAATTTGCTAAAGCAGACCCAAGATCTGCGTTTAGCCTTCTTTGTTTCACTGTTGTTCTCTACGGAATATGGCTATGTCCTTTACTCCCTCTGTATCCTCGCTAAAGCAGACCCAAGATCTGCGTTTAGCCTTCTTTATTTCACTGTTGTACTTATTGAAAGACACTTTGTAGTTCTCCCAAGCTGTGGACAACTTCGTTTTATTGGCTTTCTTGCAATGCCTTCTACTAGTCTTCCCAAGATTTGCTAGTTCTTTCGACCACCAGACCACCAGTGCGCAGGCGGTATCATAGCTATCCACAATAAATTTTCTCACATGCTTCACTGCACTATCAACCTCAGTGACTGTTAAACGGGTAGTTTGGTACGCCCAGCTTGGAGCTTAGTAGTTCATTGAATTTGTTCAAGTCGGGTTTCGGTGTATTTCTATGTGGTTGTTGTCGAATACCATCAACAGAGAGTTCAAAGAGTATCTTCCATTGATCCGAAAATGAGCACTAGTTAGATACATTCCAGTCTATGATAGGGAATTCGTATTTCCTGATTAGGGTTATACTAATAACCTCTCCCATGATTCTATTTTGATTCTCATTTACCCTTCTGCCAATTCTAAGATTATGTTTTAAAATAAACTCGAAAGGGGGCTATAATTGCAGAAATGTTTTATAACCCCATAGAAGACCATAGTCCAGGTTTAATCCATTTCGTTAATATGATACACCGAAAATCGGGCGGAAACATTTGATTGGGGCTCCATCAAATCGTGAACCTGTAGTGCGATTCTTTAACTTATTTTTGAGTTACAGACAAAAATTGGTAAAATTAAAATGTTTACAATTTCGGTAATTAACAATGTTTTTGGGTAAGTTAGCGACGAATAAAAAGTAGTCGTAAACTTCTACCAATCGCAAGAGTGCTGTCAAATTTTATTGCAATTTTTCATCCAAAATTTTGCGTTTTAATTTTGCCGATTTTCGTTGGCCTGCCGACAAATTTCTAGAAGAAAGCTTTGTAGTTCCAACGAAGACTAAATGCCAATTTTCAGATATTTCGGTGGGATAATGAAGCTTAAACCTTCAACATACCGAAAGTCGGGACATACGGACATCGTAATATCGACTTAAAATTTTATGCTGATACACTTGATATACTCTTACTTTAAAGTTCTGTAAGCTTTGTTCTTTGCTTTTGGTGTCATTATAATAAGAAGAGGACACTATTATTTTCAACTAGCTCATGATTCTCCTTTTTTCTCATACCGAGTGCATACAAATTGTATCAACATCCAGGTCAAATTTTTAGGCTAATTTCATCTCAGGGCCATTTTGTCAATTTAGAAATTCTTGGAATTTTTTAAATTCCTTCAAAAGCTGAAACTCAACTTGTAAAAGATATAAATTTGTCGTCTTTGATTTTCTAAATAAGAATTTCAAATATTTGTTTGTCATATTCACATTCATCAAATCCATCATCATCAGCAGCAGCGGCATCAACAGCCCCAACCTCATAATCATCATATTTCAAAGCTAAAGGTGTTGTTTATTCAACCATACTTAGATTGTCTTCCAGGAAACCTTTAAAATGTCGAAGTGTTTTTTGCTTTCTTTGCAAGTTCGAAAAATTCCATAAATTTCTATGTAGCTGTCGTTGTAGTCAAGTTAAACATGCAACGTACCTAACGTTATGTGACACACACACAATTTCTTAACGACATTTTTCCTAAAGCTTTTGTCACCAAGTCAGGCGGGCAGGCATCTGTTGCTGTTACCTTTTTTTATTTATTCCTCAAGAAGATGAACACAGATTGCTGCAGCGGCAGCAGCAGCAGGAAGAAGCAGTTATAAGGTAATAAGTAATGGTTTGAACTATGTTTGCGTTTTGGGGTTTACTGGCTTCTTTAGTTCTTGTATTTTCTTGTGTCTCTTTTAACTTCTTGTCATCATTGAAGTAGCTAACTCTTACTTGATGTTGTTGCTTTTATTTGCCTTTAGTTTGATGAATAAATAAAAAATGCCATACCATGAATTCATCGAAGAATCAACACGAAGTAGTCTTACAACAAAGACTGGTTCCACTTAACTTCAACTTAGTCACTCAGAATTTGGGTATTGTTGCTGTTGTTGTCACCTCAGGACAATAAGCTTTACACATATACTCTACTATCACTGTTGGTAATATTTGTTTCATCATTGTGTTGTTTACTCCCGGAAAAAATCAGTTTTTAACACACCACGATTATGGATTTGATGGATTATGATTTCCTGAGTATTTCAGCCAACTAACACTTCTCTCTACAAGTGGCGTTTTATAACAATCCGTTCGGTTTCTGCGATTAAAAGTGGGTTCCATATCATTGAGTTAATATGAATCGGGATGCACTCATTGATATGAGAGAAGTCTCACTTGTCTCTTCGAGGGTGTTTGTGGGAACATACACAAACTTATAATTGATCACAATGTAGGGTATTCTATTTATCAATTCTCCCTCATTCTAAATATCTTCTTCCCCTCGTATTTTTCACTTCAGCTTATTTTCCATTTCACACATCCGCATATGGCAACCACAATTGTTACTTTAAGATGCGTCTCGTTAATTAAATATTTACACTGCTTATTTGCAACACCGTAAACATGAAGAAGGAAAAGAAGAAGAAATGGATGATGGTGATGAAGGGCCGTAAACAGACAGACTTTCCAACAAGAATCAATGTTTCCACGGCAGGGATAAACATGTTTGACTTAAAGTGATTTTAAGAAGGCAAAGAAATTTGATATCATAAAAAATTTTAAATAAATTTATACTGAATTAAGATCAAATTTCAATATTGGGGGATAGGTAAGAAAGATAAAGGAATAGAATCAATTAGTGTCGGATTATGACTGCAAAAATGTTTCACAAACAAGTGAGCGCTTAGCATACACAAAAAAAATTTTTTGATTTTCTTCCCTCTAATTTTTTCCATTTGATCCAAAAATCTTATATATGAAATTTTAAAGAAAATGTTGTAGGTATGAAAATTCTCTACAAGATAGATCTTTATGATAATTTCGTAGGTTTTACCGTTATTGAGATATAGAAGTTCAAATTGAGACAATGTATTGACTGTATCGCTACCTTATAAAATAATATCATACATGGTGCGCCTTAACTAACTTTAAGTGAAAACCGCTTACACCTCGGAAGTTTTCGTGGATTTTTAAACAGCAATGCTCATAGATGACAAAAATCCAAAAACAAGAAAAAAATCGCTGGAGGTATTTTTAAATAAATCGCGGTCAAAGTTCACATTTTTAGGTTTTTAGGCTTTCGCGATTTTGCTTGGAAACCGCAAGTCCTATCGGAATGAGATTAAACAAAATGTTGTAGCTGTGAAAATTCTCAACAAGATTGGCTTTTGTGATTTTTCCTATGTTGTACCATTTTTGAGATGTATAAGTTTAAGTTGGGAAATTGCAGTCATGTGACTGTTTTATAAGGAGATGATACAGTCACTACATTGCCCTAATTTGAACTTCTATATCTCAAAAATGGTAAAACCTACGAAAATACCAACGAATGTCAATCTTGTATCTACAACATTTTCTTTTTCTCATTTCGATAGGACTTGCGGTTTCCAAGTAAAATCATGAAAACCTAAAAATTCCTTAAAATGCCGACTTGAATCGTGATTTATTTAAAAAGCGCTCCGGCGATTTTTTTCTTTTTTGATTTTTCTCATCTATGAACTTTCCCAGCAAAAATTTGGATCCGATAGTCATTACGTAACCCTTTACAAAGTAGTGTAAACAAGCTTCTTTTCGCATTACAAGTAATCTGAAAAGTAATGGGTTACTACTTAAAAAATGTACAAGGTAAACCTACTTACTTTACTCCTCACTAAGTAATGATGACGGTGGCACAGTGAGTGTGTGTCCGACTATAAATCCTACGGTTGTGTATTCAACGCTCACCGTCGGCACGCGAGTTTTTATAATTAAAAACTAACCGTTCGTGGTGCACATGTGTACTGCACATTTAAGTTCTTAAGCAACCCTTAATATTCGTGTGCGTGGCATAGTGTGTAGTGTCTTTGGCAAGAAATCAGAGGGTTCGTGGGTTCAATTCGGGCAGACAGCGAAATAAAATAAAGTAAAATAAAAGTAAGAAGTGTGATGAAATTAAAAACAAATTTTCTACATCAACTGTTCTAAAAATAGAATTTTTCACCTTACTTTTCAACTTCTAGTGGCCACAGAATAACTAGTTATTCTAGTGGTCATAGAATAACCACAAACTGAACGCGACATGCCCTTGTAAAAATAATGGGGAAGAAAGGGGGTTTGAGAGTAGTTACGGCTGCCAAAAATCCCTTACGAAACCCATGATTTTGGGAGGACTTTTTTGCTGGGTTGTAGTTTCAGAATCCGGATAAATTTCCCAGGTGTACCTTCCATTTAAAGTTGCTTCAAGAGAACCGTGTGGTTGTTTAAACGCTTACATGTGCACCACCAACTGTTTTAATATTTTTAACAAAAAACTCGTGTGCCGATGGGGAGCGTTGAACACACAACCCTAGGATTTGTAGTCGGACACACATACATTACTTTGTAATGGGTTAAATAATGACAAATGGATCCGAATTTTTGCTGGGATTGTTTTTTGTGGGAAGCCCATCCTGAATATTTTTTCAACATCCAACTTAAGCATGGATTTTCTTAAAATATTTTTTCAACATCCAACATAAGCGTGGATTTTTTTAAATATTTGTTCAACATAAATGTGGATTTTTAAGAATATTTTTTTCAACATCCAACACAAGCGTGGAGTTTTCAAGAATATTTTTCAATATCAAACACAAGCCTGGATTTTTTAAAAATATTTTTTCAACATCCAATACAAGCGTGGATATTGTAAAGAATATTTTTCAAAATCCAACAGAAGCCTGAAGTTTCTTAAGAATATTCTTCAACATTCAACAGAAGCGTGGAGTTTCATAAGAATATTTTTCAACATCCAACAGAAGCGTGGAGTTTCTTAAGAATATTTTTTCAACGTCCAACACAAGAAGAATATTTAAGAATATTTTTCAACATCCAACGCAAACGCGGATTTTTTAAAAATATTTTTTCAATATCCAACACATGCGTGGATTTTCCAAGAATATTTTTCAACATCCAACACAAGCGTGGATTTTTTAAGAATATTTTTCAACGTCCAACACAAGCGCGGTTTTTTATTAAGAAAATTCTTTCAACATCCAACACAAGCGTGGAGTTTCTTAAGAATATTTTTTCAACATCCAACACAAGCGTGGATTTTGTTAAGAATATTTTTCAATATCAAACACAAGCGTGGATTTTTTTAAGAATATTTTTTCAACATCCAAAACACGCGTGGATTTTTAAGAATATTTTTCAACATCCAACACAAGCGTGGATTCTTTTAGAGAATATTTTTTTAACATCCAAATCAAACGTGGATTTTTTAAGAATATTTTTCAACATCCAGCACAAGCGTGGATTTTTTAAGAATATTTTTTCAACATCCAAAACAAGCGTGGATTTTTAAAGAATATTTTTCAACATCCA
This sequence comes from Musca autumnalis, assembly GCF_047663935.1. Lineage (NCBI taxonomy): Eukaryota > Metazoa > Arthropoda > Insecta > Diptera > Muscidae > Musca > Musca autumnalis. The sequence goes on along the minus strand of NW_027411977.1, from coordinate 190,214,861 downwards.
ATACAAGCGTGAATTTTTTTAAGAATATTTTTCAACAACGAACATAAGCGTGGATTTTTTAACAATATTTTTTCAACATCCAACACATTCGTGGATTTTTTAAGAATATTTTTTCAACATCCAACACAATCGTGGATTTTCTAAGAATATTTTTCAACATCGACCATAAGCGTGGATTTTGTTATGAATATTTTTTAACATCCAACACGAGCGTGGATTTTTTAAGAATATTTTTTCAACATCCAACACAAGCGTAGAGTTTCTTATGGATATTTTTTCAACATCCAACACAAGCGTGGATTTTGTTAAGAATATTTTTTCAACATCCAACACAAGCGTGGAGTTTCTTATGGATATTTTTTCAACATCCAACACAAGCGTGGATTTTGTTAAGAATATTTTTTCAACATCCAACACAAGCGTGAATTTTTTAAGAATATTTTTTAACATCGTGGATTTTTTTAAACAAATTTTTTCAACACAACATAGCTTTTTAACAATATTTTTTCAAAATCCAACATAAGCGCGGATTTTTTAAGAATATTTTTTCAACATCCAGCACAAGCGTGAATTTTTTTAAGTATATTTTTCAACAACCAACATAAGCGTGGATTTTTTTAACAATATTTTTCAACATCTACAGAATATTTTTCAACCCAACCCAACCCAACACAAAGACTTTTTAAGAATATTTTTCAACCCAACCAAACCCAATCCAACACAAAGACTTTTTAAGAATATTTTTTCAGAATATTTTTTTAAGAAAATTTTTTCACAAGCGTCAACATATTTTTTTCGAACCCACAACACTGTGAAACCTACCTTTACACTTTTCAAAAAGTGGATGTAAATAATTGAATACCAACCTGCAAAAAACCAAAATCAAATTATTAATGCGTTTGTTTAATGAAATATTATATAGTTTAAATAGAATTAAAAAATAAATTTATATTTTTTTGTTACAAAATAAATAAAATAAATATTTTTTTTTATTTGTTACATTTTTTATTTTTGAAAAAATATTATTTTTCATATCTCTATGAAAATACCAATTAATATGTTGTTAGTGATTGGCACCATTGCCTTAACGATAAGCTGATTAAAGTCTCATATACATATGCATATGCATATAAATGCAAGTTATGCGGGATAGATTTAATTAACTCCAAGAATTAATTGAGATTTTGACATTTAAGGCACCAAAAAAAAACATGTTATTCTATATAACAACAAAAAAAATGAAATGACATTTCCGTCTTTCAGAGAGAGAGTCTCTAGTTAATTAACAATAACTAGAAGGCAGTGGTGGCAGCCTACAATGCATTTGGAAATACAAATAAGAAATAAAAGGGAGATAATTGGAAATTGACCTCAAATAATATAATTTTCGTTGTGTTTTTCTGAAATACTGAAATAACAAACTGCAAGTTTTGTTTTCGCCAGCATTTTATCTTGAAACTTACTATATACGACAGAAGGAGTTCTTCCACATACAGTATTGTAAGCTCAATATCAAAGGGCGAGAATAAGGTGTTGCAACGAATCTCCTTTTTGAGATTTCCATAGAAGAAATAATTGGAAAAGGAAGCTGACATTGCCGTGAGGCGTTTAACAACGTCTGTAAAAGTGAGATCTCTATTTTCACCACCGTGAGTCTCTAATTTTCCCTTTAAAATATACTTTTTTCTTTCCCCATTCAAATTTGCCTCACTGTAACCAATACCCACTAATTTTTATGATGTCTCTTTATTAAATATTTTCCTTTGCTTCTCTCCCGCCAAGCTTCTCCTAAACATTTGTCAAGTCTTTTGTGGTTAAGATGTTAATTTACTTTACTCGTCTCATAAAAATCCACAATGTGCAAAACGAAAGAAGTGGCCAAGATCTGATGATAAGTTAAATGAAAAAAACTTAACAAGCATCGTAAAAAATCTTGACAACATTGTCAAAAATACATAACCAACTAACTAACTAAATTAAATATGCAAGAGATGAACGAAGAGAGAGAATCTGCGAAACGCACGTTCATAACATTATAGAAATTAAAATTTCACAAATGAAATTTAATACCCAACGGAAATTATGACAATCATAAGAAAGCCATAAAATAACACCAGAAATAACAACAACAACGACAGCAATAACGAAATTGTTGTCTTATCAGGGAAACCTGCGAATAAAAAGCATATTTCGTCACTATCTCTTCTCACTGCTAAAGAAGTCATCAAAAATACATACAAAATTAATGTCAAGGCAAAATGAAATGCTCGTAAAAAGGCCTGAAGGGGAGAGAGGTGGAGAGAAATGGATAATTAATAGAATAGAGTGAGCGAGGAAATTATTGATCAACAGGGAAATCTGTTGAAAAAAGATTTCTGTAGATGCATCAACTTCCAGCATAAACGAGTTTTTTAAGAAATATTTTTTCAACTACCAACATGAGAATATTTTTTCAACCTCCATCTCAAGCGTGGATTTTTTATGAATATTTTTCAACATCCAATATAAGCATGGACATTTTAAGAATATTTTTTCAACATCCAACACAAGCGTGGATTTTTAAGAATTTTTTTCCAACATCCAATGTAAGCGTGGATTTTTTAAGAATATTTTTTTAACCCACCACAAGCGTGGATTTTTTAATATTGTTTTTTCAACTTCCAGTATAAGCGTGGATTTTTTAAGAATATTTTTTCAACCCAACACAATTGTGGATTTTTTAAGAACATTTTTCAACCCAACACAATTGTGGATTTTTATGGATATTTTTCAACATCCAACACAAGCGTGTATTTTTTTAAGAATATTTTTTCAACATCCAACACAAGCGTGGATTTTTTTAAGAATATTTTTTCAACATCCAACACAAGCGTGGATTTTTTTAAGAATATTTTTTCAACATCCAACACAAGCGTGGATTTTTTTAAGAATATATTTTCAATATCCAACATTTTAAGAATATTTTTTCAATATCCAACATAAGCGTGGAATTTTATTTTTTCAATATCCAACATAAGCACGGATTTAAAAAAAATAACATTCAACACAAGCATGGACATTTTAAGAATATTTTTTCAACGTCCAAAACAAGCGTGGACTTTTTAAGAATATTTTTTTAACCCAACACAAGTGTGGATTTTTATGGATATTTTTTCAACATCCAACATAAGCGTGGAATTTTATTTTTTCAATATCCAACATAAGCACGGATTTAAAAAAAATAACATTCAACACAAGCATGGACATTTTAAGAATATTTTTTCAACGTCCAAAAGAAGCGTGGACTTTTTAAGAATATTTTTTTCAACCTAAACAACATCCAGCATAAGCATGGATTTTTAAGAATTTTTTTTTTCAACCCAACACAAGCGTGTATATTTTAAGATTGCTTTTTTTTTCAACATCCAGCATAAGCGTGGATTTTTAAGAATAGTTTTTTAACCCAACACAAGTGTGGATTTTTATGGATATTTTTTCAACATCCAACATAAGAGTGGATTTTTTAAGAATATTTTTTCAACATTCAACATAATCGTGGATTTTTTTAAGAATTATTTTCAAGATCCAACATAAGCGTGGATTTTTTGTAAAAATACTTTTTTCCAACATAAGCGTGGATTTTTTAAATATATTTTTCCAACAACCAACATAAGCGCGGATTTTTTTTAATATATTTTTCCAACAACCAACATAAGCGCGGATTTTTTTAAATATATTTTTCCAACAACCAACATAAGCGCGGATTTTTTTAATATATTTTTCCAACATCTGACAGAAGCGTGGCTTTTTTTGTTTGTTTTAAAAATTTTTTTCAACATAAGCGTGGATTTTTTTTTTTAAACATTTTTTCCAATATAAGCTTAAATTTCTATAAATATATATTTTTGCAACCTACAACATAAGCGTGTCTTTTTTAAAAAATATATTTTTGCAACATACAACATAAGCGTGGATTTGTTTTTTTTTTTAATTTTCTTAACGTTCATTTGGTAATTTCTGCTAAGATTTTCTCTAGGTTTACCCACTGCACCATGTTGGCTTCGAAATCTAACATATTCTTCTTCTGATTTTCTCAGCTCCTATCATCTTGTCCCCATTTCCATGTAATCAATAAGTACCGTTACAATTTAGTTAATCAATTTTAACTATTTGATCTAACTAAAGTTAATAGAGCAATCTTCAACCAAGCAACTATTATAATAAAAATAATCAAACTTCCATTTCCAATTGATTATAGACTACATTTTGCCGCCATTTAATTTTCTAATATTTTTCTAATAGAACACTTCCTCAATTGCTGGTCAATTGAACAGAAGAACATGCCACAGCCACACGAACCACAACAGCAAAAACTAGAAATAATAATCATAAAAAGCCAACAACAACCACTTGTTTGCCACTTGCAAGAAATGCACTTTTTATGTTTTTGCGGTCTGTGTAGATGGGAGGAAGGGAGCGGACGGACAGACGAACTAGCCACTAGTGGCCGTTGTTTGCTTTTCATGCCACTTGGTGCACAAGCATTTACTCGCACACACAGAACCACACACACTTTCTTGTTTGTTTGCCTTTCAGAAGAGCCTCTATAGTTAGCGCATAGAGCTCTAATTAAAGAAATGTCAAACAATAAACAAAGATGTGACTTCAAAAAACCGGCAAATGTCGTTTCGACAGTTCTTCGTACGCACACAACTCTGGTGCAACAAACTTCAATATTATTAACAGAAACAACAACAACTACATGGGAGTAGCAAAGGAAACAAGTTGTTGTTTGCTGCTAGAGGAAGAAGTAGGAAACGAAAAATAAACCAACAAAGAAGTCCAATTTGAAGGCAACAGCACCAATGGCCAGGAAAATGCAAATACTTGATTTTGACTCAAACAAAACAGTTAGGTGAGCATAGTGGAGCAGAAGAAGGTGTACATAACCTTGGTTAATAAAACTATTTCCAAAGAATATCGCCAAGAGAACAAGAAGAAACTTCTCATACATTTTCCAACGATCAACATAAGCGTATTTTTTAAAACATTTTTTCAACCATCGACATAAACGTAATTTTTCTTCAAAAATGTTGTTCAAGGGTCGACATAAGTTTAAACATTTTGAAAATATTTTTTCAACCATCGACAGAAGCGTAATTTTTTTTAATTTTTTAATTTTTTTTAATATTTTTTCAACGACCGTCATAAGCATAACCTTTTTAAAAATATTTTTTCAAAGGTCGACATAAGCGTACATTTTTTTAATATATATTTTTTAGCGATCGGCATAAACGTAGTTTTTCTTTACAAATATTTCTTCAATGATCAATATAAGCGTAAATTTCTTTAAAAATATTTTTTCTTCGATCGACATAAGTGCAATTTTTTTTAATTTGTTTTCAACGATCGACATAAGCGTGGATTTATTACATAGTAAGCGTGATAGTATTTTTTTTTTGCTTTCAAAAATGTTTTGCTAAACTTATCTTCCCAAGTGTACATCTCCACTGGCCTTGGTTCTTTTCATCATTTTCATGTTTATATTTGCATCCTTCTAGGCTTCTTCATTTTCTTACTCGTTATACTTTGCCTCTTTGTGTGTTCATGCCACATCTTATAATTTTTATGACATGCAACGAACACAATATCGGCATGGTTATAATTAAATTTCATATATAATAAAGTCTTACAGAGTCTCGTCTGATTTCCTCAATAGCAAGTAAAAAAGCGCCGAAGAAGAGGCAAAGCAAAGAAACCTCAAGCTTACAAATATTAAAAGAAAAATCATCAGCACGATAATGAAAAGATGAACAAAACTTGTTTCGTCTCTTCATTATGGCAAACTAAACACAACAAAAAATAAATAAAGCTGCACTTTGCTGTAAAGTAGGGGCATGGGAACCAGATTTTTCAATGTTTTGGAATTTGTTTTTGAACACAGTCAAGCATATCATAAATTTGTAATTTATTAGCATTTAATTTTTTTAATTTTAAACTAAAGGCTATGTCATCGTCGTAGTTGTTTATAATTTTAACGCTTCTAATGAAGCGCCTCTAACAACTGTGGTCAATTTTATTACCGCATACAGCACAGCAGAGAGCAGCAACAGACAAACAGACCACAGATACCCAAGTGTATTTCAATCATCATCAAGGCAATATTTATTATTATTTGGGTATCTGTTCTTCTTATGTGTATCTGTGTCTTCGTCTTTTTTGGGGGGTCATTTGTTGTGGTTGTTTTTTGCTTAATAAACCATGATAACCCAATTTTTGTGAAAGAACCGAGACAAAACATTCCAGCCGGGACAGTCGAAAAAACGACATCATGTTTAAAGCTTCTGTCTACCTAAACGTTGTGTTCTAGCAATAGGTGGTAATTTAGAGCTGGAAAGAAGAGTGTTCGTTCAGCATGAACTTTAAGGTAAGGATGGTATGACATTACATATGATGAATGACTTTAGTGTTTACACTTTCACTTGTCACAAGGGGGGTTTGGCGGCTGATCTTATCATCATTGAATTTATCGCCTGATGAAGAAGAAATTAACCTCAGACATATGGCGGCTTAAAAATTACAGCACACCTGTGTCTGTGTTGCCGGGGAAAGTATTCTTTCGATGACAATAATAAAATGAAGTTTTTTTTTGTAATTAGCATGAAGTTGAAAATGTGTTTAACAAATACATTCGATGGAGCTTGTATTTTCTAACGATGTTTAATTAGCGTCACATAAACGAAAGGTTTTCATAGCTACAAACACCAAAAAGTAACTGATACAATATCCAAAGCATGCATTTTTTTTTTAAATAATTTTTCACCGATCTATATTAGCGTGGATTTTTTACAAAATATTTTTTCAACGATCACCATTAGCGCACCTTTTTTACAAAATATTTTTTAACGATCAACATAAGCGTGTGTTTTATGGAAAATAATTTTTCAACGATCTACATAAGCGTGAATTTTTAGCAAAATATTTTTCAACGCTCAATATAAGCGTGGATTTTTAACAAAATATTTTTATCAACGCTCAACATAGGCGTGGATTTTTAAAATAATATTTTTCAACGCTCAACGTAAGCGTGGATTTTTATATTTTTTTCAACGATCAACATAAGCTTGGATTTTTTACAAAACATTTTTTTTCAACGCTCAACATAAGCGTGGATTGTTTTACATAATATTTTTTCAATGAACTACATTAAAGTGGATTCTTTACAAAATATTTTTTTAACGCTCAACATAAGCGTGGATTTTTTACGAAATATTTTTTTCAACGCCTTACATAAGCGTAGATTTTTTACAAAATATTTTTCCAATGATCGACATAAGAGGGTTTTTTAATATTTTTTCAACGATCGACATTAGCGTGGATTTTTTAAAAAATATTTTTTCAACGATCGACATAAGCGTGAATTTCTGGAAAATATTTTTTCAATGCTCGAGATAAGAGTGCATTTTTCAGAATAAATTTTTGCAATGATCGACATAAGCGTGGATTTTTAGAAAATATTTTTTAATGACCGACATAAGCGTGGATTTTTAGAAAATATTTGTTCAATTATCGACATAAGGTTGGATTTTTAGAAAATATTTTTCAATCATATTTTTTTAATTTTTTTAAAAATATTTTTTCGACGATCGACGTAAGCATGGATTTTTGGAAAATATTTGTTCAATGATCGACATAAGGTTGGATTTTTAGTAAATATTTTTCAATCATCGACATAAGCGTGTATTTTTGGGAAATATTTTTTTAAATATTTTTTCGACGATCGACGTAAGCATGGATTTTTGGAAAATATTTTTCAATGATCGACATAAGCGTGGATTTTTATAAAAAAAATTTTTTCAATGATCGACATACATACATAAGCGTGGATTTTTAGAAAATATTTTTCAATGATCGACATAAGCGTGAATTTCTAGAAAAATTTTTTTCACTGATCGACATAAGCGTGGATTTTTAGAAAAATTTTTTTCAATGATCGACATATGCGTTTATTTCTGGAAAATTTTTTTTCAATGCGCGTGAATTTCTGAAAAAACATTTTCAAAAATCGACGTAAGCGTGCATTTTTTATAAAATATTTTTTTTCAACAATCGACATAAGCCTGAATTTTTCATAAAAATATTTGTTCAGGAATCGACAAAGGCGCGATTTTTATACCCTCCACCATATGGAGGGTATAATTAAATTTGTCATTCCGTTTGTAACACATCGAAATATTCGTCGGAGACCCTATAAAGTATATATATTATTGATCAGCATAAAATTCTATGTCGATTTGACCATGTCCGTCTGTCCGTCCGTCCGTCTGTCTGTTGAAATCAAGATACAGCTCGCAATTTTAAAGATAGAGAGTCAAAATTTGGTACAGAAGTTTTTATTACTTGCAGGATGGTTGGTATTGAAAATGGGATATATCGGTCCACGTTTTGATATAGCCCCCATAGAACGGTACCTCCCGATTTTCGGTATTTTTAAGGTTTTAGCTTCGTTATCCTACCAAAATGGCTGAAATTTGGTACGTAGTCTTATTTAGGGGTATAAAACTTTCACACAGAATTTTGTTGGTGTCGGTCCACACCTTCATATACCCCCCATAGAACGGTACCTCCCGATTTCGGTATTTTGAAGATTTTAGCTTAATTATCCTACCAAAATGGCTGAAATTTAGTACGTAGTCTTCTTTAGGGGTATAAAACTTTCTCCCAGAATTTTGTCGGTATCGGTCCACATCTTCATATAGCCCCCATAGATTGGTACCTCCCGATTTTCGGTATTTTGAAGGTTTTAGCTTCATTATCACACCGAAATGGCTGAAATTTGGTACTTCGTCTAAGTTGGTGGTATAAAACCTTCCCCCAGAACTTTGTTGGTATCGGTCCATGCCTTCATATAGCCCCCATAGAACGGTACCTCCCGATTTTCGGTATTTTGAACGTTATGGCCTCGATATTCCACCGAAATGGCTGAAATTTGGTATTTAGACTTCGTTGGGGGTACTCAAACTTCCCCTTTAAATTTGTCGGTATAGGTCCACGCCTTCATATAGCCCCCATGGAAAGGTACCTTCCGATTTTTCGTATTTTTAAGGTTGTGTCTTCAATATTCCACCAAGAATGGCTGAAATTTGGTATTTAGTCTTCAATGTGATACAAAACTGTTCGCCAGAAATATGTCGGTACAGGTCTACGCTTTCATGTTGCCCCATTTCTGACTAAAATTCTTCGGGATTGGTCCACGTTTCGATATAGCCCCCATAGAACGGTACCTCCGGATTTTCGTAATACTGAAGATTGTGACGTCAATTTCCAACCGAAATGGCTGAAATTCGTCATTTCGTCTTCCAAGAGTTATAAAATATTCCAGAAGAGTATTATCAGTATAGCTCCACGTCTTCCTATATCCCCATAGAAGCTTACTTCTTGATTTTCGGTATTTTTTTAGTTTTAGCCACATTCTCTTACCGAAATATAGGAAATTTGGTATTTAGTCTTCTTTGAGCCTAAAAACTTTCCGTCAGAAATTTGTCGGTATAGATCGACGTTTTGAAATAGCCCCCATAGAATGGTGCCTCACATTGTTTTACCGAATTTGCTGAAATTTAGTATTAAGTCTTCTTCATACACGAAAGGAAACTAATTATTCCATTTTACTTCAATACAACTTGTGGTGGAGGGTATAACATGTTCGGCCCGGCCGAACTTAACGCCGTTCTTAATTGTTTCATAAAATATTTGTTCAACGATCAACATAAACGTGGACTATTTACAAAAAAATTTTTCAACGAAATAAAATTTACCCCCATACTGAATAAACCCCCCATTCCAGTAGGTAGAAGGCCTTTAGATAGAAGACTTTTAGATAGGTTTCCTTTGGAAGGAATACCCAACAAAAGTCTTCTTTGGAATAAATGATTCATTGAGGGCTTCTATAGGTATGTGGTCTATTGATAAGAGACCTTCAAATGGTCTTCAAAGGCCAGAAGACCTCCATAGGTCATTTTGGGAAAGAATTACTCATAAAAGCATTTTATGCTAAGAAAACCTCTAAAAGTTAATCTACCCAGCAAAAAAAGTCATTATCAAATAATGACTTTATTCAGTAAATTTTTGCAGTTGTAACTACTTACTGATTGACCGTAAAAGTCATTATTTTTACATGGGGATGTCATAGGAAGGAAGTACTTTCTTAAATGTGTTTTTAAGTACATATTTAACCACTTACCAGTAGTAAAAAAAGCATACGCTCTATGTTCTATTTTTAGAACAATTGTGGTGAAATTATATTCAAATTCATCACTCCAATTATTTTTTGTTTTTATTTCTTCTTTTTCTTTTATTCCGCTCCCTGTTGGTGTCGAACAGATGAACTTCTGATTTCCAGCCAAACACACTACACACTAGGCCACTCGTACAAATAGTAAGGGTTGTTTAAAAACATCCATGTACATCAACATTTCTTCGTAATTTTGTCAACTAAAAACTCCCATGCCGACGGTGAGCTTTGAACACACAAACTTAGGATTTGTAGTCGGACACACTAGCTCTGTGTCACCGTACTTATTCCTTAGTAAGTAAGTAGAAAGTAAGGAAGTAAATAGTTATGTGTAAACCATTATATATGCACTACCTGATAATGCGGAGTGTAATGAGAACTCATTACTCGGTAATGCATCAAGTAATGACAAGTGCTTACCAAATTTTTGCTGGGTATGAAAGAATACTTCATAAAAGCCTTCTATTTGTAGAATTTCTACTATAGTTATTCTATGGGTATAAGAGACCAATTAAAGTTCTGCTATAGATAGAACATAACTGATAGGTCCTCTTTATATAGAATACATTCTAAAAGTATTCTATGGTTATGGTAAATAGGAGACCTTTGAAAGGTCTTCTAAGTCTAGTAGACCTAGGAAAGGCCTTCCTAGGTTAGAAGACCTCAGATTGGTATTTTATGGATATAACATATCCTCTTTGGAAAGAACACCTTCTAAAAGTGAGACCTTGGTGGGAGAGATACTGTATCCGAGTACAGGGGTTGTTTTAGCGTGTTAAAGTGTCGCACTCCAAGCGAATGCATGTAGCCAAAGCCTTTCGATGATTTTTTCCTGAACCAAAAAGAATACAAAGAGGGTCTACCAGATATGCTCAATCTATCCATAGAAGGCCTCCTCCACATATGTAACTAGTTGCCCTTCTATGCCAAAGTTTGCCCCTCAAGTCTTGTTTTAAACCTTTTAAAATTTGTCAAAACAACAACAACAAAATATTTACAAACAATGAATGCCCCTGAGAAAACCCTCATCACTATTGTGTTTCACAAATATTATCGAATAAACAAAAACAAAACTTTAATAACTTTATCAAAGACGGCACATTCCTCCTGGTCTTAGGTCGGAATTTTACGGACATTTTGCAAAGTATCATTTACTGCCTGCTGACGGGCTGTTTTGGATGAATTTTTAAAACTTTTTTTCGCTTTGATGTGGAAAGGTAGGATGGTAGCTTGCAGGAAAAGTACAACAACAACAACAGGCTGGCAAACAGTAACAGACAAGCAGGCGGACTGGCAGATACTTTTAATATAAACATTACATTTTAATGAAGTGCAAAAGGAAAGAATTCCGTCTGTCTGCCGGTAAGCGAGTGGGAAGCTATAAATGCTAATGATGGCAATAACGATGATAATGTTGATTATAACGACGGTGATGAGCAGTCAGTAATATTCTTATTATCTTTACTTATTGTTATTGTTGTGTGAATATGAATGTCATTATTATTATTGTTATTTTGAAGCTTATTACCTTAATAATTACCTTGATGAGACAAATAATGATAATGAAGTTGATGGTGTCGGTGGAGGAGCCCAGAAACCATTGCAGCTGATAATGATGATGCCGATCATAAATGCCACATACAAACCTATGTGTGTGTATACATACATTGGTGCAATGAGTAGTTAGGTTGTCAACTCAGAATATGGCCAAGACAAGCGAGTGGCCAACCGACCAACTTTTGTACCGTAATCACACGCATTCCTGTTATGTTGAAAATCTTATAAATGCAAGGCGCCCACCAACACATAACTGCAATTCGCCCAAGCAGCAATTCACTTTCAGTCACACTTTTGTGGCAAGCAAATGTTGGATATGTTGGGCAAGGTAGGCAAGCTTGTGTGCATGGGGGCAGACAAAGAATACAAAATGCATAGCAATTGTCGGCGGGAAACGAATGAAACGGGCCACCACAAACATTTTTCATGTGGGTGTCTTTATGTTGTTGGTTGCTGCTGCTATTTGTATAAAATGAACGCACATGTCATGCTCCCTTGGTTTTATCATTGAATGTGACATCTGGTCTCTGCAGGCAGACCTGATGGCGTCTGCCACAAATATTTATGTAAGCGCTTAACTTGAAAATTTTATCCAAAAACTATGCAGCCTCATTTCTCCTCTCTTCTTAATTAAGTTATTTCGTTTATTATTGAAAATTTCCATTTCCTTGGTTTTGTTGGTTGCCTTATCTCTTCGAATATAACGGTTTCAATGCATTTTCCATGTTCTAATTAGTTGAAAATCATAAATTCCAAATTGTCTTTTTTTCATTTTTGAAAAATTGATTTCTTTCGCATTTTTATCTTACCTTAAAATAATATTTATGACTTGAGGTTTCGGTGGGTAATGAATCATCATTGATGGCGATGGAGTTGGTATTTTTGTTTGAGGAGATCGGGGAGATGAGTGGATTTTACTACACAAACTTAATCTTGTGTGATGTATGTACGTTGCTATTATTTTGATGAATATTTTTTGAAAATATTTTTAAAACAAACATTTAAAAAAATTATTGCTGATTTATTGAAGAAAGTGACACTGAGGAAAAAGAAAGAATATATTTAGAGCAATATGTCGAGAAGTGGCCTTCAAAAGGATGGACTAACATAGTCCATCATTCAACAAACTAATTTGGGGATTCATTTCTTTCGATAATTGTCGTGCCTATCTGTCATTTTTGTGGACCACGGCAGAGTCATTTTGTTAGGAAGAATTTTCGATTTTTTGAATAAAATGACACTCAGGAAAAAGAAAGAATATATGAATTTGGAGCAATATGTAGAGAAGCGGTCTTAAAAAGGATGGACTTACATAGTTCATCTTACAACAGACTAATTTGGGGAGTCATTTCTTTCGATAATCGTCGTGTCTTTCTGTCTTTTTAGTTGATCACGATCAAGTCATTTTGTTAGGAAGAATGGACTTGTCCCCGAAAAAATGGATATCGTTGTAATTGGAATTAAAAGGAAATTTCCAAACAATCTGCAGTTAAACGAACATTTTAAACTTTTAAACCGGAAAAAATGGTCAGAAACAGATCTTTTTGGAACTCGATGTGTTTTTGGTAGAAATTTAACGATGTGCAAATTTTCGGCCAAATCGGATGCACAATTCCTAAGTTATCGTGCTAATTTAAGCTGACACCGCAATTAAGCGAAGATTTTAAACTTTTCAACCAGAAAAATTGTCTGAAGCAGACCTTCTTGAAACTCAAGTACTTTTAAGTTGTTGTCCGCAGTGTAATAAAGGCCGCTAGGTCAACCTGCCGCGAAGTTTTCAAAACGATCTATGAGAATGTGGTAAATTCGGACCAAAGCGATTACCCTCTTTGAGAATTGTCGTGAGCAACATTTTAGAGAAAAAGAATTTACTTTTAGGAGGAGGTATCCGAATGTGTGGCCCATAGCCCATCTTCGAACTAGATTAAAGTTAGTATAAAATTGTACGAGGTTCAAAGTTGAGTCCAAATGAAACGGATCGATAGACTTAGGCACAGGTTGTTAAAAAAATACCGGTAGTTCGGTCAAAACATATAGCTTAAATCCTCAAAATACCTAAAATTGGGAAACCTCAAATGTAAATCTAAAGGTAGTTCGGCCAAAAATTTAGCAAAAATCATAAAAATACCTAAAATAGTTAGATACTGATATAGGAGGTTACACCAAGTATGCACGTATGTTGAAAATTCTGGGTGTTGACCACATGTCAACAATGGTGAGATGTAATGGATGTATGGAATGGGTGCATTTTCGTGGGTGCTCTGGCCTTAGTAGCACCCGGGATTACAGCGACAGGTATGTTGCTGCTTGCTGCGTCAGCACATCACCCAGTGCGTCTTCTACGTCGTCGCCTGACTCTTCGTCGTCGTCGGAATACGAGACGCCCCGGCAGTCTCTCCAACAACGACAAATGCAGCATCTAACACCACATGTTGTTGTTCAACGGCCCGGAAATGCATCATTCCTGCAATTCAATTGCAACGGTCTCCGCAATAAGGTCAGTGAAATTGTGGACTTTATGAGTCGGAAAAACTAACTACCCCAAAATACTGGGTGTAACGTTCGATAGCATGTTCAAGTCGTTCGCGCATGCCACAGCTATTTGCAATAAGATCAGAAGTAGGAACAAGGTTCTCAAATCGCTGGCCGGCAACACTTGGGGTGCTGATAAAGAAACCTTGTTGACCACCTATAATGCAATAGGCCCGTCTGTGGTAAGCTATGCGGGGCCAGAGTGGTCCGCAAAGGTTAGCGCATCGCAGTGGAAGAAGATTAAAACCTGCCAGAATGCCGCCCTGAGGACTGCAGCAGGGTGCCTCCTCATGACACCAGTGGACCATCTTCATGAGGAGGCGAAGGTTTTACCGGTGAGTCAGCACAATAAGATGTTGTCGATGCAGTACCTGCTTGGGTGTTACCGTAGTGAGCATCCCTGTCACGATTTAATGGACAGGCTCCCCCCACCCAGGCACGTCAGGAGAGACCTTCACGATCTAGACACGAGTGGTTTTAGCTCAGTTAAGATCCGGACGATGCAGCCGCCTCAATTCGTATTGGGCCAGAATTGACGCCACGATACCCAACATGTGCCCAGCATGTGGATTGGGACCACACGATACTCTGCATTTATTCAACTGCCCAGCTAACCCCACTCACCTGTCTCCTCATTCTTTATGGACGCAACCAGTCCAGGTTGCAGAATCCTTGAGTCTGGATACAGAGGAACTTGATAACTGAAATAATACATGAACGAACATATATGCGTTGCTACAACAACAAAAACAAATACCGGAAATCGGGAGGTACCGTTATATGGGGACTATACCAAACCATTGAACTTGACTTGCCTGGGGAAAAAAGACACTCGGGTAAAAAAGTATAGCGCTCTAGCCCAATTATCGCGAACGCTAGAGTGGTTACAACAGAAGGGCAGACGGACACGACTTGATAGTCTTAAAATTTTATACTGAAAGTATGAGTGCGATAATTAGGTTTTTCTAAAAGTTAGAGAAAACCTTGACAAGAAAAGCCGATAAAAATTTATGTCTGTCCGTCTTTTCATTGTCTTTTTGTGATCACTCTACAGGTCGCAATTATGAATTGAAAATCTTGTGTGCGATCTGCAACTTGCACAACCAAATTGCACCCTGTATGCCCGGGTTCAATTCCCAGGCCAGGCAACATTCAATTTTCAACGGCGGCCACTTAGTGTAATTTTGGCCACATATCCTAAGTAATTCAACTATATAAAACATGGTATCTTAAGACACGCCGTTCGGATTCGCGGTAAATAGTACACTCTAAACATTTTCTGTTGAGTTTCACAATGATATTGATAGGCAAAAAAATGCGACAAAAATTGCGTAATTTTTAACAGCTTTGTTGTTGTAAGATTTTACGCAAAATGTGCTTAAAATTTACACATTTTGAGTCACGATTTTAGACACAATTTATTGTAATTTGACACACTTTTCTTTGTAAATGTATGCAAAGGTACTCAATAATTTCTGAATGTGTTTAATAAAACTACATTTTGAATACGGAGAAAAAGTTGTTTTATGTATATAAAAACATAACTTGTTTAATTTATTTAATTAAAAATAAAAATAAATAGTAAATGGTTTTGCAAGGCTTTATGTTTGAAATTAAGCAGTTTGTGTGTAATTTGTAGCAAGTTCTGTTGAAACTAATGTTATTGCAATAATTTGTGTTTGAAATTACACATTTTTTATAAATTGCACTATAATTTGTTAATTATTACGCACCTTCTAAAAATTCAACAAAAAACAACGTGATATTCATTGCAATTTTCAACAAATACTTGAACTGTCGTTCATTTAGAAGGCCCCGTATTGCTGAGCAAATATGAATCGACGGGCACTCATTGATATGAGAGAAGTCTCCCTTGTCCCTCCTGGAATGTTTGTGGAACAATTACATATTATATATAACATTTGTTTGAGAACATTGCAATTATGTTTTTCTTGATATCAAATATACAAAAAGTATTTTTATAACTCTTTAAATTCCTATCAGTTACCACATTATCCTTAATTCTCCATTCACATACATAATTCCCTCTACAACAACATTTTATGCGTTTTTGTTGCTGGTTGTTCCTCCTGACGAATGTTTCCAAAGAATTTAAAACACACCAATATGTTTCTGGCCTTACGCATTCTCTTTTATTAACTTAATATTCATCACATTTATTTCCGTTTTTATGAGAAAGAGGTTTTTTCTTTGTCGTTTTTATAGCATTCATTTTATGAGACCTTTTTGTGCAAAAAAAAAAAACGCAACAAATAAAACTTCTTAGCTGCGGCTATCTACTGAGTTTACCGTGTCCCTTTAGCAATAAAACAAAATAAAAGTTCAAAGCTAATCTCATAAAACCCGAATAAGAAAAAAAACGAAACAGTAATAAAAAACCTGAGGCATTACATTTTACATTCCCTGCTAAGGAGGGGCCCAAACAATGTTAAAGCTGATAATTTGCATGAACACAAAATTAACTTTTTATTGTGTTTAGGTTTTTTTGCATTTTGCAATTCCAAAGATCTGTCTTTTATTCTACCCTTTGATCGCCATATACATATACGATAGACATACTGGCTAAGTTGTATAATGGGGGACCAGTTGAGTTAATATTCTCAGGGCTTGTTTAGCTATAAGAAATTAACAATCACACCCTTTGTATTTGTAAAGAGGCAGAGAGAGAGGGACTTAAGGCACGTGTTATCTTTACAAAGTAATTGAAAGCATTTCGATTTTCTAAATTACAGTAGAACCTTTGAACAGGGAGCAAAGTTTGTTTCAAGAGCCAAAACAAATAAAAATACTACACAAATTTTTGATCTCACCATGGCTGGTCTACATATTACATGCTCCTCTGTATTTTATTTTCATACAGTAAAACAAGAAAAGCATTATCTCCACATATTTTAATTATTTAGCATGGCATTGATTACTCATTAAATTTATGTTTTCTAAATTGGCTACGATCCAAATCTTTTGGTAAGTTGTCTTCTCGTTTATTGTCGGCATTGCTGTTTATTGAAAATTGTATTTCTTTAAATCCCAAAACAAAATAGAAATAAATAAACAAAACGCTCGATCGCCTCTACAACGTCTGGTCACATAACTTAGATGGACAGACAATGGCTGGTTTTGAATTTCTCACTGCTTAATTTATTCAAACAATGTATTGAACGTAATTTCAAGTCATGCCAAAGCGATTAAAATATAATTTTTTATTTATTTTTATTTCATTTCGTTGTGTGTTGCATTTGACGCCTTGCTGTTGTTTGTTGTCGTCATTCATATAAACTGTATTAAATGAAAAGTTTTTAATTAACATTTTATGATTATTATTACACCTCGTGGAATAATATAGGTTTTTTTCTGTAGTTTTTATATAACGTGAGAACTGAATTAACGGAACACAAAGAATGTAAATTATAATTTCCACGGATTTCCTTGTATATAGGGAGCTCATTATTAGGCTCAGTTTCTTTTAGAGTTGTACAGTTCACGAACGAAGTCATTGTCGTTCATTATAGTCTATTAGAAGTGCTTCACGAACAAAGTAGTTTAGTTGAAAGATTCACGGAAATGAGCGACTGAACCTTTTCATCCTTGTTCTTCATTATAGTTCATTAAACGAGAGAACAACACAAAGAATATTGATGATAATTTCGTCATTTACAAACGAAGTATTGAAGTTGCACTGTTCACTGAAATGAGCGACTTAAATTGGTCAGTCATTGTCTATTATTATAGCCCATCACAAGATCTGACGACACAAAGACTTTAGATGGTAATGTTGTCGTTTGTGGGAGCTCATTATTGGGCTCGGTTTCTTTCAGAACGAACTAGTTCAGTTGAACGATTCACTAAAATGAGCGACTGAATTTGGTCTGTCATTGTCATCCACATACAAAGAATTTAGATGGTAATACCGTGGTTTGTGGGAGCGCATTATTGGGCTAGCATTCCTTCAGAATTCTATAGTTCACACACGAACTTTGTCGGTAATTTTTCTTCATTTTAGTTCATGAAATGAGCGAGTGACACAAATAATGTAGGTAGTCGCTTGTGGAAGATCAGTGTTAGTGAAACAAGTAGTTCATTTGAACTATTCACTGAAATGAGCGACAGATTTTTGTCACTCATTGTTATTCATAATAGTTCATTAAAAGAGCGAACGACATAAAGAATGTAGATGCTAGTGTCATCGGAGCTTATTATTGAGCTCGGTTTATTTTAGAGTTTTATAGTTCACAATTAAATTAGTTCGGTGGAAAGATTTACGGGAATGAGCAGCTGCACTTGGTCAGTCATTGTCGTTCATTATAAGCCATTAAAAGACTGAACTACAAAAAGCGTTACTTACAGTGGGTACATCAGCAGTTTGAACTATTTATGTCCCATGTAACGATTTCAAACGTGATTAATTTTGCATATTGCTCATTTACTCAAAGAGTGTCATAGTTTAGTTTATATTAAACTCACTCTAAACTTTTAGCTATAAGATGCGACACAAATGTGCGCAATTTTAAACATTTTTGTTGAAATTTTTACGCATAAAATGTTTCAAATTTAGGCATTTTCTGTTGCATACTGAGTCAAATTAGACACATAGGTTCGCAATTTCAGCACACTTTATGCGTAAAAATCGTATTTTAACCAAAATGTTAAAAATTGCACACAGTTGTGTCGCATCTTGTTGCAAAAAGCTTCGAGTGCTATTTTAAACATTTATTAAAGACAATTAAGGTCTCGATACATGAGCATCTTGGCATTTTTGCTTATTTCATATCTGTCCTCTTCGAAGACAGAGAGAAGGCTTCCCACCTTCAAATATACGTGTTGAAGCCAGTTGTTTATGGAATTCCGGGAAAGAAGTCCCCAAGGTTTGGTGTAGAGTTGGGCAATCTAGTTCCTGGAGCGGATCGATCTTTCTAGTTCCTTTTCCCAATGGAACTAGTTTCTTAATATAGTTCCAAATAGTTCCTAGAGCGATATAGTTCAATGAATTTTTTTTTTCATCGTTTTTTCTGTTTCCTTCTTTCCAAATAGTTCCGAGACCGATATAGTTCAATGAGTCTCTCTTCCGTCGTTCGTTTTATTTCCTTCGTTCCGAAAGTGAAGTAGTTTAACGAATCTTTCTCTTTCTTTTTGTTTTCATCTTATGGTGGATGAATCGACATACAAATAAATAAATTGCAGCGATGTAACGAAGATGTTATTTACGTTTATTTTACAATGTGACCTCATCTGAATGATGAACAAACCGAACGAGAAAGATCGAAGTTAGTGTGGAATTAAAGGAAGAAAATGAACTATACACATGAAAAGAATTATATGCTCGACTGCGACTATATGAACTAAAGGAACTATATTAATGCAAGTGCCGGATATAGATCCAATAGTTCCTTATTCGGAATAGTTCCTTGGAACTAGTTCGTTCCGGAACTACAAAACTCTAGTTTGGTGATATCTCTGGCTCTTTTTAACCTCTACTATTCTGAAATTCCAGGTTTCGTTGGGGCTACAAAACTTTCCTTCAGAAATTCGTCGTTTTAGGTCCATTATTATTCTTCGAGGACAGAGAGAAGGCTTCTCACCTTCAAATATATGTGTTGAGGCCAGTTGTTTGTGGAAATCCGTAAAAGAAGTCACCAAGGTTTTGTGATATCTTCGGCTCTTTTTAACCTCTACCTTTCTGAAATTCCAGGTTTCGTTGGGGCTACAAAACTTTTCTTCAGAAATTCGTGGGTACAGGTCCATGTCTTATTATGAAATTATGTGCCGCTAAATCTACTGCAACACTGTACACCACTTGTACTGCTGAAATGAGACTCCCCATAAAGATATTGGTCTATGGTGCCCTGTTTCCGATCACTAACTACCCCAAGATATTGGGAGTAACGTTCGCTGGTATATTTAAATGGCCCACGTAAGCCTCTTCCGTTAGAAATTGGGCGGCTGGAATGAAATCTTGTCGAAATCTTACACAACGTATGCAACAGTTAGAGAAAGAATATTGCAAACCTTCTAGAATGCCTACCGGAGGACTGAAAATATTTAACATGTGCATTAGCACAACAAAATGTTGTCGATGCAGTAGTACCTGCTTCTTGTGGACAAACCCAGGCACATCTGGAGAAATTGCTACTGTAGCGGACGGACCATACAAGAACGTTTTCATACGCTCAGCCTTTAGGCTAAATAGCGCACGAGTATATTCACTTTGATACGGTGAAAAGGTGCCTCCTCAAAATAATGGATTTAGACCCCAGTATGTTTGGACGAAATTCGTTTGGAGTCGATTTAGCTATGTCCTTCCGTCTGTCTTGCAGGAGCCCACGACAACTCTCTAACACACAAAAGTTCAAAGTGTTTATCTAAAGAAAGGAATTGCCGATTGGATTAAAACACTGAAGGTCATAATATTTCCTCCAAACATAGATCAGCTTCGAATATGGACAATTTCGGTCCACTTCTTCGAGTGTCTCTCACGCAAATTTTCAAACTTTTTGGCACAATTGCAGTATAGGGACACTTGTCGGATAGGTTGATATTTTTGGTTTCTTACAACCCCTTTCACTACTGTACAATTTTTTCAGGGCAATCCATACTTCCTGAGATAATGTCCCAATTGTTCGAGGGCAGTCTAGGGACTCTTTTTGGATCGGTATGATATTTTTTGCTTGCTGCCCCTTTCGCGGCGGCACAATTTTTTTCGGTGGCCCACACCTTCGGGTAAATCCCACAAAAAATTATAAATTGTTACAGCAGGTAGTCCTCGAGGTTCATATCAAGACAATATAATTTTCATAGGGGGTAAGTCCATGCTGACTTAAATTTTCGAATAGCCTTAAAGAAACTGGGCAATAATATCAAAAAGTAAACGCATATAAATTGTGGTATTTTCTTTGAGCTCTTTTCAAAATAACCTGAAAAAATTAAAAACAAAAAAATATTTTTAGAAAGAGAATTTAAAGTTTATGTTAATTTAAAATATGTATATCATCAGATCTTACCTATTTTTGTCTCCCCACTTATAAGAATACCTAATAAGTTGAGGTATCAAATTTTAAATCCCAAAATAAAAAAAAAAGATTTAAACCCCAATACCACAACTATTAGCTAACAGCTGAGACATGTGGTCTAGAGCTACTTGCGCACAGCTAACTAGGAGTAACAGGTTTTATGTTTGGTCATGCGAACCAAAACAACCAAAAGAGCCAAAAGACCTTGTCATGATGAAGGCTTAGAAGAATTTTAAAGCACCAAAATACAATATCGATGTAAAAAATTGTTTCTAAATTCTTACATTTAAACTAAGTTGTCAATTTGTAATAAAACCTGTTTTTTGTTGATGATAATTGGGTTGAAGCCCTCTTTTTTAACGGTAACAACAACAAAATAGTAGTGGCAATGTTTACAAAACTAAAGGTAGCTACAAGAGGGTGGATTAATGACCCAAACAATTTAGACAAATTTATTTTAATGCAAGTGGCCGAACAGCCGACCGTCATTGTTTTTTCTTTACAGAGCGTTAAGTGTGTTTTGACTGAAAGAACGCCTGCCCTGTTTATGCTGTGTTGATTTGGGTAACTAAGGCTGCTAACCTTGCCTCTGGTTTTATTTTTTTTCTCGTTTAAATGCTATTGCCACCCATAATTAAATGCTTGTGGCCAGTATTGTCATTGTTAATGCCGGCTTTTTTATATAAAAACAACAAAAACAAAATATTTGGGGAACACACACACAAGTTTATACAGTTTACCATTCGAAGTTAGTGGGTATCTGCCGGTCTTAATTGGAATCTATGAAACAAAAATTACAATTTCCTTCTGCTTGTTGTTCTTTCATTTGCCTTGATTTTGTCCAGCATCTTGTTGAGTGTTTTTCGGTTGTTGTTTCTTCTTGGTGTTTTTCTTCTTGGTCGTCTTCGTCTTAGGCATTAAATTTAGTTCAGTTCCTTTTTAATTGCTTTAGCCACTTAGATAATGTAATTTTTATTACACCTAGCCAATGATAATAAGTTTCGATATAAAATTGTCTTAAGTAGCAGCAAAACAAGAAAACAGGAGAAGAGAAAAATAATATTATTATTGCACAGATGGAGACAGATAGGCCGACTAGGCATAGAAAAAAGTTTAGCATTTTATTAGCAAGGCATTTATTTAAGATAATGCCCGACAAAGTTGTAGGAGGAAATGGAAATATGTCTGCTTTAATATCTTAATTTATATCAATTTGAAAACTATTTATTTAGAAACTTTGTTTAATATTGGAAGATGAAGTGAATATGGACATAGGGTGCTTTATTTTTAAGGCTAACGTTTTACATTAATTCTTTAAAAATACACGTTTATTGGTGCCTCAA
Organism: Musca autumnalis; assembly: GCF_047663935.1. Lineage (NCBI taxonomy): Eukaryota > Metazoa > Arthropoda > Insecta > Diptera > Muscidae > Musca > Musca autumnalis. The sequence goes on along the minus strand of NW_027411977.1, from coordinate 190,192,134 downwards.
AAATAATTCATAGAAATCCACGTTTATTGGTGGCTCAAAAATAATTCATAGAAATAAAAAATAAAAAATAATAAAAAAATAATTCTTTAAAAATGCACGTTTATCTAAATTCAGCCTGGCTGAATATAATTTTCTATAGGAAAATTTCAATTCAGCCTGGCTGAACATAATTTTCTATAGGAAAATTTCAATTCAGCCTGGCTGAATATAATTTTCTATAGGAAAATTTCAATTCAGCCTGGCTGAATATAATTTTCTATAGGAAAATTTCAATTCAGCCTGGCTGAATATAATTTTCTATAGGAAAATTTCAATTCAGCCTGGCTGAATATAATTTTCTATAGGAAAATTTCAATTCAGCCTGGCTGAATATAATTTTCTATAGGAAAATTTCAATTCAGCCTGGCTGAATAAAATTTTCTATAGGAAAATTTCAATTCAGCCTGGCTGAATAAAATTTTCTATAGGAAAATTTCAATTCAGCCTGCCTGAATATAATTTTCTATAGGAAAATTTCAATTCAGACTGGCTGAATATAATTTTCTATTGGAAAATTTCAATTCAGCCTGGCTGAATATAATTTTCTATAGGAAAATTTCAATTCAGCCTGGCTGAATATAATTTTCTATAGGAAAATTTCAATTCAGCCTGGCTGAATATAATTTTCTATAGGAAAATTTCAATTCAGCCTGGCTGAATATAATTTTCTATAGGAAAATTTCAATTCAGCCTGGCTGAATATAATTTTCTATAGGAAAATTTCAATTCAGCCTGGCTGAATATAATTTTCTATAGGAAAATTTAAATTCAGCCTGGTTGAATATAATTTTCTATAGGAAAATTTCAATTCAGCCTGGCTGAATATAATTTTCTATAGGAAAATTTCAATTCAGCCTGGCTGAATATAATTTTCTATAGGAAAATTTCAATTCAGCCTAGCTGAATATAATTTTCTATAGGAAAATTTCAATTCAGCCTTGCTGAATATAATTTTCTATAGGAAAATTTCAATTCAGCCTGGCTGAATATAATTTTCTATAGGAAAATTTCAATTCAGCCTGGCCGAATATAATTTTCTTTTTCTCACAAATAATTTATACAGGTTTATTGGCCACCCAAAAATAAATCTAAAATATTAAATTATAATTTATAGGTCTTTGATGCTAATTCTTCTAAAATTAAATAATTCTTTAATAATATTCCTAAAATGTATTTTTTGAAAATATTTTCAATTTCTTAGGACACCATTATGGCCTGCTAAAAATATTGTTGGGGTATGCAAAGTAAAGAGAACACAAACGAAACCGAATCTTTCCCCAACTTCTCTGTTCACTTTACATTCACACCTGACCGACCCACCCCAACGCCATTTCATCATCGTCATCTCGTCTTGTTTATCTAACATTGTACTTGAAATTCTTAGGCAAGCAGCCCAGCGCGCACACACTTTGTTGGAAGTTAAACTAAAGTTTATAACGACTGAGCCTATAAATATTTACTGAAAGTCTTCTTTTTAAATGGAATAACAAAAAACAGATACCCAGCACGTCGAACGACCATGGAAAAGTTTTCTTTTTGTTTTGTTTACATTTTTCTGAGATTTTTTCTTGGCAAAAGACAATAAAGTCCAAACAAAAGTTTTGCTACTTCTACTGACTCTGTTTGTTGGTTGGTCGGTATCAAGATCTAAAAAAACTGATACACCTTTCCTTATTCCTATTGGAACAAGGGGTGTAGGTCCGAAAAAACCTGGTAGTTAAAGGGGTGTTTTGTTGTTGTTGTTGTTTTTGTTGGTTTTGTTTACTAAAAGCATAAACAAATTCACAAAGTGCTAATGGATGAAAATTACTCGTGAAAATAAAAACAAAAACCAACTGTTTGAGAGAGAAAATATGGTGAATATGGTGAAGGGAGAGAGTGAGAGGTAGAAAGCGTGAATAAAATAACCAACATTGTCTAAACACAAATACTGGCATCATAATGTTTACCTTACAAAGTGACACAATATTCGTTAATTACTTAAAAGCAACAGCATAACACAACAACATAGTTGAAGCAGAAGCATCCTATTATTTATTTATGGTTATTTAAACATGAGATACATAGTTATGGTAGTTATTTGTTAATGGGAGATTTTGAAATTTTCCCATAGAAATTAATATTCAGCCACGGTGAATGTGTAATTTTCCTATAGAAAATTATATTCAGCCACAGTGAATGTGAAATTTTCCTATAGAAAATTATATTCAGCCAGGCTGAATTGAAATTTTCCTATAGAAAATTATATTCAGCCAGGCTGAATTGAAATTTTCCTACAGAAAATTATATTCAGCCAGGCTGAATTGAAATTTTCCTATAGAATATTATATTCAGATGTGCTGAACTAAAAATTTCATTTAAAAAATTATATTCAGCCAGGCTGAATTGAAATTTTCCTATAGAATATTATATTCAGCCAGGCTGAATTGAAATTTTCCTATAGAATATTATATTCAGCCAGGCTGAATTGAAATTTTCCTATAGAAAATTATATTCAGCCAGGCTGAATTGAAATTTTCCTATAGAAAATTATATTCAGCCAGAATGAATTGAAAATTTCCTATAGAAAATTATATTCAGCCAGGCTGAATTGAAAATTTCCTATAGAAAATTATATTCAGCCAGGCTGAATTGAAATTTTCCTATAGAAAATTATATTCAGCCAGGCTGAATTGAAATTTTCCTATAGAAAATTATATTCAGCCAGGCTGAATTGAAATTTTCCTATAGAAAATTATATTCAGCCCTGCTTATTTGAAATTTTCCTATAGAAAATTATATTCAGCCCGGCTGAATTGAAATTTTCCGGCTGAATTGAAATTTTCCTATAGAAAATTATATTCAGTCAGGCTGAATTGAAATTTTCCCATAAAAATTATATTCAACCAGGCTGAATTGAAATTTTCCTTTAGAAAATTATATTCAGCCAGGCTGAATTGAAATTTTCATATAGAAAATTATATTCAGCCAGGCTGAATTGAAATTTTCATATAGAAAATTATATTCAGCCAGGCTGAATTGCAATTTTCATATAGAAAATTATATTCAGCCAGGCTGAATTGAAATTTTCATATAGAAAATTATATTCAGCCAGGCTGAATTGAAATTTTTATATAGAAATTATATTCAGCCAGGCTGAATTGAAATTTTCATATAGAAAATTATATTATGTATTGAAAATTTCGTGTAGAAAATTATATTCAGCCCGGCTGAATTGAAATTTTCCCATAAAAATTATATTCAACCAGGCTGAATTGAAATTTTCTTATAGCAAAGTGCTACTCACCAGGATGAATATACTTTTTCATAGGAAAAAATCAATTCAGCCTGGCTAAATATAATTTTCCATAGCAAAATTTAAATTTAACATGGCTGAATGTTATTTTCTTTGGGGAAAACTTGTCTCATTTCCCAAATTAAAAAAATATAATTTTAGTCCTACTTCAACTACGCCTCCACATCAATACGTAGTTTAAACAACCTAGCCGTTCATCATCACCACAACAAACCGCCCAAAATTCTTAAGAAATAAAACGGAACAAATTATAGGTTTGAGTTATAAAGTAATTTAAAGTACAATAATTTCATGCTAAGGTGTTAAAATTGAATGACATAAACCAGAGGCAATGTGTCGCAGTCATCTACAACAAACATATTCAAACACACATCCCATACGCTCATTCATCCATCCATTTAACAGCCCATCATCGTTGCAGGGCGTTGGCGCTCAAGGTCTACAAGGAAAACATATTCAGTTGCGGCGGCTTTTCTTTCTTACATTGAGGTGAGGAAATCTTATATGAATGATGCTGCCTTAACTAAGTTGAGAGTTGACGGTATAAACAAACCAGAAAATTTGGCTTCCACAATAACATCGGGAAATACAGAAAAACAGAAGCAAAATAATGAATACATTTTGTTTACTCGGGTATTTACAATATGTAAATATACAAAAATGTAAGAAGAAATTTGTTAACCAAGTTCTTGAAGTAATGTTCGGCTATACCACCAACCAAATGTGTTGTAGTCTCTCTTTGCCGTTTCTTCTGTTTTTCGGAAATCATAAACGTTCTCGTAAAACAAAACAATTTAATTTTTTTGAAGAATGATGCTGCTGTGTTTTACACCTTGGAATGTTGTTCTTGGATCTTTTGGGGGAGCTGAGTGGGAATCGAGGCGAGGGTGAAGGTAATTTTAGCCAAACGACCTTAAGAGATAAATTGCTATCATTTTTATATGTTAACTTTCTTATCTTATTTATTTTTCTTTTTTTTTTTTGAAGTTTTCGTTGTTGCTGTTTATAATATCTTGAGGGTGAATACATTTTGTTTCATTTCGTTTTGGAGGGAGGGTTATGGAAGTTTTGGAATCTTAAGCATCTTGATTGAAATTGAACATACATATATGTGGTATGATTTACATACCTACATATGTAAATACGTACTTTTATGAATTCCATTTTGTTGGAATTTCTAAAAATAAGCCAAAGAATTTAAGAAAAATATTTCAACAATACCTTTAGAAGATATATGATGAATAATAATAAAATTGTATAAATTTTCTAATCGTTTGTATGAAATAATTCGCTACATAATGAGCACAATAACATAATATTACGTGTCAGAGAGGAATGGATAGAAAGTTGAACTGAAAGTTTAATCTACCATTTTGGTTTTTGAAACGAATAACACAGATCTTAAAATTTATGAATAAAATTAATGGTTATATGCTGATAAGGTCTATCCATCACCTGATATGTACAATTCCGCTAGAAAAACGCCTACCTAATGCTTGAATCGAAGATTTGGCTTTGTATTCCCAGCTTAGCCCACGTGAACTTTCTTTGCTTAAGAACCGTACTCCGAAGTTTAAAATTCGAAGATGACAACATCGACCACTATTTTTTGTTTTGATCTGATGGCCCTTGGAAAATATTCTTTAAAAATCCACGTTTGTTGGTCTGATTTCGTTTAAGAAATATTCTTTAAAAATCCACGTTTGTTGGTCTGATTTCGTTTAAGAAATATTCTTTAAAAATCCACGTTTGTTGGTCTGATTTCATTTAAGAAATATTCTTTAAAAATCCACGTTTGTTGGTCTGATTTCCTTAAAGATATCCTCTTTAAAAATCCACGTTTGTTGGTCTGATTTCCTTTAAGAAATATTCTTTAAAAATCCACGTTTGTTGGTCTGATTTCCTTTAAGAAATATTTTTTAAAAAATCCACGTTTCTTGATCTAATGGCCCTTAAAAAATATCCTTAAAAAATCCACGTTTATTGCTCAGGTGGTCCTTGCAAAAATTTTCTTTTAAGGAACTCCAAGTTTTTTGCTCCGAGGCCCTTGCAAGTGGATCGATGCCTTGCAAATTGGAAGTATACAAACATCCCGACTACTGCAGCTAACCCCCTTGCTCACTTAAGGTCGTGGGTTCGATTCCCCGGCCAGGCAATATCAAATTTTCAACGGTGCACAGTGGTCGAAATCACAGATCTAACGGCGCGAAATTAATAGCATAGAAACGAATAGAGATATCTTTCTGAAATTTTGCACAAACTCAGTCTGTGTCCGTGGGTAATAATGGACTAAATACGAACAACATCGGCTAATATTTTGGTATATCCCCAATATGACGGTACCTCCTGATATTTGGTATTTTGAGGATTTAAGCCACCCCTTGACGTGACGTAGGGGATGAATGATACCAAGCAACGGTCTTGACCGGCTTTAACTTGGAAAAGCCCAGGATTTATCTTGGTCCCTCTTTCATCTCAAGTGGACACTGACCTCCCCGTGGTGTCACCTGGGGAGCTGCCTTTAACACCCGTTAAAGGTAGTGAGCTAACATGTGCCGCGCGTTTACCCATAAGAACGTTAAAAACTTGGGTTTGGGCGTCGGGTTAGTAACCCTCCCCTAGAAAAAACATCCTACTATGAAAAAAAAGAAAGAAAAGAAAAACAAACCCCTCTAAAGTTGACGAACCCCGCAAACGTTTTAAGGACCATGATCTGCTGAGACTAAAACATCTGGTATCCAGCTTCACTCCAGTGAATGAAAGACTTGCTGCAATTCGAATAAAAGCTAAATTCTTCAACATCAGCTTTATTTGCGCTCATGCTCCCACTGAAGAAAAGGACGAACAGACCAAAGATATATTTTACGAGAAACATATGACCGTTGCCCTGCCCATGACATTAAAATCATTCTAGGCGATTTTAATGCCAAAATTGGAAAGGAGAATATCTTTGGCCCAACAGTCGGGAAATTCAGTCTCCAGTTTCTCCACAGTGAAACATCTGACAATGGTATGAGGCGGATAGACTTTGCAGCTGCAAAAAACATGGTAGTTAGCAGTACCAGATTTAATCATCTCGATATTCATAAGGGCACCTGGCTGTCTCCAGATCAAAGAACAAGTAATCAAATTGATCATGTTGTGATAGATGGAAGACATTCATCCAGCGTGTTGGATGTACGATCGTTCCGAGGCGCAAACATTGATTCGGACCACTACCTTGTTGCAGCAAAGGTACGTACCCGTCTAAACGTTGCAAATAAAGCACGAACAGACACAACGCGGAAGTTGGACATCAATAGGCTGCAAACGCAACAGATAGCCACAGCATATTCCACTCAACTAGCCCAATTGCTTAACGCGAGCACTCCTTGTCCCGATAACATAACAACACAATGGCAACATATTGCCCACTCCATGCAAACAGCCGCAAAATCCATACTTGGATTCCAGAGACCTCCACAAAGGAATTCATGGTATGACCAGGAGTGTCGTGCTGCTACCGAAGAGAAAAATGCGGCATATAGAGCTACTTTACAATCAGTAGCAACAGCAGAATGAAGTCCGAAAATTCTACCAAAGAGTGAAGCATCAAACAGATGGCTTTGGTACAGGCACATCCTCCTGTAGAGACCAGCAAGGTAATCTGGTAACAGATACAGATAGCGTGCTCAGGATATGGAAGGAACATTTCTCCAATCTGCTGGTATCCAATAGTAACGAAGACGATGATACCACAGATCCAATTCCAGAAGATGGTATAGAATGTATACCGCCCGGCCAAGATGAGGTAAAAACAGCAATCAACCGGCTGAAGAATAATAAAGCAGCAGGAGCCGATGGCTTACCAGCCGAGCTGTTTAAAACCGGAGGCGACGCGCTGATAAGGTGTATGCATCAGCTAGTTAGCACCATCTGGCAGGAAGAACGCGTACCCGACGATTGGAACCTGAGCATCCTATGTCCACCCGTCCACAAGAAAGGAGATAAGACTGTATGCTCAAACTATAGGGGCATAAGTCTTCTCCCTATTGCCTATAAGATAGTGTCAGGGATATTGTGCGAACGACTAAAGCCAATGGTCAACGAAATAATTGGACCATACCAATGTGGCTTTAGACCTGGCAAGTCCACCATTGACCAGATATTTACCCTGCGGCAAATCCTAGAGAAGACCCAAGAGATGCAGATCGACACATATCACCTTCTTGTCAATTATAAAGCAGCATTCGACAGTCCCCTCCGATCAAAGGTATTCCACGCAATGTCTGAATTTGGTATCCCCGCAAAGCTCATCCGGCTTTGTAAGATGACATTAACTGATACTAGGTTCTCAGTTAAAATTGGATAGAACCTCTCCGAAGAATTTTGTACCAAAAGAGGTTTCAGACAAGGAGACAGCCTTTCGTGTGATCTTTTCAACATTTTGCTGGAAAAGGTAATACGAGATGCAAATGTCAAAAGAAATGGCACAATTTACACCAATACCCACATGTTACTTGCCTATGCTGATGACATAGACATCATGGGACGAACAGTAAAGGAAGTAACTGATACCTTTATGAAGGTCGAAACAAAATCTGTGAAAGTGGGTCTGGCGGTAAACGGCGAAAAGACCAAATTGATAGTGTCGACGCGCAAAGCGTCCATAGAGCTCGGACCAACCGTGGAAGTTGGTACCTACAATTTTGAGGTAGTTAAAGACTTCGTCTACCTCGGCACTGCCATAAACACAACAAACAACATCAGTTGTGAAATAAGAAGAAGAATTGTATTGGCCAACAGATGCTACTATGGTGTAAGTAAGCAATTTAAAAACAAAGCCACATCTCGTCAAACAAAAATAACACTATACAAAACGCTGATACTACCCGTGCTAATGTATGGCTCCGAAGCATGGGTACTTGCGCAAGCAGATAAGGCAGTGCTTGGTGTGTTTGAGAGGAAAATTCTTCGAAAGATCTACGGGCCGATTTGCGTTGACGGTGAATATCGACGTCGTATGAACCACGAGCTATATAAGCTATACAAAAAAATGAATATAGTTAAACGTATCGAGATGCAACGACTCCGTTAGCTAGGCCATATCATGAGAATGAGCGATGATGAACCCGCTAAAAAGGCGTATGAATACATGCCACATGGCGGTGCAGGCAGAATCGGCAGGCCTAATCTTCGATGGAGCATACAAGTGGATGAAGAAATGAGAAGGCGCGGTATTCCAAAAAGTCAAGCGAAAAACAGAGAGGAATGGAGATCTTTTCTTAGTTCGGTCTATGGAACAAATGTTCTGTAATGGGCCAACTAAGTAAGTAAAGTAAGCCACCCCTTCCTTCCAAATTAGTTGTAATTTGGTACTTAGGGTTTTTTAGTGATCACTTAACCTTTCCAACAAAAATTGTGGGCATAAGTCCACGTTTGGGTATAGGCCCCTTTTAAGGTACCTTCCGATTTTCAGTATTTTGCGGGTTTAAAGCTACATTTTCCGGCCAAATTAAGTGTAATTTGGTATTTGGGGTTATCAGTGGACGCAAACATTCTCCACCAAAAAAATTGTGATCATAAGTCCACGTGTAAGCCATGTAAAACTTCTCTAAAAGTGGTGTCTTAAGACACGCATTTCCGACTCGGCGATATACAGTAGGTTCCATATCATTGAGCTAATATGAATCGGGGTGCACTCATTAATATGAGAGAAGTCTCCCTTGTCCCGTCTGGGATGTTTGTGGAACAATTATGTATTAATTTGGAATATTTCATTTCAGAGAGATCGGTACTGTCGCTCTCAGCCCTTTTTTTCAAATTGGGTTACTTCTTCAAAATTATTTAACCACATTTTTCTTCAATTTGTTAAATTTACCTACTTGGGAAAGAATCATGAAGTGTTTGGTTTCATCAAAAATATGTTTTCAGCGGCTCTTTACTTATCTAAAATAGGTCAATATTTTGTTTGATGGAAATTTGATATTTCTCGTTTCAGAACATGTTATTTTTTGGGGTTTTACGATACATAGTACGCTATAGCATGCACGTACTGAAAATACGTTTGTTTACAATTAACACCTGTCTTTTTGTATGATTTTATTGCTATGTTTTTGTTTTCTGACCTACTCCCCAAATTTTGATAAATTCGTTACTTTTTTATTTTAAAGGTGTTATAAATTAAATTATAAAAAAACGATATCAATAAATATTTATTTAAAAAGATTTTTTGTAGTGACCCTATGGTTGGAGGGAATCATTAGAAGTAGGTCAGATAATTGGGAAGAAAGAAGGTTATAAAAACCGATGGGTGGTAGCGTGGCCATCCCACAGCACCGTGTTGCTATAAAATAAAGATTTAAAAAAGTTCGATGCAGATGTCGGAAAAATAGTGATATTAAAAAAATAATTTGAAACCCCTACCATCCAATATTGTCAAAACCTGCACATGTCTTAAGGACAACGATCTGCAAATCGTCCATACCGATATGTATGGCACACGGTGACAAGAACATACATATGTATATAAAGATTGTAAAAATATGGTAGGAAATCTATTCTAAGTTCGACTTATGTAACCAACATTCTGTATCAGGTCTCCAATTATTATTTCCATCAGAGCTAAGAAGCAAAATAATATTAGAATGTTTTTCTTTTTTTTTTTTGTTTAAGGCGAAGGTCATTTAATAGTGATATTTGAATTAATGCTCTTTTTAGAAAGTTTGAATTTAAGTTGGCAGCAGCACTAATTCTAATTTTTACGAATTATCGGGTCTAAAAATGTTTAAATGACCGACAGTTTATTACGAATTTTGGAGAATTTTGATTTATTTGAAATACTTTTCAATTTAATATTGAATAATAAAATAACAATGCACGTAGTACTTCAATTTCAATTACTCCATTTAGAACCATTCTACATATACATAATAAAGTTTTCGCAGAATTTATGTTTGTTCACAGGAAAACATTTTTATTTGAATAAATGAAAAAGTGGAAACGACACCAGAAAAACAGCTGTCAATGATTAATAATTTCTATAGAAATGGTTTTTCAATTTTACACCAAGTCAACATTTAACTTATATTGCTATGCTATAATAAATAAATTCCAATAGCTTCTCGGTTACCAATCCAACCCACAACCACCCCACACACATACATTGTTTTATTTATTTGGCCTGGAAAAAGGCTTTACTTTGAGATCATGTTGTAACTGACTGACATACCCTCACAAAGGAAGACAAAAGACGACACATATGCAATGAAACTTGCATATGTGAAAAACAAAGGTGGATGGATGGATGAATAATGGATCAATGAACGAACGCCTGACAATCCGCTGCTGAGTTGACAAATGTTGTTGTCGTTGCTGTTGTCGTCGGTATCAAATGGCATAACTCTTAATTGTCTTTATTGATTTAATGATAAATCATAAAGGCAAATAGGAACACACGCACGCACACACCGAGAGAGACAAACATTGCTGATAAGATAACTATGGTTGGTCACCAGGCATGAAATTTATATTAAAGTCTATATTGATTGCATGTAAACGGTATGACAAAAACAAGATATCTTTTGAAATATAACGAACAAAACGAAGAAGAAAAAACAGAACACCAGCGATATGAATTAAATATAGAATCAATACGTAAAAATTCTATGAAATGCCGATGTGAATCATTCAAAATGCATTCTTTCGGCGGGAAAAATTATTTTTCTGTGTACAGTACCGCGAGGTCTTTGACGTGTCTATAACCATTTGATAATTAGTTTGTATACCCCCGGTAAATATTAAATATTTATATTTAGCCATTGTTATCATCATCATTATTAGCATACAATGTATTGCGTATTGTAAATATTGGCATACCGGTTATTGCTCCAATTTTTCAACATTTCGAATACATTTTGAGTGTATATAAAATTACTGAAAAATCACGTTGAGCATGATGAAATATTAGACAATTAGGAAGGGAAGTTTTGTGGAAAATTCAGCTAAAGGAAAAAAGGGTTTAAATTACACTTCTGTACTTTATTGTAATTATGTGTGTAGTTTTTGAATTTATAAAGTGCATAAATAGTAGAATGTCACAGTTTTGGAATTAATGTATGCAGTGCAATTCATTCACTTTTTATTGTCATAAAAATTTAATTATTAATATATTTTTTCACATTTAATTTCTTGCATATGTAAAGTTATAAAATAAAACGGTAATAAAATATGCCTTAAAATAACAAAAAGTAAAAATAAAAATTAGACGCACGTAACTAAATATTTTCAAAATTTACAACATTCACAGACCTATCCTGTTTTTCTGGAAGATTTGGCCCTAATAGCTAACTTAAAAATTTGTTGCTAGTTGTGGGAGAGCGATTTTTATTATGTAGTGGGCAAAACCAAGAAATTATTGCCCGTTCATTAACTTTGCAAATATGTATTTTATTCTAGCCCAAAAATTGTTTTCTTAAATAGGTGCAAAAAACCCAGTATTTATACCCTATACCACAATGTGGAAAAGGGTATTATAAGTTTGTTTTGGTAAAAAATCATGTAACACCGCGAAATATTCGTGGAAGACTCCCAATGTGGTATACCAATCTTCATATCTCGTCGAGATAAAGCGATTTTGAGATGTGTGTCTGTCCGTCCGTCCGTCCGTCTGTCCATTATAAATTGTAAACACGCTCCAGGCCGCAATTATGGACCGATCGTTATGAAATTTTGTATGAAGGTCGGGTTCAGATCAGAATAGATCCCTATTCTTATTGGTGATGATCGTGAAATATTTAGCGGGTGAAATGGACCAAAAACATAATATTTATCCAATTTTCTAGCGGCTCTGTAGGTCTCAATAATAGTCCAATCAGCGCGTAATTTTAAATAAGGTAAGAGTATATCACAATGGAGAAGCTTGCAATTTGAGATGGCGATCGGATAATATTTAGAGGGTTAAATGGACCAAAACTTTTGTGTGAAAATTGTGAAAATTTACAGCTTATATCTTAATTCCTGCTTATATCTTAATTCCTGGAAGAGACATTCCGGACAAGTGAGATACACTTGAAAGTGGAACGCTTGACCTTTCAATTGATGCCAATTATGTTGGTGTGCATGATCAGATAACAGAGTTACAGCCTAATATATTCCGTTATTTGTTTATAGTGTAATAATAAACTCGCTAGAAGTCGCAATTATACATCAATAGTCACGAAATTTTGCACCGGGTAAGAGTATAGGTCGAAAAAGATACCCACAATTTTGAATGATGATCTGATATTCCTTAGCGGGTGAAATGGACCATTACTTTTGTATGAAAAATATAAAAATGTTATTTTTGGTCGATATTTTAATTCCTTGAGGACATATATATTTCGCAAAGTAGTCTGCATATGGGAAAAAACTACTGAACTTTCCTCTGATGTAAATTGCAATAAAGTGTTTGCTAGATAACGGGCCTACTGCCTAATATATAATGGGTTCTGTGTAGAGAACCACATTTTTATCCCATGTTACATATTGTCTCTCCAAAAGTTTATGTAACACCACGAAATATTCGTCCTAGACCCCTTATTTGGTATGCCAAAATTCATATCTCGACGAGATAAAGCGATTTAGCGATGTGTGTCCGTCCATTAAAAATTGTAAACAAACTTAAGGCCGCAATTATGGACCGATTGTAACGAATTTTTAAGGAGGTTGGGTCTGGGCCGGAATAGAAATGATTAGTTTTTGGTGATGATCGTGAAATTTTCAGGGGATGAAATGGAGCAAAAACAAAATTTGAACCAATTTTGTAGCGGCTCTGTAGGTCAAAATAATAACCCGCAAAATTTTAAGCAAAGCTTGAGTTTATGATGAAGAAGAAGCGTACAAACCAACGTGAAGATCAGATAATACTTAGCGGGTTAAATGGACTAAAACTTTTGTGTGAAATTGGTAAAAATTTCAATAACGTAGCGGTTAAATAACGGAAGTAGTAGTACTACATAAGTGGGTTTCATTACATTTTAGTTTGTGTGAACTAAATTTTCCTTTCCTGCTACAAAAATGTCTTTGTCATGCTAGTAGTCCAGTCAAAATAGACATGCGTATAAGGGGGAAATAGCAAAAATTCCCACAAAGCTGAATTTTGGTGGAGAGCTAGGGTTGGCCATTAGAAGCAACGTCCTAAAAGTCCCCATCGATCCCATGTGTGCAAAACAAGTTATTCGGGGTCAAAGGTCATTTTTGAAGGCATTATTCAGTTTTTTTTTTAATTTTTCTCAAAAACGGTAATACTTAGCAAAAGCCCGCTAAAGTAAAAGTTGTAGATTCAATAATTGTCTACAAGATTGGTCTTTATGATTCTTAAAAAATACTTACCGTTTTCGAGATATCTCGATCTAAAGGTCAAATAAAAAATTAGCCGCTTAAGTACATTATGAGGCGAACCGCTTAAAGTAACGGCACTATGTGTTAGATACTTCCGTAAGCTTTCAAACGATACCCACTTTGCAGTAATCGGTTCAGTAGAACCGGGTCTAACCCGGTTTTTAAATTTGGCTTTTCGGGTCTAATAACCGGCGAACCGGATCCGCAACCGTTGAAAATTATACATTTCCGTAATCAGTGCAACAAACCCTACCTTTGGACAAAACTTGAAAAAAATCGGAGAGTTTTCGTTTGGGTCGTTCCCGTTGGGCTTTCGATTATACATGTGGGTTAAATGGGCTATTTTTGCATAAAATGACTCTAACATTGAATAACTCTACTAAACACACTCCGATTTTGTTGGAATTTTTTTTAGAAGATAGCTATAATTTCGCTCTTCAAGAAAATATATATTTTTTGGGGGACAGACCCGAATACTTCGCTTATTTTAGCCGGTTCGTCTGAATATGTGCATATTTCCCTTATAAGTGCGTAAAAATCATGTGTTTTTTAGAACAGCTATATCTCAAGAATGGTTCCTTCTAAGAAAAAAATTATAAGAATCAAAATTGTAGATAATTTTTCTGTCTACAATATTTACTTTAGTCACTTTTTGATTAGATCAACCGTTTTCAAAAAATAAATCCGAAAACCTAAAAACCCTTAAATTTTGACCTTTGACCCCGAATAATTTTTTTTGCACACATGGGATCGATGGGGACTTTTAGGACGTTGCTTCTAATGGCAAGCCCTAGCTCTCCACCAAAATTCAGCTTTGTGGGAATTTTTGCTATTTCAATGTCTATTTTGACCGGACTATAGATAACTTTTTGGTTTTGGTCATAAGTATTATACATTACATCTCTGATATTTGATAATTAAATTTTCACAATCATTGAAAAGAAGTTCCGTGGAGAGCGATTGCTGAAATATTTATTTAAAAGTCGATTTGTTAAAAAAATCGTCGTTTGCAAGCAATTAGTTGTCTAATTGTATTTAAATTTCGTAGAATCCATTATTGTTGCAATGAATTACATTATTTATAAACGAGATGGAAACCATTTGTCTGTGGTATGACTTTAGGTCCAGGCCTCGAGGTTGAATAAATATTCAAATTATTAATAAACAAGAAGATCGAATGAACACAAAATATAAAATAGGTCTACGTTTGAGTTTGGCCTTAAACAAACGACATCGCCCGATTTAAGGTATTTTGGGAATTTTGCTTACGGAATTAACAGCAATTTGGATTTTAAAATTTTCTAGTTATTTGTCGTGTCTTTTTATTTAACCCAAAATAAAAATGGCAAAACTTGTTACCGCATAACATGATAAAATATTTTTTTATTTATTAAAATGTGGCGTCATTTGTTTATGGCAACGCTCAATAAGGTATTTTAAATTGCGTTGTAACTATTGTGAGTGCATTAATTGCAATTTCTATTTGCGGCATATCAGACAGGTTATTTCCCCATATTTCATAGTCATCAAATGTTAATAAGGCATAAGCAAGACATAAAAAATATATAAGAAAGTAACACCAGAACTATATAGTAGGTATATAAATATAAAAATTATCAAAAGGCCTTTAGTAATCGCTGTCGATGCGGGAACAATTTTCACGAAATGGATCTAAAAACCGAGTTTTCGTTATCAGGGCCATATAGCCCTAATATACACTCGGTATACGGCAGAAAAATAATAAAAAAAAAAACAAGTAAGAACGGCTTTAAGTTCGGCCGGGCCAAACTTGTTTTACCCTCCACCAGGAGTGGTATTAAAGTAAAATGGAACAACTAGTTTCCTTTCGTTAATAAAAAAAGACTTAATACCAAATTTCAGCAATTTCATTAAAACAATATCACTAACCTTCAAAATACGGAAATTCAGGAGGTACCGTTCTATGGGGGCAACATATATCAAAACGTCGATCTATACCGACAAATTTATGGCGTAAAGTTTTTAGACTCAAAGAAGACTAAATACCAAATTTACGATATTTCAATAGGTAGGGCTATATAAAGGCGTGGACCCATACCAACAAAATTCTGGGGGAAAGTTTTATACCACCAACGAACACTTCATACCAAATTTCAGCCATTTCGGAGTGATAATGAAGCTAAAACCTTCAAAATACCGAAAATTGGGTGGTACCGTTCTATGGGGGCTATATCAGAACGTGGACCGATGTAGCCCATTTGCAATACCAAACATCCTAGGAGTAATAGAAACTTCTTTACCAAATTTCAAAGGTGTATCATAAAAATTGAGAGCTGTATCTTGATTTCAACAGACGGACGGACGGACATGGTTATATCGACTTAGAATTTTACCCTGAACAAGAATATATATATACTTAATAGGGTCTACGATGAATATTTCGATGTGTTACAAACGGAATGACTAATTTAATTATACCCTCCATATTATGGTGGAGGGTATAACAACATCACAAGAATTACACCAAATTACACAATTTCGAGGATATAATTCTCTATTTTTTATACGTAAACGGCATTTTGGTTGGTAGGAGTGGAGTTTTCGGAGCGTTGTATCCTTAAAGAGACATATCAATGATGTTATACATAAATATGTATTAAGCTCTATGATATTGGATATTGGACCTCCTTTTGATAGCTGAATTCGAACTGTTAGTCTATTGGCACAGTTTTGTACACAAGACTACCCGCTGTAAATCCTATTATAGGAGTGGCCATAAAGTTAACTTACAAAAGATTTTAAAATATAATTCTGCATATGCCGAGAGTTACAGACGATTAAAGTCTAACAGAAAATCTTGTCGTTTCCTCAAAATCCGTATTGGAAATAAAACAACGTGCAACATAGAAAACAACTATTTCAAATGCACTTTGAAAATTAAAATCATTAAATTTTTTTTAAATTCTGAACGAATCTTTGTAATATATTGCTCGGAGCAAGTTCCAGAGAGAATAAAGCTAAATATTTCAATTGCAATTCCAATACATTTTGATTGGGATCAGGATTCCAATGACTATCGATTCGCGAAAAGACCTTAATCTGCCCAACATTTTGAGTACATAAGGCAAAGGTACCTTAAATAGTGGACAGATCAACGTCATTTCTATTACTCGAAGAAAATATGCCTTTTAATTGGTGTCGTGTGTTTTCCGCACTACAAATTTATAACTGTAATCATAAGGCTACAAATTAATTAATAAAATTTCAAATCGACCCGGGAAGTGGCATTAAACTGCATTTAAGCCCAAAATTGTAGGATCATATTAATCATCGAATTTTTCTATGTTTCGAACAAAGTTATTACCCAAATAGGTACTTTTGTCGAGATTTATTGCTCTCACCAATCTTTTTTGTTGCTGGCTGGACGTTATCTACAAATTTATCGATTTTCAAAAAAAAAAAAAAAATGTGGTTGTGACCACTTATGGTAAAAATTTCAAAACGATTTTCATACAGCCGTTAATTTTTATTAAATTTGTTGGAACATTAATGAGGGATACATCTAAGCCATAAATACTTTATATTTTGAACAAATGTTGGACCAAACTGGATATTTCTGTAGAGTGTTGTCTCACCTATTAGTAATTTTGGTTGCTGTCCATAGGGACATTATCTTCGGATTTAGCTATAAATATATTGCTGTGATCAGGACCACAAAAACTAAGTACGGTAAAAATTCTAAATCGATCGTCGAATAGCTGTTAGTCTTAATCAAAGAATTTTGATGTTTAATGGTGGATGCTAGCCCAAAAGAGTAAGCAATGGGTATAGTAGCCTCTACCCCAAGACATAAGCTTTTCACGGGTTAAAAATTCGTCGGTGTCATGCTTAAGTGTTCCATACACCATTTTTGACTTTTTGAGATACAGATGGTTTCTACGTATTTCCGGTAAGCTTTTTCTGATATCCACGCTTCGACGCGAAAGCTTAAAATTTTTTCAGTTATGAAATTAATATATTAAAAACTTACAAGTTTAAAAACACATTGTGAAAATCAGAACTTTAATTTTCCATTTAGAAGTTTTTAATTTATTGAGGCAAAGATGGAAATTTTTTTTAACACTTTGTTCCATATGTTGTACAATATTTCACAGTTGTGTCGTAAGTGTGGATTTGGAACAAATCGATAAAAATTCTATTTAAAAAAAATCTCTATAACTTTTATATTCTAATACATATTTCTCTATGTTCTATATACTATTATTAATAATTCAAGTCAAAATTATAAATATTGTCTTTAGTCAGCTCCACGCAGTTGTGACGCAAAACATTAAAATGCGATTATCTCAAAACGGGCAAATGGTGTTTGGAACATTTAAGCATGACACCGACTATTTATTTTAGGGAGGTACTAAAGTTTTCGCCACACTGGCTGTCAGATCTCAAGTCATCTGGTATAAAAAGTCAGTGTGGCTGCAATATTACTGTAAAAATCATTATTACACTTTTATAAATGTACATCGATTATTCCAAAGCCATGTGCTTCAGAAAACTTAAAGTACTGGATTAACAATGTTGACATAATTGATATTGACATAATGTATTCATTTAAAGATTAATTAAAGTCCTCTGAAAACTATGACTAAAGGATGTAAAGTTCAATAAAAAGTTCCTGGAATAATTCAATGAAATCCCATTATAGAAAAAGAGCAACTTCTAATCTTTCAAAATTGTCATGAACTCTGTCCAAAAATTGAATTTTTGCATATCTTCTTATATGAAATATTGGTATAACATATGTATTTGTAATTAAAAAAAACGTCCAAAATATTAAAATTGGGGTAGCTATGCGCCTTTTGCAATAACTCTGATATTTGACCATCAACATCAGCACAATCTGCATAGCTCAGATGAGGGATAGGTAATGGAAAGCAATAATCGATTTTTCGATTTTGGCCTAAAACTAAAAATGCAATTTTTCGATCTGGCGATTGTTGCAGTTGTCGTTAAACTCGACTTTGGTTGATTTTCGAATTTTCTTTTCATTCTTTGCACAGAGGTAAAATCTCAACCGATTATCTTGTGATCGATTTTTGATTTTGCCCATTTATTTTGATTGACTTTGGCGATTTTTAACTGAAACCACATCCAATGTTTGAGTAAAGTTTTGCGTCATTTTTGATAACAAGATATTTCTTGTCCTTGGTCTTTTATTCTTTTACCAGAAATAACGCAAACTTAACACAAGCATTGGATGTGTTTTCAGCATAAAACCGCCAAAGCCAACTAAAATCAATGGGAAAAAATCAAAAATCGATCACAAGGTAATCGATTAAGCGATTTTAGCTCCAGTTAAAACTCAAAATTGACTTTAAGATTTTTGACTCATAAAAGTCTATTGATTAGTTTTATATAATATTATTATTATTTTTTATTATAATAAAACTTTCAAACAAATAATTAAATAAATGTTTATATATGGAGATTTATAATGAAAAATAATATATTTTTAAACGTACAAGCAAAAGAATAAATTGCACAAATATTAAATCTAAATAACATATCGTCACCTGAAATGCATATTATAGCATGTCCGTTCCTAAGATATTTTTTTTGGTAAAACGGCATAAAAAATATATTTTCAACTACTCTAATTTAAAACAACGAATTTTCGCATACGAAGTTTTACCAAAATTAAATGAAGTATTTATAAATTTTTCATCAGATTTCCAAGTAAAAAAATTAAATAATACGTTTTTTTGAAACAAAAGCATGTTCATATTTAAGTTTAATTTTTAACAATTAAAATAATTACATATTAAATTAAAAATTAAATAAGAAAATATACAGTTAGTCAACTAAATTATTGCAAACGATGAATTTTTAAAATTTTAGATTTTTAATTAGGAATTACTACAATTAATTAGGAATTACTTTGAATAATGTTGGGTTTGTTGGGTTGTACATGTCTGTTTATTTACCTGTTAATGACAATATTAAGCCAATAAATGCAAAAATCGGTAGGAAATAACAAAAATAACGGGCAAAAAGGATAAGTACCTGGTTTCTGTGGTGTCAACTAACTAAATGCAAAATAAATGAAATAAAATCGTGGGATTTTCCCCGCGATTTTTTGCAATTAAAGATTTTTACGACATTTATAATATTTGATTATAAATTAATTGTTGTGTGCGTAACATAGACCGTATATTCAAACAAGTGAGAAAAGGCTATAGTCGGTACGGGGCCGACTATGTGATACCCTACACCACTACCTCTGTGCATTATCTTTTCACTCGAAAACATTTCTTTTAGGGAGATACGAAAGTTTTCACCTATCTGACTTTTATACCAAATGACTTAAGGCGAACAGAACCAAAATACTTCATATTTAATTTCGTGATGATCCGATCAAAATTCCGACCTAATCAATAGGCTTTTTCATCTGTGAGACCCCATTAAACCTCAAAATTTCGTAACGATCCGATCAAAACTGCGCCCTGTAGCGTGATTTCCAAAAAAAAATTAAAAATGAGATGTATTACCGATTATTGCGATATCTCCGTTATTTAGTCACCTACGCCGACCTAGTTTGCATCATTGTAAAGATGGAATCTTCTACTTTCATGGGCAGGCTTTTCTTTAGGAAAGTCTCCAACCAAAGCTGTGATATTCGTCATTATAATTAAAATCGCAAAACTGAAAATTTGGGTTTTATTTTCGACTATTGTGATATCTTCGTTGTTTGATCACCTACGAGAACCTACTTTACATCATTATAAAGGTGATATTTTCTTCTTTCATTATCACTTTTGGTATACCCCATACAGAAGCTGAGATATTTGCTTTGGAAGAAAACGTTGTCTTTTTATCAACATAAGTTTTTTGCCCATTCCGACCCCTAAATATTATCCGACCTTCACCGAAATCAATAGGCTTCTTCCCCTCCGGGACCCCCATCAACATTCAAAATTTCGTGACAATCCAATCAAAATTGCGACCTGTAGCGTGATTACAAGGTTTAGATGGACAGACGGACAGACGGACGGACACACATAGCCAGATCAACTCAGCTCGTCGAGGCATTCATTGGTATATATAAGTATGGGTCTACGACCATATTATTTCGATGCGTTACAAACTTTTTGGCCAAAACCACACATATTGGTGTAGGGTATAAAAAGAGAAAGGAATTCGGAAAATATGCTACATTTGGTCTATTCCAATTATAATAATGGAAATACACCAGAGAAATCGCTAAAATCACCTCTCATTAGTTGATTACTGTACACAACATCATATACCACACCGAGAGAGAAGGCGGGCTCAAACTAAAGACGTTACATGGCAGGCCAAAAATAGTAGCCCCACGAATTGACAAGAGAATGATTCAGGAAGTTGACGAAAGACTAAAATTATGTTGTACTATCACAATGGGTCTCAAAAAGTATTGCGGAAACCTCTTACTGTCATGGAAAACAAAAAATTAATGTATACCATAAGATTCTGAAAACTGTCAGTTATGGTATGGGGTTGTATACCAAGCAGTGACGTTGGTAACATCCATATTTTGGAGGAAACAATGTCAAAGGAGGTTTATTTAGATGTTTTAGAAAATGATTTAACCAAAAGCGTCAAGAAATTTGGGCCTGTTGGCCCTAAAAATTCAAACAAATTGCAATATATGTACTACCAAAACAACGACCCTATGCATAAATCTTATTTATGTAGGACTTGGGTATTATACAACTGCCCCAAAGTCACTAATACCCCAGTCCAAAGTCTAGCTATTAACCCCATCGTCAACTTATGGGTACACCTGAAGAAAAAATTCTGGAATAGGTCGCCCACTAACAGCAGAACAATGGCAAAAAATAGCATTGGAATATGACATTACGAAACTTATTTATTAAATTCAGAGATGTTTACAAGCGGTTATTGATGCCCAATGTGGCATACGAAATATTAGAACCAACTTTTCGAAAAATACCTTCAAAATTTTAAATATTGTAAATTTTGCAATTCTTTAGTCGACAGTACAAATAATGATCTGTTCTTCTTTTTGTTAATTAAAAAAAAAAAATAGTGAAATTTAGCTACTTTTTTATTTTATTAATAAACATGTGTAAGAATTAAACTGTTAACAAAAATATTAATAATTATATTTATTTATGCCAATAAAATTATGTTTTATTTTAAATTTTGTAATAATTTTGGTTTTGCAATAATGAAGTTGACTAACTTTAGTTTTCTATTCATGCTTGAAAAAGAATACTTCTTAAGTACATAAAAATCTTGTCTTTAAACCATAAAAAAGCGAAGTTACCAAGTTTAGTGATGGGGTTATAACCACTATTGAGCACCAAAAAAGTCATTTTCATAAATTTTTTAAAAGGAATTTACCAAATATTTCTAGATTTTTTTTCATATGAAAGTTCACAACTTGAGCCACTTCAGGACTTTTTTTTGTTGAAAAATATGTTATAGCTTTCTGACAAATGCCCGCCTAAGAAACGCTGTTTTTACTAAAACAATTTGCGGTGCCCACTCGAAAACAATTAAACAGATCAGCATATATTTTTGTGGGATCATTAAGTCATTGAGAACATAATAATCATGTCTTTGATCGGAACGGAATTAAAAAATATCCAGTTAAAAAAATGGTGAACTGTCAAAGTTTCGATTTTAAAATGGGTACTTTTTTCGTTATAAATCTGTCAAGAGAACATAAAAATCATGTCCTTAAGCGGAACAGAATTAAAAAAATATCCATTTAAAAATAGTAAACTGTCAATGTTTCGATTTTCACTAAAAAATGGACAGTTTTTTTATCTCGCTTAAGGGCCTAAAACCTATGAAGGTCGAATTATCTGTTTTTAAGCTACAGTGGACACCGCTTTCAAAAATTCCAGTTTGAGAAAACCGTGTTCGAATGCTAATAAGTTAATATTAAAAATGTTCGATGTTTTTTTAGTTTGTAAATGGCCATAACACCTTACTTAAATGTTTATGAAAAATAAAGACTCTCTGTGATAAATTCAACAGTTAGGGTTAAATATTTTCCATCAATCTTGGTAACAAGTTTATAATTTTCACATAGGTTATATGTAAATATGTACATAAATATTTCACACGTTCCCTTAAACAGCAGTAGGCGTAAACCAAGGTGACTTCATTTAATATTTGTGTATTTTTCTATTGTTTTTTATATTTTAATTCAAAATTTAATTTTATGTCTTTGTTGAAAGAACTTAAAATCTGTCTAAATATTTAATAATTTCGAATATTAATTTGTGATTTTATTATTACTATTATTTTCTTTTTCAATTTCCATTTTTTGTTTTGTTTTTTTTTTTTTTTTGTTATATTGTCATCAATGTCTCCGACCAAGATTAGAAATCTTAATTATGCATAAAATAACAATTCAGGTTTGTGAGATTATTTTCGAGGTTTAAAAATAATCCGGTTTGAAAAAAAAAAACAAAAAATAATAACAAACACAAATTCTTATCACAAAATTGTCTATGAAAAAGAAGAAGAACAAGTCATAAAATTCGTTTCGTTTTTAGATTTCTTTATAATGTATACCCATTATGGGTATTTGCGGAACAATGTCAAGTTTCGGATTTTCTCTTTGTTGTTTTTTGGTTTTGGTAGAAGATTTATTAGTTGCCAAAAAAATAAAATTTTTGAACAAAAACCGCTTTTTAACACATAGCCATTATGGCACCAACCACACACCACCACTAACCACCAAAAACCGGTTAGTGAATGAGTAAACACTGAAGTGTGCTGCGTCTTAAACACTATGTCGGGCCTTAAGGGTTGTTTTTCTGCCAATTGGAAACCCGGTTACCGTTTTGTGTTTGTTGTTACTAGCTCATCTTTGAAAGATTTATGACAACAATTTCAAGAGAAATAAAACCCAAAAGACGAAAAAAAAATAAATTTCGCTTGTCTTGAAATGCTCACACGCAATAAAGTCATATATTAGAGGCACAAGTAATTGCTGCTGCTTCTTCTCCGCACTTTGGTCAAGTACTTACTTAGCTAGACAAACTACCTTTGCTATATAAAGCGGCATAAAGGGAGACATAAGGGGAACGGAGGTTGCCTGGAATCTAATTGGAATGGTGAGCTGTGCTGTCCATCCATTCATTCATTCATTAGTATTTATGGTAAGTACATGAATGGCACCTAGCCCGTGTTTGGTTAGACATAATGACAGTAGAAAATGTTACTTGATTACTTTGACTACCTTGGCAGGAAGAGTGGGCAAAACATTGTGGGGCTGGCTGGTTTGAGCGACATTAACACGATCAATAGATTTTTATGGTTTATTTATGAATATTTAACAGCTGATTAACACATTCTTTTTGGAAACAAGTAAGGAAGCAAGGGAAAAGGAGATTCCCCCACCCCTTCACCATTATTGTTATTTCACATAAATTAGGGGTTAATTACATCCTGCTCGCAAGCAACAAGAGGGTAAAACTTACCTTTGGTCTATTGTTTATACAAAAGCGTTGGATATCGAATAGTTTGCGTACTTTGAAAAGGGTGCAAAGGTCTGGTAGTTAATCCGTCGTTTTAAACAAATTTTGCCTGGGGTAGCTTAAGCTATTCAAGAAATTAACTTTTCACAAACCGAAACTTGACATATGCAAATTTAAATTGCAAACACTTGAGCTGGTCACGTAAGGTAAACAGAATTTTTTGTGTTGGCAAACAAACCGGTTAATTTGCAGCACTTTGGGTTATCGGATTGCGTGTTTATCCTAAGCGTGAATACTTTGGGGTTCAATGCAAAGTTTCTTTTTGTTGAAATTTGGTTACACGAATTCGCAATAGGGTAATTTAAATTCTCTTTGAACTTTATATGGAAATTTTCGTTTACACTTCACTTTTTACCGAACTTCTTTTTTGCACTTTTTTCATTGTTTTTTGATAATTTTTTTCTCTTCACACACACCAAACTAATTTTTGCTCCAAATTCTTTAGAAGGCTCGTGCTTGCTGTTGTTGTTGCTGTTATTATTATACTATAGTGGTCGTTGGCGTTGTTGACGTCGTACTTGTCGTCGTCGTCTTTGTCGACTTTTTCGATTGTTTAACCCCAAAAATATGTATGAAAAACTGTATAACATTGACTTTAAGGCGTCGTCAATACATTAAATATTTTACATGATTTACGTTTTTACGTATTTTTTTGCAAAACAAATTAGGCGGACGCGTTAATTTTTTTCAACAATTTCTTTTAATACGCCGCATTCGCGTTTCTCGCTTATTGGCCGCACACGGGCGCACACATTTGATACAATAGTTTATACACTACACGTTTAACACGTCCAAACACGTTAACGTTCTCGTCTCAACTACAGACTCATATGGGTTTTTGCCTTTCCAACATATACAGCGGCTGGTTATTTACAGAGCTAAACACACTGGGAAAGAGAGTGAGAGAGCATCGCCACACACCAAAGAAAAACAAATCTAGCAGACAATTTTTGTAGCTAAACTGCTGTGGCATTTCGAAATGAAAACAAATTTCACACAGATACCAAGAGATAGAGAGAACCACTACTGCAAATGGGAGAGCACAAAACAAATCCATCAGATACATTTATGAGATATCTATACCTTGGTATGTGTACTCATTCCCAGATACATTGGTTGCACCCAACTGGCAATGGTATCTGGAAACTCTTATACATACGTATCTTCAAGATACTAATGTATCTGGACGGAACACAAATTTTGAAGGTTTGTGTCTTGGCTCAAAAGATGGTACAATTTGACTTATTAGTATAAGAAAGCTAAAAAAGAGAACCTGTTAATACCAAAGAAGGTTCAGTTGAAACCCTTAGCAAAAAGATATCAATACTAGCAATAAGTTGGTAGCGACGTAGCTAAACCGTAGTAACTCCAGAACATTAAATGGGCAAAAACCCTAGAAAATAGTCTAAAATGAGACTATACCTTTCAAATCAGAGAAATTGAACGTGGAGCCTAAAGGTGATGCATTATAGGCATCTCTAAGAATTATTTGGTTTCAGATCACAACAACAAATAAACAATTTTCGAAAAACAAATAAACAACGAAAACTAAATACCAAATTTCAGCCATTTCGGTGGAATATTGAAGCCACAACCTTTAAAATACCCAAAATCGGGAGGCAATATGAAGGCGTAAACCTATACCTACAAATTTCAGGTGGAAAGTTCTGCACCCCCAACGAAGACTAAATACGAAATTTCAGCCATTTCGGTGGAATATTGAGGGCACAACCTTCCAAGTACCGAAAATTTAAATGTATCGTTCAATGGGGGCTATAAGAAGACGTGGAATATACCGACAAATTTAGAGGGGAAAGTTGAATACCCCAAATGAAGACTAAATATCAAATTTCAGCCATTTCGGTGGAATATAGAAGCCACAACCTTCAAAATATCAACAATCGGGAGGTACACTTCCATGAAGGCGTGAACCTATACCTACAAATTTCAGGTGGAAAGTTTTGCACCCCCAACGAAGACTGAATACCAAGTTTCAGCCATTTCGATGGATTATTGAGGCCACAACTTTCAAAATACCGAAAACTGGGATATGCCGTTCTGTGGGGGGTATATGAAGGCGTGGACCTATACCGACACATTTAGAAGGGAAAGTTGAATGCCCACAAGGAAGGCTAAATACCAAATTTCTGCCATTTCGATGGATTATTGTGGTCATAACCTTGAAACTACCGAAAATCGGGTGGTACCGTTCTATAGGGGCTATATTAAGGCGTGGACCTGTACCGACATATTTCTGGGGCAAAGTTTTATAACACCAACTAAGACTAAATAAATAATTTTAGCCATTTCGGAGAGTATTGAGGCCACAACCTTCAAAATACTGAAAATCGGAAGGTACAGTTCTAAGGGGGCTATATCAAGGCGTGGACCTATAACGACAAATTTAATATGGAACGTTTAATACCTCAAATGAAGGGGGAATATTTTATACCCCTAACGAAAACTAAATACGAAACTTCAGCCATTTCTTGAGTCCACAACCTCCAAAACATCGAAAATCGGGAGGTACGTACTATGAGGGCTTTATGAAGGCGTGGACCTACAGATTTCATATTTAACGTTTAATAACCCAAATGAAGACCAAATACGAAATTTCAGTCATTTCAGTGGACTATTGTGGCCACAACCTTTAAAATACCGAAATTCGGGAAGAACCGTTAAATGGGGGCTATATGAAGGCGTGGACCTATACCGGAAAATTTCTAGGGGAAAGTTGTGTACCCCAACGAAGACTACGTACCAAATTTCAGCCCCTTCGGTGTGATAATGAGGCTAAAACCTTCAAAATACCGAAAATCGGGTGGTACCGTTCTATGGTGGCTATATCAAAACGTGGACCGATATATCCCATTTGCAATACCAAACATCCTAGGAGTAATAGAAAGTTCTATACCAAATTACAAAGCTATATATTAAAAATTGCGAGCTGTACATAGATTTCATTAGACGGACGGACGGACAGACGCACATGGTTATATAGACTTAGAATTTTACCCTGATCAAGAATATATATACGTTATAAGGTCTCCGATGAATATTTCGATATGTTACAAACGGAATGACAAATTTAGTTATACCCCCCATATTATGGTGGAGGGTATAAAAAAACATCCAATCTAAATTTGAAACTTTGGTGTCCCTAAAAAATTAATGTCCACAAAAACTGCGCTGTACATATAACATGCATGACATTACGGAGACTCCTCCTTATTGCCATACATAAAGTGGTCGCATTAATTTTATTAGACAGATTATTCCCAGCCAACGAGTCATCTCGTTGCGAGCAAACTATTTACTACAAACTCCGCCGACAGACTGGGCTGCACCTTGTAACCTGTCCGATTCTAATCGTTCGGATTGGAGACCTCAAGCAAAAGAACGAGGAAGCGCCATCTCAACCAAAGACTTCACGATTTGGTCTATGCAGACGACATCTACGTAATGTCACACTGACTCGATGGGCAGCAATGGTAACTGGAATTGTAGCTCGGTTATGAAATCCAAACAGAGGTTCCTTTTCTGGGACCGCATCACACATCTTTACGATCTTGTCGGGGTCACTTTCACACATAAATAGGTTGCCGTTCGCCAGACTCTGACAGGAAGAAGTGAATAGACCTCGCTCATCACATTATCATTGCTATGTCCATGTAAACGTGGTAATTGATTTGTTCCACCAGTGTACCACCCGTTTTACATTCTCCCTATTCCCTATATGATTGTGTCTAATTTTTTACGCCACGGGCGACCAGTCCCAATAATTATGGTATCGAACTGGTAGTAGTGTCGATTAAACACAGTGGTGCACATCTTCTTATACTGCCTGCTTTCGCAAAATCCAGCAGCGTTTGAACCACCCCAGCAAAATGTTCAATGCCAAAGATGACATTCAATCATGGGTGCAAGTGATCTAGCATGTCATCTTTTTAGCATCTTCATCGATGAATTTTATATGAGCGTGGACCCCAAAAGATGACGTTCTTTTCTGGATCCTAAGCATGTCATTTTAACCAATGCGTTGACATGTCATTTCCACCAATGCTTCGGCATGTCATTTCCACCAATGATTTGACATGTCATTTTCACCAATGCTTTGACACGTCATTTTCACCCATGCTTTGACATGTCATTTTAACCAATGCTTTGGCATGTCATTTTCACCAACCCCTTGGCATGAAATTTTCATGTCTTGTTTGGAAAATGGAAATACTGTATTGAAATATGGTTTTCATGAAAAACAAAACTCTTTATTAATTCAAACGAATTCATGAAATAACTACAATTAATTTATCAGTTTAGTTTTTCAAAAGTTTACATCCAAAATTGCAATGTAATCACCACCGCTGCAACGCAAAAGATTACTTCCTCCGTTCTCCGCAACTGATATTCTTTCATCTTACAAAAGGTTTTTTCAATTATCTTCCCATCACCAGTTCAGATTTCAACATGGACTCCAAATGCACTCCTTTAAGTATTTTTATTTCGTAAATTACTTTTATTTTATAATTTTGTTATTTTATAACAACATTTTGGTAATTTATACTCTTTTGTTTAGTGACGGAAATATGTAGGGATCTACAACCCGGCTTGCTTTAGGGATCTCTAAGAACAAAATGTAACGAACGGGGAGGAGAGACTTTTTATGGAAAATACCATTTATGCTTAATTAATTTATTTATGCTTAATTTAATTGTTTCTTTCCAAAAGTAGTTTCTTCTTTATTTTCAGATTCTTGTTCCTGTTCGTTTCGGACTTTTTTTTCAAATTCCAAGAAGCGAGATTTGATTGATTTCATTCTATGTCAGATTTAGAACAGACAAGGGAACTTTTAAAATAGCAATGTGTGCAGTCCGATTCTATTTTTAGCTCGATGGTTGGGACTTCATATAATACCAATTGTTTAGAAATTTTAGTTGTTTGATATGCAGGAAATGTAAGACAACATCACGACGACAGTTCTAACAACTTTGGTCTGTTCCAGAAACTGCAAGAATCTACTTATTTTTACTACGATAAAAATTTTTCCTTTATGTTATCGGAAAAAATAGTAAAAATTAGTAGATTTTTGCAGTACTGGAACATACCAAAATGAAAATAAACAGGGGTGTACATAAAAACACAAACATCATCTCTATTGGATCGATGGAATGGGTACAAATGCTGATGAAAAGATCGGATCTTTCACGACTTCCTTTGCATTGGTTCAAATCCTAATGAAAAGATCGGATCTTTCACGACTTCCTTTAAACCAATGCAAAAGATGACATGAAATCACGTCATCGCAAAGAACCCCTTCCGTCAAATTTTGCTGGGACATTAGGCGGCTTCCTGGTTCGCGTCGTTTTCCAGGAGGGGCGGCAGTAACACAAAATTGTCCGCCCCTATAGGCATTAAGATCGCAATCAGTAAGATCTTATTTATGGCATACTAGACACAAAAAACTTTATATTTACTGATTGTAGTATTCCTGGCCGGACAGTTGTAGTATTCTGTAACCTGAGTAAGTGGAGGGAAATCTTACCAAAATGGGTTTTAGGCTAATACTACAACTGCCTCCGTCCTATTAAAACTTAGGAAGACTTGAAGAAAGCTCTCAGTTCTGTCGCAACCAAGGTGGATGTGAAGGTCCAGGCTAATCTTGGTTAATACAGGCCTGAACGCAGTTTCTCATAAGAATTTTGCGTCAACCTTCGCATGACCTTCCTGCTTGCATAGACAACCATGGGCCGCAAAACGTAACTTCACGTTGGACGGTACTGAGATAATGACTTCAAGTTTGGACGCTATTACAATGATTACCAATAACGCAAACGAGTAGAAGGACAAGGAGCGAATAACCTTTTTTAACCAAGATGAATGAGAAAACGCACCCCGCCCAAGGTTGTAACGGCCACAGCGAGTTTCTTTAAAAAAAGAAACAACAAGGGAGTCCAAAACGGAGAAGATGATGATAAATATATTGCTCGTCTGAAATTAGAAGAAGCTGCTGCTTTCGTTAAATTCGGAAACATGCTAAGCGCGATGAGCTATGCGAAAAACATCGAAAAAACATCTCGGAGAGAAGCTAATTGCGTTGAGCTAAGTTGTGGGAAAGACCCACGAAAGTACGAAAATTACAAATAGAGAGTAAGGACGTCCAAACAGAATACTTGATAACGTCATAAAAACAGTCAAAAGAGAACTGCTTCAATTTCATCGGAGAAGGCAAAAGTGAACAAAAAGGTTGGCACAATTGAGCCTGAAACCAAACAAGCGCATGTGTCAAATAACGTTCAATGGACCGCAGTAGAAGGAAGGCAAAAGAAAAAGATAAATAAAGCAGAGACCCAGAAGAATCCGGTGAGTACCAAGAATAATTCTTGGTGGATATCCGAAATATTGAAGAAACTATGAAGCTGAAATTGTAAACAGCATTGTAGAGGCATTCAACGAAACTGATGTTTCCGAAATCAAAGTGCGCAATGTTCGCAAGTTCTACGGAGGCAGAAAACAAGCCTCAGTGGAGGTTCCTGAAAACATTGCTGAGAAAACCGAAAGAGTAGGTTCGCCGAAGTGGGACTTTTAGACTGCAGGATAAGGAGAAAATATTTCCCAAACGGTGCTATAGATGCTTGGAAAAAACACAGTATGCAATTAAACCTTTCGAGGAAGACGAACTGGTCCCATATACGACACATGGCACAGAACAGAGTTAATTGGCGAACCTCTGTAGAATCCGTAGATAAATTTTTTGCAATATTCGTGGTTGCTTGAAGCTCCATCTCTGGTGTAACTCAATTTGACAAAAAAAAAAAAAAAATAATAAAACTTGGGCATACATAAACATTTGCGTGGAGACTTCTCTTCTATCAATGAGGAGTCCTCATTTTGTAAAGTTTTACAAGTGCTAAACAGGTACATTTTGCACACTCAACCAGAATTGGCGGAGAGTGTCACATTTTGCCAGATACAACCATCGTGTCACCTGGTCTTACCAATTACGTCACCTTGCAACCCGTTATTTCATCTCCCCTGAACCCCACATTTTCACCAATCTTGAGAAAGTCATTTGGCCTAGCCAATTTCAGGGAGTTCACTAATCACCAAATAAGAGGTCTGTCCAACCCTTCTGATGGGTAGCAGAGACGAGTCATCATCACTGCTTCAGCCGTTCGAATAACCGAAGTAAAATCAAATTTCCATCCCGAGGCGACGGGATTAGCAAATGTGCGTGATGAGCTTCGTCGACCAAACCCCAGTGATCACAGAGTCAGGGAACTGACAATGGAAATTAACAGGTTGGTCGGTGATAATATGCGGAACAAGCGGCTAAATCATCCAAATAATTTCAACATTGGTGGCGGAATAAGTGAGTTCTGGGCAAGGGTTAAGTCAATCTAGAACTCTGGACAGAAGGAAGTTAGTACTTTAGTCAGGTTTGGTGACACTACTCTGACTGATCCGAAGAGGTGCGCAAGTTATTTTTATCGAAAGTTTGTCGAGCATGCGAGGGGTAACAGGGCGAAGAGAAAAGTACTACGTAGAACTCTTCCTGTCGAGCAGGAATCAACATAATTCACAATGGAAGATGTTGCGAATTTTATCGGGAGCGCTAAGTCATCCAAGGCATTTGGCCTTGATTGAATCTCCATGATAATGCTGAAACAGCCGAATGAGCCGCGAGTCGAGTATTTCGCTAAAGTTCTCAACTAGTCGCTAGCCATCCGCATCGTTTCCGAAGTCTGGAACATATGTAGGGTGGTCCAGCTACTGATGCCAGGCAATGATGCCAGCAAAGGTGAATCGTACAGACCAATTTCGCATTTGTCGCCCGTAGCAAAGACTCTTTTTTGATGCTTTACTCTTCCCTATTGTCAGAACTTGCTATCCAGTTGCCGATCATCAGCATTGATTCCGTAAGCAGCACAGCACGACAACAGCGTTGCACGCCATCTGCACACATATAAGTGGAGGACTCAAACAGAAAAAGCCGTGCAATAGAACAGTGATGTTGGCGCTTGGCTTATCAACGCTGTTTGAGGACATTGAGCAGACAACTTTTCTGCCATGTTTGGAACGTTGGATAGTAAACTTTTTGTGTGGACAGCAGATGTTCGTGGAATTTAGGAACAAGTGAAAGAGGGAGTTCCCCTCCGGAACTGTTTAACATCTTCCTCTCCTGTATTCCACCTCCTCCAGAAGACATTGTGATCGTAATGTATGCGTAATGTACGATATTGGCGGCAGGTAGCTTCCCTGTAGTGCGATTCTCTAACTCATTTTTTGAGTTACCGACTAAACCGTTAAAATTAAAACGCAAAATTATGCATGAAAAGTTCAAATAAAAGTCGACAGCACTATTAATATCGGTAGAAATTTACGACTTTTTATTGGTCCCTAGCTTACCGAAAAATATCGTTAATAACACTGTGTGTCATTCTTTGAGTCATGGTTTATTAACCATATTCTGACACAGCAGCGTAATAGAAGACAAGTGTATCGCCGTTTTTTCCTATCTCATCAACTCTCACGGTTGTAGGCCTCCAAATGTTTGAAGCTTTGATGTAAAATGTGGTCATATTTTCAATACTATAACTTCCAAACCGTTAGGAGTTTTGTATTTATCTCAGAGGTAAAGTTGTAGATCTTGTCTAAAGGAACAAAAATTCCGAACACATCTAATCCATCAAACTCCATCTGCAACGTCAAAATCGCAAAGTTCAAATTTCTTTTAACAATTTTTCTCGGGTTGTGTTCTGCAGCTATCAAACCGATCAAATTTGAAGCAAACAACCAACTACGAAAATGTACCTCAGATCCCAATAAACATCTTTCTAGAACCTATGAACTATGTATAGACAGTTCTTAAAGTTCAAAATAACAAAGCAAATTGGATTTTTATCCTGTTTTCTCTGGTTCTGATCCACAGATACTAAACCGTTCAATATTCAAGAAAACAACCAACTGCAATAATGTAGCAAAGACATCAATGAACAACTTTATGGAACATGCGAAATGTCTATGAACGATTCTTACAGGCGAAAATAGCAAAAAACTTTTGAAAATATTAAATTTTTACACTTTTTTCTCCAATTCTGGTCCAAAGATACCCAACCGCCCAAAAATTAGGGATACCATCAACTACAAAAATGTACCTAAGATTTCAATAAACAACTTTCTAGAACATATGAAGATTCATTTTTGTAGTTGGTTATTTGCTTCAAATTTGATCGGTTTGATAGCTGCAGACCAAACCCCGAGACAATTTTTTAAAAGAAATTTGACCTTGGCGATTTTGACCTTGAATATGAAGTTTGATGGATTATATGTGTTCACAATTTTTGTTCCTTAAGACAAGATCTACAACTTTACCTCTGAGATAAATTCAAAATTCCTAACGGTTTGGAAGATACAGTCTTGAAAATTGACCCCTTTTTACATCAAAGCCTCAAACCTTTGGAGGCCAACAACCGCGAAAGTTGATGAGATAGGGAAAAACGACGAGACACGTGACTTCTATTTTTTGGTCTTCTATCATACTGCGGTATCAGAATATGGTTAATAATTTTCGTGTTGCACAGTGTAACCGAAATTATAAGCATTTTAATTTTACAGATTTTTGTCGCTAACTCAAAAAATAATTTAGAGAATCGCACAACTGATATCATTTGTGAAAGGCATGTGGTGGATAGCCACCCCCACTAGGGTTGGGCGATTTGAACACCACCACGGGCGCCCGGATTTTCTGATTATTGGGATTGTACTGAGCAAAAAAGTCCACTAGACCATATGTCTACGGTGAAAATCGAGCCCCCGGATTTTGACTTGAAGTTTTTTTTCAAGGTTTTTTGGATATTTTGGCATATATGTAACAGCCAAAGCACTGAGATTTTCGATCCAACACAAAGACAAAACTTGTAGCCAAGGCAATAATTAAGAACTCTCTTGTACATAGCAAAAGCATTGGAACGCTCCTTCAGGCAGTTATGGCCTCGAGAATGTGCACATTTTTCGGAAAATATCGATAAATTACACTGTGCTACAAAATTTGACTCAAAGTCAATGGGTGGAAATTTCCTTTTGGAGATGAAAGCCCTTGGTGAGTGTACTAAGAACGCAAAAGGAAATTTTCAGGATAGGTCAAGTTTCTGAGATACTGTTTGGCCAAAATATCCCTGAAAAAAAATTCAAGTCAAAATACGGGGGCTCGATTTTCACCGTAGACATATGGCCTAGAATCAGAAACTCCAGGCGCCCACTATCACTTTTTTCCTTCCATACAAATCGCCCCGGCCTAACCCCCACCCAGACATGTCAGTAGGGATCAGCAATAACATCCGCAGATGCTATAAATCCGGCCTCGGAGAACTCCCCCCATTCTTCGCCGCTGAGGAGCGGCTAGTAATATAGGCTTTGTACATTGCAAATGCATCCGCCAGTGCAGGAGATTTGCGGAATCAAAAACTTTAAGTAAGTAACCCACCACCATAGTAAGGAGAGTATATTAAGTTTGTTTTACCTTTTCTAACGCATTGAAATAACCATATACTTGATCAAGGTACAATTCTGAGTAGATCTATGCATGTCCTTCCATACGACCGTATGTTGTAATAACTCTAGCATGCACAAAAAAAACAGGACGCTGAAATTTAAAAAAAGGCGTCTTTTGTTTGCAGTCAGTTTAAGTTCGCTGATGAACTATATCGGTCCACGTTTGGGTAATTTTTTCTCCTGTTACTCCTATTGGGTTCTCTTGTCTACTTGATTAGTTGCCGTTGTTTTTGCATCCTCCATGTGAAGATATTTTGTTTTTGCTCTTGGGTTATTTCTCGTCGCCAGGTGTTTCTTGTTCGATCTCTATTTCATGATCGTTAAGGATTCCATTCAAGCACCATTCTGGTTATGCTATGACCGGGTTAAGGTTATGCTATCTTAGGGTGTGTCCAGTTCATCTGCTTTTCCTACGTTTAATCTGTTTTTGTATGGGTTTCTGGTTCTTTAGTTCCACAGCTCTACGTTACTTTGAGGCATTTGTTTATGAATACCTGTAGCTTTGGCGCGATGGCGTTAGACACAGGTTTCACTGGACTACAGCAGAATAGATTTTTTACATGCTTCGATGTGTTACAAGACTATGAGAAGCTTTAACCTTATGATTTTTTGGAATGTATGTGCATATTTTCTATATTCTGAAAGTCATTTAGGACTTGTGTTGGATATGGGCTTCAAAAATACTGAGGTGTTATTATTGGTAAAATTGAAACCCCAATATTTTTGAACCGAATATTTCAACATAATTTACATTAATGGAAAGTTCAAGATAAAACGGGTAAGAACAGATTTTCCAAATTCGTAAAAAATAGACGGGCGAGTAAATACATAAAAAACTGTATGTGTCAGTCTATGGACTCAATCCCGAAGCGAATCCGTTTGGATGTTCCTATGTTGAATCACAACTGATATTATTTGCTAGACGAAGGGAAGGAGACTTACCCTCTGCGATTTGTCAGTGTCTCCCCGATTTGTATCTGGAGCATGGAATGCTTAGGTTGCAATCATCGGGTTAATGTTTCCCTTGTCAGATGTCGCTAACTAGTTGATGCATACAACATATCAGGATATAGCCTCCGCTTATAAAAAGTTCGGCTAGTATCTCAACTGACCCTGGTACCCTATTGTTATTCTGCCCATCATCTAAACATTTTAATTTAAAATTGTCTTTCTTTTCTCTTACTATTTCGTACAAATATCTAAATTTCTCTTTCAAATTTGTAAAACTCTTCGAAATTTGTATCTTTCAGATACAGTTTAGCGCAATATCTATTTGTTTTAGTTTCTTTGTAATTCACACAGTTCCCACTAGAGGTCACTGCGGTGTAGATGAATCTCACAGATACATTTTCGAATATAAAACAGAGCAAACATTCAATCTCTCTCATACAGACATTTGTTCAATGCGAGTAACCCAGAGAGTTGGATAATTGTGCAAATTCTCTAGTAAACCTTCATGTCTTCTCTCAGTATTTTGGTATTTGTATCTGTTGTATACATATTTCTCTTCAATAATTGTTTGTTTACATTTCTTCTGTTTGCAATTTGCACGGGCCATACACAAGTCTCTCCTGGCTAAGAACTCGCGTTTTACTTGCTACAATTGTCTGCAACGGACCTGCTGTCAAAAAACTGACAGTGGCAGTCAGTCAATTGTTGTGCTTGGTTGATGCCAGTAACACAAGGCGGATGATAGGCTCCATGGAGGAGCATTTGTTATTATTATTTGATTATAGCATTCGCCATAATTTTGCGTCATACGCCAAATATATAGGTGTACCCATTAGCTTTATTATATTTTGAAAGTACATAACATTATTTTTGTTTATATAATGCACAGCGTGTGTTCTGACGGAAGATGTCACACATGTGTCAACAACAGTTACCCCCACCCCGCTCATGCATATGTACCAGCGGAAATGAGACCAATTTTCACTAGAATGCATCAACAGATTTCTTCATTTCTTATCATTTCACTCAAAATTTATCAAAGTTGCATTCCAACCAACCAACCCCCAAGCACGTTTATCCCCCTAAAATTTAAGTTTGAGCTTCAATCCCCTTTTTTTAACACCCACTTGACAACGCTAACGGGTATTGTTAAATGGAAGTTGTCCCATTATCCTGTCTCATCCTTCCTTCCATCTTGCACTGGTTTTTGTTTTCGTCTGGATTTTTGTTGTCTGTTAAGTATGGTATAGAGCTGAAAGGGAATCTTCTTGGTTTATGTATTGTCAGAACTTGTGTGTACTCTCTTTAAATGCCACACATGCTATTGTACTGTATTATGGATGCGAGCGATATCATCGTGAATTTTCTGATTCTGATGCTTTTAATTACTTTCTACGACGTTTGTTTGAAAAATGCTTGAAATGTGTTTTGTTGCCTGTGATTTGTTTTTTTGCTTGTTCATCGTCCTCTGGTTTCATATGTTGAAGGAAACCTTTTGTTTTCATTATTAAGTGAGTTCCTTTTGTTTTGGAACTTCCTCCCCCCCAAGTAGAGGCAAAAACGCATTGAAATGTTTGGTATGCGATTCCTGATTTGTCATTTAGAGTGTGTGTAGCCGTCATCGTACATGTGTACCTTTTTATTTACACTGACACTGAGATAAGAGAATGTGTTTAAAATATCAGATGTTCTTATCAAATTGTAATAAAATTGGAAATTTATGAACACTTCCTATCTCCAGTATAGGACAATATGTCTAATTTCTGGCTTAGTAGGACGAAATATTCGTCCATTTCAATTTAGTTGTGGCACTAATAAATGTTATTAGTCTTAATGATCACAAATACAGACATACGTAGTGGGGTGGTTTAGTCGAATAACTTCATCTAAATTAGTTGAAGTTCAATGTACTTTAAGGTAGTGGGATAGTGAGATTTGCAAAATCTAAGCTTATTATACTCGACTTTAAGAATGCTAAATTCAAAAGTTCATTCATTTCCGCTACAGGAAATCCGCTACAGAAAAAATGTACAACCTTTAAAATACTAAAAATCAGGAGTTATTTTCATATCCCGTGGGATATATACCTAAATATGAACCAATATTGATGCCATGCTACAGCGACTTCAGTAGAAAAATCCCTTAAAGTACTTTACATCGGGCGGTATCGCCTACCTTCAAATCTGAGAACCCGCTGTAGGGAGCAACCATTATATGTGGACCTAAGTATGCCTAAAATTTTTGTGAATAAGTGGTTTAACCACTAGGAAGCTTCATTGGGAATTAGAGCTCTTTCAGTTGGAAATCTAGCTAAAGTCCTAAAGTAGCTAAAATCGTGAGGTACCGTGATATGGAGTTAATACCAAACGAAATACACTAATACTTCGAATTGCGTTAACAAAAAAAAATCTTCTTAATTTTTTGGTTTGGCTTGAGGTCATGAGGTATAAAAACAACAAATTGTAGTTGGTTTTAATGGATCACTTTATTTTACCGAAATGTCTTCGAGGATCATCAGGGTTTTTGACTTTAAGTAGAAAAAACAATAACATTTTGTTACATAAAATGTTTAAATAACAAAAACATTAAATAAGCAATAATTACATTTTCTTGTTTTACGCTAATAAATTGGCGAAAATTCCCCTTCCTCTCATGGTAAACCAAGGCTACGAAAGATGTTATTAATAAAGAAATTTATTTACCAAAATGTTTATTCTGCCACAAATAAAACAAGTTTTTTTCTGATAAATAAAATTCTATAATAATTCGCATAATGTGACGACAGTTTAAAAATAAAAAATAATTACAAAAAAATTAAGCTACAGTGTTTTATTTATAAATTTATTTAAAACTAGAAAATATTTTTTCATGATGGAATCTCTCAAATAAAACGCTTGCCGTTTAATATTGTCCCAATTTTTAATTTAAATGCAAGCGTTTTATATCTCTTAAATAATGATGAAAAATTATTTTCAAGTTTTGAGTACATTTATAAATAAAACACTGTAATTTATTTTTTTTAATTATTTTTAACTTTTCAGTAATTAAATTTTTTGACCACTCAGAAACTTATAACAAAATTATAGCCAATTTAGGCCGAAAATGTAGATAAAATCTTTAAAATATCTGAAATCGGGTGGTACCGCTATATGGAGGCTATGCAAAAACCTTGACCTATGTCCAACATTTTTGGTGGAGAGCTTCCTGTACCATTGGGAACCCCAAATGCCAAATTACAGGCAATTCGGCCAAAAAATTAAGATAGAATGCTTAAAATACTGTTACGGTAGACGTTGTTTTATTCCCTAGTACGATTTGTACCAAATAAAACAGGGTTCGTTTTAGATTTCGTTTCTACAATGCTTTATTTACTTTAGTACACTTATTCGGAACCGACATTAATTACTAAGCACAGAGCTTGTCTCTAGTTAGCACGCAGCTCTTCTTTAACCGATCTGTTCAGTTCAACGCTTAAAACACAACTCACTCGTCATTGCTAGTTCCATCTGTATTTATACCCCAAAATCTCCCTGTTCGAGAGTCCTCTTGAACACGTCTGGCAACACCTCGAATCTGTACAACGAACACACAGACGCACATTAGCACTAAGGCCGTCATCAGACCATTTGCTTTTTCACATGTATGACATCATGTGTTCTGTATATTAGTATACCCAAAGTGACAACATAAATGTGAAAAAGCAGATGATCTGATGGCCACCTAAGCGAACAACCAGACTCACATATATGGGGGAAAATCAATACAAGTGGACAAACACACTAATGACGTAATTACAACAACAAACAAATGCAAGAAATAAAGAAGTAGCAAACTAAACGATAATTACATGATTATGGCAAAACAAAAGCACATCAAATTAAAGGTAAAGTAAGAACTAGAATGATGAAGAGAATTCTACATGGTAGTTGTTGTGGCTTAAATAAAGTAACTGCGTAATAAAACTTTACGTTACAATTCAAATTTTTAAATTAACGGAAATTAAACTAAATTAACTTAAACCTATCAGTTACATTCGTAACAATACTTTAAATCGGGTGGTACCGCTATGTGGGGAGCTATAAGAAAAAATGGACCCAAATTGGTTTTGGTTTCATATTCATGTATTGTCATCCAAATCTGAAAAGTGTGCACAGTTTTAGTTCGATTGATCAACTGCAACTGTGTGGAAAATGAGTTAGTAGATTTGAACTAAACGGATACCAGAGCAAGTTAAATAAAACACTGTAAAAATATTTTGTAAGAATGAATTTATAGTATTTATACCCTACACCACTATGTGGAAAGGGTATTATAAGTAGTTTTTTCCGAATATTCATGTAACACCGCGAAATATTTGTCGTATGCCAAAATTGGTATACCAAAATTCCATTAAAACTGCCGCAACTATTACGCAATCTTCATCTGACCAGAATAGACCCCTATTGTTTTTTGCAATGATCGTGAAATATTTAGGGGGTAGCATAGATCAAAAACAAAATTTTTTATCCAATTTTGTAGCGGCTCTGTAGGTCACAATGATAGTCAGATCGGCGCGAATTTCTATGCAAGGTTTGGATTTACGACAGAGAATTAGCTAACGTCATGATCAGATAAAAATTTAGCGGGTCAAATGAACCAGAACTTTTGTGTGAAAATTGTTAAAATTTTTAGATAATGACTATAACTTTACTCCTTGAAGATATATTCCACACACGTAAGTTATATTCAGGAGAGGAACTCTTGACCTTTCCGTTGACGCCAATTATGTAGATATATATACATGGTCAGCCTAATATTTACAGAGATCCCCCATCTTTAATTGTGGGAAGAGTAAACATAATCAAGCTAGATGTAGCAGTTAAATTTCAAACTGACAACTATTTGCACGAGGTAAGAGGTTTGGTCAGGGATTTAGTGGGTGAAATTGACCATAATTTGTTGTCGGAAAATATCTAAGTATATTTTTTGGTGGATATTTTAAATTCTGTGAGGCATATTCCGAAAAATTAGGAACGTGAAACTTGGAAAATAACTCTTGACCACTCCGTTGATGAAAATTTTATCAATAATGGTTAGATAACGGAACTACAGTCTAACATACACATACTATGTACATAATTAGGTTCCTTTATCGTTTTAGTTTGTATGTAAAGAACTATATTTACCTTCCATGCTACTAAATGTCGCAATCATGATAGAAGATTTTTTCAATAATGATAGAGAAATTCCCATTAATTTAAATTGCGCAAATGAGGCGCTCAGCGCCAAAACGGCCTAACCCCAAAAAAATGGTTCTGAGAAAAACAAACGAAGACTTTTTTTTAAATATTTTTAATATTTTTTATTAATAGTAAATAAATATTAGTTGTAATATCTGGTTTATTTTAATCATAAGGTCTTGATAAATTTACATAAAGACTGTATTAAACGGTTAAACAAATAAAGTGGTGTATGCCATTTTGGAATCCATTAAAAAAATATATTGATAAAGACTGGGGGTTTAGCCATTTTGGCTCCATATTTTTAAAACGTACAAAATTTATTCAGATATATAATAAACATAATTTTTTGAGTTTTTAATAATACAAATTGATAATAACAAGTAGGCAAATGTTATAGCCGGACGGGGCCGACCATGTGATACCCTACACCACTGCCCATGGGAATTAGCTTTCAGCAAATCAAAATTCCTTTATGGAACAAATAAGGTTATTGTAAGAAATAACCTTGTCGATTCTGCCACCTTATCACATTAAGCTTGGGACCTACAGTTTATCGCCGACTCGGCGTGTCCTCAGACACCACTTTTAGAGAAGTTTTATATGGCTGAAATACTCAGAAAATGTCGCCAACATTACTGAGGGGTATTTTGCTACCGTTCAAAGTTTGATGTTACCTCGCCGGGGAATCGAACCCACGACATTCAGCGTACAAGGCGGATGTGAAGTTGAAATATAGCTCCACTCTATGGAATAATATTAGAAAATAAGATACTTAATGATTGTAAAATTTCCAAGTTTTGACATTTCTAATAGGGTGCCACCGTGGTGCAATGGTATGCACACCCGCCTCTCACGCTGAATGCCCGGGTTCGGTTCCTAGGCCAGGCCCAGGGTTTCGAAGTCGGAGTCTACGAGTCGGAGTCGATCAATTTTGCTGGAGTCGGAGTCTGAGTCGGAAAAAATACTTCGACTCCGACTCCGGGCAAAAATTTTTTCCACTTTATAGAAATATAACATTAAATTTGGAACAAGAACATTTTTTTTAAATCATTACTTATTTCAAAAGAAAGGTATAAGAAAAGATATATGTAAACGGTATATTATACTAAGTTAAAGGACAATTCACAGAATATTTACTATCCTCCGAAGTGTAGTCTATTCTTCCTTATTTTGTTGATCCAATTGATTCTTTACATTTTTGCAAACAAAAGTAAAGTTCTATGAAAATAGAATTAAGATTGGACCTTTAACTTCTTTCGTCAGAAGTATTACTGGTCTTCTCACATAGGTCTATTGGTATTCTCATTTTGTTTTGTTTTTTTTTTTTTTGAGAATCATCCTTGTCTTCTATTAAAGACATTATGGTCTCTATGGGAAATCTTACTGAGTACCCTGTGACACAAAATGGAAGTCAAGATCTGGGGGGTGGAAAAATTCATTTTCGGAATGAAAGTCCCAATTGAGAACCCCAAAGAATCCCATTTCTGAGTTATGACATAATGATTTTTTGATTGACCCCCATCAATCATTGAGAACATAGTTTTATATCTCTGTTTGGAGATATTGTTTCATCATATGCTGCCCTTCTAGCTCAGTTCCTTTCATGTCCTTTTTGTTCTTGAACTCAAAAAGTTAAAGCAATTGAAATTTTCTACAAAAATGTTCCACCGAAAATTATATGTACGTTTCCCATATCCAAGAACTCGATATTGTCACATTTTCATTGTCCTTTATCAGTTTTACCCGTTACTTTCTCGAAAAAGTAAATGCTTATGTATTTCGGCAAAATTTAGCAAAATCTATTAACTATATATGAAATTCGGATGGTTACGCTTCTGAATTAGGGCATCATAAATTCATTGTTGGTCAACGCAGATTCATCCTGCCATAACACCGAAGTCTGACAAACGGCGAATCTTACGCCTAGGATTCATTATATACTCAATGAGGGCTTTAGATGTAGACATTCAAATAACCGGATCTTTCCGGAACAGATATAGTTCATGTGTATCCGAGTTTTCTACACAATCAATAACATATACGAAGTTCAATGAAATACATAATCATTGAGTTTCCTTGTGAAAGGATCGGGTAAAAGTGATAAAGGACAATGAAAACATGATAATATCGATTTCTTGTCCTAGTGGACCGACACTACATAAAAATTTCCTAGCAACATTTTTGTAGAATATTTTCATGTACGAAATCTAATCGTGTGCTAATTTTTCAGTTCCAGGAAACATCCAGCTGTCTTCATGCTGGGTGGTGTACACAATATATCTCAAATATTTCAATAAAATTATCCACTCCACACCAAACTTTAAAATGTGAGCGCTGAATTTTAGTTTAAGGGGTGTCCCCACTTATAATTTTCAGAAAAAAAGTAGAAAGTATAAATAGCATAGAATATATGGCCAAATTTTTAAGTCGATCGGAACAATATTTCCGAAAATATATGACAATTGGTTTATTAGTTTTCGAGCTAGAATTTGCAATGCAAAATGCTTTAATAAAAACAGGGTTTTGTAGACGACCTCAAAACTTCGTAATATTTTTCTCTTTCAGATGAAGAAAAAATTCTGGAAAAAAATTATGAAAAATGGCTTTTATTGAGGTTTACAACTGGGGGTCTCCTTTTAAGGCTAAGTACACTAAAATGTTGGCTTATATCCAGTTTGAAACTTGGTCATGAATTTCTTATAATTTTGATTGCATGTAGTCCTTATGATTTGTATTGCCCCTTCATTTTCACATCTTTTGAAAGCTTAAAGATTTTGTCACGCGTAAGAAATCCGTCCAGAATATACTCGTACAAAAAAGGAAACCCGACAAAAACTTTCTACCTTGCTATTTTTCAATGTAAGATTC
Source organism: Musca autumnalis (assembly GCF_047663935.1). Classification (NCBI taxonomy): domain Eukaryota; kingdom Metazoa; phylum Arthropoda; class Insecta; order Diptera; family Muscidae; genus Musca; species Musca autumnalis. The sequence goes on along the minus strand of NW_027411977.1, from coordinate 190,148,314 downwards.
GGCAGAAACAATAATGATGTGTTCGAATGTATTCCAAGGAATGCCCTTTCTAAGGAAAACTAACACATTAGCCTATATAGGCCAAAATATAGGAAAAAAATAAAAAAATAGTGAACATTTTATTCATTTTTAGTGGTATAGGAATTCACACTCGGAGTCGACCCGGAGTCGGAGTCGTGAAAAAAACTTGTCTGGAGTCGGAGTCGAGCCAAAAATACCTCGACTCCGAAAACCTGGCCAGGCCACATGAAATTTTCAACGGAGGCAAAATACCCCTCAGTAATGATGATGACATTTTCTTAGTATTCCAGCCATGAAAAACTCTGTAATAAACAGTAGGTCCCTTATCATTGAGCTAGTATGTCATTCATATGACAGAAGCCTCTCTTGTCCATACTGGGATGTTTGTGGAACAATTATGTATATCGTTATATTGGTATTGGTGCATTGGTAGCCCCATTTGATACACCAGTACATTTTGTTTGAATATCACCTTTGCTGGCATACTCGGATGGCTTCAAGAGCGGGACCACCCATTTTCCAGACTTCAGAAACGATGTGGGTGGCTATCGACAGGTTGAGAACTTTAGTGAGATACTCGGCTCCCGACTCATCCCGCTGTTTTGGCATTACTATGGAGATTCCATCAGGGCCCAACGCATTGTTTGATTTCGCGTTCTTGATGACATTCGCAACATCAGTCATTGTATATCAGTGGTTCTCCTCTTTGACAGGAAGAGATCTAATGCGATGTAGTACTTTCCTCTTCGCCTTGTCAATTCCGGGGTGATCGACAAACTTTCGATAAAACTTGAGCACCTCTTTGAGTCAGTCAGCCTAACGCCGCCAAACGTGACTGACTATACCCTCTCCCACAATCCACTTCTTCCTCCACTGTCAATTAAAATAACTTGCACACCTCTTCGACACAGTCAGTGTAACGTCGCCAAACGTGACTGAGGTTCTATCTTTCTTCTTTCCAGGGTTCTAGAGTGACATAACCGTTGTCCACAATTCACTTATTGAAGCACCAATATTGCAACTCTTCAGATGATTTAACTATTGTTTCAGCTCATTGACTCTGGGATCAGAGGGTTTGGCACGACGAAGTTCATCACGTTCATTTGCGAATCCCGTCGCCTCTGCTGGGAAATTCGGTCTCACTTCTGCTATTCGACCAGCAGGTATATGGCGAGCGGCTACATCAGTGATGATGTATCGAAACCTCCTTTCTGCTACCCGAAAATGAGAAGGGTAAGGCAGATCTATGAAGCGGTGATTAGAAAACTCTCAGAAACTAGGTCATTTAGCTTTGCCATTATTGATGAAAGTGCGACTTTCAGGGCTGATGAAATCGGGCGGTCTGATGATGGAATCGATTAAGGGGAGATGGTCTGACTCAAGAGAAACGACAGGTTACCAGGTGGCGTCATTTGTCAAACCAGGTGAAACGATGGTTATGTCTGGAGACCTGTTAAACTCTCCGCTTATTCTGGTAGGGTCGGCCTCATTCACCTTGCAAAACGTAGAGCTATCAATCGGTTTAGCAAGCACTATAGCTTTCGGGTCGTTTGTGAGGACCCAATCATACAAGTGGTAATAAACATTAAAGTCCTCCAAGACCAGACGGTTATGACCTTCCAAAAGCGGGCTAATGTTGGTCCTATAACTTGGAATACAGCTAATTATCGGCTGGATGTATACGTTCAGCAACTCTACCTCAGCGTTTTCACACCTGACTGCTGCCCCCATACATTCCATGTGCAGGTAATTAGATCCAGACTCAAGCGACGTAGGTCTGTGTTGATCGTAATGTTACAATGGGAAAGCTTATCTTCCACCTCCACTTCAGGTGCGATTCTTCCTCAGTACGTTGTAAACATCACAACGCTGAATGCTTCAGCTGTTGTTAAGCTTGGTTTCCTGCATTGTCGAGGCCATGATATTCTTCTGACGAGTCCAGAACAGCTTGGATTTGGGTGAAGATGCGGATGTGACAAACTGATCACAAATAAATTTATCCTGGAAATTCCTCCTTCTCGGCACGGACCAAAGGATTCCGAAGCAGACATTCCGGGATATGCTGCTCCCAACACAGGAAGTGTTAAAAATACAAACATGTGTACACTGTGGTGGCAGCCGCTGGACGGAACGCGGTGTTGTGATTGTCTATACACCATGGGACTGACAACTCAGACCTGACTTCAAATATAATATTTCTGTTGGAGACTGGATTCCCTCTTTATTTCAATAGTATCTCCATATGCACTTGTTTTGAAAATATGTATTTACAATTTGTATCCTAACGATACCACTGTCCTGCAACGTTGACAATCCGCTTAGCGAAGAACTCTCCACTCCACGTGAGTTAATGGGCGAAAAATCTATTGTTCGAAATTAAGAGCCTACAACCAAACATTTGTCAAATTTCCTCTCCGAAAATAAGTGGAAAGCCATACAACAGCAACAACACAACAAATTGAATATTGAAATTGCTCTTTACGATAGAAGAGGAAGATGAAGTGTCGTCGTCATATGGTTGCATTTAACAAATAATATTTTATGCCGTTAAGCATATTTAATGAGTTTGTCATTTTTGCTATTTTCGTTGTTGTTGTAGCTGTATATTGGTGTCTTTCATCTCGGGGCATTAAAAATGTATCAAACAACCCCCTTGGGGAGCAAAGGAAGACATATCTTTTCAATCATATGCAAATAACCGGGGTAGATGTATGGACATGCTTCCATTCTCCATTCACACTTGTACCTACTCCCTTCCACCTGACTGCAATGAAAGTTTCTTTGCTGTTCTTTGCATCCAACCGAAACAAAAAACATACAAAAATATGCATTCAAAGAACGAATTGTTTGTCACACACCATGCATGGCATCTTTGTGGAGATGGACTGTGTGGTGCAACCATCACACAAATTATGCATACATGCGCCAAGTTTCGCCAGTCCCTGAGTTTTCTGTTTTCGTTTTTAAGTCTCTGGTTTATGGTTTATTGAAAGCTTTGAGAGTGGGTGAAGTTACTTTGAAAAATTATGCGGGTGTGTGGTGGAGTGGATGGAGTACATTATGCCTCACACAACATCTACAACAACACTTTTCATGGTATGATGTTAATATTCATATCTGACGTCCATATAGTCATTCATCAAGATTATACGCTGAATGCATTGTGTGCTGCATCAAGCTCTGCAGTGTGTGAGTTTGTTTGTATGTTGGCTTGTGGGTAGACAATGATGATGGTGGTGTTGTTCGGCTTTGCCTTTGTTTCATTCGACTTGTTGTGTTTTTAAGTATTCAATTATTACCGATAATCAGATGCTTATGATACCCTCACACTTCACCTTCATTTGGTTTTGAGCCGAATTTCCCACCTTTGTTGCATTTGCTGTGGCAGATTCTGCTCGTTAAATCTTTATTCTTGAGATTTTCATGTAAAGTATTTTTTGTGCATGTGGCATGTTTGTTATTGTTGCCTGAAGTGACTCCTTTTGTTTGGTTTGGATTTACTTTAACGCTTGGCCAGGGGAAGACGATATTGAATGTGTTTTACTTTACTCATCCCGTTGTCTCGTTACATTTACATTTTTATGAGTTTTTCTTCTTCTCAAGCCGACCAACCGACCGACCCTTAGCAAGTCGATGTGCACCACTTGACAAATCTTTTGTCTTTGAGAAAGTGTGCCCCGAAAAATTACTGATTGTTATAGCACTTGATTATATCGTTTTGGACAATACGAAATCAGATACTTATGTTGCCTCTTTCATTGTCAGGTTTTATTTTGAATTGCAATAAAAACATGACTTATCTTTCCTTAATGAGTCTAAATCTGTATTCAATGTGGTAGGGATTTTTGTCATCAGGTTGGTCTTTCAGTGGAATTGTAAGATTTGTGAAACAAATTAGAAGAAGGAAATGTTTGATGATAACGTTGACAATGTCGAGATTGTTGGATCAATTAATTCATGTATTTTGAAGTAGAGAATACAGTTGTAACGGCATTTCTTGTTGTTGTTTAATTATGTTTTAAGGTTTGGGTTCCATTAATGTCTTACCTACGATTCTAGGCAAGAGATTAAATGATAGTTATGTCAGCATCGCATACGGAATCATATGATTGCAGGCCAAGGAACAAATTTGACAAATTTTGTCTTCATGTGGAAACATCCTCATGCAAAAGAGCATTATAGTAAGCAGTATCTGGCTGCACCAGATCAAGCAAGTGTGTGACGCCTACTGAGTTAGACGTCTTATATGTCCGAGAAGTGACTACCCTTTCGAAACTGCAGAATAATACTCCGTTCAACTTACCCACCTGCTGGAAGACGGTGCTCTTTGTTCCGATAATGTGGAAGCAATGGCAAAAAATTCTAACCTTGCTTAAAACCGACCCAAAATTCTCAGGTACAAAAACCATCACCAAAAAAACTAAGTTCGGTAAGGGGTGTCGTAAGGCTGTCGTTTGGGAAAAAATGCAAAATGCCCAGCAACATTGTAAAACGTTAGTTTTACCTTCACATACGGTTTTTGTCCAAACGGACCCTTAAATATTGTCCAACACCAAAATCAATAAGCTTCATCCTCTCTGGGCCCGCAACTCCCGATGAAAATAGCGACCTAAAGCGTGATTGCAAGGTTTAGACGGACAGACGAAACACTTTTGTCTGTGAAAATATTTAAGTGCATGGAGTAGATCTACATCTCTTGAGTATTTCCCATGAATAAAGTGTTAAAGTTGAATTCTGGTTATTACATTGACTATAGGCTTTAACCGGCTTTAGAGGTTTATGTCCACTTTCAAATTTTACAAAATCAATAATTTGTTATTGACTCATTTTAAAGTACAGGTAGAATATATCGAGTCGATCGAAAAAAATTATCTAAGATATGAGCGTTAGAAAAGAAAAATTCATTGTGATTTGTATGTAACATCAAAGTTTCTCGAAATGACATTTTTGAAAGCTCGAAAACGGATGATCCAATCTTCATATGTTTTAATGGCATTATTATACACATAATAATGTGCGAGAGACTTTTTAAATAAAATTTTTTGACGGATTTACGGCAAAATTTTGGCCAAGAGGAACCCAAAATACCAAACTATAACTAAGTATTTGTAATAAAGCATTGAAAAATAAGGTTACCAGCCAAGTCGGACTATAGGAAAGGTTTGGAATTAAATGACTAACATTAAAATAAATAAATAATTCGAATATATAAATTTCGAATGATTTGTGATATAAATGCTAGTCTCCAAGCTTAGCCTTCGTCCACCCCCTAAAAACACAATTCAATATGCCTGATGATCGGTCTAACCACCCGTGAAACGTAGCATAGTGGTTGAATGTGTGGGACTTCGGTGGATTCCTAATTTTTCAATGTACCTATCAGGTATAAATAGCTCAACTCGAAAGAGAATTAATTCATATAACTAATTTGGTCTGAAGATGTAACTAAAAACGTCAAAGTACCAGAAATCGGGTAGTAACCTTATATGGGGGCTATTCCAAAAGTTGGACTTTATTTCCACAGTATTTGGTAGAGTAGGGTTTTGGAACCTTATAATAGCTAATTCAGCCTAAAAATGTAGCCAAAATCAGAAAAACATGAAATCGACCGGTACCGTTTTATGGCGGCTGTAACAAAACATGGTCCATCTTCGAACTTGACCTGCGTGCAAACAAAAGACGCATATTTTCAAAAAATCAGTGTCCTATCTCAGTTTTTGTGGATGCCAGAGTGATTACCACAGACGAACGCATAGATCGACTAAGAATTTTACTCTTATCATGATTATGTATACTTTACAGGGTCGCGAAAGATTATTTCAATGCGCTACAAACGGAAAAACAACCTTAATATACCTTCTATACTGTGGTGGAGGGTAAATATTATTAAAAAATAGCGTTTTTAAATTTAGCATTATTTATTGGAATTTTAATATTTATTTTAACATTTTTATACCCTACACCACTATGTGGAAAGGGTATTATAAGTTTGTTTTGGAAAAAATTCATGTAACACCGCGAAATATTCGTCGGAGACCCCTAATGTTGTATACCAATCTTCATATCTCGGCGAGATAAAGCGATTTTGAGATGTGTGTCCGTCCGTCCGTCCGTGTGTCCGACTGTCCATTATAAATTGTAATCAAACTCCAGGCCGCAATTATGGACTGATCGTCACGAAATTTTGTATGGAGGTCGGTTTCACGTCAGAATAGATCGCTATTTTAATTGGTGATGATAGTGAAATATTTAGCGGGTGAAATGGACCAAAAACATAATTTTTATCCGATGTTGTAGCTGCTCTGTAGGTCGCAATAATAGTCCGATCGCCTCGAAATTTTAAATAAGGTAACAGAACATGATAAAGAAGAAGCCTGCAATTTGTGATGGCAATCAGATAATATTTAGAGGGTTAAGTGGACCAAAACTTTTGTGTGAAATTTGTGAAAATTTTTAATATACAGCTTATATCTTTATTCCTGGAAGAGACATTCCGGACAAGTAAGCTAAACTTGGAAGACGATGTCTTGACCTTTCCATTGGTTCCAATTATGTCGATTTATGCGGTCAGATAACAGAGTTACAGCCTATTATATCCAGTTTTTTCTTGTTGTGTAATCATAAGCACAATAGAGACCGCAATTATAGTTCAATAGTCACGACATTTTGCACGAGGTAAGAGTTTAGGTCAAAGAAGATACCTACAATTTTGGAATATGATCCGATATTATTTAGCGGTCGAAATGGACCACTACTTTTGTATGAAAAATATAGAAATTTTATTTTTGGTCCATATTTTTATTCCTGGATGGCATATACCGGCAAAGTAGCCTACATATGGAAAATTAAATACTGATATTTCCCCTGATGCAAATTGCAATAATGAGTTTGGTAGATTTCGGGTCTACTGCCTAACATATAATGGGTTTTGTGTAGAGAACCATAATTTCCTCTCATACTACAAATTGTCTCAATCATGGCAGAGAAATTTTCAGTTCAGTTGTCCAACTGAATTTTTATACAAATATTGCAGCATGGGGTCGCTTCGCGACCACCTATTTTATAACCCTCAGCCTTTGGGTTAATACAAAATACGACCAAAGATATGCCCATCGAAAAAATGGTTTTAGACCCCAAGTTTGTTTGTTTCGATTTAGCTCTGTCCGTTCATCTGTCTCTCTTACTGTCTAGCTGGCTGGTGTGCACGATAACTCCCGAACGGATCTACCGATTCGAACCAAATTTTGTACTTCGTAATTTTTAGCCCAAACTTAGTTTAATTTCGAATATGGGCTATATTGGTTCACTTCTTCGGGCACCTCCCCACAAAAGTTCAATTTTTTTTCTGTGTGTGAGCGATAACTTTCGAAGTGCGAAATTGATTTGGTACAAACTTTCCATATATTATTATACCTTCCAGATATAGATCGGGTAAGACTATATCGGTCCACACCTTCGAGTACCTCCCACACAAAATTTGGAAAAGTGAAATTTAAGAGTCCTATCGAATCGTTTTGATTTTTTCAGCAGATTATCCTTGCGGCCCCTTTTACGATGGTATGATTGCAATGGCAAGTCCATACGTTCAGAGATTATGACCGAAAAGGTCCATGAAACCCAGATAAACAAGCAAAAAACCTAACTAAAATGGCAAATCCTCAAGACAACTCTCAAGGGAATTTTCTGTTTGGTCCAAACTTTGCACATCCTATTATTTTATCCAGTAATGTGTCAGGTTGGAATATGGACTATATCGGTCTCGTCCTTCGAGTACCTCCTACACAAAATTTGGGAAAAGTGCAGTTTGAGAACGTTCTTATCACGGTACCTATTGCAATGGTACAATTTTTCCGGAGTAAGTCCATACTTCCTGAGATAATGTTCCAAAATTCCCAAAAAATAATTCTCAAACTTTTTCAGAAATCAGAAGTTAGCTTACTACAATTGATTTGGTATAGCCTTATATTACGATACCTACAAAATATATATTTTTATACGTCATAATTATTATGTTTGTTTCTGTTTTGGTCAGATGCTGAGGGTATATGACTTTCACTATCTTACTTGGTGTGTAATTGAATATGAATAATTTTGGGATTTATAAATTTGTGTGCATCCAAATTATTTGAATTTCTATTCATTATTATTTATTTCTATCGGTATAAAATATGTATATAACCACAATGAACTATTTTGAAATGAAGCCACAATCAATGTGAATTTTCCAATTTTTGCATATTGTTTAGAAATGTATAATTTATAAAATTGTTCCACAAATATCCCAGTAGGAACAAGGGAGGCTTATCTTATACCAATGGATTAATGTTATGTCATTGATATGTAACGCATTTTTTATCGCCGGAACCGAAAGGCGTGTGCTAAGTTGCCACTTGTAGAGAAGTTTTTCATGGGTGAAATACTCAGGAAATATCGGCAGCATTGCATTAGGCCACCGTTGAAAATTTGATGTGGCCAGGCCTGGGAATGATACCCGGACATTCAACGTGCAAAGTGGTTGCACATAGCTAATTCCTAGAGGTTGTGGTGTAGGGTATCACATGGTCGGCCCCGTCCGACTATAGCCTTTGCTTACTTGTTTAGCATTATTTTAGTGTTGATTTAGATGCAACACTTTCCTAAATCTGGTCACACTGTTAGCCGCAGTATGCTGGATACTGCAATGTATAAGTCACATTTCAAAACTTTGCGCAATAGTTTAAGGATCTTTTCGTATTTATAACGGTTCAATTTCTTTTTTTGGGCAATTCAATACATCCTAAAATAATGGCCCACAATAGCTTATAAAAACTCTGCCGGCACTAACTAAAATAACTGATGATCCCTTGGCGGCCGAATGTTCGAACAGGGGCCGCCACCTCCACAATTATACGTTTATGTTCGTGTATTGGGAGCGCAAATATATCCCGGAATACCTGTTCCAAGCTCTTTTGGCTTGAAGATCCTCGGTACATGGATCTGATCCGTTTGTCAGATCCTCATTCACCACATGTCAACATCGGTGAGATGAAATGGTTGTAGAGAATGGAAGCATTTCCCAGGCTGATATGGTCTTGGTCGTCTCCAGGACTATTGCAAATGGAGTTGTGTTGTTGTTTGGTGCGCAAGAACATATCCCAGCATGTCTGGAACACGGAATACAAGGGTCCCCCTCAGTTTTTTCAACAACAACAAACGCAGCATCTTTCACCACATTTTGTTGTTCAGCACATCAGAAACGATATTTCGTGCAATTCAATTGCGATTCATGAAACACATGTAGTTTGCAACATTGCGAAGTTTATAACGTTTTGCGAAACGGTATTGCACGAAGCTGAGGACTTTTCTTCGTTATACGGCAGTCTGTCCTGTAGTGTGTTATTTGTCCGATATTAGTTCGCTTTTGGAGGGCAATATACGTATGGTGCTAAGGGGCTTCAATGTTCATCATGAACTTGGACATTCTGTCCTAGTCAATTACCAGAGGGATACAGCGCAGGCCACATCAACCCTACGGCGAACGAAGAGAAGATTGCCACAGCTTGCCAGACATACCATTGTTAGAGATGGTATTTTCCGGGTATTTACCAGGTAAATAACCACACGGTGGGTAAATACCGGGTAAATACCCATTTTTGGGTATTTACTATATTGAATCGCCAATACAACATCTTACAGCGTGTTTTTGTAAAAATGCTTTCCTGTCACACGAACCGTTCGTACTAAAACGTATACGTTCAAAATTTGGTTTTTGTAAAATTTTACGAACCATTCGTTTTTATCTAAAAGCTTTCCTCTATTTCATAAAAGCTTTTATATTTCAGGGTTTCCATGATACTTATTTTGTGAATTTTGCATAGGCATCTGCACGTAAAATGTGTTACTTGATAGCAACTCCGATAGACAGATGACAAACAAAAAATAAGAAAAAAATGTAATCAAATTTGTCCAAAAATAATTGTGATAATATGAAGAAACGGATGTACATATACGCGTGTGCTTCTATGGAAATAAATAAAAGTGCATTCCCTTCCAGTTTTCGTGTGTTTTGTGCCATTTATTACTCAAATTATTTAATTTTCATTCAAAACGATGGGTCTTTTCCATTCGCTTATTTTTGACGCATTCGTTCGTCTGATTTTGTTACGAAAACCAAAAAAAATTACGAAAATAAAAAGCTTTCATTTGTTTGCCACACGAATATAAACGTCAATCGCTATGAAAACCAAATTGTGTCTTCGTTCATGAAATCGACGAACGAATGGCCAAAAACTTTTTAAAAAACACGCTGTTAGACCCAATTCTTGGGTATAGCTTGTGAAATCGTTTCAAAATGGACAGTTTTACAATACGAGGGCGGTTCGGAAACTTCTTAGCCTATCAATGAAAGAGAATAGTTAGTTTTTCAAAAATATTTTTATTTTTCAATATAATCTCCTGAAACTTCAATACACTTAGTCCAACGCTTTTCTAGCAATTCTATTCCTTGATTAAAAGAGTTTTCCTCAAGGTCTTTAAAATAGTGGTTTACAACTGTAATTGCATCTTTATTTGAGGTAAAACGCTTGCCAGCAAGGAATTTTTTTAGATTTGGGAACAAGTAAAAGTCACTGGGAGCTAAATCAGGAGAATAAGGTGGGTGGTCAAGCAACTCGTACTTTAATTCGTTGATATTAGCCATTGTTATAACACTCTTGTGCGCTGGTGCGTTGTCTTGATGAAAAATTTTTTTTGTGTTGTAAGCCAGGACGTTTTTCTCGAATTTGTACATTTAATTGATCCAAAAGGTTGCAATAGTACTCTGAATTTATTGTTTTACCCTTTTGCAGATAGTCAATCAATAAAATACCTTTGAAGTCCCAAAAAACCGTTGCCATAACCTTACTAGCCGATTGAATTGCTTTTGCCTTCTTTGGGGCACTTCCTCCAGCTTCAGTCTATTGTTTGGATTGTTCTTTTGTCTCTGGAGTATAGTGGTGGATCTGGAAACGACGCTTAAAATCCATTTTATTTCGCTTAAAACGATCAAAACAAGCTTGAGAAATGTTCATTCTTATGCGTTTTTGATCGACTGTTAACAAATGCGGCACCCATCTTGCAGAAAGCTTTTTCATCTGTAGTTCTTCATGCAAAATTAAATGGACTCGATCATTTGAGATGCCCATGATATTAGCAATTTCACGCACTTTTATTGGTCGATCATTTAATACCATATCATGCACTTTGGCTACAATTTCTGTTGTTGTTGCTGTTTTTGGACGTCCATTACGTGGTTCATCTTCAATGCTTGTACGACCACGTTTAAATTCAGAAACCCAATTTTTTACTGTTGCATATGAAGGAGCACTTTCACCTAACACATTCACCATATCATTATGAATTTCTTGTCCCAATAAACCTTTTTTATGTAAATATTTAATGACAGCACGCATTTCTAATTTTTCCATTGTATAAAATTGCGGATGCGTCTGTTTTTGAAAACCTGTTTCTATATGAAGGAGTTGCCAGATCGAAACAAAATTTAACATGTGTTCATAACAGAGATGGAAGTTTCCAAAACACTTAACTTTTTTCTGTTTATACCGCGCTTTTTGTGCTAGGCTAAGAAGTTCCCGAACAGCCCTCGTACAAGTGGGTAAATACTTGTGTAAATAAACGAGTATTTACCCAAATGTTGGGTAAAAACTTTTTAACTGTCGAACCACTCGACGTAGGCTGACGAAATTTGGCTCAAAACTTTCTTATATCAATAGTATTAAAGGTATTTAAAATGTAGTCCCTGGGTCCATGTTTTGATATAGCCACCATATAGCCGTACCTCCCGATTTAACGTATTTTTCACCTATTAACCACATTTTACAACGAAATTGCCTGTAATTTGGCACAGTGAGTCCTCAATGAGTATAAAATATCTTTGCAAACATTTTTCAACGTAGGTCCACGCTTTCTTATAGCCCCCATATAAGGGTACGCCGATTTCGAGTATTTACCCAAATATTGGGTAAAAACTCTTTATCTGCCGAACCACTTGACGTAGACTGACAAAATTTCGCTCAAAACTTCCTTTTATCAATAGTATTGAAAATGGAGTCTCTGGATCCATGTTTTGGCATAGCCCCCATATAGCCGTACCCCGATTTCGAGTATTTACCCAAAAGTGGGTAAAAACTCTTTAACTGTTGAACCACTTGACGTAGACTGACAAAATTGGGCTCAAGACTTTCTTATATCAGCAGTATTAAAGGTATTGAAAATTGAGTCCCTGGATCCATGTTTTGGTATAGCCCCCATATAGCCGTACCTCCCGATTTAAGGTATTTTTCACCTATTAGCCACATTTTATAACCAAATTGGCTGTAATTTGGCAGAGTGTGTCCTCAAGGACTATAATATATCCTTGCACAAATTTGTCAGCGTAGGTCCACGCTTTCCTATAGCCCCCATATAAAATATCTTTGCAAACTTTTGTCAATGTAGGTTCACATAAAGTTACCGCCCGATTCAAGGCATTTTTTGATACATTTTCTTACCTAATTTAGGGATTTAGGGCATCCACCTAAAATTGTGGACGGGAATGAAATTAATTATTCCATTTTATTTCAGAATATTTTATTTCTGCAGGGCTCGTCTGATTCTTTTTTACTTCTTTACCTCGAATATCATTATTAATTGGGGTCGATTATGCATTGTCACTAAACTTGAATTGCGTTGCCAATGGCACGCGCGACTGATATGAAATGTTGCATCTATTAGAAGAAATTTGAAGGACAAGTCGAATCAACTGGAATTGCCATCTGCACTGTAAGGGGATGCTTATTTTCGAAAGATCTGTATAATCAGTAAATTATTTTAGGTTTAAGGCGTATTTTAGATAGCCAAAGGATGCCGTAGTTTACATTGTGGAAAACTTAAAGGATGACTTCAAAGTAAATTACAGATCAACAACAATACCCCCACTTTTAAAAGTGTGTGCTTCGTTGAGATTTTTTGCAGGGGGGGAAGCTTCCAAAAGTCCCATGGCAATGATTACCACAAAAATGAAATTCCCTGGTGTAGGCGGCTGTATAGATGGAACACATGCGCACATTGGATTTGCACTCAATTTATAAATTAATATTTCAAACTGTTGTTTAGTCGTTATTTTAAACATATTTTTGATACACAAACAGGGCAATCATGAATATTTCCCTCGGAATTTTCCGAACGGAAAATGATTTTAAAAAGTGAAATTCTTTGAAAATCAATATTTTTAAACGTTGAAAACTACTAGAATCACTTTATTATGGGGTGTTCTCCCCGAATTGACAAAAATATTCACTTTTTTCGACATAAATATAGAAATAACAAATTGCGAAATTAGGAAAAGGGAACAAATTCCGCACGGAATTTTTATTGATGATTGCCCTGAAAATGAATTAATGATGCAAAGAATAAACAATTGTTAAGAAAATATTTATTTTCCTTTCTATTTCACTTCTTATTTCTTCGAAAATGTTCACTGCAACTGAAAATAGGTGGTTGCTGAAAAATAGCCGCTTCGTCAACGGGGATTCGCAACTTCAGTTGAAGATTGCCATACATAAATTAATTTTGGCAAGTGGCAACGCCACTCAACGACAATTGCTGTAGATAATCGACTCCTAAGTCTCTTATTTTCGGAGACAAAATTCCAAGACCACAGATAGTAACAGGATTTATTAGTGTTTATGCTTTTGAAGGCCTCAATCAACACGGTGCTCTTGAATCAAATTTAAATGGAAGGTGCTTACACCTGGGAAGTTTTTGCGGATTCTGAAACTACAAAGTTCGTAGATGAGAAAAATCATAAAACTAAAAAAATCGTCGGAGCGCTTTTTAAATAAATCGCGATTCAAGTTGACATTTTTAGGGGTTGTTTATGTTTTCACGATTTTGCTTGAAAACCGCAAGTCCTATCAGAATGAAACTAACAAAAATGTTGTAGCTATCAAAATTCTCTACAAGATTAACCTTCAAAGTTCAAATTGGGACAATGCACTGAGTATATCGCCCCCTTATAAGACAATGTCATGAAGGGTGTGCCTTAACTAACTTTTAACGAAAACCGCTTACACAGGGAAAGTTTTTGTGAATTTCGAAACAGCTATGTTCATAGATAAGAAAAGTGCAAAAACAAGAAAAAATCACTGTAGGGATTTTTAAACAAATCGCAATAAAAATTCAAATTTTTAGGTGTTTTTTAGGTTTTCACGATTTTGCTTGGAAACCGCAAGTCCTATCGAAATGGTGGTAAGGAAAATGTTGTAGCAGTGAAAATTCTCTATAAGACTGGCTAATTCATATTATCCTAGGTTTTACTATTTTTGAGATAAAGAAGCTCAGTTTACATTTTTAGGTTTTTTTGTTAGAGTTTCGCGATTTTGCTTGAATGCGGCAAGTCTTATCGATATGGGACCTGAGAAAATTTTAAAGCTGTGGAAATTCTCTACAAGACTGGCTTATCTAATTTTCCCTAGGTTGTATCTTTTTGATATATATAAGTTTTAGTTGGGAATTCGCAGTCATGACATTGTTTTATAAGGGGGGCGATACAGGATTGAATTGAATTGGAACTGTCCCAATTTGAACTTCTATATCTCAAAAACGGTAAAACCGACGAGAATATCATAAAAATCAATCTTATAGGAAATTTTCATAGCTGCAACATTTTCTTTATTCCGATTTTGATAGGACTTGCGGTTTCTAAGCAAAATAGCAAAAACCTAAACAACCCCTAAAAATGTCAACTTGAATCGCGATTTATTTAAAAAGCGCTCCGGCGATTTTTTTAGTTTTTTAATTTTTCTCATCTATGAACATTGTAGTTTCAGAATCCGCAAAAACTTCCCAGGTGTAAGCACTTTCCATTTAAATTTGATTCAAGAGCACCGTGTCAATTGTTATATTCTTTATTTTGTTAGGTTTCTACCTTTAGCGGGTATTAAAGGTTTTTTCACGAGTGACATCACATGAGAGGGACCAAGATAGATCCATTCCCATATTTTAAAATCTATCGTAACCCACACACCCTATGTGTTGTTCAAATGACTATTGAACTCTGTAGCACAATGAAGAATTTTGTTTGGATAGATCCTCCCACCTGTACTTCTCAATATATTCATCATTAATAAATCCCTAAAAAGTGTCTTATTTGTGTATCATTTTCAGAAACGGCTCTCCCATTTTTCACAGTCACTATTAATAATCCTCTATCTTTAAAGGAATATCTTACACCTCCTACGTACGTATGTATGTGCCACAAATCATATCGAAAAATCTATCAAACCTTGAACTTGTGACCATAAATTATGTCAACGAAGACATACCTCACCCCCCAAAAAAAATATTCACAACGTTAAGACATGTCACATACAAGTAGTATATTGCCTAATAATTGTGGTAATTAAGACAAGACACTGAATGAGACAGAAACCACAAAAAACACACACAACAACGTGAATACAAGAAGAAACAACTTCTATAGTGTCCACTCCCCATGCATCCGCCCTGACGACTTTCAATAACACATCCCTTGAATCCAAAGTCATGCAATATATCTATGTCTCAAGTACATGTGGCTGCTGTCTTCTTCGTACATAAATAAAATGAATGAAAGATTGCATGAATGGAATGAATAACCTATCCGAGCTACTCTCCAAATATTAGATGCCTGAGAATATTCTTCAATAACAAACACACACACTCATACAGGCATGAGTTCACTTAAGATTTCACTACTTTCTCAAGTATGATGTGTTCTTGTGTTCATCGTTACAATTAGGACCCATGCTGTCATCACCTTCTACGGTGTTGAATGGCACCATTTGGCTATGGTTTGAGTGTGTGTGTGTCTCTGTGCATCTCGTTTTAAAAGAGTTTGTGAAGCAACATATGTGCATGAGTTTTGCCAAGGATTTGTTGTCGGGTTATGAGATTTGATTTTTATGGTTTTCGGTGGCAGTGCCTGTGTTTGGATGCTGTGATGAAGTACCTTCCCACACACACACACACACACTTATAGGAGCACACCAAAACTGTCAACTTTTGATTAAGGATTTTTCATTATAAATTTGTTTAACTATTTGTAACTTCTCTTAGCGTTCGTTCATCAATGTTGTTCGTCTTCTACGAGATGCTAACGAAGGGGGAAATGTGAAAGATAAATTATTTTCTTAAGCTGTTTTATCCTGTCTGTGTGACATTGGTGAGGAAAAGAAAACCCATTACGGCTGTGGGAATATAGGTTTCCTTGAATTTTAATTTTAATTTAAACAGATGAAATATAACATTTTAAATTTAACAAACCTTTACAAGGCATCTGTTAAATAATTTAAATTATTTTGTGTTTACAAAAATTTACCTTAATTTTT
The DNA here is from genome assembly GCF_047663935.1 of Musca autumnalis. Lineage (NCBI taxonomy): Eukaryota > Metazoa > Arthropoda > Insecta > Diptera > Muscidae > Musca > Musca autumnalis. Next base: position 190,131,908 of record NW_027411977.1, on the reverse strand, counting down.
TTATTATATCTTTTAAACTCCTTTAACTAGGTCAACAAATGTTTCTTATGTTGTTGTGTCTTTTGATCTTCCTTTAACCACTGCTACAAGTGAATATTTGTGTTTCGTTGCATTGCAAAAGAAAAACTTCATACTTTCTTTTAAGGAAAATTAAAATTTATGAATGAGAAAGAATGTGTGCTAACACCACAATTCTTTTATGCTCAAAGTAAAACCAAAATCAGAACAGAAGCAAAAACGAAGTTGAAACAAACACCAGCTTCGGATATGAGCACGAACATGAAAGTAGTTTTAAAGTCATAATTTCTTGTGGTTTTTGGCTAGAGGTGAAAGGTAGGTTCAACAATGGGAGTTAAATTTTAATTTGTATGCTCGTATTTGAAACAATGCCGAAATTTCCCGTCAATGCACATATGCTCATATAACGGTACCTCCCGATTTTATTTTCAGAATTTTAGCAACGTTTTTTTACCGAACCACTTGTTGTTTGACTTTTAAGGTTCCCAGTGTTCAAAAAACTTCTCCAACAAAAATTGTCAACATGCACCCATGTTATGGTATAGCTCCCAAAAACACCCCATTTTATTTATTTTGAGGATTTTATCTACAATTTTTACCGAGATAGAGTTCACACAAATTCTCCACTAAAAATTTTAAACTACCGGTATTTTGACCATTTTATCACATTGTTGACCGAACTAATCGTTATTTAACATATGAGTTTCCCTGCAATCACGAAACTTCTATACCAAAAGTTGTCAACTTAGGTCCATGTTTTGGTATAGCCCCCATATAACGGTACCTGCCGATTTTCTGTATTTTGAAGATTTTAGCTACATTTTTTAACCGAACCAGCTGTAATTTTACATTTAAGGTTCTTAGGGGTAATAACACTACTCCACTAACAACTGTCAACATAGGTCCATGTTTAGGTATAGCCCCCATATAACGGTACCTCCCGCTTTTCGGTATTTTGAGGGTTTTAGCTACCATTTTTAACCAAACTAGCTGTAATTTGACATTTAAGGTCTTATTGGTAATAAAACTACTCCACAATAACTGTCATGATAGGCCCATTTTTAGGTATAGCTCCCACGTAACGGTACCTCCCGATTTTCCGTATTTTGAGGGTTTTAACTACAATTCTTAACCGAATAGCTGTAATTTCGCATTTAAGGTTCTTAATCGGATCGTTACAATCAGATTTGTTGAAGGTGGCAGTCTCAAAGACAGTATGGCTATAAAAGTAGAAGATATTACCTTTAAAATCCTATTCTACTCTAAAGGTCCCAGCAAAATTTGAAGGAAGGTGTTCCATTTGATGACGTGATTTCATGGCATCTTTTGCATTGGTTCAAGCGAAGTCGTGAAAAATCCGATCTTTGCATTAGCATTTGAACCAATGCAAAAGAAGTCGTAAAAGATCCGATCTTTTCATCAGCATTTGAACCCATTCCATCGATCCAATAGAGATGAATTTTGTGTTTTTATTTAGACACATTTTTCTAACTATATAAGATTAGTTATTTACAATAGGCTTGATGTTGTCGGAGACTCGAAATCACAACCAACGTTGTTAAAACTCTCGTCGTAATGATAATGTCATTGCATAGGGTTGGTGAAAATGACATGCCAAAGCATTGGTGGAAATGACATACAAAAGCATTGGTGAAAATGACATGTCAAAGCATTGGTGTAAATGACATGCTTTGGATCCAAAAATGAATAGCATCTTTTGGGGTCCACGCTCATATAAAATTCATCGATGAAGATGCTAAAAGATCACTTTCACCCAAGATTGAATGGCATCTTTGGTATCTAACATTTTGCTGGGGTTTAATTAAAATGCAGTACCTAAGCATTAGTTAAAATGCAGTGCTAATGGATTACATCTTTCGGGGGTCGCGCTCTTGTAAAAGGCATGAGGAAAATACATAATTGATATTATACCAAATGACTTGTACTTTTTGCTGGGATGTACTGTCATTGATAGTCTCAGTAATTGGGAACCTTGCAAACATCCTTGGGGGTAACTCTACAAAAAACTCCATTCAAACATGTCCACAAGTTTTCAAGTTTCGTGTTCGTAATTTGTCGGAATATGATCCGAGAATTTAAAATTTAGACCACAAATGCAATAGGATATTTTTCCAACAATAGCCAACAATCAGTTTCATCCGCTAAATGCTATCCAATAATTTGTTGTTGTTGTTGTAGCAACGCAAATATGTTCGTTCGTGTATTATTTCAATTATCAGGTTATGGTTCCTCTGTATCCAGACTCAAGAATTCTGCAACCTTGACTGATTGCGTCCATAAGGAATCAGGAGACAGTTGAGTGGTATTTGCTGGGCAGCGAAACAAATGTAGTGTATCGTGGGGTCCCAATCCGCATGTGTTGGGTATCCTGGCGTCTATTGGGGCCCAATATGAATTGAGGCGGATGCATCGTTCGGATCTTAAATGGGCTAAAACCACTCGTGTTTGCCTTGGCATCTGGCGTTTTTCTGCTGCGATGGATGGGGGTTGGTCTCCAAGTACGGCATTCATACTGTATCTCTGTACTGCCTGCGCAACAATATCGGTGTGAATACTATCCAAGCTTGTCTGATAGGCTCGTTGGTCTAGAGATTCTCTTTTATACCGTTGGACCTATCTCTCTCTCTAGATCATGAAGATCTCTCCTGACGTGCCTGGGTGGAGGAAGCCTGACCATTAAATCGAGACAGGGATGTTCACTGCGTTAACACCCAAGCAGGTAATGCATCGACAACATCTTATTGTGTTGACGCAACGGTAAATTCTTCGTCTCATCATGAAGATGGACCACTGGTATCATGAGGAGGCACCCCGTTGCAGTCCTCAGGGCAGCACTCTGACAGGTTTGAATCTTCTTCCACTGCGTAGTGATAACCTTTGCCGACCACGCTGGCGCCGCATAGCTTACCACAGACCGGCCTATTGCATGTAGGTGGTCAACAAGGTTTCTTTGTCAGCTCCCCAAGTGCTGCCGGCCAGCGACTTGAGCACCTTTTTCCTACCTCTGATCTTATCGCAAATAGCTGTGGCATGCACGGATGGCTTAAGCATGCTATCGAACGTTACACCCAGTAGTTTGGGGTAGTTAGTGGTCGGTATCAGTACACCATCGACCAATATGTTCAGTGGGAGCCTCATTTCAGCCGTCCATGTGATGAACAGTGGATTTAGTCAGCTACGTAGACATTTAACCTATCACATATGTCATCAACGATAGGACCTGGCGCCAAGATCATACAATCATCCGCATATATCACGATCTCTATGCCGTCTGGAGGGTGTGGAATTTCAGGAAGGTAGAGGTTAAAAAGTTCCTGAGATATCACCCCTCCTTGGGGAACTCTCTGTTTCATTCTACGGGTTTTGGACTTCTTGTTTCTAAATTCCACACACGACTGGTGTCCGCACATATTGTTGATTACCCAACGTTTCAAACATGGCTGGAGAGTAGTCTTCTATGGCATTGTTGACGGTATCGAAGGCCTTCGATAGGTCAAGAACCACCATGACTGTTCGGTCGCACGGCCTTTTCTGGTTCAGTCCTCTACTGATATGTGTGGACATGGCGTCTAATGCTGTTGCAGTACTATGCATTTTCCGAAATCCATGTTGATATTGGGCAACACATCTTCTCATGGTGGGGAAGAGTGTCTCTAGGATCTTTGCTACTGGCGACAGGAGGGAAATCGGCTTGTACGATTCACCTCTGCTGGCATCCTTGCCAGGCTTCAGTAGCGGGACCACGCTGCCAACTTTCCAGGCTTCTGGTATAATATGGGTGGCTAACGATAAGATAGCCACAGCATATTCCACTCAACTAGCCCAATTGCTTAATCAAAGCACTCCTCATCCCGATAACATATCAGCGCAATGGCAAAGCATTGCCCACTCCATGCAAACATCCGCAAAATCCATACTTGGATACCAGAGACCTCCACCAAGGAATCCATGGTATGATGAGGAGTGTCGTGCTGCCACCGAAGAGAAAAATGCGGCATATAGGGCTACTTTACAATCCGTAGCAACGCGTAGAGCACGAGAGAGATACAGGGAGAAAAGGAGAGAGGAGAAACGTCTTTTCCGCAGGAAAAAGAGAGAGATGGAAAAGCGGGAGTGTGAAAAAATCGAGATGTACAGGAGCCAGAATGAAATCCGAAAATTCTACCAAAGAGTGAAGCATCAAACTGATGGCTTTGGTACAGGCACATCCTCCTGTAGAGACCAGCAAGGTAATTTGGTAACTGATACAGATAGTGTACTCAGGATATGGAAAGAAAATTTTTCAAATCTGTTGGTATCCAATAGCAGCGAAGACGACGAAGATACCACAGTCCCAATCCCAGAAGATGGTATTGAATGTATACCGCCCATCCAAGATGAGGTAAAGACAGCAATAAATCGGCTGAAGAATAATAAGGCTGCAGGGGCCGATGGCTTACCAGCCGAGCTGTTCGAAACCGGAGGCGACACGCTGATAAGGTGTATTCATCAGCTAGTTAGCACCATCTGGCAGGAAGAACGAGTACCCGACGATTGAAACCTGAGTATCCTGTGCCCCGTCCACAAGAAGGGAGATAAGACTGTATGCTCTAACTATAGGGGCATAAGTCTACTCCCTATTGCCTACGAGATCGTGTCAGGGATATTGTGCGAACGACTAAAGCCTATGGTCAACGAGATGATTGGACCATACCAATGCGGCTTTAGACCTGGCAAGTCCACTATTGACCAGATATTTACCCTGCGGCAAATCCTGGAGAAGACCCAAGAGATGCAGATCGACACCTACCACCTTTTTGTCGATTATAAAGCAGGCTTCGACAGCCCGATGCGTTCAAAGGCTTTCCAAGCCATGTCTGAATTTGATATCCCCGCAAAGCTCATCCGGCTTTGTAAAATGACTTTAACTGACACGAGGTCCTCAGTTAAAATAGGAAAGAACCTCTCCGAAGAGTTTGGTACCAAAAGAGGTTTCAGACAAGGAGACAGCCTTTCGTGTGACCTCTTCAACATCCTGCTAGAAAAGGATATACGAGAGGCAAACGTCAAAAGAAGTGGCACAATCTACACCAATAGTCACATGTTACTTGCTTATGCTGATGATATAGACATCATGGGCCGATCAATAAAAGAAGTAACTGATACCTTTATAAAGGTCGAAGGAGAATCTGCTAAAGTGGGTCTGGCGGTAAACGGTGAGAAGACCAAGTTGATGGTGTCGACGCGCAATGCATCCATTGAGCTCGGACCGACTGTGGATGTTGGTTCCTATAATATTGAGGTAGTAAAAGACTTCGTCTACCTCGGCACCTCCGTTAACACAACAAACGACATCAGTTGTGAAATAAAAAGAAGAATTGTATTGGCCAACAGATGCTACTTTGGTTTAAGTAAGCAGTTTAAAAACAAAGCCACATCTCGTCAAACAAAAATAACGCTCTACAAAACACTGATACTACCCGTGCTGATGTATGGCTCCGAAGCCTGGGTACTTGCGCAAGCAGACATGGCAGTGCTTGGTGTGTTTGAGAGAAAAATTCGTCGAAAGATCTACGGACCAATCTGCGTTGACGGTGAATATCGACGTCGCATGAACCACGAGCTGTATCTGCTATACAACGACATCAATATAGTTAAACGTATCGAGATGCAGCGATTGCGTTGGCTAGGCCATATCATAAGAATGAGCGATGATGAACCCGCTAGAAAGGCGTATGAATACATGCCACATGACGGTGCACGCAGAATTGGCAGGCCAAGGAATAGATGGCGCAAACAAGTGGATGATGAGCTGAAAAAGCGCGGTATTCCAGAGTGCGAAGCAACAAATAGAGAGGAATGGAGATCTCTTCTTAGTTCGGCCTATAGAACAAATGTTCTGTAATGGGCCAGCTAAGTAAGTAAGTAACGATAGGTTGAGGACACTTGTTAAATACTCAACTACAGGCTCATCCAGTTGCTTAAGCATTACCATCGATATTCGGTATGGGCCCAGCGCATCGTTCATCGTAAATTCGTACCTCCTCCGCTGGAATGGCTCTTCTTATACGGCGTAGCACACTTCTCTTCGCCCTATCACTATCGGGGTGGTCTATTAACTGCCGGTTAAAAAACACGCGCAACTCCTGAGTCTGCTCCGGATTCCAGAGTGATTTAACCGTTGCCTACGATTTACTTAATCCTGCACCAATGTTGCATTGTTTCAGGTGGCCTATCCACTTTTTCCGCTTATGTTCGCCTACTAGCCTGTTGACTTCAAGAGTAAGCTCTCTAACTCTTGGGTCTTCAGGGTTCGTGCGACGAAGCTCATCACGCTCATTTGCTAGTCCCGCCGCCTCTGCTGGGAAATTTGGTCTTATTTCAGGTATTCGTCCAGCAGGTATGTAACGAGCGGCTACTGCAGTGATGATGTCCCTGAAAGTTTTCTCAGCTACCCGAGGATCTGAGGCAATAGGCAATTCTCTGAAGCGGTGATTGGTAAATTCTCTGAACCCATGCCAATCGGCTTTCCCATGGTTGAGGAAAGTACGGCGTTCGGAGGTTATGAAATCGGGTGGTCTGTTCACGGAGACAATGATATGGAGGTGGTCTGAGCTAAGGGAAATGACGGATTGCCAGTATACGTCATTTATCAGAACTGGTGACACAATGGTGATATCTGGCGATCTGTGGTAGTCTCCTCTAATCCTCGTAGGAGCGTCTTCATTAACCGTGAAAACGTGGGGCTATTAATTTGCACGGCCAGCGCTGTACACCTCTGGTCCAACATTAAAAGAGAGAGCCAATAGATCGTGTGAATGTCGCTCTCGGAGAACATCTCCCATCTATTGAATCTGAGGATCGCCGCCACCACCAATCAGAATAGTTTTGGCTCAACTATGCTGGAAAAGAAGTCTTATGAGGGTGTTAGAAACCACCATCATGGAGCACAATAAAAGCAATACCACACGACAGATCATCCTGCAGCATGTTTCTAGAGGCTCTATGATCCTCAAGGAGTTAAGCGGAAAAGAAGAAAATGCTGCCGTCTAATCTCCTATAGGTCGTAGACCGATGACACGTGCAAAACAACTACCCAGCAAACGGAACAGTCCCACCAGACTCAACTAACTCCAGTAGCTTTGTGGTTACAACCCATAGAATATGCCACATTCCTAGAACTGGAGTTACACCAAGAGCTAGATTAAGCAGAAAACGGGATTTAAAACAAGTAAAAAGTATCAATCGGCTTTGACGACAGATGTATACCCTCGGTATGCCAAAGCTCGTGATAAGCATTGAAGTCCCCTAGCAGCAGACGGTTATTGCCCTATAAAAACGAACTAATATCGGGCAGATAACGCCGGGCACAGCTATTCATCGGCGGTATATACACATTAAGCAGCTCTACCTCGGCAGTACCACACTTCACTGCTACCCCCATACATTCCATGTATGTGTCACTAAAGACAAGCTCAAGCGAGATAGGTCTGTACTGGACAGACTGGTGTATCGGGAAGGTAAGTCCTCCTCCTCCGGTTCTTGTGCGATCCTTCCGCAAAACGTTGTAACCATTACAATGTGTTTGTGTTCTTGTATCCAATAATTTTTCAAAGTTATTGGCATTTTACTTGACCAAACCTCTTACTTACTGCAAAAATGTGTCAGTATTAAAATATAACTGCGACCTCTAGCGTGATTATGGTTACACTACACAGAATTAAAACTAATTGCCAGTTTCTGTAAGACGATTCGAAATGAAATTCGTTCGAATTACTACCAAACTCTTCCTGTTGTAGATAATATCTGTTTGATTGAAAACGAAAATGAGTAAAATATTTTTTTAAAAGCAGTAGTTCGAACGAATTGGTATTCGAATCGTCTTAGTAAAACAGGCCATAAGAGTTGCCTGTATATCAGCGACGACCATAGGAATATAAAAAACGAATGCATGTGTGAATGTAGGAGTGAAAAAAGCAACAACAAAATGATGTTTTTTGTTTGTTTTTGTTCACGCATAGTGCACGTGAGGAAGAAAAGCAAATGCAAAGACAACTCAGTGGGATCGCTGAGTATACTGCCCTTACAAAAAGAGCACCTCTGCTGTATATACTAGGCTGTAACTCTGTTATCTGACCACTGAAAGGTCAAGAGTTCCTCTTCAAACATTTCCACACCGATTATTCTAACCCACATCTTCAAAGATGTCCTTTTTTCCTTGTTGTGGTCTGACTATACAAAACTTTAAGCAGAAAATACAACAGTGCAGCAATGCATAAAAAGTTAAAAACGCATTAAAAAGGTAAAACAGCAGTACGTACAGTACAGCAAGTAATGTTAATACAAACAACATGTTGTTGTCTTGCCACATTCTCTTGCTGTTATTGTTGTTGCTTTATAAATCCTATCAACAACAACCAAGATGATGATGATGATGAAGCCTACTGACCGAATTTAGAATCACTTAGAAAACAAACCTAGAAAGTTTGTTCTGAAGTTTGGAAAGGGGGGGATGTAAAAGATTCTTTGTGTATGGAAACCAAGTAATGCAGTAATTTTAAGGGCTACGGGATAGGGTTAAGTACCGGCAACATGAATATAAGTTGTTTTTGTCGAAGCATGCTGATGCATTTCATTTTCAAAATACACCTTGCTGTTTTGCTCTTGGAAAATATGGTTAGAATTACATCTTGTTGTGGCCTAAATTATTGTTGATGGTTGCAAACCAGGCATACATGTTGGATTTTCGTTAAGGCGTGAAATGTTAACCCCTAACAACAAGTTGGCTAAAAATGTGTTCTGTTAGTCCCAAAACCCACAACTAAACAAAAAAGTAGTAGTTGAACATATCCTTCTGTTTACTCTTCATATTTGGGGAGTAATGCATTTTCCCTGCATTATGTCAATGCGGCGTAATGCCTTTCTGTGTGTTTTGTTGCTAAAACCCCAGCGCATTTCCATATGTTCACAGAAGGGGGATTTTTTCTTAGCCTCGGCTTTGCATAAACATCTTAAAAGTCATAATACTGAGATTTGCCTTTCTCAAAAATCTCCATTTATGTTGGTGGTATACCAGCTGTAAATTGTGATTCAATCCGTACCCGTAACGCCCCTTTCCTGTTAGGTTTGCAAGAAAAGTGCATCAACTGAAACATGTTCAAAAGATGTTCGAATATAATTCACATTTGAATACGATGGCCAAATGTAAACAGTGTTCGATTTGAAAGCTGGCTGCTGGTTTGCTGCTACGCCGACTGCTGTTGCCTTTCCAGTTGGTCATAAATGTTGAACTTACAATCCGTATGCAAATTTATGTTACAAAGAGATTCTTTTTGTTAGTTGTAGGAGTATCAACATAACAAGGGTGGTTCCACATTTCCTTTTGGGGTTAGTGTTTTTAGTTTCATTTTCTTCTTATTTTTTGTGTAAAGAAACATTTACAGGATTTGGAAATCTTAGAAAAGTATGTTGCATAAATTTTACTAAGTTGTCAGGAAGTTGAATATATATTTCAAATGGCAACAAAACCTCCTTATGTTTGTTTGACATCTTTAAGGATGTTTGTTGACATGAAACAGAAAATGTCCAGGGTGTTCGAGGAAAATTATTCTCTGGTATTAAATGATGTATGTAGTTTAAGAGGGAAGAGATTTTGAATTTTATATATTTGGGTGTCATGTTCCTTTATGGTAACAAGTTAAAAGATTATTACTTTTTAATCTCGGTGGTTTATATTCTATGCCATTATGGAATTTGCAGTATCGACAAGAAAAATCTGTTTGAACGACGACCACTATAAACGTAATTTTAAACTGTTTATATGTAGGCACGGTGCTCTTGAAACAACTTTAAATGAAATGAGCTTACACCTGGAAAGTTGTTGCGGATTCTGAAACCACAATGTTCATAGATGATAAAAATCATAAAACAAAAAAAATTTTGCCGGAGCGCTTTTTAAGTAAATCACGGTTAAAATTCACATTTTTAGTGTATTTTTATGCTTTCACGATTTTGCTGGGAAACCCCAAGCCCTATCAAAATGAAACTAAAGAAAATGTTGTTGCAGTGAAAATTCTCTACAAGATTGTGCTTCCTGAGATTTTCGTAGGTTTTACCATTTTAGAGATATAGACGTTCAAATTGGGACAATTCACTGACTGTATCGTCTCCTAATAAAACAATGTCATGACTACAATGTCCCAACTTAGAGAATTTTCACATCTATACGATTTTCTCTGGTCCCATTTCGATAAGGCTTACCGTTTTCAAGCAAATCGTGAAAACCTAATAAAAAACCTAAAAATGTGATCTGAACTTCTATATCTCAAAAACGGTAAAACCTAGGAACAAATCAATCAATAAATCCTCTAGAGAATTTTTACAGCTACAACATCTTTTTTAGCCCAATTTCGATAGGACTTGCTGTTTCTAAGCAAAATCGCGAAAACCTAAAATAAACCTAAAAATGTGAACTTTGACCGCGATTTATTTCAAAATCCTTCCAGCGATTTTTTTGGTTTTCGGATTTTCTCGTCTATGAACATTGCTGTTTCAGAATCCGCAAAAACTTCCCAGGTGTAAGCGGGTTTTATTTATTTATTTTATTTAAAGTTAGTTTAGGCGCACCGTGCATGACATTGTTTTATAAGGTAGCTATACAGTCAATGCATTGTCTCAATTTGAACTTCTATATCTCAATAACGGCAAAACCTACGAAATTATCATAAAGGTCAATGTTGTAGAGAATTTTCATAGCTACAATATTTTTTCTAATCCTATTTGGATTGGACTTGCGATTTCCAAGCAAAATCGTTAAAATCTAAAAAAAACCCTAAAAATGTCAACTTTAATCGCGATTTATTTAAAAAGGGTTCCGGCGATTTTTTTTTTTTGTTTTTTGATTTTTCTCATCTATGAACATTGTAGTTTCAGAATCAGCAAAAACTTCCCAGGTGTAAGCACCTTCCATTTAAAGTTGCTTCAAAAGCACCGTGATATGTATATGGATAGTTTTTATACCCTCCACCATAGTATGGAGGGTATATTAAGTTTGTTTTTCCGTTTGTAACGCATTGAAATACTCATTTGCGACCCTATAAAGTATATATATTCTTGATCAGGGTAAAATTCTAAGTCGATCTGAGCACGTCCGTCCGTCCGTCCGTCCGTCTGTGGTAATCACTCTAGCATCCACAAAAATGGAGATAGGACGCTGAAATTTTGGGAAAATGCGTCCTTTGTTTGCAGGCAGGTCAAGTTCGATGATGGGCTATATCTGTCCACGTTTTGGTATAGCCCCCATATAACGGTACCCCCCGATTTACGGTATTTTGACGTTTTTAGCTACATTTTGAGACCGATTTGGCTATAATTTGACATTTAGGGTTCTTAAGTGTCAATAAACATATATAACAAAACTTGTGGACATAGGTCCACGTTTTGGTATAGCCCCCATATAACGGTACCCCCCGATTTGCGGTACTTTGACGTTTTTAGCTACATTTTTAGACCGATTTAGCTATAATTTGACATTTAGGGTTCTTAAGTATCAATAAACTTATATAACAAAAGCTGTGGACATAAGTCCACGTTTTGGTATAGCCCCCATATAACGGTACCCCCCGATATACGGTATTTTGACGTTTTTAGCTACATTATCAGACCGATGTAGCTATAATTTGACATTTAGGGTTCTTAAGTGTTGATAAACTTATATATTAGAAGTTGTGGAGATAGGTCCACGTTTTGGTATAGACCCCATATAACGGTACCCCCCGATTTGCGGTATTTTGACGTTTTTAGCTACATTTTCAGACCGATGTAGCTCTAATTTGAAACTGAGGGCTCTTAAATGTCAATAAACTGATATAACAAAAGTTGTGGACATAGGTCCATGTTTTGGTATAGCCCCCATATAACGGTACCCCCCGATTTACGGTATTTTGACGGTTTTAGCTACATTTTCAGACCGACTTAGCTATATTTTGACATTTAGGGTTCTTAAGTCTCATTAAACTTATTTAACAAAACTTGTGGACATAGGTCCACGTTTTGGTATAGCCCCCATATAACGGTACCCCCCGATTTGCGGTATTTTGACGTTTGTAGCTACATTTTCAGACCGATTTAGCTATAATTTGACATTTAGGGTTCTTAAGTGTCAGTAAACTTATATAACAAAATTTGTGGACATAGGTCCACGTTTTGGTATAGCCCCCATATAACGGTAGACCCCGATTTACGGTATTTTGACGTTTTTAGCTTCATTTTCAGACCGATGTAGCTATAATTTGACATTTAGTGTTCTTAAGTATCAATAAACTTATATAACAAAAGTTGTGGACATAGGTCCACGTTTTGGTATAGCCCCCATATAACGGTACCCCCCGATTTACGGTATTTTGACGTTTTTAGCTAAATTTTCAGACCGATGAAGCTATAATTTGACATTTGAAGTTCTTAAATGTCAATAAACTTATGTGACAAAACTTGTGGACATAGGTCCACGTTTTGGTATAGCCCCCATATAACGGTACCCCCGATTTACGGTATTTTGACGTTTTTAGCTACATTTTCAGACCGATATACATAGCTATAATTTGACATTTAGGGTTCTTAAGTGTAACTAAACTTATATAACAAAAGTTGTGGACATAGGCCCCCGATTTACGGCATTTTGACGTTTTTATCTACATTTTCAGACCTATTTAGCTATCAATTGGCATTTAGGGTTCTTAAATGTCAATAAACCTTTATAACTAGTGGACAGAGGTCCATGTTTTGGAATAGCCCCCATATAACGTTACCGCCCGATTTCAGGTATTTTGAGAATTTTACCTACAAGTTTTAACCGAATTATCTGTAATTTGAACATTTGACATTTGAAATTCTTAGTGGTCACCACACCTCTCAACCGAAAATTGTCAAGAAAGCCCCCATATAACGGTACTCCCGATTTTCAGTAATTTGATGATTTTACCTACAATATAAAACCGAACTAGCAGTAATTTGACATTTGAAGTTCTTAGTGGTCACAACACCTCTCCATAAAAAATTGTCAACATAGGTCCTTGTTCGGATATAGCTCCCATGTAACGGTACCTCCCAATTTCCAGTAATTTGGCAATTTTAGCTACAATTTTTAACAGAACTAACTGTAATTTGACATTTGAAGGTTGTAGTGGTCACCACACATCTGCATCAACAATTTTCAACATAGCCCCAATATAACGATACTTCCCGATTTTCGGTACTTTGAGGATTTTACTTAAAATGTTTAACCGAACGTAGGTCCATGTTTTTGTGTAGCCACAAAACAAACCTCCCGATTTTCCGTACCTTAGCTTTATTTTTTGGACGAACTTTCTGTAATTTGTTCATTTAAGTTCATATTTTCGTATAGCCCAGCTACCTCCGAACTAGCTGTTAATGACATTTGAGAATGAATATTTTATGGTGGAGGGTATGAAAAGTTCGGCCCGGCCGAACTTAATGCTTTTTTACTTGTTTACGACTAAGTTTTCTATCTTCTTGGAACAAAAATTCCAATTAACGACCAAATCGGTAGGAAAATGGGACTAAAATCTTCAAAAAATTTTAAATCGTGTGGTTTCCCTTGCAAAGGTGGACGTATATATGTTGCCTGATTTTGTTTCCAAGAAATGTTTTGTTCCTGTTATAATATTTTGTACCCCTGCAGGGCCCTGGCTAAAACTTTTAAAATATCGAAAATAAGTGAGTGCCTTTCAAATTTCATACCTCCAACGGCATCTAAATACTAAATATCTGCCGTTTAAATGGGATATTGAGGTCATAACCTTCAAAATACCGAAAATCGGGAGGTCCTCTACTATGGGAGCTATATGAAAGCGTGAACCTAGACCGAGAAATTTCAAGTGAAAAGTTTTCTGCCCTCAACGAAGACTAAGTACCAAATTTCAGGCATTTCGATGGAATATTGAGTCCACAACCTTCAAAATACCGAAAAGCGAGAGGTACCGTTTTATGGAGGGTCATTTAAAGGCGTGGACCTGTACGGACAAATGTCAGTGTTCGAAAATAAACACTATGGTATCGTACCGTACCGTTCTGTACCGTACCAAGGTGGATAGGTACACTACGATAGTGTACCGCTCCGGAACACAAACACTAAAAAATATTTTAGTGATACTGTACCGGAACACAACGATAATCGTAGTGTACCGCATGCCGGAGCACTAAAAATCGTAGTGCTCCGACTGCGGAGGACTAAAAATCGTAGTGTTCCGACTGCGGAGCACTAAAAATTTTTGTGTTCCGACTGCCGGAGCACTAACAATTTTAGTGTTCCGACTGCCGGATCACTAAAAATCATAGTGCACAAAGGTATTATGTTTTCTTAGGAAAATTAAATGTTTAAATTTGATCAAATAAAAATTAAGAAATATGGTCAAAATTATGAAAAACAATATTTAGTTTTTGTGGAATGAAGCAGAAAGATCGTCGTGCCGGAGCACTAAAAATCGTTTTGTACCACGTTTTGAAACTATAAGGTAATGAACCATACATTAATTTATTATGATTTCTGAGGAAATTAAATATTATATATATACATTTTTTTTGAATAAATAAAAATTAAAAGAAAATGTGAAAAACATCTGATTTGGTTTTTGGGCAATGGAGCACTAAAAATCGTAGTGTTCCGACTGTCGGAACACTAAAAATCGTAGCGTACCACTAGCCGAAACGCTAATAATAATGTTAAGATAATCGTCTGTTTATTATGTGTTTATTAAATATTTTATGTTTTTAGAATAAATAAATATGTATTTATTTATTATTTAATAAATTATTTATTAAATTATTATTTAATAAATAAAAATAAGAAGAAAATGTGTAAAACATCTAATTTGATTTTTAGACAATGGAGCACCAAATATCGTAGTGTTCGACTGTGGAGCACTAAAAATCGTAGTGTTCCTACTGCCGGAACACTAAAAATTTTAGTGTTCCGACTGCCGGATCACTAAAAATCGTAGTGCACCACGTGTTGGAACACTAAAAAATAACAAAGGAATTATGTATTCTTAGGAAAATGAAATATTTGGTTAAATTTGATTAATACAATTTAAGATAAAATGTTACATCCATGTATGTTTGATTTGGTTTTTGAACAATGGAGCACTAAAAATCGTAGTGTTCGACTGCAGAACATTAAACATCGTAGTGTTCCGACTGTCGGAACACTAAAAATCGTAGCGTACCACGAGCCGAAACGCTAAAAAGTAACTTTCAGGTAATCATCTGTTCATTATGATTTATGAGGGAAATTAAATATTTTATGTTTTTAGGATAAATAAATACATATTAATAAATAAAAATTAGAAGTAAATGTGTAAACTATCTGATTTGATTGTTGGACAATGGAGCACTAAATCGTAGTATTCGACTGTGGAGCACAAAAATCGTAGTGTTCCGACTGCGAAACAATGGAACAATAAAAATCGTGGTGTTCGGTTGTGGAGCAATAAAAATCGTAGTGTTCCTACTGCCGGATCACTAAAAATCGTGGTGTACCACGTGCAATACGAGGGCGGTTCGGAAAATTCTTAGCCTATCAATGAATGAGAATAGTTAGTTTTTCAAAAATATTTTTATTTTTCAATATAATCTCCTGAAACTTCAATACACTTAGTCCAACGCTTTTCTAGCAATTCTATCCCTTGATTAAAATAGTTTTCCTTAAGGTCTTCAAAATAGTGGTTTACAACTGTAATTGCATCTTCATTTGAGGTAAAACGCTTGCCAGCAAGGAATTTTTTAGATTTGGGAACAAGTAAACGTCACTTGGAGCTAAATCAGGAGAATAAGGTGGGTGGTCAAGCAACTCGTACTTTAATTCGTTGACTTTAGCCATTGTTAAAACACTCTTGTGCGCTGGTGCGTTGTCTTGATGAAAAATTATTTTTTGTGTTGTAAGCCAGGACGTTTTTCTCGAATTTGTACATTTAATTGATCCAAAAGGTTGCAATAGTACTCTGAATTTATTGTTTTATCCTTTTGCAGATAGTCAATCAATAAAATACCTTTGAAGTCCCAAAAAACCGTTGCCATAACCTTATCAGCCGATTGAATTGTTTTTCCCTTCTTTGGGGCACTTCCTCCAGCTTCAGTCCATTGTTTCGATTTTTAGAGATGCGGTAGTTGGAACACTACGATTTTTATTGCTCCGCAGCAGAACACTACTATTTTTATTGTTCCATTGTTCCGATTTTTAGAGATCCGGCAGTCGGAACACTACAATTTTTAGTGATCCGGCAGTCGGAACACTACGATTTTTAGTGATCCGGCAGTCGGAACACTACGATTTTTAGTACTCCGCCGCCGAACACTACGATTTTTATTGTTCCATTGTTTCGATTTTTAGAGATCCGGCAGTCGGAACACTAAAATTTTTAGTGATCCGGCAGTCGATTTTTAGAGATCCGGCAGTCGGAACACTAACATTTTTAATGATCTTGCAGTCGGAACACTACGATTTTTAGTGATCCGGCAATCTGAACACTACGATTTTTAGTGCTCCGCTACGATTTTTATTGATCCATTGTCCAAAAATCAAATCAGGCGTTTTTCACGTGTTCTATTAAATTTTATTTTTTAATTTGTATTTATTAAAAAAATTATAAAATATTTAATTTTCCTCACAAATCATAATAAACTCATGTATCCACAGTCAGAACACTACAATTAGTAGTGCGCCATTGTACAACAACCGAATCAATGTTTTTCATATTTTTTACTTAAGTTCCCAACGTTATTAATTAATATGTATACATACATGGATTTAAGAGGTGTATCTGAGTTTTTATGTCTTAATTTGTACTTATCTCAAAAATTATAAATATTTAATTTTTCTCGCAAATCATAATAAACTCGTGTGTGGTACATTATCATTACGTTATTTTTTAGTGTTCCGACATGTGCGACATGTGGTACACAACGATTTTTTAGTGCTCCGACTGCGGAACACTACTATTTTTAGTGTTCCGACTGCGGAGCACTACGATTTTTAGTGTTCCGACTGCGGAGCACTACGATTTTTAGTGCTCCGACTGCGGAGCACTACGATTTTTAGTGTTCCGACTGCCGAGCACTACGATTTTTAGTGTTCCGACTGCGGTACCCAACGTTTTTAGTGTACCAAAATGTGGTACACTACGTTTATCGTTGTGCTCCGGAACAGTATCACTAAAATATTTTTTAGTGTTTGTGTTCCGGAACACTAACGCTAAAAATATTTTAGTGATACTGTTCTCGGAGCGGTACACTATGTTAGTGTACTGTTTATTTTCGAACTCTGACAAATGTAGAGGAGAAAACTGAATACCAAAACGAGGACCATCTACCAAATTTCAGTTATTTCAATGGTTTATTGTGGTCACAACCTTCACAATAAGGAAAATATGGAGGTACCATATTAAGGCGTAGATCTGTGCTGACAAATTTGTGGAAGAATGTTTTACACCTCCAATGAAGACTACATATCAAATTTCAGCCATTTGGGGGCTATATGAAGGCGTGGATCTTTACCAACAAAATTCTGGAGGAAAGTTTCATACCCTAAACGAAGCCAAAATACCAAATTTCAGCCATTTGGAGTGATAATCACATTGGTAATGCTTAAAAAACTAGAAGAGTGTCATCAATCTATGGTTGGCCACCCACAGTGTACCAGAATCATGGAAAATTTGCAGTAACAACGCGAATTATACCGGCCGATTTCCTTCCTGTCGCCAGTAGCGAATATACATAATGAGAACTAGCTTCGGAGTTGTCCAACATCAGCAAGAATTCAAGAGAATTTACAATATCACTACATTATTACACTCCATATTCACACATATCAGTCGAGGAATCAACCAGAACAAGCTGTGCGATCGAACGGTCATGGTGGCTTTTGACCTATCGAAGGCCTTCGATACCGTCAACCAAGCCGTTCGAGGGCGTGTTTGTCAGAAACAAGAAGCATCAGACTCGTAGGGTGAAACATAGAGTTTCTCAAAGCGAGAAACTGTTAGCCTCTACTTGTCTGAAATTCCACTCCCTCCAGATGCCATGTATGCTGATGCTATTTTGGTTTGATATCTACATAGCTGATAATATCCACTGACTCAGTCTTCACCACCTAGACGACTGGTACGAACCCTCCCTGTACATTTTGGGTGGAATATTCGATAGCAGGTTTGAGTCGTTCGCGCAAGCCGTAGTTATTTGGGATGTTGTCAAAGAGACTTTCTTGACCTCCGCTATGCACATGTTGGCGCTACGTTGTCGAAGAATTTTCAAACCTGTCATAGCACCGCCTTGAGCACTGTCACATCAGACACCAGAACCAGATAACACAAAATTTATTGCATTAATGTTTCACACCCTTTATATATGTATATTACTCACCCTTTGCAACCAGGCACTAAGCCAGGACTTGGGAGTCCGAACGGTCACACAGCAAATAAGTATATGCACAATACCCCCATGGTATGTGGTCTGCGTGAAAGCTGACGAACAAATTACTAGTATATAAGATCGGGTGCCTCCTGCGACAATGCTAAATAAGGTTTTAACTATAAGGAATGCCGACACAAAAGATGTTAACGGTACTGATACAAAATCCGGGGAATAACAAAAATAATTATGGGCAGCCATCTTGGTGCAGAGCTTAGCACGTACGCCTTGCACTCAGAAGGTCTGCGGTTTAATTCCCGACCAGAATATCAACAATCTCGGTTGTGGTAAATCCCCTCAGCGTAATGTTGGTTTACATTACTTGAGTATTTTAGCCACAAAAAGCTTCTCTACATGTGGTATCATGGGACACGCCGTTCGGCAATAAAAAGTAGGTCCCATATGATTGAGCAAATATATAATTTGGGTGCACTCATTGATGAGAAAAGTCTCCCTTGTCTCTTCGGGGATGTTGTGAAAACATACATATGGTAATATTCAAAAAAGTTTTACAATCGTTGAAGTTGAGGTTCACCATTTAATAAGTCGCGAACTGTTTATATATTTTATAAAATATGGATACATTTATATTAATTGAAGTGTTTTAGCCAAGATCTCATAATATGGACCATAACAATTAATTTTCGTGGAAGCTGCGTTGGATGTAATATAAAAAAATGGAAAAAATGTGTTGAAGTAAACAAGTTTTTTGTCTTCTTTCTTGATTTCTGGCCAAGCCACGCAAAATTCAAACATGTGCTCAAAGAAAGAACTAAAGAATACCCCTTGGGAAACATGGTTTTAGTGCATGACTTTTCGATATATACACTACATCCCACTAAAATCGATGCTGACATTTTAAAGTTTTGATTTCAGTGTTTTTCGAATTTTTCTTATAATTATATGGTGCAACTGGATAATATTTTCAAACTAGTTACAGGATTGTAGAACTCGCGATTCCACGTCGTTCGATGTATATCTCATAAGTGTGCTCCGTACAGCTTCCTAGTAATAGGAGTCCAAAGGCCAAAATTTGGTGCGTAAATTTTCTGAAAAAACCTATTTTTGGCTTTAAAATGTACAACTGTCGTACAGGTACCCCTGAACCCCGCGTGATTTTAGTTTTTTTACGTGCCGGATCTAATAAGACCCTTCGCGTTCGAATCCATCCACTAAAACGCCGCATATATATACCTTGAAAGTAGGAAATTCTGCAAAAATATATTTTGACGATTCCGCGAATTGAACCGCGATTTTCTTTGATTATTTTTACATAAATGTAATCCTTTATACGCGATTATAATATTTTCCAAAAAGAGGTGTCGCAAATTACAAATAATTTATCCCAAAATAGGATGTGGTGGCACATCCGCAGTTCTTGACGAATCTGTCTAAAATCATTTATATTGACGTATTTTTAATAGGCGGCCATTGAAATCGGATGCACCTTATAATCATATGCACATCGCGCAATTTTTGCCCACTTGAATGTTTTTTGAATAGTAAGATGCAACTGATGGCACACTTTGGCCGCTGAATGAAACATGGGAAAATCCATGAATATTGATAGACATGGACTCCCTGTATCCGAAAAGCACATGCATCTCAACTGATTTAAACGGATTCGCGAATTACACGCTTTTTAACTTTTGTTTTTTTTTTTCTTTGATCGTGATTTCAATATTACTCTGTACTTCTTAACTCTATTGCTTATCATTCTAAGCAAATATACTTTCACGATGACAAACTATTGTCCTCGAAGAAGTTTTAGCAAAATACTTAAGGTTTTGTATGGAAATTTAGCGAAATAGAAGAATAACTCCTAAAAATGTTTCTTCAATTTTTCGTATTAAACCAAAAAATATATTTATACCCTATACCACAATGTGGAAAAGGGTATTATAAGTTTGTTTTGGTAAAAATTCATGTAACACCGCGAAATATTCGTCGGAGACCCCCAATGTGGTATACCAATCTTCATATCTCGACGAGATAAAGCGATTTTGAGATGTGTGTCCGTCCGTCCGTCTGTCCATTATAAATTGTAAACACGCTCCAGGCCGTAATTATGGACCGATCGTCACGAAATTTTGTACGGAGGTCGGGTTCAGATCAGAATAGATCCCTATTCTTATTGGTGATGATTGTGAAATATTTAGCGGGTGAAATGGACCAAAAACATAATATTTATCCTATTTTCTAGCGGCTCTGTAGGTCTCAATAATAGTCCGATCAACGCGTAATTTTGAATAAGGTTAGAGTATATCACAAAGGAGAAGCTTGCAATTTGAGGTGGCGATCGGATAATATTTAGAGGGTTAAATGGACCAAAACTTTTGTGTGAAAATTGTGAAAATTTTTAATATACAGCTTATATCATAATTCCTGGAAGTGACATTCTGGACAAGTGAGATATACTTGAAAGTGGAACGCTTGACCTTTCAATTGATGCCAATTATGTTGGTGTACATGATCAGATAATAGAGTTACAGTTACAATCGATATTTTAATTCCTTGAGGACATATATATTTCGCAAAGTAGCCTACATATGAAAAAAACTACTGACCTTTCCTCTGATGTAAATTGCAATAAAGTGTTTGCTAGATAACGGGCCTACTGCCTAATATATAATGGGTTCTGTGTAGAGAACCACATTTTTATTCCATGGTACATATTGTCTCTCCAAAAGTTTATGTAACATTACGAAATATTCGTCCTTGACCCCTTATTTGGTATGCCAAAATTCATATTTCGACGAGATAAAGCGATTTAGCGATGTGTGTCCGTCCATTAAAAATTTTAACCAAGCTTAAGGTCGCAATTATGGACCGATTGTAACGACTTTTTAAAGGAGGTTGGGTTCGGGCCAGAGTAGAAATGATTAGTTTTTGGTGATGATCGTGAAAAGTTCGGGGGATGAAATGGAGCAAAAACAAAATTTTAACCAATTTTGTAGCGGCTTTGTAGGTCAAAATAATAAAATAATAGCAAAATTTTAAACAAAGTTTGAGTTTATGATGAAGGGGAAGCGTACAAACCGACGTGAAGATCAGATAATACTTAGCGGGTTAAATGGACTGAAACTTTTGTGTGAAATTGGTAAAAATTTCAATAACGTAGCGGTTAAACAACGGAAGTAGTAGTACTACATAAGTGGGTTTCATTACATTTTAGTTTGTGTGAACTAAATTTTCATTTCCAGCTAAAAAATGTCTTTGTCATGCTAGATAACTTTTTGGTTTTGGTCATAAGTATTATACATTACATCTCTGATATTTGATAATTAAATTTTCACAATCATTGAAAAGAAGTTCCGTGGAGAGCGATTGTCCAGGGATAGTGGTATAGGGTATCCCATGGTCGGCTCCGTCCGACTATAGACTTTTCTTACTTGTTTTGAAATAATATTTCCACAATAAGTTTTTGTCTTTTGTTGTTGCTGTAATATGCATCTTATGAACCCAATCTTTATAATTTTGGTCTCACATATTTCTATGCGTTGTCTAGATGCTGTAGAAATTTTAAATTTATTTTTTGAGATTTATATGAACTCTGAGTTAGAATAAATTAAATTTACTCTAAGATTTTTTCATTATTTGTTGATTTTCCGCGAAAATAAAAACAAATTTAGAAATATTTTAACATCAGCGGATAGATATAACATTCTGTAAACGATTTATACATATATTTTCACATTAAAACCCAAAGGGAATTTTTAAATATTTTTTTCTTTATAGGGGAATAAAACCCCCTATAACTTTTGGGTGCAGCATCCAATTTTGTGAACGCGAATATATTTTAAACCACACTTTTTTTCTTAACTTAAGTCCAAAAATCGCGGATGTGCTCGCAAAAAAATTTTTTTTTTTTTTTTGTCAATGGTATTGAAAAGGAAATTTGAAATTTACCATATGTACATATGTGTGTATGTAAGAAAAAAATAATCAATTGAAGGAGTACATTACTCCATGTAGCCAAATTCCAATAGCTGTTTGGATGAGATTTATTAAAATTTGTCAATTATGCAACTTATTTTATTGCTCAATATTAATTACATATTTTCAGAATTTCTTGTGATTTGTATTCCATTACAACCAATTTCTTTTATAGAATTGTAAATTTCTATAATGGTATACAATACTCTTTTCAAGAAACGCAGCAGGATATCTAGACAACTATTGGTAATGGTGTTGATCTGTATACATTTCATAAACGTTCCAGTAAATAAATGGGGAACGTGATTCCCCTCTTTATATTGTGTCAAAGAACTCCTGTTGTCCTTTTGTCAACTAACAGGCCGATCAAAATTTTTGACCATAACAAATGTGAATAGTCAATGTTTTTGTCAGATACCGTCTGTTGGATTGTTGTATGTGTGACAAAAGACGTTAAACGTAGATTTTAACAAATATTCGGAGCGAAGCTTGTGGACAGGACATGGGTACGAAGCATAATGAATCATTTTCCTTGGCTGGTAATTGCGCCCTGCCAATGTGTAAAGTTGTGAATGTCTATTGGACATTTTGTTGTTGTTGTTGACATTTGCAATGGTCTGTTTAGGTGTATACGTGTACAACTACACGGGTATTTGTGTAAATTTGAAATGACAATTGTTTAGACGAATGCAATTAATTGCACACAACAATTGATACAGCACGAAAGGTGGATGTTTTTGGACGTCAACGAAAATTGTTGGAGAAAGTTGACAGGAAATTATTAGAAATTTAGAAAGAAAGTATTTAATAAAATCATTTTTGATCTTATTTAGGTATACATTTTTCATCTTTTTTGTCATTTTTCTATAGGTATCTTTAATGGTACAGAACTTTTGCGATATTCCCTCAGCCAAACTCTGATCTACATCATCCCAAATTAGGCACACCCTTTTACCTCCTACTTCTTCTTCTTCTTTACTCAACATAAACAATTATTGACAACTATCAACGGCAACAACATGAATCCTCGTTATATATGAGTGTCGTCGACGTACACATCGAAAACATGGTCACCACCAAATACAACGGAAATAATTAAGATTAATGAAATTGACACCCTCTATTTGCGAAATTGTCTACGATTGCTTGTGTGTGCGTGCGTGTGTCGATGTTGGAATTGCAAATATCAGGGGCATCACAATTCATGTTCGACTCCGATCAATAATTTTAATTGTTTCGGTTACTCCTCCCCGTTGACGTGTGCAGGCTGGATATTATTTGAGTGGTTGTGTACGTAATGCGAATGAACACAAAAGTTATTTATACAAAATATTTAATGAAATGTTTATCATTTTAATAACGCCAATATAACGACAACAACAATACAAATATTACATTATGCCGACACAGTGGTTACGAAATAAAAGTAGATATTGTGGATTTAAGAATGTGAATTATGGAATCATGCTTTTGATTTATCAGCTTTTTTTATAATAAACACCTGGAAGCCTATTACGCAATATTTATTGGCTCGGTTTTGTGTTCATTTATCTTTGAGTTGAAAGTGGACTCCGAGCAGAACCAGCTAACCTTGATAAACTTAAATAAATAAAAATGATTTCCTTGCAGATTCTGATAACAGAAAATGCAACAGAATGATTTTTCTCATCAACAAAGTTCCAACATTATATTATAGCTACCACGAAGTTGGATATGAGTTCGACTGTGTGTTTGTAGTTAGTCGTTAGTTCATATATTTTCGATTAAGTGCAGTTCAAGAATAGTGTTAGAATTTTGACCGAATGTAGTCCTTGTGACACTGATTATTTTTATCCAGGATAAGTCCATACTTCATGATATAATAAGCTAAAAACTCTAAATTGAGTATTGAGTACAATAACTTACGAAATGAGTATTCGATTTGACCGAATTTTTGCACTTCTAGGAGTAACTCCACCACACAAGTTCAAGATTTTCACTTAAATCTTTAAAAAGTTTTTAAACTGCTGTTCGAGGATAATTTTGAATTTTCGCCGAAGGTGGTACTTGTGTTCTAGCTTAGAACGATACAATATTATAATGTGGAAGTCCATGCTTCCTAATATAATGGCCCGAAAGCCTAAAAAATCCTACGGTGACCAGCTAAAATAAGTATCGTTGGAAAATTGCTTTGAAATTCTGGTTCTGTTTATAGCGATATAATATTTATCGTGGGCAAGTCCTAAATAACTAAAATAGATATTGGGTACATGTCTTACGAAAGAACTGGGTCCCTCGTTCCAAAATATGCTATGCCGTTCCATTCCTTCAGCTAACTCCTCCATTAAAGTTCAACACTTCTGATTTTTTTTCTAGTAGACAACACTTTTTTCTAATGGAAGCCAATATTTCCAGAGGAATGGGCCACTGTTTCATACACCTCCCGCATAACATTGCACTTAGGTTAATTTTAAGGATACCCAGCAATCTAATTAATAGCGGGACTGCTTCAATCGGATATATTTGGTGCATTGTATTCATCCTAAATAGATTTGAAGATTATGATGAGAATATTTCATGGTTTTTGCTTGTTGAATTGATAGATCTCCGATCTAGACTTTTACTGGAACAGATATAGAGACATATGTCGGATAGTTATGCATTTTTGCCAAACCATAATAGGTTTTTAGCAAGTTTTAAAAGGATAAAGGGATCTATGCCTGATAAGAAGATGAGAGTAAATATCTCCACAGTAGTCGGTGTCTAGGCCAAGGAGGCAGTCTACAGAATTTGTTGCCATATAAGGAAAGTCATCCTGTGGTAGATCGATTGACTTAGAGCCACCTCGAGTTAGTTCTTCTGCTACTTCGTTCCAACCGTTGTTAAAAATTCCCCGAGAAGGCCTTTTCGGAAGCCACTTGTAACAACTGGCGTTTAAATTCCACCGAGAGTGCGTTATCGTAAGCTACTAGCAGCAACTCGTGGTATAAGTTTGGCGAGAGTGTGTTTTTAAAGCCACTCGTAGCAACCCGTGTTATAAGCTTCCCGAAAGTGTAATTTCGTAAGCAACTCGCGGCAAACCGTGGATAAAGTTACCCACGTGTGTAATTCTAAAGAAGCTCGTTGAGATCGGAGGAAATTTTTTCCCGCATTCTGACATCTAATCATGACTCCCAGCCTCATCTCAGTTCGCCTTATTCCCACGATCCAGATGGGCTCCGGAACCTCCAGGCTACAAAATCCTCATATCCCGAAAACCGAATAAATGGGAAAGTTCTCAAGCAATATAACTAGTCATTTTCATACCCTCAGCATTTATGCTAACGAGGGTATAAACACTTTCATACGGACAATATTTGCCTCATCGAAATAATGGTTTTAGACCTCAAGTTTGGACGAAAATCCGTTTCAGACAATTTGGAGTCGATTTAGTCTGGCTGGCTGGTGCGCTCGATAACTCTCGAACGGATGAGCCGATTTGGTCCAAAAATTGGTTTTCGTAATATTTTACCCAAACATAGTTTAAGTTTGAAGATGGACCATATCGGTCCACTCCTTCAGGTACCTCCCCCACAAAAGTTCGAAAATGTTCGGAACATTTTTGCACACGATAACTGTTGAAGGGAGTAACCGATTTGGTCCATACTTTGCATATCGTGAAAATTCTACCAGACATAAATGAGGTTCCAATATGGACTCTATCGGTCCACTTCTCCGTTACATCCCACGCAAAATTTCGAAAAAGTTCAGATTAGGACAGGCCCTCGTATCGTTTTGATACTTCCATACTTCCTGAGAAAATAGCCCGAAAGCTGTAAATATCTGTAGTAGCAACTTGTATTCGCTGCCCCTATTACGAAGGTACAAGTTTTATTAGGGGCAAGTCCATACTTCCTGAGCAAATAGCCAGAAAGTTGTAAAAATCAGCTATGGTACAATGTGTAGTGGTTGGAGGGCACGATAACTCTCGAACGGATTTGCCGGTTCGGTCTAAAATTTGGCCGAAGGTGAGCCGTATCGGTCTATTCCTTTAGGTACCTCTCCCACAAAAGTTCAAAACTATACGGAAAATTTGTTCCCACGATAACTACTGAAGGCAGCAACGGATTTGGTCCATACTTTGCACATAGTAATATTTCTAAGAGACATAGATCGAGCTTGAATATCAACTGTATATGTGAACTTCTTCAGGTATTTCCCACACAAAATTTCGGAAAAATGCACTTTAAGGCCTGCTTTCGAATCGCTTTTATCTTCGATGATTCAAGTTTTTTTCAGGGGTAAGACCATACTTCCTGAGAAAATAGCCCGAAAGCTGTAAATATCTGTATGGCACTATGGGTACGATAACTCTCGAACGGATCAGCCGATTCGGTACAAAATTTGGCCTTCGTAATATTTAGTCCAAACAAAGTTTAAGTTTGAAGATTGGCACTATCGGTGCGCACTTTCCGGTACCTCCCCCCACCCTCAAAAGATAAAATACGTGACTATAATAGTATGCGCTATATCTGCTTAACGGAGCAACCGTCCAAACTTTGGATCTCCTAATATTTTGTCCAAATATAGTTTTACTTCAGAAATCGGTCTTGTCCTTAGAGTAACTCCCCCACAAACGTTTAACATTTCGGCAAAGCCGACTGACACTTTTTTACTTGTTCCTTTTCTCCTGTCCCTATCACAAGTAAATATCTGCGAGCATATCCAGCTGACGAGGCAATATATTCGTTACAATGGATAGAACTTTAAGGACCAAGCTATAGGCATATATAGTGGTAGGTCCCCAATACCATTGAAACCGGAATTGGTGCATCACTTTGCACACGGTTACATACAGCCCGTATAAGACTTGTGGTCTGAGTCCAAACTTTTCCCAAATAGCCCGAAAGCTGTAAAAAATTCTATGGCACTATGCGTACGATAACTCTCGAACGGATCAGCCGATTTGGTACAAAATTTGGCCTTCGTAATATTTAGTCCAAACAAAGTTTAAGTTTGAAGATTGGCACTATCGGTGCGCACTTTCCGGCACCTCCCCCCACCCCCAAAAGTTAAAATACGTGACTATAATAGTATGCGCCATATCTGCTTAACGGAGCAACCGTCCAAACTTTGGATCTCCTAATATTTTGTCCAAATATAGTTTTACTTCAGAAATCGGTCTTGTCCTTAGAGTAACTCCCCCACAAACGTTTAACATTTCGGCAAAGCCGACTGACACTTTTTTACTTGTTCCTTTTCTCCTGTCCCTATCACAAGTAAATATCTGCGAGCATATCCAGCTGACGAGGCAATATATGTATTCGTTACAATGGATAGAACCTTATAGGCCAAGCTGTAGGCATATATAGTGGCAGGTCCCCAAGTCCATCGAAATCGGAATTGGTGCATGCCTTTGTACACGGTTACATACAGCCCGTATAAGACTCGTGGTCTGAGTCCCCAAATTTTCCCAACGGAGTTCTTGTAGGGGTAGAGTGAAATAATACCTTTCTCATCCCGCTTCTAGGTATTCCATTTCCATGTCAAACTATGGTCTAGGATTGTAACAAAATATTTTTCTTCTTGAGAAGTTTCTAATGTCACTCCGGCCAAATCTGATAAGTGGAATTCGGGAATTTTGCGTTTTCTGGTGAATAATGCGAGTTCCGTCTTCGTCAAGACTATTGACAGTTGTAATAGAATACCTTGAATAATGTCTTCACCTTAGTTTTCAGCTGGTCGAAACGCACAAGAATTTTATTTATCAACAGAGGCCAGAGAAAAAGATGGGAGAATCAGAACCTGCAATGCCTCCCTATTAACTTTCCCTTACAGAACTCTCCCCTATGCACGAATTGATACTCCTGATTATCATTATCCATTCCACTATGATGGACGAAATACCTATGTTGCCGAGAGCGTTATGAATGGATTCAAGATTTACATTATTATACCCTCCACCATAGTATGGAGGGTATATTAAGTTTGTTTTTCCGTTTGTAACGCATTGAAATACTCATTTGTGACCCTATAAAGTATATATATTCTTGATCAGGGTAAAATTCTAAGTCGATCTGAGCACGTCCGTCCGTCCGTCCGTCTGTGGTAATCACTCTAGCATCCACAAAAATGGAGATAGGACGCTGAAATTTGGGGAAAATGCGTCTTTTGTTTGCAGGCAGGTCAAGTTCGATGATGGGCTATATCGGTCCACGTTTTGGTATAGCCCCCATATAACGGTACCCCCCGATTTACGGTATTTTGACGTTTTTAGCTACATTTTCAGACCGATTTGGCTATAATTTGACATTTAGGGTTCTCAAGTGTCAATAAACTTATATAACAAAAGTTGTGGACATAGGTCCACGTTTTGGTATAGCCCCCATATAACGGTACCCCCCGATTTACGGTATTTTGACGTTTTTAGCTACATTTTCAGACCGATTTGGCTATAATTTGACATTTAGGGTTCTCAAGTGTCAATAAACTTATATAACAAAAGTTGTGGACATAGGTCCACGTTTTGGTATAGCCCCCATATAACGGTACCCCCCGATTTACGGTATTTGACGGTTTTAGCTACATTTTCAGACCGACTTAGCTATATTTTGACATTTAGGGTTCTTAAGTGTCATTAAACTTATTTAATAAAACTTGTGGACATAGGTCCACGTTTTGGTATAGCCCCCATATAACGGTACCCCCCGATTTGCGGTATTTTGACGTTTGTAGCTACATTTTCAGACCGATTTAGCTATCAATTGACATTTAGGGTTCTTAAATGTAAATAAACTTATATAACTAGTGGACATAGGTCCATGTTTCGGAATAGCCCCCATATAACGTTACCGCCCGATTTCAGGTATTTTGAGAATTTTACCAACAAGTTTTAACCGAATTATCTGTAATTTGAACATTGGAAATTCTTAGTGGTCACCACACCTCTCTACCAAAAATTGGCAAGAAAGCCCCCATATAACGGTACCTCCCGATTTTCCTTAATTTGATGATTTTAGCTACAATATTAAACCGAACTAGCAGTAATTTGACATTTGAAGTTCTTAGTGGTCACAACACCTCTCCATCAAAAATTGTCAACATAGGTCCATGTTCGGATATAGCTCCCATGTAACGGTACCTCCCAATTTTCAGTAATTTGGCAATTTTAGCTACAATTTTTAACAGAAATAACTGTAATTTGACATTTGAAGGTTGTAGTGGTCACCACACATCTGCATCAACAATTTTCAACATAGCCCCAATATAACGATACTTTCCGATTTTCGGTACTTTGAGGATTTTACTTAAAATGTTTAACCGAACGTAGGTCCATGTTTTTGTATAGCCCCAAAACAAACCTCCCGATTTTCCTTACATTAGCTTTATTTTTTGGACGAACTTTCTGTAATTTGAAATTTAAAAGTCAACAAAAATTGTTCATTTAAGTTCATATTTTCGTATAGCCCAGATACCTCCGAACTAACTGTTAATGACATTTAAAGTTCCCACGTTATGTACCGATTTTCGATATTTTGAGGATTCTAGCTAAATTTTTTAACCGAATTAGGAGTTATTTGACATTAAAGGCTCCCATCAAAAACTGTCAACATAGGCCCATGTTTTATTATAACCCCTATATAACAGTACCTCTAGCCCACCAAAAATTTTCAACAGTTAGATATAGGCACCATAAAAAAGGGCCTCCCGAATGAAGCATTTTATGTACATTATCTGACATTTTAACGTACTCACTTAAAGTTGGGGATAGGAATGAATATTTTATGGTGGAGGGTATGAAAAGTTCGGCCCGGCCGAACTTAATGCTTTTTTACTTGTTCTATATTGAGATAGGCCACCATGGTATAGTAATTTTCCATATTCTTCTCATTATGTCCAACCATCTCATGTAAGGCGGTTTTTATACCCTCCACCATAATATAAATTTGTCATTCCGTTTGTAACACATCGAAATATTCATCGGAAACCCTATAAAGTACATATATATATTTTTGATCAGGGAAAAATTCTAAGTGGATATAACCATGTCCGTCTGTCCATCCGTCCATCTGTTGAAATCAAGATACAGCTCCTAATTTTTAAGATAGAGATTTGTAATTTGATACAGCGATTGCTATTACTCCTATGATGTTTGGTATTGCAAAAGGGCTATATCGGTCCACGCTTTGATATAGCCCCCCATAGAATGGTACCACCCGATTTTCGATATTTTGAAGCTTGTGGCCACAATAACCCACATAAATGGCTGAAATTTCGTATTTGGTTTTCATTTGGAGTCTTTAACGTTTCATATTAAATTTGTCGGTACAGTACCACCCGATTCTCGGTATTTTAACCCAGATATGCCCAGCGTCCTATATATAGGACACACAAAATTCTTGCTAATTTGATATGTTATGTTTATCAAAGTACCGTTTATTTTGGTAATATACTCAGTTCACATCTGTAGCTCTTGGGATATTATGTGATTCCATTATTTTGAGCTACTATTTTTGAGTTTTGAGGTCTAGTTAATCGAAGTCGCTTAGTTTTTACAATGATTTGCGTTATGACCGATTAATTATTGGGTAGTTTTATAACGAAAACATACACGATGTGGAGCCTACTACGAAAAAACGTTAACTAGATGCCGAAAAGGTGTCTTTGGACTATATGTCAAATGTTTTGTGTCCCATAACTCCCAGTTATAAGATAAAACCCTGTGTCCAAAAGTGTCCTCAAAAACCACTTTTTTCAAAAAAAATTTTGAAAAACATATAAACATACTGTTATTATTTCACATTTGCTTCCAAAATAATATAAAAATACTTTTAAAATGATCACGATCAAGCAATGGGCATATCTGGGTTAAAGGTTTCAGCCATTTCGGTGTGATAATGAGTACATCACACCGAAATGGCTGGAATTTGGTCCTTAGTGTTCGTTGGGGGTATCAAACTTTCCCCCAAGAAATTAGTCGATATAGGTCCACGCTTTCATATAGCCCCATAGAACGGTACCATCCGATTTTCGGTATTTTGAAGGTTGTGACCACAATAATCCACCGAAATGGCTGATATTTGGTATTTGGTCTTCATTTGGGGTACTAGGCGTTCCATGTGAAATTGGTCGGTATAGGTCCACGCATCCATATAGCCCCCATAGAGCGGTACCTCACTATTTCCGTTATTTTCAAGGTTAGGACCTCAATATTCCACCAAAATGGCCGAAATGTAGTTTTCGTTGGGGTATACAACTTCGAGACTTGTCAGTACAGGTCCACGCCTTAGTACAGCCCCCATAGAACAGTACCTCCCTATTTCCGGTATTTTGAAGTTTGTGGCCACAATAATCCACAGAAATGGCTGAAATTTGGTCTTCATTTGGGGTACTAGGCGTTCCATGTGAAATTGGTCGGTATAGGTCCACGCATCCATATAGCCCCCATAGAGCGGTACCTCACTATTTCCGTTATTTTCAAGGTTAGGACCTCAATATTCCACCGAAATGGCCGAAATTTGTCATGTAGTCTTCGTTGGGGTATACAACTTTCCCCCAGAAACTTGTCGGTACAGGCCCACGCCTTAGTATAGCACCCATAGAACGGTACCTCCCTATTTTCGGTATTTTGAAGGTTGTGGCGTCACTATTCCACCAAAATGGCCGAAATTTGGTATGTAGTCTTCGTTGGGGTATACAACTTTCTCACAGAAACTTGCGGGTATAGGTCCACGCCTTCATATAGCCCTCATAGAACAGTACCTCCCTATTTCCGGTATTTTGAAGGTTGTGGCCACAATAATCCACCACGTTTCGATATAGCCCCCATAGAATGATACCTCCCGATTTTCGTAATTCTGAGGGTTGTAACGTCAATATCCCACCGAAAGATTGAGATTTGTTACTTAGTCTTCCATAGGGTTAAAAAAAAAATATTCCAGAAGAGGATTATCAGTATAGGTCCGCGGTTCCCTTTATCTCCATTAGAGGCGTACCCCTTGATTTTCGGTATTGTGAAGGTTTTACCGAAATATCGGAAATTTGGTATTTAGTCTTCTTTGATTCTTAAAACTTTCTGCCAGAAATTTGCAGGTATATATGGACGTTTTGATATAGCCCCCCGTACCCCCCGAATTTGGGTATTTTGAAGTTTAGCCACATTGTTTTACCGAACTTGCTGAAATTTTGGTATTGACTTAATAAACGAAAGGAAACTAATTGTTCCATTTTACTTCAATACAACTCGTGCTGGAGGGTATACCAAGTTCGGCCTGACCGAACTTAACGCCGTTCTTACTTGTTTTTTTTTTTTCAACTTGCCGCTATCTTGACGTCAATCAGGCTACTCGTCTTCTTCATATCAATTGCTTGTGTACAGTTGGATTTCTTATTCTTTCTGTGGAGTGCAACTTTTTTTATCTGAAACCACTTTGCAGAGGATTTAATACAATTTGTTCTTCGGTATTGTCACGTTGGTACAATTATGTGCCGTAATATTACAGATTTGGCTTTTAAAATGGTTTGTGGTGATATTATTATGAAATATTTATAAACATTACTTTTACCCACAAATGTCTGCAATTGGAATTTTTGTATTAAAATACATGGAATATATAGGCGAGAACATATGCTCATTTAAGGAAAAAGCGGGCCTTAGAGAAGTTCCATTGAATTGTGGTCTGAGGACTGCTCCAGGCTTTTTATAGTCTCTATGTGAGTAACCCAGCAAAAAATCCCTACCAAAAATTGGTAATATAGGTCCACACTTTGATATTGCTTCCATATAACTGTACCTCCCGATTTTCGGTTTTTTGAGGGTTGTACCAACAATTTTTTACCGAACTATCTGTTATTTGATATTTGAGTTTCTCTGTGGTCTCAACACTTCTCCACAAAAATGACCAATATAGGTCCATGTTTTGGCATAGTCCCCACATGATTTTCGATTTTCGGTATTTTAAGAAATTTAGCTAACATTTTTAACCGAACTAGCTGCAACTTCTTCACTAGAAATCATTAAGATGTGGTTTCCAAGCTTAGCCTTTGTTCAACCATTAAAATAACATTTTAACATGTCTGAAGATTGGACTTAACCACCCGTGAAACGTAGCATAATGGTTGAATGTGTGGGACTTCGGTGAACTCCCAATTTTTCAAAGGACTTCTTAGGTAAAAACAGCTCAACTCGAAAGAGGATTAATTCACATACGTCTATGTTGGTATAGTCCCCATATAAGAAATCTCCCGGTTTTTGATATTTTAAGTGTTTTAGCTATAATTTTTAACCGAACTATCTATAATTTGATATTTGAGTTTTTTTAAGGGAATATAGCTTCCACAATAAGGTACCACCTGATTGAATACATTTTTATACCCTCCACCATAGTATGGAGGGTATATTAAGTTTGTCATTCTGTTTGTAACACATCGAACTAATCATTTGCGACCCTATAAAGTATATATATTCTTGATCAGGATAAAATTCTAAAACGATCTAGCCATGTCCGTCTGTCCGTCTGTCCGTCTGTTGTAATCACTCTAGCGTCCGCAATAATTGAGATAGAGTGCTGAAATTTTGCACCCGAGGGTCTTTTTTCCATAGGCAGGTCAAGTTCGAAGATGGGCTATATCGGTCCACTTTTTGGTATAGCCCCCATATAACGGTACCTCCGGATTTGAGGTATTTTGACGTTCTTCGCCACATTTGCAGACCGAATTAGCTATAATTTGGCACTTAGGGTTCCTAGTGATCAACAAACTTTTATCCCAAAGGATATGGGCATAGGTCCATGTTTTGGTATAGTCCCCATATAACGGTACCTCCCGATTTTCGGTATTTTGAGAATTTTAGCCACAATTTTTAACCGAACTATCTGCAATTTGATATTTGAGGTTGTCAGTGGTCATGAAACATCTCCACGAAACATCGTCAACATAGGTCCATGTTTTGGTATAGCCCCCATATAACGGTACCTCCCGATTTTCGGTATTTTAATAATTTTAGCTAAAATTTTTAACCGACCTACCTGTAATTTGCCATTTGAGGTTCTCAGTGGTCATGAAATATCTCCACCAAGCATCGTAAACATAGGTCCATGTTTTGGTATAGCTCCCATATAACGGTACCTCCCGATTTTCGGTATTTTGAGAATTTTAGCCACAATTTGTTACCGAAATATCTGCAATTTGACATTTGAGGTTCTCAGTGGTCATCAAATATCTCGACCAAACATCGTCAACATAGGTCCATGTTTTGGTATAGCCCACATATAACGGTACCTCCCGATTTTCGGTATTTTGAGAATTTTAGCCACAATTTCTAACCGAACTATCTGCAATTTGACATTTGAGGTTCTCAGTGGTCATGAAATATCTCCACCAAGCATCGTCAACATAGGTCCATGTTTTGGTATAGCTCCCATATAACGGTACCTCCCGATTTTCGGTATTTTGAGAATTTTAGCCACAATTTGTAACCGAAATATCTGCAATTTGACATTTGAGGTTCTGAGTGGTCATGAAACATCTCCACCAAACATCGTCAACATAGGTCCATGTTTTGGTATAGCCCCCATATAACGGTATCTCCCGATTTTCGGTATTTTGAGAATTTTAGCCACAATTTGTAACCGAAATATCTGCAATTTGACATTTGAGGTTCTCAGTGGTCATCAAATATCTCGACCGAACATCGTCAACATAGGTCCATGTTTTGGTATAGCCCCCATATAACGGTACCTCCCGATTTTCGGTATTTTGAGAATTTTAGGTAAAATTTTTAACCGAACTAGCTGTAATCTGCCATTAGAGATTCTCAGTGGTCATGAAATATCTCCACCAAGCATCGTCAACATAGGTCCATGTTTTGGTATAGCTCCCATATAACGGTACCTCCCGATTTTCGGTATTTTGAGAATTTTAGCCACAATTTGTAACCGAAATATCTGCAATTTGACATTTGAGGTTCTCAGCGGTCATGAAACATCTCCACCAAACATCGTCAACATAGGTCCATGTTTTGGTATAGCCCCCATATAACGGTATCTCCCGATTTTCGGTATTTTGAGAATTTTAGCTGCAATTTTTTACCGAACCAGCTGTAATTTGCCATTTGAGGTTCTCAGTGGTCATGAAACATCTCCACCAAGCATCGTCAACATAGGTCCATGTTTTGGTATAGCCCCCATATAACGGTACCTCCTGATTTTCGGTATTTTGAGAATTTTAACCACAATTTGTAACCGAAATATCTGCAATTTGACATTTGAGGTTCTCAGTGGTCATGAAATATCTCCACCAAACATCGTCAACATAGGTCCATGTTTAGGTATAGTCCCCATATAACGGTACCTCCCGATTTTCGGTATTTTGAGAATTATAGCCACAATTTTTAACCGAACTATCTGCAATTTGACATTTGAGGTTCTCAGTGGTCATAAAATATCTCCACGAAACATCGTGAACATAGGTCCATGTTTTGGTATAGCCCCCATATAACGGTACCTCCCGATTTTCGGTATTTTGAGAATTTTAACCACAATTTGTAACCGAAATATCTGCAATTTGACATTTGAGGTTCTCAGTGGTCATGAAATATCTCCACCAAACATCGTCAACATAGGTTCATGTTTTGGTATAGCCCCCACATAACGGTACCTCCCGATTTTCGGTATTTTGAGAATTTTAGCCACAATTTTTAACCGAACTATCTGCAATTTGACATTTGAGGTTCTCAGTGGTCATGAAATATCTCCACGAAACATCGTCAACATAGGTTCATGTTTTGGTATAGCCCCCATATAACGGTACCTCCCGATTTTCGGTATTTTGAGAATTTTAGCTACAATTTTTAACCGAACTAGCTGTAATTTGCCATTTGAGGTTCTCAGTGGTCATGAAACATCTCCACCAAGCATCGTCAACATAGGTCCATGTTTTGGTATAGCCCCCATATAACGGTACCTCCCAATTTTCGGTATTTTGAGAATTTTAACCACAATTTGTAACCGAAATATCTGCAATTTGACATTTGAGGTTCTCAGTGGTCATAAAATATCTCCACCAAACATCGTCAACATAGGTTCATGTTTTGGTATAGCCCCCATATAACGGTACCTCCCGATTTTCGGTATTTTGAGAATTTTAGCCACAATTTTTAACCGAACTATCTGCAATTTGACATTTGAGGTTCTCAGTGGTCATGAAATATCTCCACGAAACATCGTCAACATAGGTCCATGTTTTGGTATAGCCCCCATATAACGGTACCTCCCGATTTTCGGTATTTTGAGAATTTTAGCTACAATTTTTAACCGAACCAGCTGTAATTTGCCATTTGAGGTTCTCAGTGGTCATGAAACATCTCCACCAAGCATCGTCAACATAGGTCCATGTTTTGGTATAGCCCCCATATAACGGTACCTCCCGATTTTCGGTATTTTGAGAATTTTAACCACAATTTGTAACCGAAATATCTGCAATTTGACATTTGAGGTTCTCAGTGGTCATGAAACATCTCCACCAAGCATCGTCAACATAGGTCCATGTTTTGGTATAGCCCCCATATAACGGTACCTCCTGATTTTCGGTATTTTGAGAATTTTAACCACAATTTGTAACCGAAATATCTGCAATTTGACATTTGAGGTTCTCAGTGGTCATGAAATATCTCCACCAAACATCGTCAACATAGGTCCATGTTTAGGTATAGTCCCCATATAACGGTACCTCCCGATTTTCGGTATTTTGAGAATTATAGCCACAATTTTTAACCGAACTATCTGCAATTTGACATTTGAGGTTCTCAGTGGTCATAAAATATCTCCACGAAACATCGTCAACATAGGTCCATGTTTTGGTATAGCCCCCATATAACGGTACCTCCCGATTTTCGGTATTTTGAGAATTTTAACCACAATTTGTAACCGAAATATCTGCAATTTGACATTTGAGGTTCTCAGTGGTCATGAAATATCTCCACCAAACATCGTCAACATAGGTTCATGTTTTGGTATAGCCCCCACATAACGGTACCTCCCGATTTTCGGTATTTTGAGAATTTTAGCCACAATTTTTAACCGAACTATCTGCAATTTGACATTTGAGGTTCTCAGTGGTCATGAAATATCTCCACGAAACATCGTCAACATAGGTCCATGTTTTGGTATAGCCCCCATATAACGGTACCTCCCGATTTTCGGTATTTTGAGAATTTTAGCTACAATTTTTAACCGAACTAGCTGTAATTTGCCATTTGAGGTTCTCAGTGGTCATGAAACATCTCCACCAAGCATCGTCAACATAGGTCCATGTTTTGGTATAGCCCCCATATAACGGTACCTCCCAATTTTCGGTATTTTGAGAATTTTAACCACAATTTGTAACCGAAATATCTGCAATTTGACATTTGAGGTTCTCAGTGGTCATAAAATATCTCCACCAAACATCGTCAACATAGGTTCATGTTTTGGTATAGCCCCCATATAACGGTACCTCCCGATTTTCGGTATTTTGAGAATTTTAGCCACAATTTTTAACCGAACTATCTGCAATTTGACATTTGAGGTTCTCAGTGGTCATGAAATATCTCCACGAAACATCGTCAACATAGGTCCATGTTTTGGTATAGCCCCCATATAACGGTACCTCCCGATTTTCGGTATTTTGAAAATTTTAGCTACAATTTTTAACCGAACCAGCTGTAATTTGCCATTTGAGGTTCTCAGTGGTCATGAAACATCTCCACCAAGCATCGTCAACATAGGTCCATGTTTTGGTATAGCCCCCATATAACGGTACCTTCTGATTTTCGGTATTTTGAGAATTTTAACCACAATTTGTAACCGAAATATCTGCAATTTGACATTTGAGGTTCTCAGTGGTCATGAAATATCTCCACCAAACATCGTCAACATAGGTCCATGTTTAGGTATAGTCCCCATATAACGGTACCTCCCGATTTTCGGTATTTTGAGAATTATAGCCACAATTTTTAACCGAACTATCTGCAATTTGACATTTGAGGTTCTCAGTGGTCATAGAATATCTCCACGAAACATCGTCAACATAGGTCCATGTTTTGGTATAGCCCCCATATAACGGTACCTCCCGATTTTCGGTATTTTGAGAATTTTAACCACAATTTGTAACCGAAATATCTGCAATTTGACATTTGAGGTTCTCAGTGGTCATGAAATATCTCCACCAAACATCGTCAACATAGGTTCATGTTTTGGTATAGCCCCCACATAACGGTACCTCCCGATTTTCGGTATTTTGAGAATTTTAGCCACAATTTTTAACCGAACTATCTGCAATTTGACATTTGAGGTTCTCAGTGGTCATGAAATATCTCCACGAAACATCGTCAACATAGGTTCATGTTTTGGTATAGCCCCCATATAACGGTACCTCCCGATTTTCGGTATTTTGAGAATTTTAGCTACAATTTTTAACCGAACTAGCTGTAATTTGCCATTTTAGGTTCTCAGTGGTCATGAAACATCTCCACCAAGCATCGTCAACATAGGTCCATGTTTTGGTATAGCCCCCATATAACGGTACCTCCCAATTTTCGGTATTTTGAGAATTTTAACCACAATTTGTAACCGAAATATCTGCAATTTGACATTTGAGGTTCTCAGTGGTCATAAAATATCTCCACCAAACATCGTCAACATAGGTTCATGTTTTGGTATAGCCCCCATATAACGGTACCTCCCGATTTTCGGTATTTTGAGAATTTTAGCCACAATTTTTAACCGAACTATCTGCAATTTGACATTTGAGGTTCTCAGTGGTCATGAAATATCTCCACGAAACATCGTCAACATAGGTCCATGTTTTGGTATAGCCCCCATATAACGGTACCTCCCGATTTGCGGTATTTTGAAAATTTTAGCTACAATTTTTAACCGAACCAGCTGTAATTTGCCATTTGAGGTTCTCAGTGGTCATGAAACATCTCCACCAAGCATCGTCAACATAGGTCCATGTTTTGGTATAGCCCCCATATAACGGTACCTCCCGATTTTCGGTATTTTGAGAATTTTAACCACAATTTGTAACCGAAATATCTGCAATTTGACATTTGAGGTTCTCAGTGGTCATGAAATATCTCCACCAAACATCGTCAACATAGGTTCATGTTTTGGTATAGCCCCCATATAACGGTACCTCCCAATTTTCGTTATTTTGAGAATTTTAGCTACAGTTTTTAACCGAAATAGCTGTAATTTGACATTTGAAGTTCTCAGTGGTCATAAAACATCTCCAACGAAACATCGTCTACATAGGTCCATGTTTTGGTATAGCCCCCATATAACGGTATCTCCCCATTTACGGTATTTTGAGAATTTTAGCTGCAATTTTTAACCGAACTAGCTGTAATGATCGGTATTTTGAGAATTTTAGGTACAATTTTGTCTATTCAAAAATAATCGTCAATATAGGTCCATGTTATGGAATATCCCCCCATATAACTGTACCTCCCGATTTTCGGGAATTTTCAGTGGTCACGAAATTTCTTCACTAAAATTCGTCAACATGGGTCCATTTTTGAGGGTCTACATTGTTTTGATGAAACTACCCTCAATTTGACTCTTGAAGTTCCCTGCAGCTATAAAACTTTTCCGCCAAAAAATTTAAAGATATAGCCCCTAGCTGAACACATTTTTTAGATTAGATCAGATAACACTGTGCAACAAAATGGAGGTGAAAGTCTGGGGCACGAAAAATTGCTCTTGGGGAAGAAAGGCCTTGGTGAGTATATTATGAACCCCGAAGGGCATATCCGCCGTGAGTCGAACTTCCGCGTTATGGCGTGATGAAATTTTTGTTAGAGAC
The DNA here is from genome assembly GCF_047663935.1 of Musca autumnalis. Classification (NCBI taxonomy): domain Eukaryota; kingdom Metazoa; phylum Arthropoda; class Insecta; order Diptera; family Muscidae; genus Musca; species Musca autumnalis. Next base: position 190,091,672 of record NW_027411977.1, on the reverse strand, counting down.
CCTGTGGCCATCAGGAATTAGCGTTATATCTTTGTTCACTGTTGCTTAAGTGCTCTACAAAAACAACAAACAAAGATATAATGCTAATTCATGATGGCTTACAGGGTCTCTTGCAAAAACTTCATCACGCCATAACGCGGAAGTTGCGCATCTGTCCTTCGGGGTTTTTAATATACACACACCAAGGGCTTTCATCTCCAAAAGGAATTATCTCTGTCCCAACATTTGTGTTCACAGTGTAATTTAAGCAATAGTGGGAGGCAGTAGGAGTCTAACCATTGTCGAAAAGTTGTTCCACCTAAAATTGTAAAAGGACCCTAATTATTCCATTTTAATTAAGACTATTTTATTGTGGAGGGTATAAAAAGTTCGGTCCGGCCGAACTTAACGACTTTTTACTTGTTTTATTTTATTTTTTTATTTTTATTTTATTTTATTTCACTCTCTGCTGGATTTGACTATGCCCAGCGTACGCACATTAAGGGTTGTTTAAGCGCTTACTTGTGCATCACCATCTGTTTTTATTTTGGTAACAAAAAACTTACGTGCCGACGGTGAGCGTTGAACACACAATCCTAGGATTTATTGTCGGACACACACGCTTGATACCACCGTACTCATAACTTCCCAGCAAAATAAATTGGAAGTAGTGCAATGTGGACTAGTTCTTTCACGGCATGTTTTGATGCAGTTCAACCGGAGTCGTGAAAAAGGCACTCCATTCCTCACATTTTAACTGCATTTGGATGCAATCCAAAGAATCACCCGCATGGTTGCGATTGAATTTAATGGAGAATTTTCATAATTTGTGTTAATATAATAAAGTTCTTAATATTTTTGTTTTACACAAATAATAAATGTATTTTATTTGTTCTGGAATATTTTGTAATGACTTGCACACATTCCGCAAAATGTATCAAAACACGTGCTTTGGACTGCATCCTATTCTATCCCCAAAGGGTTAGTTAAAATGCAATGCTAAAGGGTCAGTTAAAATACAGTGCCAGAGGGTCAGTTAAAATGCAGTGCCAAAGGGTCAGTTAAAATGCAGTGCAATGGAGTGCATTTTCAGTAGTGACGCTCTTCTAAAAATCATGATTGAAAATGCATAATTTGATGCACTTCCAAATCACTTGTACATATGATTTAACTGCCTCTTTGGAGGCAAACTTTTGCAGGGTTTGTATGGAGTAGTATAAGTAGTTGTTAATGGCTAACTGATCCGAACTTTTGCTGGAAATGTTCTTCTGAAAAAATTACTCCTTACTTCGAGGTAACTCGCTAGATTGGGTATTTCGAAAATTAAAGCCACTTTGACTGCTATTTGGGATTTTATAGCCCCCCTTTAACTATACTTCACGATAATAGCCCAGCAAAAATACTCATTACAAATTGGCCTACTTTCTCATTATTTCAACATGGGCATGTCATAGGGAGTAAGTACTTATTTTTTGGCCACTAAAAAGTAGATAAATAAGTATTTACTCCCTGGTTAGTTCAAGTCGTAACTACTTATTTATGTACTTATTTATTTACTTTTAAGTGCCAAAAAATAAGTACTTACTCCCTATGACATGACCGTGTTAAAAAATGAGAAAGTAGGCCAATTTGTAATGAGTATTTTTGCTGGGAGGTAAATGGAAATTTTTAAATGCAGGTCCTTGGCATTGTCACGTCAACTCTGACCAGGCAATTTAATGAAAATATGAAGATTATGTCTAAAAATTTTCCACAATTGCGTTAATCATAAAGGCCCCTTTGTCAAAGATTGCCTCACATTTACAGCCCTACCCCAATTGATGTCACTCATAGGCATTTATATGTGGTTTTAATATTATCTTTTACTGGTATCCAATGATTCACATATCATTGGTTATAATCTCTACAATTAATTTAATTAATCGTTTGGTTTTATGCACGCTTTGTAATCCAATGACAATGATGCTGAGCGGAGGATGATTGCAATTCTTCTACAAACACCAAAAAATTAATAACATGAAATTGGTGGACAAATAAAAATAATAATATTGCAGAGTTATTTTTGTATATCGTAAACATTTATAAAAATTTTTGGGTTGGGTGTTTAATATTACAGAAAATGATTTAATAAATTGATTATAAATATAATAGGTTGTATAAAAAATATATATGGAGATTTTGGTCATATTGGCAAAGGCCACAGAAAAAGAGATTTTTATGGAAGAAAAATAGGAATTGTCTTGGGGAGGTATTAAGAAAAAGGACCTTTAGTAAAATACACACTTTTTCCTTGGGGATCTAAATACGATTCTTAACATCCTTTCAGTACAGCCCATGTTATAATTATTTATATTTGTTTTTACAGCGTTTTTTAATATTTACATCGGCCAACTACACGCCTTACACATTCCCATTCGGAAGGAAACAATACATCTTTACATCGTACATATAGTATTTTGCTAATACCGACAGACAATATAATAAATATTTATTTTCGCATTGGCCAAAAAACCACTCACCCCACCTACCTACACTCATTCCTACATAGTCCGGTCAAAATAGACATTGAAATAGCAAAAATTCCCACAAAGCTGAATTTTGGTGGAGAGTTAGAGTTTGCCATTAGAAGCAACGTCCTAAAAGTCCCCATCGATCCCATGTGTGCAAAAAAAATTATTCGGGGTCAAAGGTCAAATTATAAGGGTTTTTTGGTTTTCAGATTTATTTTTTGATAACGGTTGATCTAATCAAAAAGTGACTAAAGTAAATATTGAGATAGAAAAATTATCTACAAGTTTGACCTTTATAATTTTTTTCCTAGGAGGAACCATTCTTGAGATATAGCTGTTCTAAAAAACACATGATTTTTATGCACTTATAAGGGAAATATGCACATATTCAGACGAACCGGCTAAAATAAGCGAAGTAATCGGGTCTGTCCCCCAAAAATATATATATTTTCTTGAAGAGCGAGATTATAGCTATCTTCTAAAAAAATTCCAACAAAATCGGAGCTTGTTTAGTAGAGTTATTCAATGTTAGAGTCATTTTATGCAAAAATAGCCCATTTAACCCACACGTATAATCGAAAGCCCAACGGGAACGACCCCAACGAAAACTCTCCGATTTTTTTTCAAATTTTGTCCGAAGGTAGGGTTTGTTGCGCTGATTACGGAAGTGTATAATTTTCAACGGTTGCGGATCCGGTTCGCCGGTTATTCGACCCGAAAGGCCAAATTTAAAAACCGGGTTAGACCCGCTTCTACTGAACCGATTACTGCAAAGTTGGTATCGTTTGAAAGCTTACGGAAGTATCTAACACATAGTGTCGTTACTTTAACCGGCTCGCCTCATAATGTACTTACGCGGTTAATTTTTTATTTGACCTTTAGATCGCGATATCTCGAAAATGGTAAGTATTTTTTAAGTATCATAAAGACCACTCTTGTAGACAATTATTGAATCTACAACTTTTACTTTAGCCGGCTTTTGCTAAGTCTTACCGTTTTTGAGAAAAATTAAAAAAACTGAATAATGCCTCCAAAAATGACCTTTGACCCCGAATAACTTGTTTTGCACACATGGGATCGATGGGGACTTTTAGGACGTTGCTTCTAATGGCTAACCCTAGCTCTCCACCAAAATTCAGCTTTGTGGGAATTTTTGCTATTTCCCCCTTATACGCATGTCTATTTTGACCGGACTAACAAAGAAATACCAAACAAATGTCATTATTGGTTTGCAAGCTGCCTGATACTGCATTGCAATGTTATTAAATGTTTCCATTGAATACCGAACACCCTGTCTGTTGATGACAACATTTTCATCAGATTATATCAGCAACTGTTGTTGTCGCATTGGCGATTTTCAGCAAAATCAATTTATGATTTACAAATATTTATCGGAATATGACAGATGCAAGTGGCATTTTGTAACTCCACACATCAGTGAAATTCCAAAATGGGAATGGTGATTTTCAAATATATTTGAATATGCCAAAACGTTCGATATAATTGGAAAATCTGCGAGAAACAAATTGCGATGTCTAGCATATGTGTTCCCACATAAATTGTTATCATGTTGACAACCGTTTGGAAAAAAATATATGTCCATATACAAAAAGTTGAACAAATTCCTGTATTGATAATTCTATGTAGTATATGTGGATGTGTATAAAAATGTGTATAAATAAATAAATTCGTGGTTTCCATTTATAAAACTAATTTTCCTAAAGTCAATACATGTAATTGGTTTGTTGTAGTTAATCGATGAAACATTCAATTTTTGAAACTTTTTCAAACATTACACGATGCACTGATTCTTTATTTAAATTCTTTTTCTATTAAACTTGCGGATCCTAAACCACCTATAAAGTGATCAAATGCGTCCAACCTATTGAATTACTAAGCCGATACCTGGTCCATCTTATCGTTGGTCCAAATAATATAATGAACTTAGCTTTGGTCGTTGATACAATAGCACCCCAGAAAAAATGGGAGCCACATGAGCTGAATAACGCATTACAAAGTAATGTAAACAAGCTACCTTCTGCATTGCCAGTAGGCTGAAGAATAATTTGTTAATGTATTAGAATAAGACATGTGTGGCCCGTAGTGTATGTTTTCGGCTACAAAACCGAGGGTTGTGAGTTCGTTTTTGTTAGCAAAAAAATGCGAAGAGACATTGAGGCACATGTCAGCGTTTAACACGTAAGAACGGCGTTCAGTTCGGCCACGAGTTGTATTGAAGTAAAATGGAACAATTAGTTTCCTTTTGTTTATTAAGAAGACTTAATACCAAATTTCTGCAAGTTCGCTTAAACAATGTGAACAACCTTCAGAAAGCGAAATTCGGAAGGTACTGTTCCATGGTGGCTATATCAAAACGTCGATCTATACCTACAAATTTCGGGCGAATTGTTTTCGGACTCAAAGAAGACTAAAAACCAAATTTCTAAATACCGAAAATCAAGAGGTACACTTCTACGGGGACCTATACTAATAATTCGCTTCTGGAATATGGAAGACTTAATAACAAATTTTAATCTTTCGGTAAGACGTCACAACCTTCAGAATTACGAAAATCGGGAGCTACCGTTCTTTGGGGGCTATATCAAAATGTGGACCTATAACGACGAATTTCAGTCAGAAAGGTTTTTAGCTCAAACAAAGACTAAATACCAAATGTCAGCCATTTCGGTGGGTTGCTGTTGCCACAACCTTCAAAATACCGAAAATTGGAAGGTACCGTTTTATGGGGGCTATATGATATATACCAACAAATTCTGGGAGAAAGTTTTATACCCCAACGAAGACTAACTACCCAATTTCAGTCATTTCGGTGTGATAATGAGGCTAAAACCTACAAAAACCGAAAATCGGGTGGTACCGTTCTATGGGGGCTATATCAAAAATTTCATATGGAACGTTTAATGCACCAAATGAAGACCAAATACTAATTTTCAGCCATTAATGTGGATTATTGTGGCCATAACCTTCAAAATACCGAAAATTGGGAGGTACCGTTCTATGGGAATTATATAAAGACGTAGGATTATAACAACAAATTTCTGGGGGAAAATTGTATACCCCCAACGAAGACAAAGTACCAAATTTCAGCCATCTCGGTGGGATAATGGGGCAAACATTACACGATGCACTGATTCTTTATTTAAATTCTTTTTCTATTAAACTTGCGGATCCTAAACCACCTATAAAGTGATCAAATGCGTCCAACCTATTGAATTACTAAGCCGATACCTGGTCCATCTTATCGTTGGTCCAAATAATATAATGAACTTAGCTTTGGTCGTTGATACAATAGCACCCCAGAAAAAATGGGAGCCACATGAGCTGAATAACGCATTACAAAGTAATGTAAACAAGCTACCTTCTGCATTGCCAGTAGGCTGAAGAATAATTTGTTAATGTATTAGAATAAGACATGTGTGGCCCGTAGTGTATGTTTTCGGCTACAAAACCGAGGGTTGTGAGTTCGTTTTTGTTAGCAAAAAAATGCGAAGAGACATTGAGGCACATGTCAGCGTTTAACACGTAAGAACGGCGTTCAGTTCGGCCACGAGTTGTATTGAAGTAAAATGGAACAATTAGTTTCCTTTTGTTTATTAAGAAGACTTAATACCAAATTTCTGCAAGTTCGCTTAAACAATGTGAACAACCTTCAGAAAGCGAAATTCGGAAGGTACTGTTCCATGGTGGCTATATCAAAACGTCGATCTATACCTACAAATTTCGGGCGAATTGTTTTCGGACTCAAAGAAGACTAAAAACCAAATTTCTAAATACCGAAAATCAAGAGGTACACTTCTACGGGGACCTATACTAATAATTCGCTTCTGGAATATGGAAGACTTAATAACAAATTTTAATCTTTCGGTAAGACGTCACAACCTTCAGAATTACGAAAATCGGGAGCTACCGTTCTTTGGGGGCTATATCAAAATGTGGACCTATAACGACGAATTTCAGTCAGAAAGGTTTTTAGCTCAAACAAAGACTAAATACCAAATGTCAGCCATTTCGGTGGGTTGCTGTTGCCACAACCTTCAAAATACCGAAAATTGGAAGGTACCGTTTTATGGGGGCTATATGATATATACCAACAAATTCTGGGAGAAAGTTTTATACCCCAACGAAGACTAACTACCCAATTTCAGTCATTTCGGTGTGATAATGAGGCTAAAACCTACAAAAACCGAAAATCGGGTGGTACCGTTCTATGGGGGCTATATCAAAAATTTCATATGGAACGTTTAATGCACCAAATGAAGACCAAATACTAATTTTCAGCCATTAATGTGGATTATTGTGGCCATAACCTTCAAAATACCGAAAATTGGGAGGTACCGTTCTATGGGAATTATATAAAGACGTAGGATTATAACAACAAATTTCTGGGGGAAAATTGTATACCCCCAACGAAGACAAAGTACCAAATTTCAGCCATCTCGGTGGGATAATGGGGCTAAAAATTTCAAAATACCGAAAATCGGGTGGTACCGTTCTATGGGAGCTCTATGTGGACCAATATAGCCCATTTGGAATACCAAACATCCTAGGAGTAATAGAAACTTATATATCAAATTACAAAGCTCTATCTTAAAAACTGGGAGCTGTATCTTGATTTCGACAGACGGACGTACGGACGGACGGACAGAGGGACAGACGGACATGGTTATATCGACTTAGAATTTTACCCTGATCAAGAATATATATACTTTATAGGACAAATTTAATTATACCCTCAAAGTTGACGAACCCCGCAAACGTTTTAAGGACCATGATCTGCGAATCTGCACCTGGAATGTTCGCACTCTTTATAGAGAAGGTGCAGTCTTCGCATTGGCAGACGTATTTGAAAAGTACAAGGCCGATATTACTGCCATACAGGAAATACGATGGATTGGGAAAGGCGTCACAACAACACCTAAAGGTGACGCACTGTATTATAGCTGCCATGACGTAAAGCATGAGTTTTTGTTGCGGATTCGTAGTTAGTCGGAGACTGTAGTGGCGCTTGTGATGAATTTCCGGTATGTAGATGTATTTAGTTTTTTCCCGAATACATATACAAAGATTGGCAGGTAATGCAGTTAAGGATGTATCACGTTCCTCCTCAAAGTATGCTTTCTAAAGGTTAAAATTGCCTGTATGGATTTGATTTAGAATTGAGCCAAAATTTACTTGTGTTTCGTGATCATAGATCTGTTATTTTCTGTCGAAGCCATATTGAATGTGCAATGTGGTTGTAAGGAAATTTTTTTACTTGACTGGAAAATAGGCGAGGCTAGAAAAGTAGGTTTGTGATCCCCATCTTGTTCATTGTGTTTCAACTATTCGCCAGCACAGATCACTCTATGCTGTTCTGAAGTTTCGATTTGTGGAAAAATTTCAGTTTTTTACTGAGTGTTTTTGATTGAATTATAATATACAAGCTTTTGTCTGAATGACCTAAGTTAAATTCAATAAAAAAGAGTGTGTAAGTAAACCAAATGTTTTATTGGTTCTATTATGACGTCAGCTTGCTATTTTCCAAAGGTGTGACGTCAGCTTGCTATTTTCCAAAGGTGCAGTTGGTCGAAAATATTCCTGGTTATCTGTGAAAGTGTTATCAAGGTAGCTAAGATTGGGACAGACGGTTATTATTTTGCTAAGGGCAAAGTCTGCAGCTGAGATAACCTTATTTCAAATTTGCTTTTTCGTCAACGCCTGCGTGGCAGAGGGGACGTTAGATGCCCTTCTTTGCAGACTCCAATTGATCAAGGTGAATACTGTAATAATTCTCTTGTAGGAATTGTCTCTTATTCCCTCTGTTTTTATTGTACCAGATTTATCGATCCATTCCGCTATTCGTCCGTCCATATGACAAGCCACCTTTTTTTTATGCAGTCTATGATATACACCAGTTACATTGTGCTTTGCCTAGCTGTCGGTGCTCTCCAAATATTCTACATTCGTGGTCTGTGAATTAAATTTGCGAATCTGTGGAAAATATATTTACTTTGAAGTCGCTATTTAAAGAAGTCCGGAGCAATTAAGGTGTTGTGGCATATGGAAATACCCTGAATAATTTAATGAAGAAGCTTTTATATACTAAGTATTATTATTTAAGAAGTTAAATTACCTAGTGTGTCTGTGTGTATGAAGCAGTGAGAAGAAGAAGAAACAAAATTACCGGCAATCGTAAATTTGGAGAAAAATCGATCAAATTTTATTGTGCAAAAGCAATTGGTAAATAACTGGTTATCGTTCTTCATTTACATATTTAACACCTAATCATCATCATATAGAAAAACACACATTTTTACATAAATACGAAGTGCATGAGATCGCAGTAAATATCATCAATATTAAAATACCTCATCAACTTCGGGCAACCCGTAATAAAAGGCCTTTCATCGATGGAACCCAACAGTATGTATGTAAGTGTTAACATCTCTTATTAATTGAGCCCGTTTTGGACCAATCAATTTCAAGCCCTTCTCCTATGTTTAAATTGTTATAAAATTGATTCTCTTTTTTGTTGATAATTAAGTACCGTTACTCTCAGGGCAAGATTGATTGTTCCAAATTTTATTTATTAAAATTTGGTGAAAAATATTGTAAACATTGAAGAACATACCTAAATATTAGGTTAAGTTTTCATCTTATACTCCTTTTCCAGGAAATGAAACAAATTTTCTGGCATTGGAAGACTGATCATAATATTTTAGCTATAACTGTTTCTATTTGTGCTCTCTATGCTTGGATATTCTATTTCTTTGTAATTTTGCCTCTCCTTTCTCGTAATAATTGTCACCGAAATAAAACTACCATTTCTAAACAGAAGGTCATTGAACTCAGCTTCTGGACCAGCTGTTACAGTTTTAAAGTCCACTTTCTTCATACATCAAACATACACACAAACCAATATTGAATTTTTAGCTGGAACAAAATATAATGTATTACCAAATAGATCTTTATTCTGCTTTTGAATTATATTTTTGTCATTGCTGCCAATATCTTAAGCAACATAGATTATAATAAGTTCTGTTTAAGTTTTGTTAGAATATGGTTTTTGGAATTGTTATTAAAACTTTGGTTGAATTAACCATGAATTGAATCTTCATTTGAGTTTGACTAAGATAGGCACCAGTAGTTCAGTATACCCCGATTATGGGTTACTCGATTTTGGCAGTGGATGCTGAGTAACATGGTAGGGTGGGCAAAAGGGATTTGTGCAAACCATCGGCGCATCCCGTATATAATCTCAAGGGAATCCTAAACTTCTTTTCTTTACACTCTTTTTGTATTTGCATCTTCAAAATTATGTCGTGCATGCTTGTTACAACATATAAAATTTGGTAATGTAGCTAATCTCCGGTAAACTATGGAAAGAACCCACACCTCCGGCGAGTTATAAGGCCGTGGTACAAAAGCATGCCACACCCATTTGTTTACAGCAGGAGTATTTCAGTGTTCTTTCATGAACTCATAAATCAAGCCTCTCAGGTTGTATACTACAAGACTAAAACATCTGGTATCCAGCTTCACCTCAGTGAATAAAAGACTTGCTGTAATTCGAATAAAAGCTAAATTCTTCAACATCAGCTTTATTTGCGTTCATGCTCCCACTGAAGAAAAGGACGAACAGATCTAAGATATATTTTACGAGCGCTTAGAAGAAACATATGAGCGTTGCCCTGCCCATGACATTAAAATCATTCTAGGCGATTTTAATGCCAAAATTGGAAAGGACAATATCTTTGGCCCAACAGTCGGGAAATTCAGTCTCCACAGTGAAACATCTGACAATGGTATGAGGCTGATAGACTGCAAAAAACATGGTAGTTAGCAGTACCAGATTTAATCATCTCGATATTCATAAGGGCACCTGGCTGTCTGCAGATCAAGGAACAAGTAATCAAATTGATCATGTTGTAATAGATGGAAGACATTCATCCAGCGTGTTGGATGTACGATCGTTCCGAGGCGCAAACATTGATTCGGACCACTACCTTGTTGCAGCAAACGTTGCAAATAAAGCACGAACTGACACAACGCGGAAGTTGGACATCGATAGGCTGCAAACACAACAGATAGCCACAGCATATTCCACTCAACTAGCCCAATTGCTTAACGCGAGCACTCCTTGTCCCGATAACATAACAACACAATGGCAACATATTGCCCACTCCATGACCTCCACAAAGGAATTCATGGTATGACCAGGAGTGTCGTGCTGCTACCGAAGAGAAAAATGCGGCATATAGAGCTACTTTACAATCAGTAGCAACGCGTAGCGCACGAGAGGGATATCGGGATAAAGGAGAGAAGAGAAACGTCTTTTCCGCAAGAAAAAGAGAGAAATGGACAAGCGGGAGTCTGAAAAAATCGAGATGTACAGGAGCCAGATTGAAGTCCGAAAATTCTACCAAAGAGTGAAACATCAAACAGATGGCTTTGGTACAGGCACATCCTCCTGTAGAGACCAGCAAGGTTATCTGGTAACAGATACAGATAGCGTGCTCAGGATATGGAAGGAACATTTCTCCAATCTGCTGGTATCCAATAGTAGCGAAGACGATGATACCACAGATCCAATCCCAGAATATGTTATAGAATGTATACCGCCCGGCCAAGATGAGGTAAAAACAGCAATCAACCGGCTGAAGAATAACAAAGCAGCAGAAGCCGATGGCTTACCAGTCGAGCTGTTTAAAACCGGAGGCGACGCGCTGATATGGTGTATGCATCAGCTAGTTAGCACCATCTGGCAGGAAGAACGCGTACCTGACGATTGGAACCTGAGAATCCTATGTCCCGTCCACAAGAAAGGAGATAAGACTGTATGCTCCAACTATAGGGGCATAAGTCTTCTTCCTATTGCCTATAAGATAGTGTCAGGGATATTGTGCGAACGACTAAAGCCAATGGTCAACGAAATAATTGGACCATACCAATGTGGCTTTAGACCTGGCAAGTCCACCATTGACCAGATATTTACCCTGCGGCAAATCCTAGAGAAGACCCAAGAGATGCAGATCGACACATTTCACCTTTTTGTCGATTATAAAGCAGCATTCGGCAGTCCCCTCCGATCAAAGGTATTCCACGCAATGTCTGAATTTGGTATCCCCGCAAAGCTCATCCGGCTTTGTAAGATGACTTTAACTGATACTAGGTCCTCAGTTAAAATTGGAAAGAACCTCTCCGAAGAATTTTGTACCAAAAGAGGTTTCAGACAAGGAGACAGCCTTTCGTGTGACGAGATGCAAATGTCAAAAGAAATGGCACAATTTACACCAATAGCCACATGTTACTTGCCTATGCTGATGACATAGACATCATGGGACGATCAGTAAAGGAAGTAACTGATACCTTTAGGAAGGTCGAAGCAGAATCTGCGAAAGTGGGTCTGGCGGTAAACGGCGAAAAGACCAAATTGATGGTGTCGACGCGCAAAGCGTCCATAGAGCTCGGACCAACTGTGGAAGTTGGTACCTACAATTTTGAGGTAGTTAAAGACTTCGTCTACCTCGGCACTGCCATAAACCCAACAAACAACATCAGTTGTGAAATGAGAAGAAGAATTGTATTGGCCAACAGATGCTACTATGGTTTGAGTAAGCAATTTAAAAACAAAGCCGAAAATCGAAATAGAAATGATCGCTTAGTTCTCCTTTGGGTCCCGTTAACTGGGTTGTTATGGGTTTCGTGGGAAAGTCCATGTTTGCTGATATAGTGGTCCAAAAGCTCTAAATGATACGGTGACCAACTAAAATGACTGATGAACGCGATATTCATCGAAAACAAATTACCCCCAAAATAGGATGCACTTCCAAAATGGACTATGTCGATCCATTCTTTCCCTAATACATAATTATTGGGAAAAAGGATTTTAGTTACGTAGCTGGTATTAATAGTATCTTCTATGCCAAAGCTATATCTTAAAAATTGCGAGCTGTATCTTGATTTCGACAGACGCACAGTGGATCCACTTTTGTGGAGAAGGTGGCCAAAAATATTTAGAGTGTAAAAATCAAGCCAAAGCGTCGGTTACATCTTTGTGCTGCTGCGAAGAGTGTTTTAAGAAACCACGAGCGTAACATTCTGCCCCCTTTCCCCTCTGAAGGGGTATTACGGTAAGAATTGTTTTATGCTGTTAATACAAAATGACATGAATAAAGGTCCCGATTATCTTATGATGCAAAAATAGGGTTGGGGAAACAAAACTATCTCCAAAACAACATAAAATCCAACCAATTTAGCGGTTTAAAAAAAATTTTTGTGTGAAAATTGGAAAAATTTTTAATATAGATCTTATAGCGTTCTTCCTGGAAGGCACGTACTGCCAACGTAAGACAAATTTGGAAGAAGATTTCTTCATCTTGCCACTGCTGTCAATTATGTTATTGTACGTGGTCAGATAACAGAGTTATACGCTAATATATCCATAGAAACCCTATTCTAAGGCAGCTTTAGTCAGCGACCCACCATCTATAGTCTGGTACTAGATGGCAGATGATTTTAATACTGAATAATCTTAAACCCATGGCCAACTTTCGTAAATTATTCCCGAGGTGGGCACTGGTGGGCATCATGACTAAAACCTTAGGTCAAATTTAAGTATATGATCGAGTTGCCATTACAAAATACACTAAGAAAATATGCAGCTAACTAGAATTCCACAACACGCTAAAACACTATTTTTTAACGAAAATTAAGATATTACCTCCTCCTTTACAATCCACTATAATATTTTGCTATACGTATTAGTTTTGCGATATTTGGAATATATTTACTTGCACTTAAAAAATAGGTAGTACTCACAACAAAAAATATTAGTCAAATGTTCCGACTTTTGAAGCAATTCTTAAGAAGATCGCGTTCGAACGACACAAAAACTAATATATTTTTAAAAAGGTCCATGTCATAGCTGTCAGAGTTGCCAGATGTTGTACCAAAATTATGACATTCATTTTTTATTTTTGGTAAATGGGTGGCTGTGAGACGGACGGTTATATCGACATAGAATTTTATGCTGATCAAAAAGCAAGTAGGAGAGTGCACCAATTCCTCTGGGCATTGTTTCCCGCGGAATTTATTTTATATGATTTTATATTTTGGCCAAACTTAGTTTAAATTCGAAGATGTGTCACATCGGTCCACTCCTTCAGGTACCTCCCCCACAAAAATTCGAACATTTTCGGAAAAACTGCGCACACGATAACTCTTGAAGGGAGTAACCGATTTGGTCCATATCATGCATGTGAAATTTCCAATATGGACTCTATCGGTCCATTCCTTCGGGTACTTCCCACACAAAATTTCGGAAAAGTTCAATTTAGGGCCTGCTCTCGAATCGTTTTGATTCTTTTTGCAAACATTATTATTCGCTGTCACTACGCAACAATTTTTTTCTGGGGTTGGTCCATACTTCCTGAAAAAATAGTCTGAAAGCTGTTAAATGATCCTTGGCTTCTCCTTTTGGTCCCGTTAACAGCGTTATTATGTTTTTTTTTTCGTGGGAAAGTCCATGCTTCCTGACATAGTGGTCCAAAAGCTCTAAATTATACGGTGACCAACTAAAATGACTGATGGACGCGATATTTATCGAAAACAACTTACACCCAAAATAGGATGCACTTCCAAAATGGACTATGTCGATCCATTCTTTCCCTAATACATAATTATTGGGAAAAATGATTTTGGTTACGTAGCTGGTATTCGATTCAATATTGTAAAAAATGAAAGTTTCATTTGAAAGTTTTAATAAGGCTACGAAAACAACTAAATGGTACTATAATTGCTCTTGGGTTTATTTTTTTAAAAGATTGATTTACCTTCTGAGGACAGAAAGCCCTTAATTAAAATGCCTCAAAAATGTGGCTCGCTGTTGATGTGTAAGGGTGAGATACGCTGATTTTTTATACCCTCCACCATAGTATGGAGGGTATATTAAGTTTGTTTTTCCGTTTGTAACGCATTGAAATACTCATTTGCGACCCTATAAAGTATATATATTCTTGATCAGGGTAAAATTCTAAGTCGATCTGAGCACGTCCGTCCGTCTGTGGTAATCACTCTAGCATCCACAAAAATGGATATAGAACGCTAAAATTTTGGGATAATGCGTCTTTTGTTTGCAGCCAGGTCAAGTTCGATGATGGGCTATATCGGTCCACGTTTTGGTATAGCCCCCATATAACGGTACCCCCCGATTTACGGTATTTTGACGTTTTTAGCTACATTTTCAGACCGATGTAGCTATAATTTGACATTTAGGGTTCTTAAGTGTCAATAAACTTATATAACAAAAGTAGTGGACATAGGTCCACGTTTTGGTATAGCCCCCATATAACGGTACCCCCCGATTTCCGGTATTTTGACGTTTTTAGCTACATTTTCAGACCGATTTAGCTATAATTTGACATTTAGGACTCTTAAGTGTCAATAAACGTATATAACAAAAGTTGTGGACATAGGTCCACGTTTTCGTATAGCCCCCATATAATGGTACCCCCCGATTTACGGTATTTTGACGTTTTTAGCCACATTTTCAGACCGATGTAGCTATAATTTGACATTTAGGGTTCTTAAGTGTCAATAAACTTATATAACAAGAGTAGTGGACATAGGTCCACGTTTTGGTATAGCCCCCATATAACGGTACCCCCCGATTTCCGGTATTTTGACGTTTTTAGCTACATTTTCAGACCGATGTAGCTATAATTTGACATTTACGGTTCTTTAATGTCAATAAACCGTTACCGCCAGATTTCAGGTATTTTGACGTTTAAATTCACATTTCTAGACCGAATTAGCTATAATCTGATATTTAGGGTTCTTAGTGACCAAAAAACGTATATTCGAAATAATTATGAACGTAGGTCCATGTTTTGGTATAGCCACATACAACGGTACCTCCCGATTTTCGGTATTTTGAGAATTTTACCTACAAGTTTTAACCGAAATATCTGTAATTTGAACTTTTGACATTTGAAATTCTTAGTGGTCACCACACCTCTCCACCAAAAATTGTCAAGAAAGGTCGATGTATTGATAAAGCCCCCATATAACGGTACCTCCCGATTTTTAGAAATTTGATGATTTTAGCTACAATACTAAACCGAACTAGCAGTAATTTGACATTTGAAGTTCTTAGTGGTCACAACACCTCTCCATCAAAAATTGTCAACATAGCTCCATGCTCGGATATAGCTCCCATATAACGGTACCTCCCAATTTTCAGTAATTTGGCAATTTTAGATACAATTTTTAACCGAACTAACTGTAATTCGACATTTGAAGGTTGTAGTGGTCACCACACATCTGCATCAACAATTTTCAACATAGCCCCAATATAACGATACTTCCCGATTTTCGGTACTTTGACGATTTTACTTAAAATGTTTAACCGAACGTAGGTCCATGTTTTGGTATAGCCCCAAAACAAACCTCCCGATTTTCCGTACCTTAGCTTTATTTTTTGGACGAACTTTTTGTAATTTGAAATTTAAAAGCTAAAAAAAAATTCTGCAACAAAAATTGTTCATTTAAGTTAATATTTTCGTATAGCCCACAACCTCCGAAGTAGCTGTTAATGACATTTGAAGTTCCCACGTTATGTACCGATTTTCGGTATTTTGAGGATTCTAGCTACAATTTTTAACCGAATTAGGAGTTATTTGACATTAAAGGCTCCCATCAAAAACTGTCAACATACACATAGCCAAGAAAGTCTGCGTTCACCTTACTACTTTTCAAAAACGATGCTAAAACTTTAATATATAGGTAAATTATATCAGTTTTTCTTTCATAAATATGTTATTGACACTCTTTACTCCCAGAATAACAAGAAAAATTCCAGAAAATATATTATTATTACGAAGATAACGGTAAAATAGTGTTACAACTGCTAAATTAGAGCCCCAAAAAGTCTGCGTTCACTTTGTATGTTGCAATAATACAGTTAGTTATTTTGATTTTTTTTGCAGTTTTCTCCCATTTTTAATCAATATTGTCACAACTGGTCATTCTGTGAGGTCGTTTGCACACTTGACTTAAAAAAGTAAAGTATTTCAACAATGGAAAACAAGGACAAAGAAATTAGCATTGATAAAAGAAAAATTATAGGTAAATTATGGAAAAAGCTATCGAAATATTGGTGAAACTGTGGGTAGGACATATTAGTCCATACAGAGAGTGATAATTAACTAAAAACAAACCGGAATTTTGAAGTCAAAGCCCAGATCTGGACGGTCAAAGCTCAGTTTTGGACGGTCAAAAATATTATCCGAACGTGAGGAGCGTAACATAACTAATATAGTTAAAACAAACAGTCCGATAATTACTTCGAAAATTGTTGAAAATGTGAAAATGGCATCCAAAAAAAGTATTTGTGCACAAACCGCCAGAAAAATACTGCATAAAGCTGGATATCACGGTACAGTCGCACGGCGAAAGCCGTACTTATCACTAGTGAACAGGCAGAAGCATATTGAATTTGCTAATGAATACATAAACAAGCCTCCAGTATTCCGGAATCAAGTCATATTTTCGGACGAAAGCATGTTCTATATGTTTGCAATGAAAGGACTTCAAACTGTTTGGAGAAAGCTCGAACAGCGCTTGAAAAACAAAATCTTGTTTTACACTGTAAAAAATGGCGAGAGTGCTGTTTTGGTTTGGGGGTGTGTAGCAGCTTCTGGATTGGGCCAACTTGTATTTATTGAATCGACAATGGACAAGTATGGTTACCTAAACATCATGAAGCGCAATTTGAACCAAAAATGCAGAAGAACTTGGTTTATCTACGAAATTTTGGTTGCAACAACATAACGTTTCAAAGCATACTGCTGAGATTGTAAGGTTTTGGCTCCTATATAATGCCCAGATCTGGGGTTTGACGTAAAAATTCCGGTTTGTTTATAGTTAATTATCACTCTATGTATAGACTAATATGTTCTACCTACAGTTTTGCCAATATTTCGATAGCTTTTTCCATAATTTACCTAGAATTTTTTTTATCGATACCAATTTCTTTGCCCTTGTTTTCCATTCTTGAAATACTTGACTTTTTTAACTTAAACTGTGCAAACGACCTCACAGAATGACCAGTTGTGACAATATTGATTAAAAATGGGAGAAAACTTCAAAAAAAAATCAAAAAAACTAACGGTATTATTGCAACATACAAAGTGAACGCAGACTTTTTGGGGCTCTAATTTAGCAGTTGTAACACTTTTTTACTGTTATCTTCGCAAAAGTAATATATTTTCTGCCATTTTTCTTTTTATTCTAGTACTAAAGAGTGCCAATAACATATTTATGAAAGAAAAACTAATCTCATTTACCTATTTATTAAAGTTTTAGCATCATTTTTGAAAAGTAGTCAGGTGAACGCAGACTTTCTGGGCTATGTGTAGGTCCATGTTTTATTTCATTATAACCTCTATATAACGGCACCTCCCAATTTCTAGCCCACCAAAAATTTTCAACATACATAGTTAGATATAGGCACCATAAAAAAGGGCCTCCCGAATGAAGCATTTTATGTACATTATCTGACATTTTAACGTACCCACTAAAAGTTGGGGACAGGAATGAAAACTAATTATTCCACTTTAGTTCAGAATATTTTATGGTGGAGGGTATGAAAAGTTCGGCCCGGCCGAACTTAACGCTTTTTTACTTGTTTTTTTTTTTCAAATCGAACTAATGTGGTACGAACAAACTATATAAATAACAAGTAAGGATGTATCAGTCAGCTGTGCGGACGGAGAAATACCCTCAGCCACTGACCAAGAAAAAACAACAAAACCAAACCAAACACAATAGTTATGCCGTATATAAAATATATTGGTACCGTAAAGGACTCAAAATATTAAATTATGTTAAAATAAGTCTGAAAGAAATTTTTGAAAAAGTTTTAGAGTTATCTTGCACAATATCCGACAGGGTTTTGAAGCTTTTGGGCCATTATCATTATCCCATACTGGACTGGATGAAATAATACGCTGTGCAAAGCCTGCACCAATCAAAAACTCCCTACGAGGATTATCTTGCGGATTTGCCATTTTGGTTGGTGCCGCTTTTAGGAGCTTTTGGGGCTTTTAGGCCAATATCTCAGGAATTATTGACTTACTCAGGCAAAAAATTGTACCGTCGTAAAGCGAGCCACAAAAAAAACTTACTGAAAAAAATTTCAAAACCATCCGAGAGGAGCCCTTAAACTTCACTTTATCCGAATTTTGTGTAGGAGGTACCCGAAGGAGTGAACAGATATAGTTCATATTCGAACCAGATCTATATCTGGAAGGAATAATACGATGTGCAAAGTTTTGAACAAATCGATTGCTCCCTTCGAGAGTTGTCGTTCAGACCATTTTGCAGACAAATTTTGAACTTTTGTGGGGGAGGTACCAGAAGGAGTGAACCGATATGGCCCATATTCGAACTTTGGACAAAATATTACGATACCCAAAATTTGGTTCGAATCGGTTGAACTGTTCGAGAGTTATCGTGCGCACAAGCCACACAGACAGACATTTTTTGTATCAAAGTGTATATCAGCAAAAATGTCTAATATCGTCTTTTCCATTTCAAAAAAATCAAAAAAAATTTTGATACTACATCTATGATTTTTGGTACATGAAGATATTCTGTTGCAACAAATTTTTCGTTTATAGTTTTCCTATTGGCGAATATTTTTAGAACATTATATTAAATCACAAGGAATTCCAATTGTGGCATAACATTAAAATAATTTTATATTGAATATTACAACATTTGAAACGCATATATACCGCGTAATAGTGAAAATGACATGATGCGCATCCGATTTTCCAACACAGCGAATCAATCCCTTTTATTTGATGTACAGTTTGTGAAATTCTATTTGGCGGCCACGATGTAGCGTCTGTTGCATATTAGGGCGCAAAATACAGTTAGATGGTCATAATTTCCGCGAAGTTCACTTACATTTTATGCGCATCCAATTTCGATGATAACCTTTAAAAAATACATCATTTGATGTCATTTTATTGCGATCCATCAAGAACCGTGGATGTACCATCGAACTTAATTTTTAGAAAAAATCAATAGTATCTCCGGATTAGCGATAGTTTTGAAATATAACATATATTTCAAAACTATCGCTAATCGCACATTTTAAACAGGCATATAGCTCGATTTTAAGCTGGCATTGCTGTGAACCTTTGAAGGCTACACGCCCGAGTTATACCAGTTTTTCAGCCTTCAAAACGTCAGCATCCGTTTGAGATTGATGCGGTGGTTATATTAAAAAATCATACATTAGAAACTTCATCTCTGAAGTGTATTCTTTAACTTCTTCTTTGAACATTATACTCTACATTGTATTGTAAAGCCATTAATTGAAAATTAACTTAAAAAAAATCGTTTCCTTCAACGATTTTTTCCTATTTTTTTACATTAATAGCTTCCGCTCAAATTATAATTTTAAGAAATCCATCGGTGAATCGTGCTAAAACAGTTTATTTTACCTAAATGCGTTCAAAAGTTATGGTATATTACAACAATTCGCGAGTTACAATACCCCATACCTCAGTTTCAACATAAGTAAATTTTCTACAAAAAGGACGTTGTACCCTTCTAGCCTAAAGGCTGAGGGTATAAAAATCAAATGTCATTCGTTGGTAATGGCATCATTTGAGAATGGCAGGACCGATTTGGATAATCATTGTTTTTTTTTTAAATGTTCGTCATAACCCAACTTAGGTTTCTGTGCAAAGTAAATTTGACTACGTCCACTTTTTTAAATTTTAATATTTTCTATAAAAACTGCTAAACTGATTTTGCTGAAATTGTAAGTTAATATACGGGGTTGGGGCCTAAAGACGAGACCACGACCAATTTTCAAATTTTTATAAACAAAAATTAAATGTTGTTCGTTGGTACATAATTGTTGCATCAGTTGAGAACGATCGGAACGATTTGTATAATTTTTTTAAATGTTCGTCATAGCTCAACTTACATTTTTATGAAAAGAAAAATTTACCACGCCCACGTTTTTAAATATGTTTTATCTACAAAACTACTGAACCGATTATTCTGAATTTATCAGAAAATGTTCAAAAATGACCAGTGGTGCAATATGTTCTATATATCGACGCCTCCAAACAATAGTATGCTAAGTCGACTTAGCATGTTTTCAAGTTCTTTACATTTTTATATTTAACGTCCTTTAACTTAAATTCTGTCAAATTTTGGTAATAATCGGACACTCCGAACAGAAGTTATAAACAAATATTTACTTAGCATAGTACTGAAGGTCAAAGAAATTTCCAAACTTTTAGAGCTTGTCCTGCAAAACTCACTGTTCAGAATAAGCAAACTATTATTTGCAGGTGTCGAACGTCCTTTAACTTAAATTCTGTCAAATTTTGATAATGATCGGTCAATCCGAACAGAAGTTATAAACAAATATTGACTTAGCATAGTACTGAAGTTCAAAAAAAGTTCCACACTTTGAGAGCTTCTCCTGCAAAACTCACTTTTTAGACTTAGCATACTATTATTTGGAGGTGTCGATATGATGATGAATTTCGGGGGCCTATTGTTTTATAATCGCTATATTTGTAAAACATATGAATGGATCGGCTTGCAAATAAATTTTCGAAACAACGGTGGTTGCGCCCCCGATCAAATATTCTTACTTGGGCCCGAAGTCCCCAAAGTCCATTAAAAGTTGTCATTAAAATCAATATGACGGACCAGCAACGCGGACCCGGGTCTGCTGAGTACTTAAATGAAAATAAATATTGATCAAAATTGGTATTAGTACAACAAAATTTTCAGTGTTACCGATTTCCATACTAAATATTGTTTATTAATTTTTTATATCCTTCCCGCATACGAAGTAGCGTCCACTTTGCTATATGTGATATTTTATGGGGGTCAGTAAACGTTAACCCACCTGACCGATCTTTGTTTCCTTAGTATGGGACCAAGTTGAATTATCACGAAAATGCTATAAAGGCAGCGTTTATGGTTCAATCGATGAAAAAACTTTACCATTTCAATGTTGTGGATGAAAAACTATTTTTAAAAAAATTTATGAAAATCTGGCCAGATTTCGTTATTGCTCCAATATGCATATATCGCCAATTATAGGTAAGTTGAGCCATATAATATGCCAATATAAAAATCCTAGGCGATTTTAACAAGTTTTTGTAGGATTTATTTTTTAGCCACAACAATAAACTGATAACATTTTTCTCAGTAAGAAATTTCTGTAAAGCGTACCTTCCCAAAATATATAATCCCGTATCTAAAATAGTCTCCATGAAAGGACTATTTCTTTTTTTAGAAAATTAAAAGAAAAAACGTTATTATTAACACAGATGGCTAGAGGGCCAATTCTACTTTTTTCTTCTCGCTATTAATATGGGAATTTCCTATCCCCTTTTCAGGAAATGTAAAAAAGGATAACCACAAATTGAGCTAATTACCAGCTACTAACTGTTAATTGCATTTTCATTGCCTAATTGCTGTATGACCTCAGTTTGTACCCTCCCACTGTTCGTGTGACACAACAATTTCCGCAAATGCCATGATTACACTTCATTCTTGTAATCTCCCACATAATTTCGGTGACCATTTAACGCGCATTCAATTAATTAAAAACTTTAAAATAGCTATGCACCACTCACTCACACTTTGTTTATGCCATTCTCTTTCTCTCCTTGTCTTCCCTACCAATGCATTTTCTTGACATAGCAAGAAAATTATCTTAAGTGCTGAAAATTTATCATATTTCATATAATCCCATCATAATTTTAATTGAGTGTAACTCGTCGTAAGACAACAACAAGAAACAAACTATTCCTATTGCAACAGCAACAACAAGAGAATTATGAATTATTTAGTATAACTTGAAGTGTTGAACTTAATTAAGGCTCTTAATTAGCTGTTTCCTTTTAGATTTTATTACCGAGTGCATGGCTATAAGTTGTGTATGTGTCGGAAAGAAGTTAGTTGTAAAATATATGTATGTCATATTTTACAGTCTTGTAAAATTTGAAAAGATTTCCACTTGATAACGTAAATGAACCTTAAAATAATTGGAATAGATAATCGCTACTGGGAGAGTTAAAATAATTTAGTGTATACGAGTTGGTGACTCTTGTAGAATGTCTTAATACAAAAATGGAAACATTTCTTACTCGTAAATATCCAACAGAACGCTAGCAACAGCCCAGAGATTTGACAAAATTTGCACATTTAAATTACAAGGTAATAAAAAAACAGAAATACAAGTACTACCGCAAAAGTGTTTACTGCAAGTTTTTTGTTAAAAGGCTGGTCATTCCAGATGTTGCTTCAACACAAAATTTAGTGAGCCTATTCTTCGGCGAAAATAACAAATTGTCGAACCATCTAGTATATGTATAACTTTATGATTCGGTAAGTCCATCTAACAACCATACATTTCTCTTTAATTTCCAATATTTCCTAAAGACTTCCTCATGTCTTAACTTCCTATTGTTTTCCCATATAAAATTGCAAATACATAAATATCTTCCCACAATCAAACTAGAAGAAGAAGTACCCCAAAAATATAACCGAAACAGATTGAACTAAGTGGTTGCCGGAATGCCATGTTTCAATAAGTTGTTGTTAATAGCGTCATATTTCAAGACACCTCGTCGTAACATTTGCTTAACTCGAACAGCAGCAGCAGAAACAAATTCTTAAAGTTCGTGGTATATGAAAGCTCAACATAACGTTGTAGATTTGCTTTCACAATCATTTTGAGTTGAAGCACAGCACAATGATCCAAATGTTGTTGGTTGACTTGCTGTGCGTTGTTACTGCATGTGTGGTAAAGGCTAGAAAATAAATCTTTCGGATCTTTTTTTTCTGCTTTTTTAGATACATTTCTTAGAGGAAAACAAATAATAAAATTCTTAACAATATGGGTAACAAATTTGGAATGATGCAATTTTTAAAGTCATTGTATCTTCTTATGGAATAAGTAAAACTAATCGCTGATCCAAAAAAAAAAAAAATGATAAAAATAAAAATTAACTAATATCCAATAATATCCTACAAAACGGGGTACCAAAATATGCATAGTCGACATACAGATTTTCTGTATTCTGAAACTTTTTTCATCATTCTTATTTTTACTGCTGGCCTATATATTTTCGTTGCACTCCATCTTTGCGACATGGAAAAGAACATAAATCTAAGAGTAAATGTTATTGTGAAAATATCGTCAGAACATTTGTCTTTGTATATCTAATATTGAGTAATACTCCAATAGCGGAAAAAGACATGCAGAAAAATGTATGTTTGTAGTAATGCAAGTGAGAGACGACGCCCCCGATTGGCTTCATCATGGCAATTTCGTTACACCTTACCTTTCTATAGATGTACTAACCCCGTTTTAATGACTTTCAAACTTTAAGGCGAACTTCACCAACAAGTTCTATGTATTATGATATATAGGTTTCTCTGTGGCCTGATATGCATCCCGATCAGTCTTGAAAATAGCCAGCTCTTTGGCCCACATTACCGGTTGAGATTTTCTGCCAGGGTGAGTGATTGGATAGAACTCCACATATCATATCAGTATAGATTTGGCTCTCCTTACATTCTCAACTGTGTGCAAAAACTATATATCAGGCTATATCGGTCCACGTTTTGATATAGCCCCCACAGAACTTTAGTCAAGAATATATACTTTTATAAATGTACATACTTTTGCCAAACATACTTTACAACTAACATACAATATAAATATAAAACAAGTAAAAAAGCGTTAAGTTCGGCCGGGCCGAACTTTTCATACCCTCCACCATAAAATATTCTGAACTAAAATGGAATAATTAGTTTTCATTCCTGTCCCCAACTTTACGTGGGTACGTTAAAATGTCAGATAATGTACATAATATGCTTCATTCGGGAGGCCCTTTTTTACGGTGCCTATAACTAACTATGTATGTTGAAAATTTTTGGTGGGCTAGAAATTGGGAGGTACCGTTATATAGGGGTTATAATAAAACATTGACCTATGTTGACAGTTTTTGATGGGAGTCTTTAATGTCAAATAACTCCTAATTCGGTTAAAAATTGTAGCTAAAATCCTCAAAATACCGAAAATCGGTACATAACGTGGGAACTTGAAATGTCATTAACAGCTAGTTCGGAGGTGCCCTATATGTGGACTATACGAAAATATGAACTTAAATTAACAAATTTTGTTGTAGAATTTTTGTTGGCTCTTAAATTTCAAATTACAGAATGTTCGACCAAAAATAAACCTAAGGTACGGAAAATCGGGAGGTTTGTTTTGGGGCTATACCAAAACTTGGACCTACGTTCGGTTAAACATTTTAAGTGAAATCCTGAAAGTACCAAAAATCGGGAGGTATCGTTATATTGGGGCTATGTTGAAAATTGTTGATGCAGATGTGTGGTGACCACTACAACTTTCAAATGTCAAATTACAGTTAGTTCGGTTAAAACTTGTAGCTAAAATATCCAAATTACTGAAAATTGGGAGGTACCTTTATATGGGGGCTCTATCCATACATGGACCTATCTTGACAATTTGGTGGAGAGGTGTGTTGACCACTAGGAATTTCAAATGTCAATTCTTCAAACTACAGATAATTCGGTTAAAACTTGTAGGTAAAATTCTCAAAATACCGATCGGGAAGGTACCGTTATATGGGGCTATACCAAAACATGGACCGATGTTCATAATTTTTCGAATATAAATTTATTTAGTCATTAAGAACCCTAAATATCAAATTATTGATAATTCGGTCTAGAAATGTGCCTTAAAACGTCAAAATACCTGAAACGTTATATGAGGGCTTTTTCAAAACATGGGCATATGTCCACTAGTTTTGTTATATAAGTATATTGACACTTAAGAACCCTAAATGTCAATTTATAGCTAAATCGGTCTGAAAATGTAGCTAAAAACGTCAAAATACCGTAAATCGGGGGGTACCGTTATATGGGGGCTATACCAAAGCGTGGACCTATGTCCACAACTTCTAATATATAAGTTTATTAACACTTAAGAACCCTAAATGTCAAATTATAGCTACATCGGTCTGAAAATGTAGCTAAAAACGTCAAAATACCGCAAATCGGGGGTACCGTTATATGGGGGCTATACCAAAACGTGGACCTAGGTCCACAACTTTTGTTATTAAAAGTTTAGTTACACTTAAGAACCCTAAATGCCAAATTGTAGCTATATCGGTCTGAAAATGTAGCTAAAAACGTCAAAATACCGTAAATCGGTGGGTACCGTTATATGGGGGCTATACCAAAACGTGGACCTATGTCCACAACTTTTGTTATATAAGTTTATTGATACTTAAGAACCCTAAATGTCAAATTATAGCTAAATCGGTCTGAAAATGTAGCTAAAACCGTCAAAATACCATAAATCGGGGGGTACCGTTATATGGGGGCTATACCAAAACGTGGACCTATGTCTACAACTTTTGTTATATAAGTTTATTGACATTTAAGAACCCTAAATGTCAAATTATAGCTACATCGGTCTGAAAATGTAGCTAAAAACGTCAAAATACCGCAAATCGGGGGGTACCGTTATATGGGGGCTATACCAAAACGTGGACCTATGTCCACAACTTCTAATATATAAGTTTATTAACACTTAAGAACCCTAAATGTCAAATTATAGCCAAATCGGTGTGAAAATGTAGCTAAAAACCTCAAAATACCGTAAATCGGGGGGTACCGTTATATGGGGGCTATACCAAAACGTGGACCGATATAGCCCATCATCGAACTTGACCTGCCTGCAAACAAAAGACTCATTTTCCCAAAATTTCAGCGTCCTATCTCAATTTTTGTGGATGCTAGAGTGATTACCACAGACGGACGGACGGACGGACGGACGGACGGACGGACGTGCTCAGATCGACTTAGAATTTTACCCTGATCAAGAATATATATACTTTATAGGGTCGCAAATGAGTATTTCAATGCGTTACAAACGGAAAAACAAACTTAATATACCCTCCATACTATGGTGGAGGGTATAATAATTTAGTAGGCTTTGATTTAATACCCAGCAAAATGTTTGTAGCCAAAGAAGTAGTTAAATCATGAGTGCAAGTGATTTCGGACTACATCTTTTTACGTGAAAGAAGTCATGATTTTTACAAGGGCATGGTGCAGTGAGGATACTGTCTAATTTACTTCTTAAGCACACATTATGCATTAGTTCTTTGTAGTGAATAAATCACAACAACATATGATTCAACTACTTCTTTGGCTACAAACAAAGATGTAGTTCGAAATCACTTTTATTATTTTTTGTATACAAATTACTTTTTATGGATGCAAACATATTGCTGTTATTAGAATTAACAAGAAACAAATTATGTTCTTTGCCTTTTTAAGTTTTTTTTTGCAAAATTTTGAAATTTCTAAAATATTAAAATTTTATGAAATGGATTCAAATCGGACATTGTCAAAATGTGAAGAACGGACTGCATTTTTCATGACTCTGCGTGGACTGCTTCAAAAAAGCTATTCAATCACTACTTCACAAGGAACAACTTCAAATAAATTTTGCTGGGTAATAGAAGTTTTGTGAAAATAAAATAAAGTCAATTTAAATTCAGTTTTTCAAATTATCGGTTGTGTTTTAATTCCCTCGCCGATAAATTGCTGACCCTCAACGCTGAATATTTTTCAAGCAGCCTAATTCGTGCCTCAAATCTCAACAATGACAAACAAATCAGGAACAGCGACTGGTTTATCTCAACAGAATGCAATCCCATCTGTTAGTTCGATGCAACATGCCATTAAAATTCCACGATTTTGGAGAGAAAATCCGTCTCTTTGGTTTGTGCAGGTGGAAGCGCAATTAGCTTTGAATGGAATTGATTCCGAGCAGAAAAAGTACTACATAATAATCACCGAATTGGATACAGAATTGCTGACTCCTGTAAGTGACATCGTTTTGAATCTGCCTGAAGATATATATACACAAAATTGAAAAAACGGTTGATTGAACATTTTTCCGTGTCTGAGGAAAAACGCATAAAGCAACTTCTCAATAATTTGGAAATTGGTGATAAGATGCCGAATATCCTGCTCCGGGAAATGAAAAATCTTGCTAATGGTGGTGTCAACGACGATTTCCTGCGTACAATGTGGATGCAACCACTACCGGCACATACACAAGCCATCTTGTCTACATCGTCGGAATCCCTTGAAGCAATTGCAAAGATGGCTGACAAAATCGCAGACGTATCAACGCCTAACGGTATTTCAAGTGTTGCAGTCGGAAACACATCTTTTGATCTCTCAGCGATGTCTAAACAGATTGAAGCCCTTACTGCAGCGGTTCAGCAGTTGCACGAAAACAAGACAAACTTCTAGAAGTAGTTCTCGAAGCATCGGGCTAGCAAAACAAATCTCCTGTTCATTTATGATAAATTTCTAGGAAAACATTCCTTTATCGACACAGGTGCTGACATTTCAGTTGTACACGTGGATCATAAGAAAGTCAATAGTCGTCCCGACGAATATTCTCTTTTTGCTACAAATTGTACATCAATAAAAACCTATGGAACAACGGTAATATCTCTTCACTTGGTTTCTGAAGATCATTTCAATGGAAACTTGTGTATGCTGATCCGTCTCATCCTATCATCGGAGCCGATTTTTTGACACATTATGGTTTACTCGTGGATATGAAACAATGCAAGCTCATTGATCCTGAAATTGGGATCAATATTAAATGAGAAATGAAATCAATTCCAGGTTATGTGGAAATTAAAACAATGGTAAATAATTGCAAGTAACATGATTTATTATCTCAATTTCCAGACATAACGAACATATCGAGAAAAGTGAAAAAATGTTCCACATGGCGTATATCATTTCATCGAGACAAAAGCCGCCCCTGTTTCGCCAAAGCCTCGTCGACTTCCTCCTGATAAACTAGAGATTGCAAAGCAAGAATTCCAGTATATGATGGACCAAGGAATTTGCCACCCTTCAAACAGCTCTTGGGCAAGTCCGTTACACATGGCCCCAAAAAAGAATGGCGAATGGCGACCCTGTGGTGACTACCGTCTTTTGAACGCACAGACAGTCCCGGACAAATACCCTCTGCCACATATTCACGATTTTGGGCACGCCCGGGAGATGTCCAAAAGACCGGGACAAACATTTGAAAGGTACATGCATGAAGTGCTACGTGATCTGGAGTTTTGCTTCCCATACCTCGATGACATTTTGGTTGCATCCGAAAACGAAGAACAGCATTTACTACACCTCAAACAATTATTCACTCGTCTGGAAGAATACGGCCTTGTAATTAATCTGTCAAAGTGCAAGTTTGGTCAACAATCAGTTTCATAGCCAGCTATCCCCAGCTTAAAACCGCCAAAGAACGCCGTCGATTTGTTGTTATGGTAAACTTTTATCGTAGATTTATTCCTGGAGCTGCGGCCAATCAACTTCCACTAATAGCTTGCCAAAAGGGTAACAAGAAAAACGACAAAACTCCAATTGTCTGGAAGACATCAAAACCAGTTTCGAAAAATGTAAGTCCAATATATCCAATGCTACGATTTTATCGCATCCTAGCGAAGACTTGCCGATCTGCGTGATGGTCGACGCTTATGATGTGGCCATTGGTGGAGTTCTGCAGCAGCAGACAACTAATGGTTGGGTGCCTCTAAGTTTTTATTCGAAGAAACTATCAGATACGCAGAAAAAATACAGCACGTAAGATCGCGAACTGCTTGCTGCCTATTCAGTTGTCAAATATTACCGCCACATGCTCGAAGGTCGCAAATTTATAATCTTCACGGATCACAAACCTCAAACGTTTGCATTCAAACAAAATCCCGATAAGGCAACACCTTGACATTTTCGTCAATTCGATTTCAATTTTCCACCGACATACGTCACATTATCGATGACTCTGAAATTGGTCCAGATATTACCCGAAACTCAACCTGTTTATTGTGATATTTCAACGGAAATTGCTCGACCTTTCATTCCATCAAATATGCGAAAATGTGTATTTGACTCATTGCACAATTTGTCACATACTAGAGTTACAGCTTCGACAAACTAATACAAAAGCGCTTTGTATGGCCAAACATGAAGAAAGATATTAAGATGTGGACTCAACAATGCCTGATGTGTCAACGTTCCAAGATCCATAGGCACACACACAGTGAAATCGGTTCGTATCCTGTGACTGATCAACGTTTACATCACGTAAATATTGATATTGTTGGTCCACTACCGCCAAGCAAAGGCTATATCTGGCTTCTAACCTGTATTGATCGCTTTACACGGTGGCCCGAAGCGATACCCATAGAAGACATGCGAGCATCTACAGTTGCTGATGCTTTTTATCGCGGCTGGATTACACGTTTTGGCGTACCAGCAAAAATATCATCCGACCAAGAACGACAATTTGAGTCACAACTTTTTACTGAATTGGCTCGTATCCTTGGAGCTTCTCGCATCAGAACTACCTCATATCATCCCTGTGCAAATGGAATGATAGAACGGTGGCATCGATCTTTAAGAACTGCCATAATGAGCCATCAATCTCAAACTTGGATGGACGTTTTGCCAACGGTAATTCTGGGTCTAAGGGCTAGCATTCGTGAAGATACTAACACATCGCCGTTTGAATTAACGTACGGAGCATCAGTTCGATTGCCAGGCGATATGATAGCTGAATCCCTAGATCAACAACCAACTGAGGATTTCGTTATATCCCTCAAGGCGAAAATGCAAGCATTGAAACCCGTTCCTGCAAATCACAAAACAAATCGCTCAGTATTTATATCAAAACACATCGAAAACTGCAGTCATGTTTTTGTTCGTTACGATGCAGTTACAAAATCTTTACAACCTCCCTACGATGGACCATTTAGAGTACTTCGCAGATCTTATAAACTATTTACATTGGATGCTAACGGCAAAGAAAATATTATTTCAATCGATCGAGTAAAGCCGGCATTTATATTCAATACGGATTTTACCGAGGACCCTAAAGTAATAACAATTCCTATTTCAACTCCTACTCCTATAAACGAATCTACCCATTCGCAAGAACCCAGTAGAATTCTACGAAGAAGCGTTCGCATACGGACGCCTAATGTTACATTTCAATAAAGATCCTGTTGTGTTGGAGTATACTTTAGTCAAGAATATATACTTTTATATATGTATATACTTTTGCCAAACATACTTTACTACTAACATACAATATAAATATAAAATAATTTAGTGGGCTTTGATTTAATAATAGAAGTTTTGTGAAAATAAAATAAAATCAATTCAAATTCAGTTTTTCAAATTATCGGTAGTGTTTTAATTCCCTCGCCGATAGAACGGTACATCCCGATTTTCGGTATTTTGAAGGTTTTAGCTTCATTATCACACCGAAATAGCTGAAATGTGGTATTTAGTCTCCGTTGCCGGTACGAAACTTTCCCCCAGCAATTTTTCGATACAGATCCACCCCTTCATATAGCCCCCATAGGACGGTACCTCCCGATTTTCGGTATTTTGAAGGTAATGGCCTAAATAATCCTCCGAAATTGCTGAAATATGTTATTTAGTCCTCATTTGAGGTATAAAACTTTCCATATGAAATTTGTCGGTATAGGTCCACGCCTTCGTATAATCCCCATAGAACCGTACATCCCGATTTTCGGTATTTTGAGCTACAACAACCGAAATGGCTGATATTTGGTATTTAATCTACGTTGGAAGTAAAACCCTTTGAGATTGAATTTCCTCGGTATAGGTCCATGTTTCGATGTAGCCCCCATAGAACGAATCCTCTCGATTTTCCCGATGACTGAAATTTGTAATGTAGTCTTTCACAAGGTTCCAGAAAAGAATTGATAGTATATGTCCACGATTTCCTATATCCCCCATAGAAGCGTTCCTCTTGATTTACAGTATTTTTTAGGTTTTAACCAAATTATCTTACTAAAATATCGGAAATTTAGCATTTAGTCTTCTTTGAGTCTAAAAACTTTACTTAGCGACATTGTTTCACCTGAAATTTGGTATTAAGTCTTCTTCGTAAACGAAAGGAAACTAATTGTTCCATTTTACTTCAATATGTACCACTCGTGGTGGAGGGTATAACAAGTTCGGACCGGCTCATATAAGACTCATATTCTTCATGGCCGAGCATATTTCGTCTGTCTTTTCCGTGTGGGTCCTGACGAGGTTTACTCGGACGTTTGAAGGTGGGAAGCACTTTTTCTTCTTCGATTGTTTTGCAGGGTTCTGTTCTTCGAGAGATCTAATTCTATTCGCCCTATCCGTGAAAGTAGAGGAAGTGCTTTTGATTTCATTATTAGCATCCAACTGTTTTTAATTTAGCCGCGCCTGGTCCTTTTTGAACTTCCGTAGAGAAGGCTCAGACAACAGCTGCCTTTTGCGTTGTAAGCTTTGCGATGCTCTCGCTCACGTTGTCTTTTGAACATACTCTTTAGTGGTGATTTCCACAACGGTTGTGTTTGTTTAGCTTTTGCTGTCAAATTCGAAGTCAGGGTCGCTCCCAGTCTATAATGATTGGGTCTAGACTAACCTCTAAGTAATTTTTCCGTTCTCCTTCTATATTTTCCTTTCGGTTGTGTGCATGAAAAAAAAAAAAAAACATTGTTCCACAACATCCCATACTGGACAAGGGAGACTTCTCTCATATCAATGAGTGCACCCCGATTCATATTTAGCTCAATGATATGGGACCTACAGTTTATCGCCGAGTCCGAACGGCGTGTCTTAAGACACCACTTGTGGAGAAGTTTTTCAAGGCTGAAATACTCAGGAAATGTCGCCAACATTACTGAGGGGTATTTTGCCACCGTTGAAAAATGTTTGTTGTTGCCTGGCCGGGGAATCGAACCCCCGACCTTCTACGTGCAAGGCGGGCGTGCATACCATTGCACCACGGTGGCACCCATGAAGCAATACCTTATTATGGCCAACTACATCCCCCTAACCACCGTGTCCGGTAAGTGAACTGAGAAACACCCTCACTGTTAAGAATCTGAAAGTTTAAACATTTCTTTAAGTGTAATCCCTCCCTACGTATACATCTACAATTGTTGTTTACATTTACGTACATAAATCGCACAAAACATTTAGTTTTGCCATGGAATTTCTATATTTCAAGTGTGCTCCTAAAGCAAAAATCACACAGACACACACTTCCTTACAACTTCTCCTCCTCGAAATGACATACGATTAGTAAGGCATGATCCCTTCAACAGGAATCGCAAACGAATCGAACAGTAACAACAACAATAACAAATAAAACAACAAGAAAAATTATTTAAGGCTTAAGTTTATGGTACTTTAACTGGCGCAACGGAAACAATAGCATTAAATCAAATGGTGATGATGATGGCGATGGCGATGCCTTCTATACAACAGCCATTTACTGTTGGACGACGACATCGATGCAGACTTTGTCTTACGCCCCAAAAATAAAGCAATGGCGGAAGTGAAGCTGAGGAAAAGTGGTAAAATGAAATGGAAATGGTAATGACAACAAACATGAATGATATGGGCCCAACCAACAAAACCAATCTATTTTCAGTGTTTTAGTTCATTGAAAGGATATGTAATATCCGTTTTGGGTTCTATTCCATCACTACATCTTTATTTGGGAAAGGGAAAAGGAACAGAGAAGTTTATTTTGAATATCTATAGAAATGACATTTCACAGAAATTTGCGGTATATAACGACTAGGAAATATGTCTAAATAATTTACATTTTGGCAAAGAGTGGGGAAATCATCAAGAGGAAGGTCTGCTAAATATTTCGGAGAGCTTTGGAGGTATCCTTCCAGAGAAACTTTTGTATGCTGTTTCGCATATATTGTTTTAATGTGAAACAAGATATGCATTATCGTATTGAGGACGTCAGTTTTGTGAGAACGCATCCCGAACAATTCTAAATCTTTTTCATTACTGACCACAATACAAGCGCGTTATATGCGAGTATCGATATTGTTCAAAGAACGTGTTTACCGATTTGAAATTCAACAGTTACTATAAACATCTACTATAGGGTACTTTCAACATAACAAGACATAAATAACGCATACCCACACTACAAGACAGATCTATACCTATAAACATCTTACGCAAAACAAGAAATAGTAAAACTAAGAGACCGTTAGTTCAAAAAATATTCCCATCATCCTTTTGAGAAAACCAAGTGTGGCGGATTCGGAAAAGGAAATGCGAAAAATGACGGTAGCCATCATTTATATTGAAATAAATATCGTCGTCTAGCTAGGAAATAAACAAACAAAACAAAAACAACCCTAAATACCAGAAAGAAGAAAATGCGATAGCATTGAATTTGTGAAACAAATACATCTTTGGCAGAATATTGAGAACTGTTAGCTGGGTTCAGAATTGCCAAAATAAAATAAGCATAAAACTGAAAGTGATTCCTTAGGGGAAGAAATAACAACAAAAAACAAAACATAGGAAGAAACGCAAATAAATAAATTACTGCAATTGTCGTAACATTAGTTTTGTTTTATTTTTTCTGTTTTTTTTTTCTTTACTTTTTCGCAATTGAAGCAGTAGGAGAGAAAGAAAGCTTTTAACCGTGACCAAATAATGTTTCTTACTGGACATTAGGTTTCTCAATGGATGGGCGTACAAAACAACAATGTGTTGAAAAACAAATGTCTAAAGTTTTTTCAAAAAAAAAAAAAATAACAATGAGTTAAAGACAATGGTTACTTAATTGTGGTGAAATTACTTTATGTCGAAAGCAGTAAAAGCCTAAACTATTGCAAATAACAATACCAGGAAGTATTTTATTATCCATGAAGTAATTAACTGAAAGGAAAATTTATGAATGGTAAAAATTGCGGACATAAAACATATGAGCGTCAACAAATGGCTTTGAAACGTACAAGTGTCTAATATGAATTTATACTACTGTGCACTTATCGAAGTTGGCTCCATAAATATACCCTACACCACTATGCACGGTGCTCTTGAAGCTACTTTCACTATTTTGCGTGGAAACCGGAAGTCCTATTGAAATGGGACAGATGAAAATATTGTAGCTTTGAAAATTTTTACAAGATTGTCCTTTATGAAAATTTCGTAGGTTTTACCGTTATTTAGATATAGAAGTACAAATTGGGACAATGCATTGACTGTATCGCCTCCTTATAAAACAATGTCATGACTGCAATTACCCAACTTAAACTTATATATCTCGAAAATGGTACAACCTAGGAAAAAATTACGAAAGAGAGAAAATAGAGAATTTTCACAGCTAAAAGTTCTCTATAGTCCTATTTCGATAAGACTTACGGTTTTCAAGCAAATCGTGAAAACCTAACAAAAAAGATAAAAATGTGACCTGAACATGGTAAAACCTAGGAACAAATCATAACGGGCAATCCTCCAGAGAATTTTCACAGCTACAACATTTTTTTTTGCCCCTTTTCGACAGGATTTGCGGTTTCCAAGCAAAATCGCGAAAACCTAAATTAAACCTAAAAATGTGAATTTTGACCGCGATTTATTTAAAATTTTCCAATAGCGGTAAAACGAAATTATCATAAAGGCCAATCTTGTAGAAAATCTTCAAGGCTACAACATTTTCTTTTGTCCCATTTCAATGGTACTTGCGGTTTCCACGCAAAATCGTACTAACCTAAAAATGTCAAGTTTA
Source organism: Musca autumnalis (assembly GCF_047663935.1). Lineage (NCBI taxonomy): Eukaryota > Metazoa > Arthropoda > Insecta > Diptera > Muscidae > Musca > Musca autumnalis. Next base: position 190,056,434 of record NW_027411977.1, on the reverse strand, counting down.
ATCGCGATTTATTTAAAAAGCGCTCCGGCGATTTTTTTATTTTTCTCATCTATGAACATTGTAGTTTCAGAATCCGCAAAAACTTCCCAGGTGTAAGCACCTTCCATTTAAAGTTGTTTCAAGAGCGCCGTGATAAGTATTTTGACAAAATGGTTCTATTGGTTTTCAGACATCAACAATTAAAAATGTCTTATTTATACTTTTGATTATTATCAGTTACGGTAAAAATAATAAAAATAAAACTTCACACACATCTGTACCATTATGGACCAATTTACGGATCGATATATCAAGGATATCGGTATTTTCAAGAGACTTATCATCAAGGATATCGGTATTTTCAAGAGATTTATCATTAAACAACATTTTTCATGGTTTTCTTCCATTATCTGGGAATATTTTGCCGATTTCGACTTTTTAATGAGACTAAGAAAATTTTTTTCTGTTCCAAAAGTGATACTTGAAGAAAATAATTGTAAGTTTGAAACCGAACTACGCTCTAAACGTGATCCACAAAATTTCACCTTACCATAGCAACAGTGTTTTCCTGAAATGAATACATAACACTTCGATCAGTTTACTACCATGTTATTATCAATGATCATTCAATGGACCAAAATATTCATTACAGTTCACAACATTAACGATTACATGTAAAAAACGTTAAGTTCGGCCGGGCCGAACTTTTTATACCCTCCACCATAAAATAATATTAATTAAAATGGAATAATTAGTTTACTTCCAAAATTTTAGGTGGAATCATTTTTCGCCAATGCCTAAATTATCTAATCTAATCTAAAAATGTGTTCAGCCAGGTGATAGGTACCACCTGTGGGGCTATATCAAAGGGTCTAGCTACCTTTAAAATTGTTGGTGGAAAAGTTTTATTGCTGCAGGGGACCTCAAAAGGCAAATTAGGAGTTGTTGCGTCGAACAATGTAACTAAGTTGCTCAAAATGCCGAAAATCGGGAGGTACAATTCTATGAGAGCTATACCAAAACATGGACTTATGTTGACGATTTTTAGTGAAGAAGTTTCGTGACCAAGGAAAGTTCAAATGTTAAATTACAGCTAGTTCGATTTTCAATGGAGAAGTTTCGTGAAGGCTGAGAACCTCAAATGTCAAATTACAGCTAGTTCGGTGTAAAATTGTAGCTAAAATTCGCAAAATACCGAAAATCGGGAGGTACCTCTATATGGCGGCTATACGGAAACATGGAAAAGTTTCGTGAACCCTGAGAACCTCAAATGTCAAAATACAGCTAGTTCGGTGTAAAATTGTAGCTTAAATTCTCAAAATACCAAAAATCGGGAGGTACCGTTCTATGGGGGCTATACCGAAACATGGAAAAGTTTCGTGAACACTGAGAACCTCAAATGTCAAATTACAGCTAATTCGGTTAAAAATTGTACCAAAACTTCTGAAAATACCAAAAATCGGGAGGTACCGTTATCTAGGAGCTATAACAAAACATGGACCCATGTTGAAGACTTTTGGTGGAGAAGTTGCGAGCTACTGAGAACCTCAGATGTCAAGTGACAGGTAGTTCGGTCAAAAATGTAGCTTAAATCCTCAAAACACCGTAAATCTGGTGGTACCTTTATAAGGAGGCTGTTACAGTTACAGGTAGTTCGGTCAAAAATGTAGCTTAAATCCACAAAACACCGAAAATCTGGTGGTACCTTTATATGGAGGCTATACCAAAATGTGGACAATTTTCGGAGGAGATATTTTGTGACCGCCGAGAACCTCAAATGTCAGATTATAGCTAGTTCGGTTAAACATTGTAGCTAAAATTCTCAAAATACCGAAAATCTGGAGGTACCGTTATATGGGGGCTATACCAAAACATGGACCTATGCCCACAATTTTTGGAATATAAGTTTGTTGATCACAAGGAACCCTTAATTTCCAATTAAAGCTAATTTAGTTTGAAAATGTGACTAAAAACTTCATAATACCTGAAATCGGGTGGTACCGTTATTTTGAGGCTCTACCAAAACGTGGACCGATATAGCCCATCATCGAACTTGACAAGCCTGCAAACAAAAGACGCATCTCCCCAAAATTTCAGTCCTATATTCATTTTTGTGGATGCTAGATTGATTACCACAGACGAACGGACATGGCTATATCGATGTTAAATTGCACGATGATCATGAATATATATATTTTGTGGGGTCTACAATGATTAGTTTGGGTAGTTACAAACGGAATGACAAAGTTAATATACTCCCCATCTTATGGTGGATGGTATAAAAAGTTTATAACTGTCACGTTGTGGTCTCAATGGGCAGTAGGCTTTAGTACAAATCCTTTTTAAGGTAGACCATGATTTATTGTACCCGTATTTAATGATTACTTTAAAGGTATTTAAGAAAACATTCGAAGATTTCAGTGTTTCCTATGGTGGGTGAGTGTGTTACCGGTTTAGGGGGATGTACCAAAACATAAATCTATGTCCACAATTTTTGCCAAATTAAGATCCATTTTTCTTTATTCTGTTCTTTTACTATCTGATGGATTTGAAAACGCAAAATAAACCAAATTAAAAATATAATTTTTACATTGAAAGTTAGTCCCAATTTACATTAGGCGAGTTTACTTGCGGCAATTGTCAGTTTCTAGGTGAGAGAGGGTGCTGAGAGGCAAAGGGTTACCATATGCCTCACCTCTCTCTCCTACAAAATGACAATTGCCGCAAGTAAACTCGCCCAATGTAAATTGGGACTTAATGCCAGGAAACTCCTCCACAAAATTCAATCATCACTTTTAACTTTAGGTTAACCGGAACGCTATAAATCTGTTCGGTAAATCCAAACTATAACAAAATAGGACTTATAATAATGGGGGTAAATATAATTCGGTCTGAAAATGTAGCTAAAAACGTCAAAATACCTGAAATCGGTGTTAGCTACCAACATCAAAACACTTGAAACTGGGTTGTACTGTTATGTGAGAGCTATTCCAAAGCAATGACTTACATATATGTATATGTACATTAAAAATTTTTGGTAGATAAGTTTTTTGACGACTACGAAGCCTAAATTTCAAATTACAGCTAATTCGATCTAATAATAGCTGTGTCTTTTATGTGATAATTAGTAATAATTATTACTAATGTTGCAAATTTTGATAGTTGTATAAAGGAAGTTGCTGAAAAAAATGTTTCAGCAACATCGTATAAAAGAAGTTGCTGAAAAAATGTTTCAGCAACATTTAGTAAGTACAAAGACACCTCTAATGTATTTAAAAATGTCAAAACCTGCCTGCAAATAATGTCATTGATTACTGCAGGTTATGTGATGCAGAAGAGATAGAGACTCTGGGTGCCCTTGCTGTGTACAAGAAAACACCGACTACTGGGTAAATACGACATAAATACGTTCCTATTAGACATACCCGTAGATCCCATTAAATTTAAAATTTCTAAGCATCTATCATGGGTTGGCAAAAATACATAACTATTCAATTCACTTCTTTCTATCCATTACGACACGAAGTATCGATCAGCAAAGCAGCAATAATCCGGAAACTCGTAATTTTTCATCATCAACAATCCAACAAGCAATAACCATAACAACTTTCTCATCATCATCTTCTAACCTATCCAGCATGAACACCATAGACCAAAGGTCTATGGCTGCGCATCCTTAAATCTAAGCTAAGCTATTCCGCCACGTCAAGGCTGTTACTAGGAGAAGTAGAATAAGATTACTAAAGAATATCAATTTATGTTAAATTCTAATGAACATCGATGTTCTCTACTCCACCTGAATCTCAAAATAATATATACAATCACTTTTAAAAACAAATTCAAGGACATAGAACTGAAAAGACTGGAAAAGATGCATAATGCACATATGTTTATGAAACAAAGTATATAAACATTTTACCAACAACAGCGGTATGTTAATGATAAAAACCCCATCGGCTTATACAAATGTTAGGAAAGCAAACTGTTGGACTCAGGATTGTATTCCATAGCAGTTTCCAGTTCATTGAGTATGAACTTAGCGGTTAAAATCGCCTGAAATGGCTAACTACTTAACAGAATGTTGTTATGATATCGTAACAATAGAGCTTAACTCCATCTATTGACAAATGTTAACAATTGAGTTTTCCAATCTTAATGTATTTACTTCTTTGACAAATTTTTATGTTTCAAGTGTTATTTACATAGGTCCTTGAAGTTCAATTAAAACAAATTCAATCTATTTAAAACTTAGTGGGTGCATTGCCTTAAGATGAAATTAGTTTAAAAACAAATTTCAAATATTAATTTCCTTTATCTCAATAAGTTATATTTACTTTTTAAGACAATCACATTAAAGCTAACATTTATGTAAGCATATGTTTACATAGCCAAACAAACATATGTATGAAATGTTTATACGCCATAAAATAGTTTTTCTCAATAAATGTGAAAACACTTCAAACAACTTTATTATTATTAAGCAGGTCCTTTTGCTATTGGTTTGCTTTGCTTCCCCCTCCTCACATACTCTTTTATTATAGAACTTTACAAACATCACCACCGCACAACTACCACCGACACAGAAGCAGTTCGAAACAACCCCTCATACCAATTGCGGATATTATTCGAATGTTCGACACAACTTTCGAAAACGATATCACATTCGAAGAATTGGCAATTGTTTTTCGGGTGTACACAAGCACGTTGTTCTTTTGTTCGTCAAAAGTTTAAAAACGATATCGTTTTCGAACATTTGGCGAATGTTTTTTCTTCACAAGAAAAATTGTTTCGAGAAACATTTTTTACTTTGAAAATTTTTTTGTTTCAAAAAAAAAATTTACGTTGTTTGTAAAAAATTCCCATTTGCTTTTTTCAAATAATTTCGATATAAATGCTACGTATAATACAGACAATAAGTGTTGATAAAGACAACATATGGGTAGGTTGCCAAACACAAGACAACAATGTTTATCAACAGTTAAATATCGCGTCGCAAACATAAAGAAATAAAAACGGAAAAGGTACATAACAGAAACATCAAGAAACTCCACAAAAAATGTTTTTCGCCACTATCGTAAAACTATCGTCAATCATTCGCTAATAATATTATTAACGATATTCGAAATCGAAGGATTTCCTGCCACAAACTGAGCGACGAGTGAATCGTTTTTAATTCATTCTCGTGTGTCGTTCTCGAACAAAATATCCGCAAAACTCTCGAGAAACATTCGAAAACGATATCGTTTTCGATAGCAATGGTATGGGGGGAATGTTCAAATATTTGATGAACACTTTTAAAGTCGTAAACTGAAGAATCATTCATAATGAAATGCAATTTGTTAACAAAACATGAACATGCAAATCGTAGTCGTTCATAGTCGTCGTCTACACGCAGACAATAAAAACTTTCCAGACATTTTTCCCGTTTGCTAGTAATTGAACTCCATCATCATAGCCAGCCAAACCCAAAACGCGCCATAGGCAAATAACCAAGAAATGAAAGGAAGAATTTTTATTTTTTAATTTCGAAAATTGAAACAATGACAAAACACCAAAGGCTGAAGGATAATAAATTTAAATATTTGATCTTTGTTGAGGGTGTCATGCTCAGCTAATGATAAATGTGGTGGTTGTAATGGACGTCTGATATTGATGTTTAAGAGTAAGGGCGTTGGTGATATTTATTTTTGCTGGAAATTCCAAGTCTTATTGTAAAAACCAATGCTTTTGAGACATTAAATAGCTATGATGAATTCAGAAAGAATCAGTCGGCTTAGGCTACAGCTAGGTTAGGTTATAGTAAGAAAAGGGGAAGAAATTTATAGAAAGGCTTATAGGAAATCAAAGGACCAGTAGAAGTTTGTCGAACGTGAAAGAAGATCAAACAAACCGACAATATTGCCATTAAAGCCGAGGTACCGCCAGAGAGGCCGTTCGATCTTTTCTAAGTTTTCCACGTCCTCACAGAGCCTGTAGTACTCATTATTTTTCTCCTCCCAATTGCTTATCATGGACGTGATGCGCCAGAGTTTTTAATCTCTGACTTGCTAAGTGAGAGTTTGAACGATGTTCTACCTTCTAATATTACCGAGGTTCGTCATGTCAGATCCTTATGGCTTTCTCACAGCAGAACTTTTTGAGTTTACCAATTAAGAATCAGAGCGGTGGTTTTACAGTGATGGGTAGCTCCGCCCGGCTAGTCCATCAACTATATAATTTACCTCAAGTACCCTCGAAGTAGTTGTCTTTAAAAATATCTACAATTTTGAACAGTTTTAGATTTTATAGAAATGTTCCTAGTGCGTTTAGAACAGCCTGGCTATGAACTTATATCGTTACCGCTCTACCAGCAAATCCTCCATCCCCCCTAACAACTGCAAAGCGTTGAACACTACAAAAACGTTTGTCTGAAAAACACTTCAAATCCCATTCAAACCTCTATCTTCGACTATTCGATGAAAATAGGTAAGCCATTCCGGAATAGCCTACCCCGCATCCATTCTATTCTAATATTTTGTCAGCTGTATCAAAACCGACTGTAGGTGAAATATAGTCAGTATTACCTCATCACTCACCTATTCTAACTTGTCTACATATCAGTTGCAGAATGCTTGTAGGCTCAGGCAGTAAGCATCGCCACATATGCAGATCTCTGAGCCCCAATGCACCTCTTGATGACTGATACTGAATATCAAAATCCTTCTATATCAAGAAAGGCCAGGCTGCCGGTTCTATGCACCGGATTGACTAGGATTAATTTTCCTAATCCGTCCCCTCAGCAATTATGTGTTTGTGTTAGTATTTTTTTTCACAAAATGTCTGTCTCAAACCATGGATCACTTTCGTTTGTCAGATCCGCATTCAACACATGTCAACAGCGGTGAGGTGTAATGGATGTAGGAAATGGCTACACTGGTCTCTAGGACTACTGCAAATGGAGTTATGTCGCTGTTTGTTGCGGCAGAACATCTCCCAGCGTTTATCCAACTTTGTCGTTGAATTCATCTTCGTCGTCGGAATAAAAGATATTCTCCTCAACAACAGCAAACGCAGAAACTAACACCACATGTTGCTGTTCGACGACCAGAAAATGCATCGTTCTGCAATTGCATACTTTATGAGTCTCCACAATAAAGCTAGCGAAATTGCAGACTTTTTGAGTCAGTTTCTCCGCCAGGAAACAAAGCTCACAGTAACTTAAAGCCTGCAACGTTGCTATGGTTACAACGTTTTCTGAAGGGATCGTACAAGAAGCGGATCCATACATGGAATGCAGTAAAGTGTGGTATTGCAGATATAGAGTTGATTATGATTTGCATATACCGCCAATGAATAGTTGTGCCCAGCGTCAAATTCCGTCCTAGGCAATAACCAGAGGAGAACGGCGCTGTCCGAGCATATTAATAGACCACATTTTGCACGGTTTAAGAAGATGTTGCTACGAGGATAAGAAGAGATTGCCACATCTCGCCAGACATCAAAATTGTGGCATCGTATCCTATCTTCCTATAATCATCTCCGTAAATCGACCACCAGACTTAATAACTTCTTGACCTACCGAATGCATCCGGTACCGTTAGTGCATCCTGGCTGACTTAGTGCAGTTCTTCCATTTGAGGAAGATCCAGTCGAATCTACCGAAATTCCGCTTATGAAACATCGGTTGGGCATGTGCCAATTTTTTCAGTAACGCTCTGCTGTTTTTTTAGGGGTGCTTATCCTTACTTTCCCTGGCCGCACTACCGTTAGTGGGAGGGGGAGTGGTCAATTTCCTCCTCCACAGCCTCGTTCACCAACGCGTCCAACCTGGGAAAGATAGGCTACGACCTATGTTTTATCCCTTGACAGCCGAGTTTATTGCTTCCTATTCGATTAAGATCAAGAACAGATTAAGAACAAGATTAATAACAGTTCGCAATATTTTCATAGAATGTTTTGACGTTTTGATATAGCCCCATAGAACAGTACCTCCCGGGTATATAAGGTGTTTTAGCCTCATTATCACATCAAAATGATTGAAATTTGGTATTTAGTCTTTATGATGGGGAAAGTCGCCGTCCTCTCCTTTTCCCCTACACATACAACTATCAACCCATTCGAATTTTTTTTTCTTTTCTATTATGACGCCATGAAAGTTTTTTTTTTTTGTTGATATGTCCATCATTGCGTTACACCTGTTTTGTTTTTTTAAATCCATGCTTACATACACTAAGCTTCAGATCTTTAAATTCGCCTTATTTTGGGACGAAAGGCTTAGGCAGGGGAATGCTGTACAGTTGGGTACAAGAAAGGGGTAAGTAAAGTAGGTAAAGTCACAAACAAGGTACCGTTGAACCGACGCCGGTAGTCATTCAACATGGGAGAGAAAGGGAGCAGTGAAGTCGTAAATTCGCCGCACCAGAACACCGAGGTTACAACAGATGTGATGAGTGGAATAGGAGTTAGTTTAGAAGGAGCGGTCGTTGGGTGATGATCACCAAATCGAGGGCGGATAATAAGAGTGCCAAATAAGCGATCAGTGAAGTGTGTAACGCGAAGTGTTTAAGGATACCGTATCCGGCTCCACAATTTGTCGACGGGCGTGTGCAAGTGGTCGAACCAGCAAGGAATTCCGGTAAGTTTTTTTTGTTGTCCACCCCTTCCCATATATTATATTCCCGCACCCACGGGCACCTATATTATCACGCGTGTTAAACCTCATGGAGGGCCGAACGGTCTCCACGATTACTACTTGTGATTAAACTTCAGGGAGGGCTGTACGGTCTCCTATATTATCAATAGTGTAAAATTCGGGGAGGGCCGAACGGTCTCCTGTGTTATTAATTGTGTTAAACTCCGAGGAGGGCCGCACGGTCTCCTATATTATCAATAGCGTGAAGTTTGAGGAGGGACGGAAGGTCTCCAATCTTATTACTTGTGTTAAACTCCCGGGGGCCGAACGGTCTCCTTTATTATCACCCGTTTCGAATTCCAGGGAGGGCCGAACGGTCTCCTATATCATTAAAAGCGTTGAACTCAAGGGCGGGCCGAACGGTCTCCAATACTATTGTCTGTATTGACCCTTAACCGGCATATTCAAGGCCCGCATGGTCCCACGCACTACAGTTGATTTCATCTGTCCGAGATCCGGCAGGTCTTGTGCATTAACCAGCGTATTTAAGGGCCGACTGATCCAGCAGCGTTCTGAGGGATCCGAAGGGCATATGGCCTGGGCAAGGAAGAGTTGGCGACTTACTTGACGGAGTATAACCGCGACACTAGTGGCACGGTCGAAGAGCTGAGGAAAAAATTTGCCCAATTCCTGGCAGAGAACCACGAGCCTAAGGTCTTGGCAAAACTACTTATCCTGCAAGGAAAGCATGAAGCGTCTCCCACATCCCCGAAGAAAGGCGAACGCTAGGTGGAAATGGCCCAGAATTTTCCACGTGAGCACCAGGGTTTGGTAATTAGAGGCGTAGCGGAACAGGTTCGGAAATGGAACGTGACTTACGATGGAGAATGCGAGCCGTGGGAGTTTCTCGAACGACTGGACGAACTCGCAATAATGCACGAGATGGATCGAGATATATTACCAGCATTAATACAAGAAGTTCTCGTGGGGAGAGCCTTCATCTGGTTCCGCAACAATAATAAAAGGTGGAAAACTTGGCGTAGCTTTAAACACGTCATCAGCGGGGAGGGCATACATACGGACCCCGACAAAGTAGCCGCCATTCAGGAGATGCCAGCCCCCACAAACATCAAGGAGTTGCGAAGGTTCTTAGGAGTTGTCTCACGTCGCAGCTCAAGAAAGGCAAGCATTGGAAGTGGACAGAGGAACAGCAAGTATTTGAGTTGTTGAAAGCAAGACTCACCCATCGCCGGTCCTAGCGTGTCCTGACTTTGCCCGCAAGTTTAAACTTCAAACGGTGCAAGTGACCATGGATTAGGTGCAGTACTGACACAAGATTTTGGGGAAGGGGAGCTCGTGATAGCCTATGCGAGCAGGACTTTGAACGGTGCGGAACGGAACTATTCGACTACCGAGAAAGAGTGCTTAGCCATTGTTGGAGGGGTATGAGTTGGAGGGGTATGAGTTTCTGGTGGTGACTGATCACCTGTCTTTAGAATCGCTCAACTCTATTGACAATCCCACAGGAAGATTGGCACGATGGGCCCTAGAGCTGCAGCAGTACCAGTTCACTGTTCAGTATCGGAAAGGTAAAAACAACTTCGTTGCGGATGCGTTATCTCAGCAGCCTCTGGAAATGCTACAACGGGCAACAGTTGAGGGCAAAGAATCGTGCCCTTGGCTGCGGAAGAAAATGGAGGAGGTCAGAGCCAACCCGCATAAGTTCTCGGATTTTGCCATAATAAACAACCAACTGTTTCGTCACATTGCGAGACACCCGAATGATGATGACTCTATTCCCTGGAAGCTGTGTGTGGCAACACATCTACGGGAACGAGTACTAACGGAAAATCATTGCGAACCGTCTGCGGGACATCTAGGAATCCGTAAAACATTGCACAGAGTTTATAACAGATATTACTGGCCGGGGATTACCAGGGATGTGGCAAACTTTGTTCGAAGCTGTAGCCTATGTCAGGAGTAAAAGCCGAGTCAAACGGCTCCAGCAGGAGATGATGGTCACGGTGCCTGAGGAACCATGGGCATCTGTCTGTGCAGATTTTGTAGGCCCCTTGCCGGGAACAAAGCACGGGAATACGGTTCTACTTGTCTTCTTCGATAGGTTTTAAAAGTGAACAGAATTAGTACTCTTACGCAAAGCCACGGTCGAAGGGGTGGTAAATCATTCAGGGAACGGAACGCCCAAGGTCTTCATTACTGATAATGGCAGTCGATTCACCAGCAATATTGTAAGGAAATGTTTGGAAGGTATAGGCGTGCGGCATCAGTTCACGGCTCCTTACAACCCGCAGGAAAATCCGACAGAACGCGCCAATCGGACTATTAAAAAAAATGATGGCTCAATTTGCGCAGAACCACCATAGTCAATGGGATGGATTGATCCCGGAAATAAGTCTTGCGATGAATACTAGCACATCTTAATCGACTGGGTACAGTCCAGCGTATTTGGTCCAATGGTGGGACCCACGGCTCCCGAATGCTATCTTTGACAAAGTAGTATTGGGAACTGGTACGGTTCAATGCGAACCGGTGTCAAAGCGAAGGAGCTTCAGGAAATCTTTAAGATCGTGCGGCACCATTTGAGTAGGGCCGGCGAGGACTAACGACGGCACTATAATTTGCGGCGCCGGTCGTGGACACCGCAAGTAGGGGATCGGGTGCTGGTAAAGCAACACCCGTCATCGAAAGCCGTAGATAACTTGGCCGCTACGTGGCCATACGTGGTAATAGATTTTCCGTCGCACGTCATTGTATGAATAAATGTGGTGAACACCGAAACATATAGGGATGCACACATCAGCGAAATCAAACCCTATGTTGATTCCCCAAAATACTAACCCTGCGCTTCCCTCCAAGGAAACATACAACCCGTAACGTTATCTAACGTGTCAAAGCGAAGGAGCTTCAGGAAATCTTTAAGATCGTGCGGCACCATTTGAGTAGGGCCGGCGAGGACTAACGACGGCACTATAATTTGCGGCGCCGGTCGTGGACACCGCAAGTAGGGGATCGGGTGCTGGTAAAGCAACACCCGTCATCGAAAGCCGTAGATAACTTGGCCGCTACGTGGCCATACGTGGTAATAGATTTTCCGTCGCACGTCATTGTATGAATAAATGTGGTGAACACCGAAACATATAGGGATGTACACATCAGCGAAATCAAACCCTATGTTGATTCCCCAAAATACTAACCCTGCGCTTCCCTCCAAGGAAACATACAGCCCGTAACGTTATCTTTCTTTGCAGGTTGGTGAAAAGAAATACGACGAAGATGAAGACGGCCCCTAAAACGAAAGCGTATTATAAAGAACGGTGGCGCCAATTGGAGACCGTTGGCCTGAAGGTGCGACTACAGAGAGTGAACCCGTTAAGAAATATGCTCCCTCCTTGTTTTGTGATGCTAGAACGTTTAACGGAGGTCGAGCGAACCCAGCACCAGAGGGTGACAACAAACGAGAAGGAACCGTATTGCCCGATAACGTCCCCTGTCTCTCTGCCATAGAGATCTCCAGCGACGAGGACGAAATGCCTCCACCCAGAAGGAACTATTCCAACCAACCCACGCCATCGCCACAAATTTCGAACGAGGAGACCGATGTCCAAGTTCGCCAGCTACTCCAGCGAAGGGGGCATCGTTCTCCGGCGAAAGGGAGGAGTTGTTATCCTCACATCGATCGGTTTCACCAGGAGACCATAATAACGATTGGCCCCCGCACGCAACGCCCTACTCTCCCATCAGTACGGCGTCGGAGTTCGAACGGTCGCTGCTACAGTTGGGCACCGGATCATCCACATCCGCGATGTCCATTTACACGACTTCTCTATCCGCCGCGTCGACTCTGTCAACGGTGCCAAGGGGCCTAAACCATCAAGACCATGCATCCTATGGTGACGACCAGTTTGCTTCAGTGGAACCACCCAACTTTGAATGTAGAGTCCGCCTGTCTGCAGCCGTCATAACGCAGTTGAAGCCATTGATACAAAAAGCTCTGATGATCCATCGTCCTCACAGTCGTTATAAGACGGTGGTCTTCTTACCGGACGGGCAAGCTTTCCGGATTTATATAAAAAGACGAGGAGTCGCCATAGTCATTCCCCGGGGGAGGAGAGCAGTGTGATTGGGAAAGTCGCCGTCCTCCCGTTTTCCCCTACACATATAACTATCACCCCATTCGAAGCAGTTTTGTTTTTGTTTTTCATTTTCTATTATGACGCCATTAAAGGTTTTTTGTTGATATGTCCATCATTGCGGTACACCAGTTTTGTTTTTTTTTTTAAATACATGTTTACATACTCTAAGCTTCAGATCTTTGAATTCGCCTCATTTTGGGACGAAAGACTTAGGCAGGGGAATGCTGTACAGTTCGGTATAAGAAAGGGGTAAGTAAAGTATGTAAAGTGACAAACAAGGTAGCGTTGAACCGACGCCGGTAGCCAATAGACAGCGACCATTCAACTTGGGAGAGAAAGAGAACACCGAGGTTACAACAGATGTGATGAGTGGAAAGGGAGTTACTTTAGAAGGAGCGGTCGTTAGGTGATGATCACCAAATCGAGGGCGGATAATACGAGCGCCAAATAAGCGATCAGTGAAGTGTGTAACGCGAAGTGTTAAGGATACCGTATCCGGCTCCACAATTTGTCGACGGGCGTGTGCAAGTGATCGAACATAAATCGTGTTAAATATAACCAGCAAGGAATTCCGGTAAGTTTTTTATTGTTGCTCACCCCTTCCCATATATTATATTCCCGCACCCACGGGCACCTATATTATCACGCGTGTTAAACCTCATGGAGGGCCGAACGGTCTCCACGATTACTACTTGTGATTAAACTTCAGGGAGGGCCGCACGGTCTCTTATATTATCAATAGTGTAAAATTCAGGGAGATCCGAACGGTTTCCTGTGTTATTAATTGTGTTAAACTCCGAGGAGGGCAGCACGATCTCATATATTATCAATAGCGTAAACTTCGAGGACGGTCTCCAATCTTATTACTTGTGTTAAACTCCCGGAGGGCCGAACGGTCTCCTTTATTATCACCCGTTTCGAATTCCAGGGAGGGCCGAACGGTCTCCTATATCATTAAAAGCGTTGAACTCCAGGGAGGGCCGAACGGTCTCCAATACTATTGTCTGTATTGACCCTTAACCAGCATATTCAAGGGCCGACTGGTCCCACGCACTACAGTTGATTTTACCTGTCCGACAGCCGGCAGGTCTTATGCATTAACCAGCGTATTCAAGGGCCGACTGATCCAGCAGCGTTCTGAGGGATCCGAAGGTGGTATCCGAGCGGATTGCGGTAATAGGACCTGACCACCCCAGCGGAGGGTGACCGAGTCTAGCGGAGGTGCTCCCGGCTGAAGGCGAGGGTGGTATTACTACATTTAAGGTGTGAAATTATTGAAATTTACTATACTGGAAATAAAGAGCTGAGCTTGTGAACTTAAAAACACAACTAAACGTTTTTCCCTCTCGGTCACTGTAAATAAAAATTTCTGTGACGAACCCTGTCCCCTGAGTATATTCTAGTAACAGGCGGGAAACGTGTCGTTACATCTTTCATGGAGTAATCGATATGATATATCCACCTAAAAAGGGTTCCTTCCGATTTTAGCCATTTTAAAGGTTTAAGTTTCACTATCACACCGAAATGGCTAAAGTTTAGTATTTAGTCTTCTTTGGGGCAATAAAACTTTTCTCCATAAGTTTGTCAATACAGATCAACGTTATGATATTTTCGCAATAGAAGAGTTCTGCCTGATTTTCAGTATATTTAATGGTTTAACCACATTTTCTAACCACAATTTCTACAAAACTTTCCCCAAAAAATTTTTTAGTAATGGGGTAATAGTCCCCATCGAACGATTGTCGAAATTTTTAACGTTTTAGCATCATTATCACACTGAAATGAAATTTAGTATTTTCTGGTGCCACAAAATTTTTCTCCAGAAATTTGTCAGTAAAGGTCCCGGTCTTGATATAGCCCCTATATAATCTCTTATTATGAGGTTATTATCTAACTGAAATGACTAACATTTAGTACAATCTATACTGGTGGAGATTTTCTTGCAGAGAAATGTCGGTATAGGTCTACGTTTTGATATAGCTCTATAGAGCTTTACCTCCAAACATTCGGTAATTTCCCCAACGGTAATTTTCGGTGTAGGACTCCAATATAATTCTATTGCACGGTTTTCGGTATTTTGAAAGTTTTGCAACTGGAATGTGGCTGCCCTACCGAAATTACTGAAACATTCCTACTAAGAATTGTGGATATAGGAGTACATCGGATATTCGGCGTTTTTTGAGGATTTTTGTCAATTTGAGCATTTTAGCCTTTTTTACCCCCAAGCCTTTAGGCTAACGACCAAAATATGCCTCATCGAAATTTTGGTTTTAGACCCCATGTATGTTTAGACGAAATACGTTTTAGACAACTTGGTGACGATTTAGCAATGCCCGTCTGTATGTCTGTCTGGCTGGAGCGCACGATAACTCTCCAACGGACCAACCGATTCGGATGGATACCTCCCCAACAAAAGATCAAAAATTTTGTGTAAAGTTTTGTGATTTCTAACTCTCGAAGGGACAAATCGATTTGGTCCAAACTTTACACATCATAAAACTTCTACCAGACAATCCTTCGTGTACCTCCAACACAAAATGTTCGAAAAGCGTAGTTTAAAACCTTCTTTACAAGGAATTATTTGACGTTTACGCTATTGAATTGGCATTTGAAACCCAAACCCACTGGCTTAATCCGGTTAAGTGCAAACAATTTGTATTCGCTGTCCCTATTACGACGAAAAAAGTCCAAAAAGGCGTTTGGGCAGTTATGACCAAACGATTATGTCGGTGTTTAGTTCGTTTTGAAAAACATTACTCTCTGTAATAGAGGGTAATAAATGAATAATAGGGGAATAATCCACTCAATCAATCGAAAAAAGTGCTAAATTTATATTTATTGGAATATTTGACAATTTGAGTAATTTTAATATCCTTTTTTATATGTATGTTCAATATAATATTTTTGCATAAAAAGGTGATGGATGGTGTATAAGTTAGATACTTTGGCCTTTAACTTCCCGATCCCAGTCGATCACGGTTGCTGATTGACAGCTCGGGTATCACCTCTACAAGTTCCCTCTGCGGAGACCGGTGAGTGTAGATACCAACGGGCGACGGTTGTTGTTGGTTTGCTCATTTTGATACATAGGAGAGACTGTTCTCTCACTGGAATAATTGTAGTAATAATAATAATTGTTCCACAAGCATCCCAGGCGGGACAGGGGAGACGAATAATAAACGAAGCTCCTCTGCAATCAACACGATCCTTTGCGATCCACGTGAACCTCTGCGTTCACTTGCCATTAGTCATTTGTCGAGAAATAACGTCTTCGCGTTATTACTAAAATGCCTCTGTCTCCACTATCACCGATTACAAAAGCTAATCTTTGTTGTTTGAAAAGAGTCACCAATAAACTTCAATTATATTTATATTAAGAATAAATACTGGTTGTTATACCGTCCACCATAATATGGAGGGTATATTAAGTTTGTCTTTCCGTTTGTAACGCATTGAAGTACTCATTTGCGACCCTATAAAGTATATATATTCTTGATCAGGGTAAAATTCTGAGTCGATCTGTGCACGTCCGTCCGTCTGTGGTAATCACTCTAGCATCCACAAAAATGGAGATAGAACGCTGAAATTTGGGAAAATGCGTCTTTTGTTTGCAGGCAGGTCAAGTTCGATGATGGGCTATATCGGTCCACGTTTTGGTATAGCCCCATATAACGGTACTCCCCGATTTACGGTATTTAGCCGTTTTTAGCTACATTTTCAGACCGATTTAGCTATAATTTGACATTTAGGTTTCTTAAGTGTCAATAAACTTATGTAACAAAAGTTGTGGACATAGGTCCACGTTTTGGTATAGCGCCTATATAACGGTAATCCCGATTTACCAAAAATTGTCAAGAAAGGTCGATGTATTGATAAAGCTCCATTATAAAAGTACCTCCCGATTTTCAGTAATTTGATAATTTTAGCTACAATATTAAACCGAACTAGCAGTAATTTCGCATTTGAAGTTCTTAGTGGTCACAACACCTCTCCATAAAAAATTGTCAACATAGGTCCATATTCGGATATTGCTCCCATATAACGGTACCTCACAATTTTTAGTAATTGGCAATTTTAGCTACAAATTTTAAACGAACTAACTGTAATTTGACATTTGAAGGTTGTAGTGGTCACCACACATCTGCATCAACAATTTTCAACATAACCCCAATATATCGATACTTCCCGATTTTCGGTACTTTGAGGATTTTACTTAAAATGTTTAAAACAATGTCCAAAACAAACCTCCCAATTTTCCGTACCTTAGCTTTATTTTTTGGACGAACTTTCTGTAATTTGAAATTTAAATCCAACAAAAATTCTGCAACAAAAATTGTTCATTTAAGTTCATATTTTCGTATAGCCCACATACATCCGAACTAGCTGTTAATGATATTTGAAGTTCCCACGTTATGTACCGATTTGCGGTATTTTGAGGATTCTAGCCACAATTTTAAGCGAATTAGGAGTTATTTGACATTAAAGGCTCCCATCAAAAACTGTCAACATAGGACCATGTTTTATTATAACCCCTATATAACGGTACCTCCCATTTTCTAGCCCACCAAAAATTGTCATCATACATAGTTAGATATAGGCACCATAAAAAAGGGCCTCCCAAATGAAGCATTTTATGTACATTATCTGACATTTTAACGTACCCACTTAAAGTTGGGGACAGGAATGAAAACTAATTATTCCATTTTAGTTCAGAATATTTTATGGTGGAGGGTATGAAAAGTTCGGCCCGGCCGAACTTAACGCTTTTTTACTTGTTGTTTTTATTTCTCTTATTCTTTTCTCCCTCCACTGCTCAACAAACGGTATCCTGAGCTATCGTTGTAAATACCTATGGATTTCCCCTCCTTTACCTAAACAGATGGGATGGAGGCTGTGGTCAAAAGTAGGCCGATATCAATTTTCTTTATAAAGTGGTGTTCTAAGCTCTGAGTTCATTATTAAAACCGATTCGATTTGAATATTTGCCGAAATTAATCGAGATATGAATCATATAAGGAGAGTACACCAAATCATGGACCTATGATGACAATTTTTGCGGGGACGTTTATTATTCAGTTAGAGTTCCTGGTACCGGATTTCAGCAAATTCGGTTGTGTTGGTAACAGTAAAATACTTAAATTCAGGATAATTAATTAAATTGGAACCCCGCGAAAACTTGGACCTAGGACTGCAGTATGTTTGTTAGAAAAATGTCAGTTCCATATATTATCTAGAAGTATTTTTGTCACACCTTCCCATGTAAGTGCCACCACTGTGCGTTGGTTAAAACTTTGCATATAGTAATGTTACTGCGAATCATAGATAAGGTTCGAAGATGGACATCGGTCCACTCCTACCGGTACCTCCCTCACTTAAGTTTAAAAATATTCGCTAAAATGGTGAGCGCGATATCTCCTAAACGGAGCAACCGATTTAGTCCGAACTGCGGATGTCGAAAATTGTTTGGTATATTGTCGCCCATTACCAAAATCGATTATAATCGTGATATAGCTTTGCAACACTTTTCTATTTTATATAGATAAACATTACATTAAACAATTCACATTTTAAAACAAACACTTACACCTGAATTAAAAATTAAATTTATTTTTATATTAATTTTCCACAATAATCCCGTATTTACAAAGAGACACTTCACTTGCCACAAAACGCGTACACAAATCATTTCCCATGGTAATTTGAAAATGGCTTTATTGAAATGATTTAATCGTGTTAATGTGGCAAAAATGTGTTCAAATTCAAATAAGCGGAAGTATAAAGTGTTACTTCCGTTTTATGTGTAACACACAGAGTCACGCACATATCCATCAAACACACAAAATGCTTAATTACACACACATCACCACGCCACATTCATTGTGGGTCTTACATTTGTGCAATTTTCAGCAGGTGGCACTAATACAAATCCCTCAGATTGAATCCTCGTCTATTTGTCTGCCGCTCGGTATATCTGCCTTTCTGCTTGCAATCAACAGATTTTGAATTGCATCATTTTATGTTAAAAGGATTATATTTCAATTGTTCAACGGATGTTGAAGAATGCTTTTGTTTTAATATTTTCAGTGAGGACAGAGATATAGAGTGGGAGGTAAGATGTCTAGCCATTGAGTAGTTGAGGGAAATACAATGAATTAACGAACGAACGATTGAATGAGGTCATAAGAGGCCATATTTAATTGAAGTTATAATTGGTGAACAATTACACGTTTATGCTTTCTATCATTCCCTCAATCTTCCACCTCATCGGTATGAGGGAGGCATTTTTTATTATTTTTCCATTGCTGTTTTATCATTTCTTCATTTATTTAAATATAAATTAATTAACCAAAAACCACAATTTGTTTAATTGATTTTAACATTCATTTTTGTTAATTTCTGCTGTAATGATTCTTTTGTGTATGTGTTTTGTTTTTTATGTGTGTGTTTACTTTTTGCAAAAGGGGTTATGTTAATATTGCGCGAAATTCTTTTTTCATGTAATGAACAGATCATCCTCACAGAACGTAGAAATGGGAGACATTGCATTGATATTGACAGAGCACCAATTGGGATATACCGACTCAAATATGTTTATTGGATGAAGAAAACACTTTAATTAGTTCCGGATTTCCAATGTACAATTTATTTATATTAAAAATAAAGCAAAGCCAACTCTCGACAATGAACTACTACTACCTGTGGTTATACATATATCAGATAATACAGTACCTGGCGCGGAAGATTTTCGAAATATCTTTGGCAAAATGAAAGATCGAAATAAGTAAGAGAAGATGAAATATACAAATAGGGCATTCAGGGTCTAGAAAGATCATATTATATCAATTTCAACGTGACCATATAAAGTTTTACAACCTTACAAAACTTAGACAATGACATCACTTTCTCGGTTGTAGATCAACAAGTAAAAGAGTGTAAAGTTCGGACGAGCCGAACTCTTTACACTCTCCACCATGATATATTATGAAATAAAATGAAATAATTGACCGCTGGGAGTCTTAATTATCAATTAGAGCAAATTTGGGCCGAAGATGTAGATACAACCTACAAAATACCTGAAATTAGATAGGCGATTATATGCGGGCTATATGCCCTATATCCAAAATTTTGGGTGGAGAAGTTTTGTGATCACTGGAAAACCCAAATACCAAATAATAGCTTCACAATACTTTAAATCTAGAGGTACACTTTGAAATTTTGTGACCACTGGGAACCTTAAATGGCACATTACAAGTAGTTCAGACAAAAATGCAGCTAAAATCCTCAAAACACCAAAAATCGGGAGGCACTGTTATATGGGGTCTATACGAAAACATGGAACTATGTTGACAAATTTTGGCAGATAAATTTTGTGATCAATAGGAATCTCGAATGTCAAATTATAGGTTTTTGTTAAAGAAGATTTGTGACCAATGGGAATCTCAAATTACAAATTACAGCTAGTTCGGTTACAAATTAAAATGCTCAAAGTACCGAAAATCAGGATGTATATGGGGAATATACCAGAACATGGTTCTATGCCCACAATATTTGGTAGATAAGTTTGTTTGAGCAATAGTAACCTAAGTGTTAAATTATAGTAAATTCAATCGGAAATGTGTTTGTGAAATGTGTGTTACAAACCTCCCTGCAACTATAGTGGAGGGTATAAAAATTAACATAACATAATAAAAACATTAAATAATAAT